>NC_050096.1:164605824-165230824 GCF_902167145.1 Zea mays
GTACAGGAATACCTAGCCAACCGGACGTATCCAACGTCAAGTGGCTGGGGGATGCCGAAGATGAAGGGAACGAAGAAGAAACATGAACTTGTTCGATTACCTTATCGTTTCAAATTTGAAAAATAGTTCAAGGAGCCTTGCCAAGAATGGCTAAAAATGATTGAAACTATGTGTAATGAAATATTGGGAAACTATACCAAAAAAGAAGATCAATTGATGACAGCAGCCTTCAGCACCCGGCCAAAACGAAGGTTAAACCGGGTGATGGATGCTCTGAAATTCGAATACCCTGATTATGAGTGGCTTAGCAGGAGTGCTGAAGGGGTAAAAAGGAAGAGAATCGTCAGTGTTCTGAACAGACAAGTTGCCAGAATGGTGAAGGAGGATGAGAAGATTTTAAAGAAGAGAAAATCCACTCCTGAGCCGGAGGTGGCAGCTTCGAAGAAAAGAAAAGCTGAAATTCCAGAGCCGAAGGTGACTGAGGTAGAAGAGGAGACTCCTTCGACACCCCCTACAGCCGAAGTGGCAGAAATTTTAAAGGTAATGACTGAATCTCTACCTATCAAGCTGCTAAGTCCTCTGGGACCGGAACTGACGAAGATTTTACAGAAGAAGGACGAGCCTTCGGCTACAAAGATGGTGGATGGGCAGAAAAAGCGAAGAATTGTTACTGCAATGCAAGCCATTGAACAGACGCCACCATCGACCTCAGCATCTAAAATAACACCTCTTGCAAGCGCCGAGGCCACTGCCGAAGTAAATGCCTCTACCGAAGCTGCAGCTGTTGCCGAAGCCACCAACCTTGAGAGTACACTTTTTTGGAATTGATGAACTGCTCTTGGATATGGCTGTGGAAGAGACAGCTGTGGCTCCAGATGAGGTCACGGCCATAGTGCCTGACAAAGGAAAGAAAATTGCCGATGCTGCTTCGAAGGAACAAGACTTCGACCTTCGGAACCTGGTCGGGCAAGAATTATCTGAGGCCGAAAGGAAGGAGCTACATGAGTATGGTATATCCTGTGGCTACCAGCCAGGAGCCATGCTCTTTAGTGGAATCGATGAAGGGGCCTTAGGATGCATTCGCGACCGTACCGGGGCAAAGGTAATCGACACTCTATCGAAGAGTGTCGGTTTCCCGAAGCTCGAAGCTGATATTAGCGGCTACCGACGACAACATATTGTCGGCAGCTTGTTTTATTCCAACTTCAAGGTAAAATTCTGATGAAGCAAAATTTTCTTTTTATTTTTATGATGAAGCAAAGTTTTCTAATGAAGGCTTATTTCTACAGAGTATGTTGCTAAGCAAGGCGCTGAGAATGCAGCAAGACCTCGAAGACAAAAAGAACGAAATTATAATCGAGGGTTTGGAGAACAAAATTAAAGACTACGAAGCTTCTCTTGAGAAGAAAGATTTCTTGCTTCAAGCAATGGAGGGTTCACTTGCAGAAGCCCAAGCCGAAAACACTAGATTAAACAAGGAACTTCTCCAAAAATTACAGAGCTTCGAACAAGAGAGAAAAGATTTGCAGACAAAATACGAAGCTGAAGCTGACAAAAATACAAAGCTACAACAAACTTTGAAAGAGCTTCAGAACATGTGTTTGAACTTCGGCAACCGCTGCGTACAATGACTGAAAAGGGTCTTCAACTTGGTTGTAGCCAGCTCCTAAGAGTTTACCCCTTCAGCTGAAAATATTCCAAGCACCTTCGAACACATTGAAGGCGAAGTTGAGGCGCTTGATGAAGTGATAGTCGGGCACGGTGACTTCTGTGCCCTGCTGGCTTCTCGCGGCACGACTGTAGCATTCATGAAGGCTGGTTGCACACACGAAAAACGGTAAACAAACCAATCTTCAGTCTATCTCCAACAGACTTGGTTGATATCCCCAGCGAAACCCGGATATTGGAAATAGATTTATAACTCAGATTTGGGCGAAGGGTGGGTGGGATTTGGTTGGTGACGAGGCCCGAAGATTGCTTAAGCCGATATGAAACTTATACCTATTGCTTGCCAACTCTTGTAATTACTTTTTACCTTATACTGCTTATTTGTGTGTAGGATGGTGGTGCTGAAAATTGATAGTCCGAAGCACATCCCGAAGGTTGCTGAAGATATTTTTTAGGCCTGCCTGCATAGAGCTTAGAAGCATTTGTATTATCTTTGTAAATGATATTGTAATTGAGAATTACTTTGTATACTTGTCCATACCTTGTAATATATGTTTACCTTTCCATCCATGTATAAATTGCTTTGCTGTGGACGAAACTTGTATCTTTTGAGCCGAAGACAAAAAACACCTTCCCTTCTTTTCGTACACAACGAAGCATATCCTTGCTTCTTCGTGCTCATCGAAGCATTGTTGTCAAAGCTGAAGTATTTCTGTTTGTGCTTCATGTTATGATGATGATGATTCTACGAATGTCTACATGAATGTGTATGAATGCAATGAATGATGTAATGTAATGTGCAAATGAATGTCTCAATCACACACACGAAACCATACCCAGACTCTGCATCCCCTTAGGAACGACTTTTGAGTCTTTTAAGCTCTGCATCCCCTTAGGAACGACTTTTGAGCTTCTTCACCTTTTATTTCGGTGGCATTTAAGTTCTGCATCCCCTTAGGAACGACTTTTGAACTTCTTCACCTTATATTTCGGTGGTATTTGGCTCTGCATTCCCTTTGGAACGACTTTTGAGCAGAAAAGTTACTTTGCGCTCCTTAGGAACGACTTTTGCATCTTCGTCAAATTTTTAGCTCTGCATTCCCTTAGGAACGACTTTTGAGCAGAAAACTTACGTTGCGCTCCCTTAGGAACGATTTTTTTGCAGCTTCGTCATTCTCTGCATCCCCAAGAACCATCACAGAAAACTGTCCAGGCTTCAGCGTCCTTTGTTACTTCTTCTCCCTGAGCCCCTGGCATCCAATCAGCAATGAAATCCGCTAACGCCTGGGACTGAATTGAGGATCTATGTACATAATCAATAGTGAATTCATTGAGCTCGGTAGCCCATTTTCTGATCCTTCCAGTAGCTTCTCTATTCCTCATTATATCCTTCAGAGGTTGTGATGAAGGAACAATTATATGATATGCTTGAAAATAATGTCAAAGCTTCCTGGAGGCCATCAACACAGCATATAATACCTTCTCCAATTATGTATAATTTTTCTTTGATAAGCTTAGAACTTTGGAGACGAAATATACTGGTGCTTGTCTTTTGACTTGGCCATCTTGCTTCTCTTGTACAAGCGCCGCACTGATTGCAGAGTGGGAGGCTGCTACATATAGGAGTAACGAAGCCCCTGACGAAGGTGGAGTTAGAGTTGTCAAGTCTATCAAGTATTGCTTTAACTCTTCGAAAGCCTTTTGCTGAGCCGAACCCCATTGGAAAACTTCGGCTGACTTTAGTATTTCAAAGAATGGTAGATTCCTTTCTGCTGATCTTGATATAAATCTATTTAACATGCTAGCCTTCCTGCCAATCGTTGAGCCCCCTTTTTGAATTTGGCGGCTCCATCCGAAGGATAGCTTTGATCTTATTTGGGTTAGCTTCGATTCCCTTCGTTGATACTAGATAGCCAAGGAACTTGCCCTTCTTTACTCCAAAAACACACTTTTCTGGATTTAATTTATGACCAGCTTGCCTGAAATTGGCAAATGTCTCTTGCAAGCCAGCAATGTGATTAGAGATGGCAATGGGGACCCGATCCCCGATTCCCCGCGGGGAATTCCTCTATTAGGGGACGGGTATGGGACTAATTTAGTCCCCGCGGGGATCTAAATGGGGGAAATTTAATCCCCGTCGGGTTCGCGGGGACGGGGACGGGGAACCATCCCCCGTCCCCGTTCCCCGTGTACCCGCCCCACGAAACTATTTTATCCAAGTTAGTTAATTTACTTGTTAAAATTATAGTAAGAACTCAGTACATAGCATGTTATAAAATAGAAAACTAAACTATGTCTCTTGTAATTTTCAATCTTGTTTGTTAAATTTGTATTAATTTGATACAATCAATTTAAATTTATCTTCAAACATTGTACTTCTAGCGGGGACAGATTCCCCGTGGGGTTCCCCACGGGGATAAATTCCCCGACGAGGACGGGGATGGGAGAAAAAGCTCCCCCGTGAGCATTCACGGGGACGGGGACGGGGAATTTTTGTCCCCGCGGGGACGGGGATGGGAAGCCATTCCCCGACGGAGAAATCCCCGTTGCCATCCCTAAATGTGATTCTCTTGCTTCGTGCTTTTTACTATGATGTCATCAACATAAGTCAGCACATTCCTGCCTATTTGAGAGTGAAGGACCTTGGCTGTCATTCTGCTGAAGCTTCCTCCAACATTCTTGAGCCCCTCAGGCATTCGAAGGTAGCAATAAGTACCACTGGGAGTTATGAAGCTAGTCTTTGGCTCATCTTCCTTCTTCATCCAAATCTGATGATAGCCTGAGTAGCAGTCCAATAAACTCACGAGCTCCGAAGAAGGTGCTGCATCTACAAGGGAGTCTATTCTTGGTAATGGGAACTCGTCCTTTGGATATGCTTTGTTGAGATCTGTGAAATCAATACACATTCTCCATTTGCCATTAGCCTTCTTCACCATGACAGTGTTGGCTAGCCATTCTGGATACGTTACTTCTCTGATAACACCAGCACTGAGAAGTCTCTTTACTTCGTTCCGAGCACCTTCAGCTTTATCCTCAGACATTTTCCGAAGCCTTTGCTTCCTTGGCCTGAAAGATGGATCCACATTAAGTGAATGTTCAATGACATCTCTGTTGACACCACAAAGATCATTGGCTGTCCAAGCAAAGACATCTTTGTTGTTGAACAATAATCTTAGCAGAGTCTTTTCTTGCTCATCAGATAGCTGATATCCCAGTAGTACCCTTTGATCTGCTATATCTTCACACAAGAGCATAGGCTTCGGATGATCTGCCGAAGCAACCTTCTCCCTTTTGTGCTTATATTATTGACAAGCTTCGACCCCATCTATGCTATGGATCGCCTTTGAATCTATCCAACTCCATTTAGCCCTTCTGGCAGCTTCTTGACTTCCATGGACAGCAATGGGCCCTTGCTCCGAAGGTATCTTCATGCATAAGTACGCGGGATGAAGTATTGCTTCGAAGGCATTAAGCGTCCCTCGACCAATGATTGTGTTGTATGGGTACTCCATGTCGACAATGTCAAAAACAACTTGCTCAGTTCTTGTGTTGTGGACGTAATCGAAGGTAACTGACATTGTATTTTGCCAAGTGCCATAATCCGTCTTCCTCCGAAGCCACAAAGAGGGTGTGTAGCATCATGAATCTTGTCCTCTGGTTCTTGCATCTGTCTGAAAGCCTTTGCAAATATGATGTCCACTGCACTACCTGTGTCAACTAGAACATTGTGGACCAGAAATCCCTTGATGACACAAGATATAACCATAGCATCGTTGTGAGGATAGTCTTTGAGCTGAAGATCCTCATGGGAGAAGGTGATTGGGATGTGGGACCACTTGGATCTGACAAAGGGTCCTTGCACCCCAACATGCTGCACTCTTCTCTGCGCTTCCTTCTTCTGCTTCTTGTTGGCTGGCTCTGAACTTGAACCGCCCGTGATTGGGAGCACCAGCTTCGTGACCGAAGGTGCTACAACTTGGTTGTTGAACAAAGCCATCGTCTCAACAGTGGAAGTGAGTTCACCGGAGGTGGGCGCCAATGTTGGGGACTTGTTCTCAAATGCTGTGAGTTAAGAACAAGGCAACATAAATGTTAATGGTTAAAGACCTTCGTCCTTCGAAGCATTATCACCCTTGGGATATAATGATCTTCAGACGAAGGTCATGAAGGACATACCTTCATCATTTTAGTATGTAATAATGGAAGCAGAAACATATGAAACATAGAAAAGAACATGAATAACCACATCAAATCATCAGATTACTTGTGTTCTCATTATATAATCATGAACAAGCATTAATGATATCAATTACATTTGTACCTTCGGCTTGACAGAAGGTGAGAATCCAAGAGCGACGTGTAGGTGATTACAAGTCAGCGTGAACAGTATGGGGTTACTGTTCACCTATTTATAGGCACGGGTCGTAGCCCAATCGAAATTACATTTATGTCCTTGATAACTAATTATAAACATGACACAAGTTAACGTGGACTAAACGGTCTTTTTCTCTTTAAGTCGGTGCTGCCCTTCGTCTCAAGGCGTGTCATCATGCCGAAGCTCCCTGGATTGTAGCTTCGGCATATACTTGTGTCTGTTTGCATATCGTTCTGCCGAAGGTGTTTTTGCTTAGAGGACCTTCGACGAAGAAGAAGGCCCCCAACAGGAACAAATGGGCATCTCGACCTCGACACGGGAGGTAAATCCGTAGATCAAAAGGTATACCGGTCGATGATAGGATCTTTACTCTATTTATGTGCATCTCGACCGGATATTATGCTTTCCGTATGCATGTGTGCAAGGTTCCAAGCCGATCCTAAGGAAGTTCATCTTAGGGAAGTAAAGAGAATCTTGAGATATTTAGTTTACACTCCTAAGTTTGGGCTTTGGTATTCGCAAGGGATCCACCTTTGATTTAATAGGATATTCCGATGCCGATTGGGCAGGGTGTAAAATTGATAGGAAGAGCACATTAGGGACTTGTCAGTTTCTAGGAAGATCCCTGTTGTCTTGGGCTTCAAAGAAACAAAACTCAGTAGCTCTTTCCACTGCCGAAGCTGAGTACATTGCCACAGTCCATTGTTGTGCGCAATTACTTTGGATGAGGCAAACCCTTAGGGACTTTGGCTACAAATTGAGCAAAGTCCCTCTCCTATGTGATAATGAGAGTGCAATCCGCATGGCGGATAATCCCGTTGAACACAGCCGCACTAAGCACATAGACATTTGGTATCACTTTCTGAGAGATCACCAATAAAGGGGGATATCCAAATAGCTTATGTAAACACGAAGAATCAATTAGCCGATATCTTTACCAAGCCTTTAGATGATAAAACCTTTAGCAAACTTAGGAATGAGCTAAATATTATTGATTCTCGGAATTTTGATTGAAACATTGCACACATAGCTCATTTATATACCTTTGATCATGTCTCTTTGTTTTGGTACAAATGCCTATTTCTTATGTACCAAGGCTACGACTAATGTGTTTTCAAATATACTTCTATACTAAGTCATAGATTGAAAGGGAAATGGAGTCTTCGGCAAAGACAAGGCTTCCACTCCAAACTCTGACGATATCATTTACCCTTTGCCGTTGTCACTCCACTCTCAATTGGTATAATCCTTCACTCATATTTACTTGTACCAATGGGGGAGAAAATACAGGGCTCCAATGTTCTCCGTTTTTGGCGATTAATGCCAAAGGGGAGAAAATATTAAGGCACAAAGCAAAAGGACTGCACCACCAATTTCAAATTTTCAAAATAAAGTTTTAATTGATATTTTTCATTGGTATCTACGTCATGACAATATATCAATTGATATCCTTAGCTTGAGAAAGCAAAATCTCAAATGGTATTGTTTTAAACTTCAATTGGTATCTTGTGATGACAATCTCTTAATTTGGTATATTTAAAGGTAGATCTTCAAAATTGATATCTATTTAAAACCCTCTTGAAAGCTAAGAGGAGAATTTCATTCAGGGGGAGTTTTGTTTAGTCAAAGGAAAAGCATTTGAAACAGGGGGAGAAAATTTCAAATCTTGAAAATGCTTCTTGCAATCTTATTCATATACCTTTGACTATTTGCAAAAAGGCGTTGAAAAGATTTTCCAAAAGAATTTGCAAAAACAAAACAAGTGGTGCAAATGTGGTCCAAAATGTTAAATAAAAGAAAGCAATCCATTCATAACTAGTGAGTTTATCAATTGGTTTAATTCCAAGTAACCTATGCACTTACCTTATGCAAACTAGTTCATTTCTGCACTTTATATATTTGCTTTGGTTTGTGTTGGCATCAATCACCAAAAAGGGGGAGATTGAAAGGGAATTAGGGTTAACCTTTTCCCACAATTAATTTTGGTGGTTGAGTGCCCAACACAAATATATGGACTAACTAGTTTGCTCTAGAATACATGTTCTACAGGTGCATACAGGTTCAACACAAACTAATAAATATTCAAGTTAGGGATTCAATTTGAAGGAGCAAAAAAAAACCAAGTGTGCTCTGGTCTGGCGCACCGGACAGTGTCCGGTGCATGAGGCATGTACAGGGTTGAACCAGCCACTCTCGGGTTTCAGCAGGCGCACTCCGCTATAATTCACCGGACTATCCGGTGTGCCACCGGACTGTCCGGTGCACCAGCGGAGCAACGGCTAACTCACGCAACGGTCGACTCTGCAAAAGCTACAGTGCGTTGGGTGACGTGGCGACTCACCGGACAGCCTACAGTGCCAACGGTCAACAGCTCCCAAACCCTAACGGTTGGGTGATGTGGCGGCGCACCGGACAGCCTACAGTGCATGTCCGGTGGCGCACCGGACTGTCCGGTGCGCCCATCGCCAACAGCCTTCCCCAACGGCTACTTGGTGGTTGAGGGCTATAAATACCCCCAACCACCACAACTCCAAGCATCCAAGTTTTCTAAAGTTCTCATTCAATACAAGACCTAGTGCATTCACTCCTAGACACAAATCAAAAGATCAAAGCCTCTCCAAGTCCCAAATTCAGTCCAACCACCTAGTGACTTGAGAGAGTGTGTGTTCGTGTTCATTTGCGCTCTTGTTGCTTGGATCGCTTTCTTACTTCCTCATTCTTGTTTCAAAGTGTCTTCTAATAAAAGCAAGAGACACCTAAGTTGTGGTGGTCCTTGCGGAGTCTAAGTGACCCGTTTGATTAAGGAGAAAGCTCACTCGGTCTAAGTGACCGTTTGAGAGAGGGAACGGGTTGAAAGAGATCCGGTCTTTATGACCACCTCAATGGGGATTAGGTTCTTTGGAACCGAACCTCGGTAAAACAAATCACCATGTCATTCGCTTATTTCTCATTTGATTTGTTTTTCCCCTCTCTCCCGGACTTATTATTTGTTCTAACGCTAACCCCGACTTGTAGTGTGTGTTTAAAGTTATAAATTTCAGATTTCGCCTATTTACCCCCCTCTAGGCGACTTTCAATCTCTACTTATTTTTGACGACGGCAGACGATTTAAGCCATCGAAAGTCCTCTAATATATGGAATAGAGCTAGACGACATTTCCTTTCTATTCTCTCTCGTGCATGAGGACGACGCCGCCTCACTTTATTTCTGACGCCTTAGGACTCATTTCTGATGGTATATCCCTTATTTTTTACGCCTTAGACCATTGCAAAATTCTCTATTTCTTAGCAGTGCCGAGCTGAAACCCAAGGTTTTCTCATTGGTTGTTAAATGTTAATCAATGGAAGACTAGCTTGTTCCCACACCTCTGCATAGATGCTCGCATATATAGATGTTCAAACATATCGCATGACACGACACTGATCCGAGCACTATTAGACATCAGTGGTAGATCTAGAAATGGATCAAAAGGGCTACTAAGATGACGTTAAAAAATCTTCAAGAAACACGTAGACCAAATAAGTAGGTATGAAATTTAGAGCCTAGGCACGGGCGTTGGTGCATGTCGGTCGTGGCTAGGAGACGGAGGACATCTGCCAGATAGACAATGATGGCCGACATGGAACGTAGGCGCTAGACATTGGGTGGCTAGAGATAGGACACAGACAGAGACAGAGACACGACTGGTGTCCTAGTGCATGTGTGTTAGATGCAGACATGGCTGATGCGTGGTGGATTAGGGAGGAGAATATTTGGGCAGGCTTGAAGACCTACTCCTACAAACTTATCCCACGGCTAGGGTTGTAGCCCGACAGCCAATCCCATGTTGCTGCCAATGTAAAACACGACACCGTTAGTAATGTGTTGTGTCGTGCCTATAAATGTGTCTAGCCATCAACCCACGCACACAGTTATAGTGTGTAATCATGTCGTGTCAGCACTATAGGGCACTAGCACCTAATAGTACATGTGACAGCTCATAAACTTTCACTTTAAATGCTCAAAAGGTCTACAACATCTTTATAATGACAAATACAATTTTAAAACATGAATAATCATGTCAGCCCACCGTGTTGGGGTGTCACACCAGGTTTCAAAAGGCAAACCGAATGCGAACCATGTACGTGTCAGGATCAGAACTCACGTACACATCGATTACATAAATGACTCATCATAGCACAATGCTTTGAATAAACATAAAGAGTAAGTAATAATATAATAGACTAGAGTCATTTACGTTATATAGATCAAAGTGCACATAATAGAAACGTAACCAACATAAATAAACCCACCACAGGTAGCTGACTGGGGGAGGTCACTAGCCTAATCCTTGAACTCGTCGAAGTCCTGGAACTCCTGGAGATCCGCATCGATGTCTTCTTTTCTTCTTTACCTAACCATAGGTTGCACCAAAGGCAACCTGGTGTTTTGTGAAAGCAAGGGTGAGTACACATCAACGTACTCACCAAATGTCCCACTTGACTGAGGTGGACTAGCTTTATGTGGGGTTAGACTGAAAGCAGGTTGCTTTTACTTTGTCAAGTTTTATTCATTATATGAGCCAAGTTTTATCAGTAAACCCAAGTTATTATCCCAAAGAGTACCTCCTCATAGAGGAAATACTAGAATCCACAGTCAGAACCATCATTAATAGAACCACCATCATCATCTGTAACTGTTGTATCTTAGATCATCTGTAACTCTAATCAAAGAAGATCCCAAGGCCACTCTTAACCATGACCACGACTAATATGTCAGTTTCATTCCTCTACAGAGGTCACACACTTTACAACGTAAATAGGTCAAAGGACACTTGCCTTCACCAAATGAGTGCTCAGGGTCTTCAATCTTGTAGAACTCGGTCGAAGAGCTTGATCATTTGGTCGTCGGAGCTTGATCGCCTATTCCTCAAACCTCAAGAACAGGTCGCATTCTATTCTCGACATGTGGCGAACATGAATAGGCACAAGCAAACAAATATATCTATTTATAAGACCATTACACCATACAAGGGAAAACATTATAAAAATAAGCAAATACCAAATAGAGCTCGCTTCTACGGTCATGAGACGAAAAGAAACGCGGCAGTCACAGCTACGGTTATAAGTTGTCACATTTATATTAAACAAAATATTAGTTAGAACATTTAATTCGACATAATTATATTAATTGACATTTATTAAATGTAAATTAAAACTACTACTTAGTCTTGACTAACTCACTATTTTAATAGTGGACGATTAAATAAATAGTTAATTAACTGACATGAGCAGTAATAAGCTAACGGTTTAATATTGCGTGCGGACAGCGCGCGTTATGCATGAACGACGCGTGGCAAAGCGTGCAACACGCGAAAACAGCACACACGACACACGCGAAAAACAGCTCGCAGAACACACACGAATGACGTGTGATACGACAAAATAATATTACTAACACATAGGCGACCCTATGACAAAACTAACACAAGTTGAATGGTGTAAATGAAAACATTAACGCAAAAGACAACAAATAATTAATAATCCATGGATTATAAACGACGCGACACATGAGACACATGAGAACTATGAAACACATATCACAATCTCTACTAATACATATGTACCTATTGTGGGCATCCACAGTAGGCTTCATCATGCCCCCGCAGCGTGGTTCTCCACCACGTCCAAGCCCTTCCCCAGCCGTCACCGCAGCGCGACGCCATTCCCTCCCCCCGTCCAAGCCCTTCCCCACCGGAGACAGCGCCCTTCCCCCTTCCCACCGAAGACCGCACCCTTCCCCCTTCCCCACCGTGGCATGGCACATCCACAGTGCACATCTGCATCCCCACCGGAGATCGCGCCTTTCCCCACCGCGGCATGGCGCATCCACTCACCCACCGGAGACCATGCCCTTCCCCACCAGATCCGGCATGGCGCATCCACAGTGCGCATCGAATTACTCACCGTAGGCGTCCACACCCTCCCCACCGTGCCCCCACCGTGCCCCTGCCCCCGGCCCCGCATCCAGCGCGCTTCCCATCCTCACGCACTGCCGCTACTTCTCGTTGTGTCTCATCCTCTCTCTCTCCTCTTCCATTCCCAACTTCAAGGCTACCCAACCCTTGCGCCAGTAGCCAACGGCGGTGGTGAGAAAGAGGGTTCTGAGGAGGCAGTGATGGCGGCCATGGGAGACAGCCGACGCTTCACGTGATTCCCACCCCGTCGTGAGCCAAGAGGTTTGAGGTCAAGTTCGGCCAGGGTCCCCCCGACACAGTGACTCGGGCGTGGCACCCCAACACGGACGGCCCCCATCGCGGCCTCGCATCGGTGGGCCTCGGCGTGGCAACCCTGACATGGGTGGCTTTCTGGTGTTGTGGTGACACAGGCCCAACGACATGGATTTCCGTACTCCTCTGGTGGTTTTTGGATGGATGTTCATGGATCCGATGCCTTTGCTTTAGGATTTCTAGATTTCGAATCTGGCTCTAATATCACAGTCCAAGAAAACCAAAGCTGGAGATTATAAATTTGATCACACCTATCCTCTAGCCCTGCATGGTGTTTGCTTGATAAGTCTCTAACTAGCATGGTACATGTAGGACAGTGTGTCATTACACTTCCACCGGTGGTTTATTTTTCTACTAAGCATCGTGTATTTTTTGAAAAACTGTTTTTTCGTTGCCTGCAGCTTTGGGAATGTTTATCAGTATCATTCATGGTAAATTCAGAGGTCCATCTACTGCCTAGAAACATGGATTTGTTTAGCTCCATCTTTAGTTGCAACCAATTTGTTCTACGGAGGGCCAATGGGACCACTTTGAAGGTACTTCCTGGAGCCTTATTTCATATCCACTTCGATAGTCAACATTATGATCGACATCTTAGACGTGGAAGCAACAAAACTTTTTCGATGCGATTGTTTAGTTTTTAATACTTTTGGTTCATACATTTTTCCAGTGAATTATGGGTGGGGACTGAAGATTTTGAAGAATATGTCTATAGGCAATGCATATCCTTGAGGCTTTTTTCCACAATATTTTTTGCGAGGTAATATGAACTTTAGCCTTATGTCATCATACAAACAGTTAAATGAACAACAAATTTTTTTAGAGTTTCCATATTAGACATATTAATGTGTATATCACTATATCCATATTAACGTTAAAACAGATATATCTTCTTCGTGTAATAAATTTGATGCGAAACAAATTTGACTGTTCATTCTTCTTCGTGTACCAAATATATTAATGTGAAACAAATTTGACTACATCTATCTAACATCTGTATCAAAATTGAATATGAATGTGTATATCCATATTAAAGCTAAAACTGATATGAATATTAGATCTTTGGGATACTCATCTGGCCTTATTAGACATGGAATATATTTAGGTGCATACTATGTATCTAGAAAAATGACTAAAATAACTTATAGTTAAAAATAGAGGGAATACCTTTTAAGATATTTGTGGTGCATATTTACATTTGAGAAACTGATATTTATACTTTTAAGTGATAGACATAGAACGTGAGGATGAACAGATTGACCGGGCTTTGACCGGGCTCTGTTGAAAAATGTCTTGGATATTTTTGTTGAAATCAGGTTGGGCCAAATTGAGTGTTACAAGAATGATTTTGAAGATTTCTTGCTCAAGGATACTACAGAGTACTACTCTATCCAGGCTCAAAACTGGATTCTTGAGGACCTATGCCCAGATTACATTATTAAGGTACCTAGAATGGAGAAGGTTTCTATCTGTTTCTATCTATATTTACGTGTGGCTATTTCTTAATGGTCGATGCTTCTTTCAAAAGGCTGAGGAATGTTTGAAGCGGGAGGAGTGAGTTGGTCACTATTTGAATATTAACACAAACATAAGTTATTGGAGCTATATGTAAACTTTCCTTTTCCAGTTTTGTAGTATTTCTCAATTAATATTTTATTTGCACCAAATATATCAGTTTTAAATTCAGAATGTTACTTGAATTGTGCTCGACATATTTTCCCATATGGCCCTTACATTGTTATAATCTTGAATTTCAACAGAAAGTGCAAAAATGAATTGCTTAGTCAGTATGCAACCCCGTTGTTAGAGAAGGAGCATTCTGGATGTTCTTCTTTGCTTCTTGATGATAAGGTTGGATCGAAAACCTTATTATTATTATCTAATCAATGCATGACTTCCTAACAGTATTGAATATTTACTACACCCTCTATTATATTGCAGGTTGAGGATCTTTCTAGGATGTACAAACTCTTTTCCAAAATCTCCCGTGGTCTGGAGCCTATTTCAAACATGTTCAAAATAATATTAATTTTCCTTGTAGGATTCCTTAGTTCTCTTTTAGCTCACTCATTTTATTCCTTTGAGCCATGATATGCATTTTTGATTGAATTATTTGTCTGCAGTTTTATTCCTTTGAGCCATGATGTGCATTTCTAATTGAATTATTTGTGTGCAGCGTGTCACATATGAGAGTATAACCTTTGTCAAGCAAGCATACGACTGCCTCCAAGTTCTCTATCAATAGTTGTTCCACGTCCTGTTCTGGTCGTAGGAATTTCGTAGCATTTATTTCTCGCGATGTCATGTAAAATAGCTCTACTTATGCTTTTTATGGGATCTAGCTACTCGTGTGCAGTGCGATTTCCTGCCATGTAGGAGTGACTTCTTCGTTTCTTATGTGTATGTAAAATGATACTTTATAATAGTTTATATTAGTTGTTGTCAAAGAATTTATGAGATATTGAGCTCGATAATAATATATGTGACATTTATTGAATATTTTGTATACTGTTGCAAAGCACGGGCACCATACTAGTTACACTAAGAAGTATTGAATCAAAATATTTGAGTTGGTGTTAATCACGTTAGCATTTATTTATAAAAGGGTAAGATAAAGCTCTACATTGATTTTAATTAGTGCTCTTATTTGCTTAACATTAGTCAAATAAATATTTAATTAATTATTTCAAACACATGACATGATAAAAATACTATTATTAGCATGTAGACAACATTATTATGAAACTAATGTAACTTGAAGTGTATAAAAGATATTAATATTTAACAAAACAAAGGCATAGTTAACTGTATATGTAACACCCTAAATTTGGGGTATAAAACTTCTTCTCTAATATTTGCCAAATTCAGGTGTTACCTTCTCTCTCTTTCCCTTTTGTTCCTTTCATGTCCTTTCAAAGTAGTAGAGGGGTTTATGTCCCATACCATGAGAAAACAAAAACCTTAAAAGAGTTTTGATTATTGCATCAAGTCAGAGCATATACTTTTTTGTATTGCTGAGTGATCTTGTGAAGCACACATTTAAATAGGAATTTGAATCGAAACAACAGGAAGAAAAGAAAAGAGAAAGAGATGGAAAATAAGAAAAGGGCCCATCCCACTCCCCTCCTCTCGGCCCACCTTGGCCTCGCGGCCCGCACACCCTCACCCCGCTGGCCCGCTTGTGCGGGTGGGCGCGGTCCAGCCACGCGTCTCCACTCCCTGGCCCGCTCAATGACGCCGCACGCGCTGGCCCGCGAGCGCGCGCCCGCCCCAGCCCACCTAAGCAACGCCAACCACACGCTAGCCCCCGCCCTAGCTCGGTCGCTCGCTCAGCGCCAAGGCATGTCCCCGTGCGGTTGTTGTAGCCTCAACGCACCGGCCACCTGCACGAAACCGCCCCAACGGCTTGCACGCTCACTGAAAGGGAAATGGACTTAACCATTTCCTATAATCGATTTTGGTGGTTGCCGTCTAACACAAACCACGTGGACTAACTAGTTTGTCTAGATATCATTTTTCTCAGGTGCATAAGGTTCAACACAAACCAAGAAAGAATTTCAGTTAGGGACTCAATCAAAAATTGGAGCAAGACTTAGAGTGTGCTAAAATTTGGCACATCGGACACTGTCCGGTGCACCAGGCCAGACGCCCCTTCAAACAAGCCACTCTCGGGAATTCAGAAGCGCGCTCCGCTATAATTCACCAGACTGTTCGGTGAGCCAGCGGAGCAACGGCTCCCTGCGTGCCAACGGTCGTCTGCAAAACGCTGCAGTACTGAACAGTGCCACAACAAAAGTCAGAGCGCAGAAGTCAGAGGTCACTAGACTATCTGATGCAGCAAAAGGATAAGCGCCTCCAACGATCAACTGCTCAAAACCCTAACGAACACACTGACGTGGCACGCACCGGACAGTGAACAGTAACTGTCCGGTGCGCCCATCGCCAACAACGGCTAGGAAGTGGGGGGCCAACCACCTCATTCAAAGCCATCCAAGTTTTCAGAAGTTTACATTCAATACAAGAGCTATATCATTCACTCCAAGACACAATTCCAAAGATCAAATCCTTTCCAAGTCCCAAATTCAACTCAACCACTTAGTGACTTGAGAGATAAAGAGTTTTTGTGTTTACTTGAGCTCTTGTCGCTTGGATTGCCTTCTTCCTTTCTCATTCATTTCTCAAGTGTTTTGTAAAGCCAAGCAAGAGACACCAAGTGTGTGGTGGTCCTTGCGGGGTCTTAGTGACCCGTGTGATTAAGGGAAGACTCACTCGGTCTAAGTGACCGTTTGAAAGAGAGGGAAAGGGTTGAAATAGACCCGGCCTTTGTGGCCTCCTCAACAGGGATTAGGTTCTTTGGAACCGAACCTCGGTAAAAAAAATCACCGTGTCTACTCGCTTTGATTCTCGCTTGATTTGTTTGCCCTCTTTCCTCTCTCTAACGTTTCCTTGCAAGTATTGATTTTAGTTTGCTCCCATACGTCATCCGCATCCTTTGAGCAACTCTTAGCAAGAGAAACAATCTTTCGGACTTGAATTTAATTCTAACGCTAACCCCGGCCTTAGTGTGCATTTAAGTTTATAAATTTCAGGTTTCGCCTATTCACCCCCCTCTAGGTGACTTTCAATTGGTACCAGAGCCAGTGCTTCATTAAGAGTCTAACCAACTCGAAGTGATGTCTGGAGATCACGCCAAGAGGGAGATCATGACCGGTGACAAGCCCACGGGCTCGAGGAAGACTCTCTCAAGGGAGTCCGGCAACAAGTACAAGGAGGAATCCTCTTCCTCCATCAAGTCACATCGGAGGGGTGACAAGAAGAAGAAGAAAATGAAGAAGGTGGTCTACTACGAGACCGACTCTTCATCAACCTCCACGTCCGGCACCGAGTTGTCCACTACTTCAAAGCGCCATGAGCGCAAGAAGTATAGTAAGATGCCCCTACGCTATCCCCGTATTTCAAAGCACGCTCCATTACTTTCCGTACCCCTAGGCAAACCACCATATTTTGATGGTGAAGATTATTGCATGTGGAGTGATAAAATGAGGCACCATCTAACCTCACTCCACAAAAGTATTTGGGATATTGTTGAGTTTGGAGTGCAGGCACCTCAAGTGGGAGACGAGGACTATGACTCGGACGAGGCCACCCAAATTAGGCACTTCAACTCCCAAGCAACTTCTATACACCTTGCCTCCTTGTTTCGAGAGGAGTATAATAAGGTGAAAGGGTTGAAGAATGCCAAAGAAATTTGGGACGTCCTCAAAATGACGAATGAAGGGGACGAGGTGACCAAGATCACCAAGAGCGAGACGATCGAGGGAGAGCTCGGTCGATTCATCCTCAACAAAGGAGAAGAGCCGTAAGCCATGTACAACCGGCTCAAGACAATGGTGAACTAAGTGGGATGACCATGAGATGGTCAAGGTTATTCTTAGATCACTTGTATTTCATAATCCCACTCAAGTGCAACTAATTCATGGAGACCCTAGATATAAACAGATGTCTCCTGAGGAGGTTATTGGCAAGTTTGTGAGCTTTGAACTCATGATCAAAGACTCCAAACACATTGTCAACTTGGAGCAAGGCGCCACCTCTACACCCGAGGTGCAACCCGTTGCATTCAAAGGAATGAAAGAAAAGAAGGAGTATACACCAAGTAGGCTTCCAATCGACGCCTCCAAGCTCGACAACGAGGAGATGGCGCTCATCATCAAGAGTTTTCGCCAAATCCTCAAGCAAAGGAGGGGGAAGGACTATAAGCCCCGCTCCAAAAGGGTGTGCTACCGGTGTGGTAAGTCTGGTCACTTTATCGCTAAATGTCTATATTCTAGTGAAAGTGACAGGGACGAAGACAAGAAGGGGAAGAAGAAGAGATACTACAAGAAGAAGGGTGACGAGGCGCACATGGGGCGGGATTGGGACTCCGACGAGAGCTCCACCAGCTCCTCCTCCGACGAGGACGCCACCAACATTGTCGTCAACAAGGGCCTCCTCTTTCCCAATGTCGGCCACAAGTGTCTCATGGAAAAGGACGGCAAAAAAAGAAGGTACATTCTAGAAGTACTCCCAAATATACTACATCAAGTGATGAGGGTAGTTCTAGTGATAATGAAGATGATTTAGTTTCTCTCTTTGCCAACCTTACCATGGATCAAAAGAAAAAGGTAAATGAATTAATTGAAACCATTAACGAGAAGGATGATCTCTTGGAATGCCAAGAGGACTTGCTCGTTAAGGAAAATAAAAAATTTGTTAAATTGGAGAATGCTTATTGTTGGGGGCCTGCTTCGTCACCGAAGGTCCTGTGAGAAGAAACACCTTCGGAAGGCCAGAACAGGAACAATGTCGAAGCTACCAATCAGGGAGCTTCGTAGCGTATTTTCAGATGCACCGACTTAAAGATGAAATGACCAATCAGCCCATGATAACCTGTGTTATGATTGTAATCATTTGTAGAGGACATGAATGTAAATTCACACAGGCTGCACCCTGTGCCTATAAATAGGTGAACAGTGCCCCCGTACTGTTCACGTTCTCGCATCTTACTTTTACCTTTGCCTTCTGTCAAGCTCAAGGTACCAATGTAATTTGATATTGCTTTCATGTATTCATGATTATTCAACAATAAATATTTATATTATAATGTCATATAGTTGTTTATGTTGTTTTCCTATATTTTATAAGCTTCATCCTCTGTTTATATATGTCATATTTATGAAGGTATGCCCTTCATAACCTTCGTCCAAAGATCGTTATATCCTAAGGGAAATAACACTTCGAAGGACGAAGGACATTAACATTTAACATTTTGTGTTGCCTTGTTCTTAACTCATAGCATTTGAGAACAAGTCCCCAACATTGGCGCCCACCTTCGGTGATCTCACTTGCACTTTTGAGCTGATGGCTTCATTCAACAATCAAGTCGTAGCACCTTCGGCTACGAAGCTGGTGCTCCCGATAACAGGCGGCTCAAGTTCAGAGCCGGCTAACAAGAAGCAGAAGAAGGAAGCACAGAGAAGGGTGCAGCATGTTGGGGTGCAGGGACCCTTCATCAAGTCAAAATGGTCTCACATCCCAATCACCTTCTCCCAGGAGGACCTTCAGCTCAAGGATTACCCTCATAATGATGCTATGGTCATATGTTGTGTCATCAAGGGATTTCTGGTCCATAATGTTCTGGTTGATACAGGCAGTGCAGCGGATATCATATTTGCTAAGGCCTTCAGACAGATGCAAGAGCCAGAGGACAAGATTCATGATGCTACACACCCTCTTTGTGGCTTCGGAGGAAGGCAGATTGCAGCACTCGGCAAAATCACGATGCCAGTGACCTTCGGCTTCGTCCACAATACAAGGACTGAACAAGTTGTGTTTGACATTGTTGATATGGAATACCCCTACAATGCAATCATTGGTCATGGGACACTTAATGCTTTCGAAGCAATACTTCATCCAGCATATCTATGCATGAAGATACCTTCGGAACAAGGGCCCATTGCTGTTCATGGGAGTCAGGAAGCCGCTAGAAAAGCCGAAGGTAACTGGACAGACTCAAAAGCAGTATGTAAGATCTGCTTCGGCTGATTCTACCGAGCTTCTGCTTCAGCAATCTCTTTTTGCTTCAGAATAGTGATCTAGCACGTTCTTGTAGTGTGGCCCTTGTCCTCACCACAGAATAAGCAATAGATTTTTCAGGGCTGATCCCCATATCTTCCTCCGAAGCCCCTGCCGCCTCTGCCCCTTGGAGCTGGTGGCCTGAAGGAGCTTTGCTATTGTCCCGAAGACTGTGAGGTGTGCTGTGGCCTCTAAAGCTGGCTTCCTTTGTCATCATTCTGACTGGAGCTGTGGATTGATCTAACATGCCTAGGGTGGATTCTTCCTCCGAAGCCCCTAGTCATCTCAGAAAATCTATAAGCTTCCTCCCTTCTCTGTCGGAAGTCATTATCATCCCGAATGTACTCATCCATTTTCTGAAGCAGCTTCTCCAGAGTCTAGGGAGGTTTCCTGGCTAAGTATTGGGCCGTAGGCCCTGGCCGAAGACCCTTGATCATGGTCTCAATGACGATTTCATTGGGCACTGTGGGCGCTTGTGCTCTCAGACATAAGAACCTTCGGACATACGCCTGAAGGTATTCCTCATGGTCTTGTGTGCACTGGAACAAGGCCTAAGCTGTGACTGGCTTCGTCTGAAAGCCTTGAAAACTGGTAACCAGCATGTCTTTGAGCTTCTGCCATGACGTGATTGTCCCTGGCCGGAGAGAAGAGTACCATGTCTGGGCCACACTTCGGACTGCCATGACGAAGGACTTTGCCATGACAGCTGTGTTGCCTCCATATGAGGATATTGTTGCCTCATAGCTCATCAAGAATTGCTCTGGGTCCGAGTGCCCATCGTACATGGGTAGCTGAGGTGGCTTGTAGGATTGTGGCCATGGAATAGCCTGCAATTCGGCTGCCAGGGGAGAAGCATCATCAAAAGTAAAGCTACCATGATTAAAATCATCGTACCATTCATCTTCGTTGAATAAGCCCTCTTGGCGAAGCTCCCTGTGTTGGGGCCTTCGGTCATGATCATCTTGATTAAGATGACGCACTTCCTCAGCAGCTTCGTCGATCTTCTTCTGAAGGTCGGCCAGCCGGACCATCTTCTCCTTTTTCCTTTGCACCTGCTGGTGAATGATTTATAGGTCCCTGATTTCCTGATCCAACTCCTCCTCCTGAAGTGTTGGACTGGTGGCCTTTCTCTTTTGGCTTCTGGCCTCTCGGAGAGAGAGAGAGAGAGAGTCTCCTGGTTTGTGTCCAGTGGCTGCAGTGCAGCCCCTGGCGCTGTTGTCTTCTTCGGCGGCATGACGAAGGTTGATGCTTTGCCGAAGATTGTGGAATTGAGTACACCGGAGGTGGGCGCCAATGTTGGGGACTTGTTCTCAAATGCTATGGGTTAAGAACAAGGCAACACAAAACATTAATGGTTAATGCCCTTCGTCCTTCGAAGCATTATCTCCCATAAGACATAATGATCTTCGAATGAAGGTCATGAAGGATGTACCTTCATCATCATAGTATATGTTAATGAAAGAAGAAGCATAAGAAATATGAGAGACAACATGAATAACCATATGACATTCTTCATATCTCTTTATTATGTCCTCATGAATGAACATGAACAATATTGAATTACATTTGTACCTTCGGCTTGACAGAAGGCAAAAGTCCAAGCGTGACACACGAGCGAATACAAGTCAGGGTGAACAGTACGAGGGTACTGTTCATCTATTTATAGGCATAGGGCGCAACCTGTGTGAAATTACATTCATGCCCTTCATGTTTACTATTGACTTAAGGACAATCTATCGAGGACTAGATAGCCTTTTCCTCTTTAAGTCGGTTCCTTTTTCTTCTACTGAGCCGAAGCTTCCTTGCGCGTAGCTTCAGAACTGGTTCAACCTTCATCTCGATCACGCTTTTCATATTATATACAACTTCATTCCAAGTCTGAAGGTTTCTGTACATATATTACACTTGGAAAACATTGTTAATCATGTTTTTGAGGACCTTCAGAAGACAAAGGCCCCCAACAGTATCAAATGAACATAATATTTCATTTAAAACTTTTGATGCTTCTTATGTGCTTACTAACAAATCAGGCAAAGTAGTTGCCAAATATGTTGGGGGCAAACACAAGAGTCCAAAGACTTGTGTTTGGGTACCCAAGGTGCTTGTTTCTAATGTCAAAGGACCCAAGATCGTTTGGGTACCTAAGAACAAGGCCTAAATTTGTTTTGTAGGTTTATGCATCCGGTGGATCAAGTTGGATAATCGATAGCGGGTGCACAAACCACATGACAGAGGGGAAAAGGATGTTTTCCTCATACGAGAAAAATCAAGATCTCCAATGAGCTATTACATTCGAGGATGGAAATCAGGGTTTGGTCAAAGGTCTTGGTAAAATTACAATATCTCCTGACCATTCTATTTCCAATGTTTTTCTTGTAGATTCTTTAGATTACAATTTGCTTTCGGTTTCTCAATTATGCAAAATGGGATACACCTGTCTGTTTACTAATGTAGGTGTAACTTGTGGCAGAACCGTCCGAATTATTCCTGCTTAAGTGCCTAAGTCACGCCTCAGGGGCTATAACACACTTAAATCAGAATAACCCGTTAGTCCCTCAGATCTAGTCTGATAAAGCCACTTAACCAGGATCAAATACCACAAACTCAATCGAAGGTGAGTCACAGAAGAAATACAATAAAACAGGAAAAACCTCAAATTAAAGTATTGAATTATTATATAAATCAGAGTTTTTCAAGTAGCTGGTAAAAGTTCACAAAATATGATGCAGCGGATAATCGATATCGTCGGTAGCGAGGAAATGGGCAAGGCCTAGCCCACTACTCCTCCTGCTCCTCTCCTGTCGGAGCAGCATCCCACTCGACCGTCTAGCCCGGTGGCAGGGTGGTAGGCCAAGTCACACCATCAACCATATCCTGAAGCGTACCCGCAAAAATTATGCCACAAGCAAGGCTGAGTATACTAATACTCAGCTAGACTTACCCGGTGTGTGGAAACTACTCCTCTACCTCTAGACTATGCAGCTGTTTGGCTGAGGGTTTTGGTTTGCCAAAAGCAGTAGCTGAGTCTAAAATCAAATTTTAGCTTTTCAATTTCTAGCATCATTATCTTAGCTAAGTTTGCTGCTTCTAAGCAGACATGGTAGCAAGCATTTGGTACAATCAACAAGTTGTCTCAAGTAAACCTCATTTCACTTCTTACTTAATGTAGTACAAGGGGTCAAGCAGTCTCATTAGCTGCGAGAAGCAGATGATTCGAATCGAGTTTTTATCCTTGCAAGGTAAACCTAAACACACGACATGTAAGGGCACTCCGTCCCCACACACGTCAACCGTCCCCATCGATTCCCTGTTCGCGGCCAGGGCTCACCGCCTTGGCATACAATGCTCTACTGACCCGGTTGCCGCCGTGCAGTGACCACACTTGTACCCACCATAGCTAGCATGGGAGACTGAGTCTTAGGACAAGTGAGGGGAAAAGTCCGCGCCCGGCTTCACTCAGGTACTAGGTTTACCGGTTACCATATTCCCCGACATGTATTTAGTACGTTCAAACGCTTGACTCAGGTATCCATGCATTAATCCTTAATTCCTTTTCCTGTCTCAAGGACATGGCATCCTCCTTGGATCCAAGTCCATAGACTGTCATAAATCCTGTTATCAAGATGAATACAATCAATTCCTAAGCTCGCGTGAGTGCTAGAAAAATCACTCGACTTCTACTGAGATCCTGATTAGCAAAGCAGCTACTCGACCTAGCATACTAGTATCCATCTAAAAAGGAATCCTAAGTTCATGCAACTAGAGGTTTCACGCAACTCCTACACTTAAGTGCACGTCACAAGCCTACAAACATTAAGTGTAGTAAAGTAGCATATATAGATACAGTTATGCATAAAACCGGGGGCTTGCCTTCAAATGCTGGGGTTGTGGGGAGATCCTCGATGGCAGTGTCGGGAGCTTGCTCCTGGTCTTCCTCGTGGACAACTCCTTGCTCGAGGATGAGCACGTACTCTCCGTCAGCGAGATTGCAATCTAATGAATGCAATGAGTAAGATATATGCATGGCATGATATGTAATTTAGCAATTTAAACTTTGACGGTGAATGATCAAATTAATAAGGTAGGGTTTAATCTTGCTACTGAAGATTCTTGGGGTACATTTAGCAAATTAGGGCCAAGCTTAGTTAAGCTAATTGGTAAGTTTATTTTGGGGTTCCACTGATTTCCTTTTAATGTCTTAGTGAGAATTTATTAAGATTTCTAGCTGAATCATTAGAGTGAGATTTATTTTCCCTCTCTTTCTTTCTATTTCTTTTATGCTTTTAAGGTGGGTTTGAACTACAAGATAGCTTAATAAATTTCCAAAAATTCTGCAAAATTTACAGTGGCTTCTTATTGGTGTATAATTCTTTATCTCATAATTTGGGGCTTAAAAAGTGAGGGTTTCTCACTGTATAAAATTATCAATTATTAGGGCAGAGGGGGTGTTTTGAACTACAACTCCCTTTTAACAGAGGGTTATTTTCTAAGGCATATTTTTACTGGCATCTAGATGTTATAACATGACTTTGTACAAATTTTTGGCCATTAATACTTATTAGTTTTTTTTGCTATGATTTTCTAAAGTTCCTAGTCAAAGGGGTGCTTTCTACTATCACTATATTTGAAAAATATCAAACAACAGATTTATAATTTTTCCTATCTTCTTCTTTGTGCAAGAGCAATCATTCTAAAATTTGGCAACTTTTTGCTTAAGAGAAGGGTGGTAGGAATTATTTAGATTAAATGGCCTTTTTCATGAAGTATTGGCAATGAGTATTATTTTGCAGCTTTTAATTGGGTTTTGCATTTTTCTCTGGTGGCCTATTTTATTATTAATCTGGTAAACATTTATTTGCCCATTATTGCACTCTTTTTGGTTTGCTCATGATTTAATTGAAATATGGCTCAATATCAAGTTCTATTTGTTTAACCTAGTTAAAATGATGGACTGGAGTGTTTATCATTTTTGTAGTGGGGTCCTAGTGGTTACAAGTCCACTGGATTTTTCTTAACAATTTTAAAATGGATTTCATAATTCTAATAATTTTTTTCTAGTTTAATTAGTGCTTAATAAAACATTTCTCCTAGAATTTGTTCTGGACTGGGGTTCCCTTTATTTTTCCTAGGTTCTCTGTTATTTAAGTGGACTAGGAAAAATAATTGCATTCACTGTTCATTATTCTCTAATACCTTTCTGATTTTCTTAAGTTTTGGGCAAAAATGGCTTTTAATAGATAACCCTACTTAAATTTTTAATATTGGGGTGCTCACTATTTTTAAACAGTGCCTAAGTGAGGTTTACACCTCTACAAATTTTCTTAGGTTTAGCACAGAAGCATAACTTATTTTCTTTATTTTAATAAGGTTTGGTCAGTTTCCTTAATTAATTCCAAACTCTAAATTTTAAAACAGAAAGCATAGGGTTCAGTATTTTTGATTGATAGTCCATAATATTTTCAATCCAGCAAAATTGGTTTGGCTAAAATTGGTTGAATATAACTCAAGATATAAATTTTCTAAGTTCTCTGCTGAATTTAGAAAGATTAATTAGAAATGGATAAAGAAAAAGGGGGTTTGCACTGGGGTCCCTGGCGAAAGATTTTAAATGAATTACAGACAGGTCCTCGGTGCACTATTCACATGAGTCTAAAGCTCTGCAGAAAACCCCCCTAGGGTTTCCCAAAATCGAACCCGCGATCCTTCCCCTAATGGAACAGTGACCGCGACGGAGAAAAAGGGCGGAGGGGCTTACCGGCGGCGGGGTTGCTCCGGCGAGGGGTCGGGTGAGGTCCGGGAGCCTCTGGCGATCACGTCGAGGTGCGGATCGCCGGCGATGGTGGTCTTAGGAGGTCGGTCCACGCGCGCAGGCGGGGGAGCTCGTCAGCGATGAGGAGTCCGGCCTAACTAGGGCGGTATAGTTCAATTAAATGGATCAGGACGCTTCTCTATGGATCGAGGAAGATGTGTGTGCAAGGAATCAGAGAATGGCTCACCGGATTGCTTGGTCTACGCGCGGCTGCGGGCGACCGAAGTTCGGCGAGGATGATCTTGGGTCTCCGGTGAGGTCCTGTCAGGTCCGAGCGCTTGGAAAGCTTCACGGTTCACTGGCGAAGCTACCCGAGAGGCCGGCGCAACATGGACGCGACTGGAGCGGGCTGGCTGCTGTGGCCGAGGCTTGGGTAGTGGTGGCGAGCGGTGGCGCGGCGTGCTCGAGGCGAAGTCTGGTGAACTTCGGCTTAGGCAAGGCCTGAGAGCGCGCGGGGAGGTACGGTCGAGGCCTTGGGCTACTTTATAGGCATGACAAGGGCGAGGGCGCGCGGCGGACTTGACCGGACGCTAAGGCGAGCGCGCGTGGGGGTTGGGCGAACGCTGGCGTGCCGACCAGGGTCGAACACGTGTGCGCGTTCATTCTGCCCGAGTTCTGGCGCGTGTGGTCACTCATCCGAGCCTGCTCTTGCCTTGGTCAGTGCACAAAACCTCTTCTCCTCCCTATAAGCTACCGATCTTGTGGGGGGTCATAGGATTTGGCCTACTGGTTTCAAAGATTTGGAGCTCTGAAGTCTGGTCTGTCTCCCAGCCTGAGCCCGAGGTAAATCTTTGGTTTTGTCGTGTCTAGGGCTCGCGTCCCAATGCCATATTCTGGTATGTGATATAGGGGTTAGTTAGACACATTTTTGTTAATGGGATCATTAGGATTAGAGCTAAGGATCAAGGTGAACATGCTCGGTTTTGGTTCAAGGGCTGAAAATTCAGAAATCTGAATTTCAGATTTCCCTATTGAACCTCCACTTGAATGGCTTGTTTGGAGTTTTTAATAAACTATTTTGGCCAAGCTTTCATAATCTTTATTGTAGCTTATTTAGTGTATTTCAATTTTTATAATTGGCCTAAGCCATGATTTCAAGTTTTTCATGGTCTTTCATCCCTTTTCTTCTTTTCTACTTAAATAGCTTAATTAGGGTTAGAATTAGGGTTTCAACATTTTCCCTCTTTTGAAAACCTCATTTGTTTTGAACATGATTCTTTAGATATAAACTTAGTGGATCTTTTATTCTTAATTTGATTTGGTGCTTCATGCTCTCTTTGGCTTACATGAAATGATGGTACTTGAGTTAGCACTGAGAAGAAACCCTAGGTGACACTAGGGTGTCACATAACTATCTTTAGAAGAAGTGATAATTCAATAGCATTTAAGGGAGTGTTAGATGATCAGCTATATTTAGTTGATTTTAATGATAACAAAGCTGAACTGGACACTTGCTTAATTGCTAAGACTAATATGGGCGGGCTCTGGCATCGCTGACTTGCCCATGTTGGAATAAAGAATCTTCACAAGCTTCTAAAGGGAGAGCACATTTTAGGACTAACAAATGTTCATTTTGAGAAAGACAGGATTTGTAGCGCATGCCAAGCAGGAAAGTAAGTTGGAGTCCATCATTCACACAAGAACATCATGACGACAGACATGCCGCTTGAGCTACTCCACATGGACCTATTCGGCCCGATCACTTATATAAGCATCGGCGGGAGTAAGTACTGTCTAGTTATTGTGGATGATTATTCTTGCTTCACTTGGGTATTCTTCTTGCAGGAAAAATCTCAAACCCCAGAGACCTTAAAGAGATTCTTAAGACGGGCTCAAAATGAGTTCGGACTAAGAATTAAAAACATAAGAAATGATAATGGGACGGAGTTCAAGAACTCTCAAATTGAAGGATTTCTTGAGGAGGAGGGCATCAAGCATGAGTTCTCTTCTCCCTACACACCACAACAAAATGGTGTAGTGGAGAGGAAGAATCGAACTCTATTGGACATGGCAAGAACCATGCTTGATGAGTACAAGACACCGGACCGGTTTTGGGCGGAGGCGATTAGCACCGCCTGCTACTCCATCAACCGGTTATATCTTCACCGAATCCTCAAGAAGACATCATATGAACTCCTCACTGGTAAAAAGCCCAATGTTTCATATTTTAGAGTCTTTGGGAGCAAATGTTTTATTCTTATTAAAAGAGGTAGAAGTTCTAAATTTGCTCCTAAAGGAGTAGAAGGCTTTTTACTAGGTTATGACTCAAACACAAGGGCATATAGAGTCTTCAACAAATCCACTGGATTAGCTGAAGTTTCTTGTGACATTGTGTTTGATGAGACTAATGGCTCCCAAGTGGAGCAAGTTGATCTTGATGAACTAGATGATGAAGAGGCTCCGTGCGTCACGCTAAGGAACATGTCCATTGGCGACATGTGTCCAAAAGAATCCGAAGAGCCCATACAAGCACAAGATCAGTTGTCATCTTCCATGCAAGCATCTCCACCAACTCAAGATGAGGATCAGGCTCAAGAGAATGAAGATGAAGATCAAGACGATGAGCCACCTCAAGAAGAGGACATTGATCAAGGGGGAGATGAAGATAATGAAGACAAGGAAGATGATCAAGAAATTAGAGATCAAAGGCCGCCACACCCAAGATTCCACCAAGCAATTCAAAGAGATCACCCCGTCAACTCCATTCTTGGTGATATTCACAAGGGGTAACCACTAGATCTCGAGTTGCACATTTCTGTTAACATTACTCTTTTGTGTCTTCTATTGAGCCATACAGGATAAGGGATGCATTAAGAGATCCGGATTGGGTGGTGGCTATGCAAGAGGAGATCAACAACTTCACAAGAAATGAGGTATGTCATTTAGTTTTACGTCCTAATCAAAATGTTGTAGGTACCAAGTGGGTATTCCGCAACAAGCAAGATGAACATGGTGTGGTGACAAGGAACAAAGCCTAACTTGTGGCAAAGGGATATTCACAAGTCGAAGGTTTGGACTTTGATGAAACCTATGCACCCGTAGCTAGGCTTGAGTAAATTCGTATATTACTTGCTTATGCTACTTACCATGGCTTCAAGCTTTATCAAATGGATGTGAAGAGTGCCTTCCTCAATGGACCTATCAAGGAAGAGGTCTATGTTGAGCAACCTCCTAGCTTTGAAGATAGTGAGTATCGTAACCATGTGTATAAGCTCTCAAAGGCGCTTTATGGGCTCAAGCAAGCCCAAGGAGCATGGTATGAATGCCTAAGATACTTTCTTATCACTAATGGATTCAACGTCGGAGAAGCCGATCCTACCATCTTCACTAAAACTGTTGCAAAAGACTTGTTTAGATGCCAAATTTATGTTGATGATATTATATGGTCTACTAACAAGTCAACTTGTGAAGAGTTTGGTAGGATCATGGTAGAGAAATTCGAGATGTCTATGATGGGGGAGATGAAGTATTTCCTTGGATTTCAAATCCAGCAACTCCAAGAGGGCACCTTCATCGGCCAAACTAAGTAGATTCAAGACATACTTAAGAAGTTTGGAATGAAGAATGGCAAACCCATCAAGACACCCATGGGAACTAATGGGCATCTCGACCTCAACATGGGAGGTAAATCCATAGATCAAAAGGTATACCAGTCGATGATAGGCTCTTTACTTTACTTATGTGCATCTTGACCGGACATTATGCTTTCTGTATGCATGTGTGCAAGGTTCCAGGAAAATCCTAAGGAAGTTCACCTTAGGACCGTGAAAAGAATCATGAGATATTTGGTTTACACTCCTAAGTTTGGGCTTTGGTACCCTAAGGGATCTACCTTTGATCTAATTGTGTATTCTGATGCCGATTATGCCGGATGTAAAATTGATAGAAAGAGCATATCAGGGACTTGTCAGTTTCTGGGAAGGTCCCTGGTGTCATGGGCTTCAAAGAAACAATATTCCATAACTCTCTCCTCCACCGAAGTCGAGTACATTGCCACAGGTCATTGTTGTGCACAATTACTTTGGATGAGGCAAACCCTTAGGGACTATGGCTACAAATTGAGCAAAGTCCCTCTTCTATGTGATAATGAGAGTGCAATCCGCATGGCGGATAATCCCGTTGAACACAGCCGCACTAAGCACATAGGCATCCGGTACCACTTTCTGAGGGACCACCAACAAAAGAGGGATATCGAAATTGCTTATGTGAGCACCCACAACCAATTAGCTGATATCTTTACCAAGCCACTAAATGAGAAAACTTTTAGCAAACTTAGGAATGAGCTAAATATACTTGATTCTCGGAACTTTGATTGAAACATTGCACACATAGCTCATGTATATACCTTTGATCATGTCTCTTTCATTTGGTACAAATATATATTTCTTCTTGTGCTAAGGCTAAGACTAACGTGTTTTCGAGTATATCTCTATGATTAGTCTTAGATTGAAAGGGAAATAGAGTATTCAGCAAAGACAATGCTTCCACTCCAACTCTGACGGTATCATTTACCCTTTGTCGTTACTCCTACAACTCTCAATTGGTATGACCCTTCACTCATATTTATTTTGCCATTTGGGAGAAAATGTAAAAAGGGCTCTCAAGTTCTCCGTTTTTGGCTCTTAATGCCAAAGGTGGAGAAAGGATTAAGCCCACAGCAAAAGGACCGCACCACCATTTCAAAAATATTCACAAATGTTTATTTCAATTGGAATTTGAGTTAGCCTCAAAATGAATTTTCAAATGGTATCTAATTTTCAATTGGTATGTGAAAATGGAATTTCAATTGTTATCTCATTTGGTATTTCAAAATTGGTATCTATTTCAAAACCCTCTTGAAAGCTAAGGGGAGAATTCATTCAGGGAAGCTTTTATTTAGTCAAAGGAAAAGCATTTGAAATAGGGGGAGAAATTTCAAATCTTAAAAATGCTTCTTGCAATTGTAATCCTATACCTTTGACTATTTGCAAAAGATTTTGAAAGGATTTTTCCAAAAGATTTGCAAAAACAAATAAGTGGTGCAAATGTGGTCCAAAATGTTAAATAAGAGAAAAGCAATCCATTCATATGCATAAAGTCTTTCATTGGTTTAATTCCAAGTAACCTATGCACAACTATATCAATTGCAAACTAGTTACATTTCTACACTTCATATTTGCTTTGGTTAGTGTTGGCATCAATCACCAAAAAGGGAGAGATCGAAAGGGAAATGGACTTAACCATTTCCTATAATCGATTTTGGTGGTTGACGTCCAACACAAACCACGTGGACTAACTAGTTTGTCTAGATATCATTTATCTCAGGTTCATAAGGTTCAACACAAACCAAGAAAGAATTTCAGTTAGGGACTCAATAAAAAATTGGAGCAAGACTTAGAGTGTGCTGAAATTTGGCACACCGGACAGTGTCCGGTGCACCAGGCCAGGCGCCCCTTCGAACAAGCCACTCTCGGGAATTCAGAAGCGCGCTCCGCTATAATTCACCGGACTCTCTGGTGAGCCAGCGGACCAACAGCTCCCTGCGCGCCAATGGTCGTCTGCAATACGCTACAGTATTGAATAGTGCCGCGACAGAAGTCAGAGCGCAGAAGTCAGAGGTCACTGGACTGTCCGGTGTGGCACCGGACTTTCCGGTGTTGCAAAAGGACAAGCGCCTCCAACGGTCAACTGCTCAAAACCCTAACGAACACGATGACGTGGCGCGCACCAGATAGTGAACAGTGATTGTCAGGTGTGCCCATCACCAGCAACGGCTAGGAAGTGGTTGGGGGCTATAAATACCCCCCAACCACCTCATTCAAAGCCATCCAAGTTTTCAGAAGTTTACTTTCAATACAAGAGCTATAGCATTCACTCCAAGACACAATTCCAAAGATCAAATCCTTTCCATGTCCCAAATTCAACTCAACCACTTAGTGACTTAAGAGAGAGAGAGAGAGTTTTTGTGTTTACTTGAGCTCTTGTCGCTTGGATTGCCTTCTTCCTTTCTCATTCATTTCTCAAGTGCTTTGTAAAGCCAAGCAAGAGACACCAAGTGTGTGGTGGTCCTTGCGGGGTCTTAGTGACCCGTGTGACTAAGGGAAGGCTCACTCGGTCTAAGTGACCATTTGAGAGAGAGGGAAAGGGTTGAAATAGACCCAGCCTTTGTGGCCTCCTCAACGGGGATTACGTTCTTTGGAACCGAACCTCGGTAAAACTAATCAAAGTGTCTACTTGCTTTGATTCTCGCTTGATTTGTTTTCCCTCTTTTCTCTCTCTAACGTTTCCTTGCTAGTATTGATTTGGGTTTGCTCCCATACGTCATCCGCATCCTTTGAGCAACTCTTAGCAAGAGAAACAATCTTTCGGACTTGAATTTAATTCTAACGCTAACCCCGGCCTTAGTGTGCGTTTAAGTTTATAAATTTCAGGTTTCGCCTATTCACCCCCCCTCTAGGCGACTTTCACTCGCCCCAACCACGACATGAGGATTCATTAGCAACTGCCCCACTGTGGAGTGCCATTTGAACCCCCACGTCTCCACGCCTCGCTACCCTCTCTCTTGTTCTTGTACAGCCACCCAGTGCCCTCACCATGCGTTGAGTTGATATTGCTCTGTGTGGCTCGTCGACTGTTGATGGCGTGGCATAGATCATTTGGCGGATAGGTGAGGGGAAGAAGATGGTTCGCCGCTTGGGTGAGGACCTATCGATAGCCTTCCTGATCTGGGGTGCGCGATAAGCCATTGGCGATTTGAGCCAGGACCCCCCCCGACTTCACTCGACGTATTCAGTACTCGAGCAAAGCTAGGGAATAGGTTCTAAGGGAGAAGCGGGTTCTTGCGTCGGAGCCTGGCGTCCTACTCAGCTTGCTCCCATTCACGTTCGTGGGCGTGCCGATGGGAGTTGCGGCGTTCTCGGAGCGCTATATTGTAACACCCTGATTTTGGGGGTATAAATTTTCTTTCTCATTATCACCCAAAATCATGTGTTACTCTTCTTTTTCTCACTCTAGGTTTTCTCTCTCTCTAGATTCATTCTCCCTTTTCCCTTTTTTGATTAGAGATAGCCTAAACTAGTGGAGGTTAATTATTTATTTTTGCCAAAACCTTATGAGTCATGACATGTTGCATCATGCTGAGTTTAAAATATTCTTTGAAGTGTTGCACAAGTTTGAATTTATTTGAATTTGAAACCTAGTTTGAATTTGGATTTGAAAAACCCTATAGAAAAAGAAATGGAAAAGTAATTAGAAAATTCAGGGAAAAAGAAAAGGAGAAAGTAGCCCAAACCAGCCCAGTCGGCCCAGCCAGGCCACGCGCCTGCGCCGTCTGACAGTCGGACCCCGCGTGCCAGCGGCAATTCTCCCTCGCGCACGCCCTCCCTCTCTCGCTCGCTGCCCAGTGGGGCCAGCCTGTCGGCGCTAGTTTTTTTCCCCACGCGCTCCTTCTCTCTCTGTCTCGCGGGCCCGGTCCGCCAGTCGCCGAGCCGTTGCCCCGCACGCCCCTTTCTCCTCTCTCTACATCGTGGACCCTACCTGTCAGTTCCGCCCCCTCAGCGCTCGCCGTGGACCGGCGCATGCGCACTCTCGCACGTCGCTGGATTTCTCGGCCGCGACGCCCGCCCACGCGCCCAGCTCCCTTCTTAGAGCCCCGCCAGTGCCCCGCACACACCCCTCACCTCATTTCGCGTAGCTTCACCCTCTCTCGCACTCTGCTCACGCCGCCAGCCGCCGCAGGAGACCCGTGCCCGCGTTCCCAACCATCCAGCTCGCCGGAGACCGCTCCAAGCCTCCCCGAGCTCTGCCTCGAGGTGAGACACCCGTCCCCGTGCTCAATTTCCCTTATTGCGCCCTGTGCTCGGCCACTTTCGCCTTCGTCAGTGCTCGGTCGCGGCAGTCCACCGTGCTCGCGCAGTGGCCGGCCGATTTAGCCCGGTCTAGTTCCCCGGAGTAGGTCCCTGTGTCACCTGCCTCTGCTGAAGCTAGCCCAGGCTTTAGCGTGCCTTAAGCCCCCTCCCCGTGGCCGGAATGGCTCACCGTAGTTACTCCGGCCCGCCCAAGACCTTCTCACCGCAGTTCTCCCTTCTCTGCCCGTGGATTCAGGGCCTCTTCCCCGCCATTGAGTTCGTCGTGGTGCCCTCTCCCTCTCTGCCCAACTCCGGCGACCCCGGACCCCCCCAGCTCACGCCTGCCTCAACTCCGGCGACCTCACCGCTGCAGAAAGGAGCGGCGCCGCCCGTAGCCGTCTGTTTCCCCCTGGTCTGGTCCCCTCCGTCCGATCCTGATCGCACGGCCTAGACCGCGGGTACCGCTTCGCGCACGTGCGCCCTGCGCCCTTGGCCTACCTCTGATCCCCTCCGTCTGATCCTGATCGCACGGCCTGGACCGCGGGTACCGCTTCGCGCACGCGCGCCCTGTGCCCTTGGCCTACCTCTGATCCCCTCCGCCCGATCCTGATCGCATGGCCCGGACCACAAGTACCACTTCGCGTACGCGCGCCCTGACGCCCCTAGCCGCGCTTGTCAGCCGCGCCTGCGCGCCTGCGCCCGCGCGATCTAATCTCAGCCGTCGGTTTCTGATCCAACGGTTGAGGGAGCCCGATATCCCTTCGCGTGGCTGTTTTGCTTAAGAAACCCCCTAGTTTTAGGAAATCAACCCGCCGTCCTCTGTTTTAGCACATAGGTCCCTGGTTTGTTTTAATTAGACCCCTGGACTTTTATTTAATCACAGATTTAGCCCTAATTTCATATTTTCAAACTTCAAAACTTGTTTATTTCATATCGTTTTCATATGAACTCCAAATTTAGTGGTTCAAATTGCAAAATCTTCACCAAATTATTCTCTGTTCAAATAAAATATGACCAACTGTAATTGGCACACTTTAATTTTTACACTTAGAATATAGAATTAAAGTATATGTTGATTTATTTATTTAATGAAATAAATAAAAGGAGAACCCTAGGAATAAAGTATATTCAATCTTGTGAAATTAGTGTTATACATTACTTGGATTTATTTTTGGCTTAACCTCTAGGCCTTAATGACATAAATAGAATTAGGAATGTAATTATGGATAATACTTAAAAGATAATCAAATTTCTAAATGAGAGTAGTTTATCTTATAATTCTAGCTTTCATTTGTTTTAATCACTACTTAACCTTTTTGAGCTATGTTCCAAACATTTAGAGAGTAATCAATTCCCCAATTAGGATTAGTCCATTTTTATAACTTGGCCTCATTCCTCTGTACTTAATAATGTACCTTCTTGAGTTGTTTGCCAATATTTGTACATGTGTGATGTGATGTTCATTTTTACCTTCCAAATGTATTGAATGTATGCTCGCTTTACTTAGACAACGAGCAACTCGTGGATTCCTGAGTGTGTTGCCGAAGATCCCTCTGAGCAACAACCTGGTGAAGGCAAGTGTCCTCAGACCTATCATGTCCTACTTTACTTTATAATTCACTGTCCCGCATTACTTTATTGAAACCTAAGGATTGACTAGTTTGTATTTCCCTTACCCTTGTTTACCTTTTTGGGTTAATCATGGTTAGCTTATGCTATTGCTTAAACTTAATCAATGAACATGATGTGATCTTTTATGATACGATGATGTTATCCTGATGGGGTCCTTGTGATTACTTTAGGGGGCTCAGGCTCTTTCCTGAGTACCTCTCCGTAAGGACCTGTTTGGGGAGTGACAACCCGGGATAACAGTGCAACCATGAGGGTGGAAGGACACCCTTAGCTGATTAATTAGAGGAACCAGAGGAGTAGTTGGCTTCGCCGTAGGGCCGTCAATGGGGTCCGGGCACAGTACTTGCTCTGCTGAGGTTGGTTGCAGAGGTTCTTTGATTTGGTTTTGTTAGTCACCCTTCCTTTGTGGAAATGTACTGTGTTTATCAAACTGGAGAAACCTAACGGGTGGCTATGACCTCTGGGAAATCTTTGTAAAGGCTACGTAGTGAGACCCTGCTAGGTCACCTTGGTAGTGATCAATGGGGAGGCTAGAACCCCGGGCAGAATGGGAATCACGGCTTGTGGGTAAAGTGTGCAACTTCTGCAGAGTGTTAGAAACTGGTATATCAGTCGTGCTCGCAGTTATGAGCAGCCTTGAGATCCTCTTCGATTAGAAGAACAATGGTTACTTTTATGATGATGATTAACAATGGTGATTATAATCCTGATCTCTGGTAATTCCTCTTGGAGGGAGTGCCTCTGGGTAATAACTGGGTTATTACTAAAACTTGACTCTACTTGTAAGTAATAAAACTTGACCAACAAAAAGCGACTGCTTAACTTTAAACTTCACATACAGCTAGTCCACTTTAGCCAAACGAGACATTTGCTGAGTACGTTGAAGTGTACTCTCCCTTGCTTTACAAACCACCCCACCCCAGGTTGTCCCCATTGTTCTCAGTGCTCAGGAGGTGAAGCTGGCAACATGGATGACTTCGAGGAGTTCTAGGAATACGACGAGTTCTAGTTTACTTTAGTGGCAAACCCCTAGTTAGCTGCCTGTGTAGGCTTACATTCTACGTTTCGATACTCCGCACTTTGATGTTATTATTAAACACTATGATTATGTAATAGAATCTGTGGATGTCTCAGGCATCTTGATGTAACTAAGTACCTTTCCGCTATTTAATGCGAGCATTGTGTGATGATGTCCAATTATGTAATCGCTGTGTACGTGAGTTCTGATCCTAGCACGTACTTGGTTCGCATTCGGTTTACCTTCCAAAACCGGGTGTGACATAAGTGGTATCAAAGCCTTGCTGACTGTAGGACCGCTAACCTAGACTAGAATGGTCACCCTAAGGACTATAGACCCTTACTCTTAGCTTGACCTTAAAGTCTTTTCAAAAGTTGGTCATCTTGACCAACTCTATGTTATCTACTTATCTCAAAAAGTTTTATCTCACTTTACTTTCTGTTTACTTTCTGGTCTCATAGTTCTACTCTTACTCTTGTGCTTACGATGTCTTTTGTAGATGGCCCGTATCAGGTGCACTGCACGTAAGTCTATGATCCCCTTTTTGCCTTCTCGCCTAGCGGAGCGTCCACTGCGTCGCACGGTGTCATGTCAGTCCAACCGGCTGGAGAGACTGCATCGTCGCCTGCACGAGGAGCAGGAGCACCGACGTCAGGAGCAGGAGTAGGAGCAGCAGGACTCTTCCTCCTCGCCTCAGCGAGAGGTGGAGTCTGAGAGGCCACCTTCCCCTGCACCTCAGCTAGAGATGCCCCAGGCAACACCACAGGGCATCCTAGCTGCTGGAGGAGACCCCGACGGAGATGGGGACGACGACAACGCTAGTGGCAGTTTGAGCCACGGCACGGAGCGTTCAGAGGAGCCAGAGCCGGAGGGATGGATTGCTAGACCCATCACTCACGACGCTGCTCGTGGGTGTCACTTCCACGACGCTCTCGATACCCTATTGTGTCGGCCCTTTGACCAACACACTTGGTCCTTCGAGTACCGTTGTGTAGTCTACCAGCATCGTCATGGGCTATACCCGGACCAGTGGGAGGCTACTTGCTTGGTGCGCCATCCAGACGATGATCTCCGGGGTGCAGAGGCCTTCTCAGAGCACTATTCTACCACTGAGAGGGACACTGTCGAGGCAGCCATGCAAGATGCAGCATGACGGGCACTTTCTCAGTATTGCTCGTTGTTCAGCAGGGTAGCTGATGGCCTTGACCTGAAGTACTACCCTCGTCGTTCGACCGGCAGTGCTGGAGGTGTGATTGTCTCGCCAGTTGGTGAGGGCAATCCCAGGCTAAGCAGCATGGTCAACTTGGTCGCCGTGCTCAACACAAAGTTGGACCACGCCCTTGGCGAGTTGGGCAAGGTTTGGGCGGAGGTTGCAGAATTGCGTGCTGAGTGCGCAGCACGCCACTATCTTGATGGTGGTTATCCTACCCCTGTAGGGATTCAGCACCCTTACCGTTCACCGCCCCGTGGTCGCTTCGACTATGGTACCCCAGACTGCAGGACCCGCATAGATTTAGATCCATAGATCGGTGGAGTCGGAGTCTGTAATAATGAATTCAGTGCCTTAGTCTAGTTAGTCTTAGTTAGAGTTAGTTTGCTTATCGTATGTTGGAATGTTTGTCATGATGAACATGTAATGAAGTTGGATCTTTGTAATGATTGTCACCAAGGGGTGGGTATCTCCTGCAACTTGGTGTAGTTATTAATAAAGTCAGTTATTTAGTGGGGTAATCCATTTATTTCCACTTTCCTTTTTATCTGAGAAGTTGTCAAAGAAGATGATTTAAAAGCCAAGTACCCTGAGCTCTTTTCTAGCCAGCCCTGAATCTCGAGGGCAAGATTCTTTTAAGGGGATAGGTCTATAACACCCTAATTTTGGGGGTATAAAATTTCTTTCTAATTATCACTCAAAATCATGTGTTACTCTTCTTTTTCTCACTCTAGGTTTTCTCTCTCTCTAGATTCATTCTCCCTTTTTCCTTTTTTGATTAGATAGCCTAAACTAGTGGAGGTTAATTATTTATTTTTGCCAAAACCTTATGAGTCATGACATGTTGCATCATGCTGAGTTTAAAATATTCTTTGAAGTGTTGCACAAGTTTGAATTTATTTGAATTTTAAACCTAGTTTGAATTTGGATTTGAAAAACCCTATAGAAAAAGAAATGGAAAAGGAATTAGAAAATTCAGGGAAAAAGAAAAGGAGAAAGCAGCCCAAACCAGCCCAGTCGGCCCAGCCAGGCCGCGCGCCCGCGCTGTCTGACAGGCGGACCCTGCCTGTCAGCGGCAATTCTCCCTCGCGCGTGCTCTCCCTCCCTCGCTCGCTGCCCAGTGGGGCTAGCCTGTCGGTGCCAGTTTTCTTCCCCACGCGCTCCCTCTCTCTCTCTGTCTCGCGAGCTCGGTCCGCCAGTCGCCGAGCCGTTGCCCCGCACGCCCCTTTCTCCTCTCTCTGCGCCGTGGACCCTACCTGTCAGTTCCGCCCCCTCCACGCTCGCCGTGGACCGGCGCGTGCGCACTCGCGCACGTCGCTGGATTTCTCGGCCACGACGCCCACCCACGCGCCCAGCTCCCTTCTTAGAGCCTCGCCAGTGCCCCACACACACCCCTCACCTCATTTCTCGCAGCTTCGCCCTCTCTCGTGCTCTGCTCACGTTGCCAGCCGCCGCCGGAGACCCACGCCCGCGTTCTCAGCCATCCAACTCACTGGAGACCGCTCCAAGCCTTTCCGAGCTCCGCCCCGAGGTGAGACACCTGTCCCCGTGCCCAATTTCCCTTAATGCGCCATGTGCTCGGCCAATTTCGCCTTCGCCTGTGCTCGGCCGCGGTGGTCCACCGTGCTCGCGCGGTGGCCGGCCGATTTAGCCCGGTCTAGTTCCCCGGAGTAGGTCCCTGTGTCACCCCTGCCTCTGCTGAAGCTAGCCCAGGCCTTAGCGCGCCTTAAGCCCCCTCCCCGTGGCCGGAATGGCTCACCGTAGTTACTCCGGCCCGCCCGAGACCTTCTCACCGCCGTTCTCCCTTCTCCGCCCGTGGATTCATGGCCTCTTCCCCGCCATTGAGTTCACCGTGGTGCCCTCTCCCTCTCTGCCCAACTCCGATGACCCTGGACCCCCTAGCTCATGCCTGCCTCAACTCCGGTGACCTCACCGCCGTGGAAAGGAGCGGCGCCGCCTGTAGCCGTCTGTTTCCCCTGGTCTGGTCCCCTCCGTCCGATCCTGATCGCACGGCCTGGATCGAGGGTACCGCTTCGTGCACGCGCGCCCTGCGCCCTTGGCCTACCTCTGATCCCCTCCGTCCGATCCTGATCGCACGACCCAGACCGTGGGTACCGCTTCGCGCACGTGCGCCCTACGCCCTTGGCCTACCTCTTATCCCCTCCGTCTGATCCTGATTGCACGGCCCGGACCGCGGGTACCGCTTCGCTCATGCGCGCCCTGACGCCCCTAGCCCCGCTTGTCAGTCGCGCCTGCGCGCCCGCGCGATCTAATCTTAGTCGTCGGTTTCTGATCCAACGGTTGAGGGAGCCCGATACCCCTTCGTGTGGCTGTTTTGCTTAAGAAACCCCCTAGTTTTAAGAAATCAACCCACCGTCCTCTATTTTAGCGTATAGGTCCCTGGTTTGTTTTAATTAGACCCCTGGACTTTTATTTAATCACAGATTTAGCCCTAATTTCATATTTTCAAACTTCAAAACTTGTTTATTTCATATCTTTTTCATATGAACTCCAAATTTAGTGGTTCAAATTGCAAAATGTTCACCAAATTATTCTCTGTTCAAATAAAATATGACCAACTGTAATTTGTACATTTTAATGTTTACACTTAGAATATAGAATTAAAGTATATGTTGATTTATTTATTTAATGAAATAAATAAAAGGAGAACCCTAGGAATAAAGTATAATCAATCTTGTGAAATTAGTGTTATGCATTACTTGGATTTATTTTTGGCTTAAACTCTAGGCCTTAATGACATAAATAGAATTAGGAATGTAATTATGGATAATACTTAAAAGATAATCAAATTTCTAAATGAGAGTAGTTTATCTTATAATTCTAGCTTTCATTTGTTTTAATCACTACTTAAATTTTTTGAGCTATGTTCCAAACATTTAGAGAGTAATCAATTCCCCAATTAGGATTAGTCCATTTTTATAACTTGACATCATTCCTCTGTACTTAATAATGTACCTTCTTGAGTTGTGTGCCAATATTTGTACATGTGTGATGTGATGTTCATTTTTACCTTCCAAATGTATTGAATGTATGCTCGCTTTACTTAGACAACGAGTAGCTCGTGGATTCCTGAGTGTGTTGCAGAAGATCCCTCTGAGCAACAATCTGGTGAAGGCAAGTGTCCTTAGACCTATCATGTCCTACTTTACTTTATAATTCACCGTCCCACATTACTTTATTGAAACCTAAGGCTTGACTAGTTTGTATTTCCCTTACCCTTGTTTACCTTTTTGGGTTAATCATGGTTAGCTTATGCTATTGCTTAAACTTAATCAATGAACATGATGTGATCTTTTATGATACGATGATGTTATCCCGATGGGGTCCTTGTGATTACTTTAGGGGGCTCAGGCTCTTTCCTGAGTACCTCTCTGTAAGGACCTGTTTGGGGAGTAACAACCCGGGATAACAGTGCAACCATGAGGGTGGAATGGGATGCCCTTAGCTGATTAATTAGAGGAACCAGAGGAGTAGTTGGCTTCGCTGTATGGCCGTCAATGGGGTTCGGGCACAGTATTTGCTCTGCCGAGGTTAGTTGCAGAGGTTCTTTGATTTGGTTTTGTTAGTCACCCTTCCTTTGGGGAGATGTACTATGTTTATCAAACTGGAGAAACCTAACAGGCGGCTATGACCTATGGGAAATCTTTGTAAAGGCTACATAGTGAGACCCTGCTAGGTCACCTTGGTAGTGATCAATGGGGAGGCTAGAACCCCGGGCAGAATGGGAATCACAGCTTGTGGGTAAAGTGTGCAACCTCTGTAGAGTGTTAGAAACTGGTATATCAGCCATGCTCGCGGTTATGAGCAGCCTTGGGATCCTCTTCGATTAGAAGAACAATGGTTACTTTTATGATGATGATTAACAATGGTGATTATAATCCTGATCTTTGGTATTTCCTCTTGGAGGGAGTGCCTTTGGGTAATAACTGGGTTATTACTAAAACTTGGCTCTACTTATAAGTAATAAAACTTGATCATCTAAAAACAACTGCTTAACTTTAAACTCCACATACAGCTAGTCCACTTTAGCCAAACGGGACATTTGCTGAGTACGTTGAAGTGTACTCACCCTTGCTTTACAAACCACCCCACCCCAGGTTGTCCCCATTGTTCTCAGTGCTCAGGAGGTGAAGCTGGCAACATGGATGACTTCGAGGAGTTCCAGGAATACGACGAGTTCTAGTTTACTTTAGTGGCAAACCCTGTAGCATCCCAAAAATTCAAATCCTGAAATTTTCTCAAACTCGCTCTAAATTCAAAATGAATTTCAAATTTCATTTCAAAATGTTTGTTTGCGAGTTGATATCAGAAAATAAAATATAGTGGTCTATATTGTCTGCAAAATCCTCCTCAAATATCCTACAAATGTTTCTCCAGTGATCCCCCTCAAATTCTTTCCAGAAATACTGCCCAGATATTTCCCAAGTAATCCCCTTCAAGTTCTTTCCAGAAATATTGCCCAAATATTCCACCAATATATCTCCAAGTATTTTCCTCTTGAGAAATACCTTCAGAATCATTTTTCAAGTCCCTATAAATATTTTCTTCATAACTTTCCTCATGCTCATACGTATACGTATGCCTCTAGTGTCATACGGTGAGCTCTACAAGCTAATCTCACTTATACAAGACAAATACATGCTAATCCCCCACTAATCCTCTCATCCTCCCACTAATCCTCTCATCCCTCCCCCTAATCCCCTCACCATGGCTATAAATAGAGGGGCAAGGGCCTCCTCTCATCCCACCCCAAGCCATTTCATGCCAACTCTCTTCCCCCCCCCCACACACACACAACCACTCCATGTTCCACACAAGCACACACTAGCACAAGGATCGTTCGGTCGTTCTTCGATCGTTCGTCCCCCTGTTCTTAGTTTGTTCGTTCGTTCGTCCGATCGTTCATGGTTCGCTCGTCCGTTCGTCCGATCGTTCGTCCGTTCGTTCGTCCAAATGATCTTTTTCCTGTCGTTATGCTGCCGAAATTCCGATCGTTCGTTCGTTCGATCATTCGATCGTTCATCGTTCGTTCATAGTTCCTATTCATCGTTCATCGTTCGTTCATAGTCCCTATTCATCGTTCTTCCAGATAATCTTTGTCCTGCCGTTATGCTACCGAAATTCCGATCGTTCGTTCATTCGATCATTCGATCGTTCGTCCGTTAGTTCGTCCAAATAATCTTTTTCCTGTCGTTATGCTACCGAAATTCCGATCGTTCGTTCGTTCGATCATTCGATCGTTCATCGTTCGTTCATAGTCCCTATTCATCGTTCTTCCAGATAATCTTTGTCCTGCCGTTATGCTGCCGAAATTCCGATCGTTCGTTCGTCCGATCATTCGATCGTACGTCCGTTCGTTCATAGTTCCTATTCATTGTTCATCGTTCGTTCATCGTCACTACTCATCGTTCACCTTTCGTTCATACGACTATTCAACATTACTATTCATCGTTACTATTCACTAACATTATTCATCATCGTTACTATTTGTCGTTACTATTCATCGATGATATCTATAATTACTTTTCCGTTGTCACTATTCGTCGTTACTATTCATCAATCATCCGATCACCCCAAATTTCAACTACTCACCCATCATGCTGTCCAGTCCACCTAAGACCAGCCATACCAATATTTCAGTCATACGAACTCCGGTGACTGTGATTTTCCTTCCAGTGGGAACTTCCCATCTGGTCACCCATCCCAGGTTTCTCCAAGTTGAGCATGCTTTACTTTGAGATTCCTTTGAACCAGGCTTCCAAACTCAGATTCCAATAATTCTTGTTTCTAAATCCTTATCAAACTATTCCCTATCCAACCATGTCATCCCTTAAGCCTGGTCCATATTCCAGAAAAACTCCCAAAATACTGTTGTCCTATATTCTTCCTATAACTCTCCTGTTCATACTAAGTCAGACGATTCATTCGTCACTATTCTCACCAACAATGAACTTCACTGTGCTACACCACATACACTCAGCTATAAATACACCCAGCTACCCTCTCCCTCTCCACACACACTCAACACCCTCAGCCAAGGCAAACACCCCACCCACTCAGTTACTCCGCTCTGTCGGCTACACGCATAGTGTCGCTTTGCCTCCAGTCCACCCTCCTGGTAAGCACCTCCGCTCCACCACCAGTAATATCACAACACCACATGACACAGATTCTACTCAAGACTATACCCATCCATATATCACTATTCTGACCACTATACTAAATATTTGTTGGTATACTTGCTTGTTTGTATGTTTGCTTATTCATGTTGCATAGTTATCGGAGCGTTTGTGCCATCTCGTGGAGGCCAGACCTGCAAGTCTATGCCAAGCAGAGGAGTTAGAAGCCAGTTCCGTGAGCTCCCCTTCCCCCTTCGCCGAATAAGCACGACAAGCTCACTGGATCCCTTTGATGCATAAATTACCTATGATTTTTCAACCACAACCCTCAGCCTGTTATTTTATGCATGATATGATTTTGAGACAAGTTATTATGGCCACCCAAGCCGCTTGCCTCAATCAATCCTTAATATATTTGTTACAAATGATTTGAGAAAAGGTGTGAGTTTTTCAAAAGAAAATGCTTTTCAAAATGTGTATGATGAAGGGTTTTCACCCTTATCACCTTTGAGTATGGATGATCAGGGACTCCCTGGTTTAGGGGAGGGCCTAAGGTGAAGGCTCAGCTGGTTTAGACATGAGCAGAAGGATTGTCCCCTCATATAAGGACCGGTTTGTCATCTTTCGCTACCTGTACTCATGATAAGTACAACCACTCGAGACTGTGTGGGCAGTCACTCAATCTGAACTCGTACGGTCCAACCCCAGGGTTATGAAGGCTGGGGAGCACCGGGAGGATAAGGAGGAGGAATGTTTTGTCCGGTTTGGACATGGTGGTGGCCTGACTCCTTCCGGTATAACCGTTAAGGTTAGGACGTGCGGGGAAAGAAAGAGATTTGGATTCGGATCTCATTGACCATGACATCGCAGAGCCGGACTAGTGGGTAAAGTGTACACCTCTGCGCAGAGTTTGAAAACCTATTCGAATAGTCTGTGTCCACAGGAATGGACGAGTCTGGTGAGGTATGGCAATTAGTGTTTTGTTTTCAAAAAAAAGAGGTGCGTTTGAGAAAAGTGGTTTTTAAAAGGTCCGGCGGTTGAGCCGTGAGCTATGGTGGACAGGAAGTCCAGTAGCTGTTTTTGAAAATGATAACCAGTGGAAAACTACTGAGATACCTGGATGGTTTAGTCCAGGGGATTTTGTTCTAATATTGAAAAACTTCTTGCTCCTTTTGGAGAGGATGCGCTTTGCAAAATACAAAATGTTTTTCAAAACAACCTTGCATAAAATATTGTTGTTTCTGCAAAATATCCTGAGCTCCACATATTCCATGCATTATATCTGATTTCCCCATTCCGTGGGTGAAGGTGGGCTGCTGAGTACATTTGTACTCACCCTTGCTTATTTGTTGTTTTTCAGAAAAAGGAGACCGAGTAGGAGTTACGACTGTTCCCAACCTTGCCTGTGGATGTTGGACCGCTGATTTGCTTCGCTGCGTATATCGGGCTGCTTCAGCCCCACTCTGATGATATGTCCCGAGTTGTGGACCAACTCTTAAAGTTGATCGCCACCTTCATAGAATTGTCTCGTTTAAGCAGATCTGGAATCATCTGATGTATAAATGTGTTTACTAGCCTCCTGGGACTAGTAATTGTATCACATTTGAGTCCCTAGAGGACCGGGACGCTTCAAACCCCCAGTTAGCTGCCTGTGTAGGCTTACATTCTACGTTTCGATACTCCGCACTTTGATGTTATTGTTAAACACTATGATTATGTAATAGACTATGTGGATGTCTTAGTCATCTTGATGTAACTAAGTACCTTTCTGCTATTTAATTCGAGCATTGTGTGATGATGTCCAATTATGTAATCGCTGTGTACGTGAGTTCTGATCCTGGCACGTACATGGTTCGCATTCGGTTTACCTTCCAAAATCGGGTGTGACATATATCGTCTAGGGTTTCCCCTGCTTCAGAGGCTTCGTCTCGGGAGATGGGTTGTGTTGGATCATGTTCCCCGGCTTCGTGGTGATGCCATATGTTACGACACTTGTTTCGGCATCGACATGTGTCACGCTGGAGGGGCTCCTCCCCTAGTATGGTGGGGTTGTCATTGGAAACAGGCGTGTCCTCCACTCTTCCTTAGATGAAGAGGATGTCTAGGAAGAAACAGCTTGGTGTGATGCTTCGTGCTCCCTCCATCTCCTTTAAGTGCGGAGTGGTTGGGATGGTCGTCAGTTGTGCCTCCGTGGTTGCGCCAAACCTGGAGGCACATGCTTCTCTTCATCGAGTGATCTGAGTCCATGCCCGAGTGGGCGACGTGGACAAGGGAGTCTGCCGCGATGGAGGCGTGGCCTCGGTCGGCCGAGCCACAAGCATCACAATGGCCCTGGCCCGCCCAACGTAGGTGTAATCTTGCGCGGAATGAAAATCCGCCGAGGTTCTCGCGCTTTGGAGTTCGTCGGCGTAATTCTCTCTATTGTTATTTGAGGTAATCCTAGAGCCGCTTTTGGTGCCACCGTAAAAGGTTTCTTCCCAGATGGGTCCACTATGCGATGCAAGCTACCTTCCTCATCTGCAATGCAGGAGATGGATCCGAAGTGGAAGATTTCTTGAATTGTGTAACACCCTACTTCCTGTTGTGGCTAGGTATTGATTTCTGGAGTATGGGGATTACAAATGAGCTTTGTGATGGCTCATCTGTTGTTGATGAGAGTGGGATGAGATGATGTGAGATGGTTTTGTAGGGGTCCCCCCTCGGCCTTATATACACGACCAAAGAGTTATCCTTTTACAAGTTGTGATCACTATCTACTTCAATTATCTCCTTCTTTGTCGCAGTTTGCAGTCCTATATTATCGGAGTCTTGATCATCTCTTCTCGTTCGAGTTATCGCCGAATGCATAGCTCCTCAGGTGCTTACAACTGCACCACGCGAGATATCAGTGCCTCAGTAGCACCTAACTCGGACGTCGGTCTTTGTCTCCTTGGATCAGGCTCGCCTAACCCGGCTCGTAGGACGACCCAGTGGGAGGCCCATCAGGCGGCCCGTGATACGTTTTAGTGTTCATGAGGATCCGAGGGATATCTATCGCGCACACAACCCCTATGTTACTATTCATCATTTGATCTGATGATCAAAGATGGTGTTGTAGGCTATCCTGCTGATCTAGGGCAACCCAACGACATCATTGCCTCGATGGGGTTCCTCGTGGACAAATGCTCTGACAACCACTTTGCTAGTTTGTCCAAAACTAGCCATTCTTTATCATGTAAGCCCAATTGGTTATCCTTTGGTCGTTTTCTCATAAATCTCTCGGTTCTTCGAATCACCAACAAGTGTGATATCCTCGCTGTGTTCGTTATCTGGTCTATGCATGGCGACACAAGCGATTAGTCCTAGCTGATGTACGATTCAATTTGATGTTAATAATATCCAAATTAAAATGAAATTGCATCAATTTGCTTATAACAAATCGTGAACGGTGGGTCGGTGGCAACAGAGAGATGAGCCATGTTTGAACGAAGAAAACAATTAAACTAATGCCCAACAAACTGTAGTTTTTAGGCTTTCGTTATGCTAAACAACATTTTACATGTTTTTTTACTGCCAGTAGCTGGGAGCCATATGCATGAGTACGTGCAGAAGACCAACGCACAAGGGTATTTCTCAAAGAGGGTGGTTAACTAGATGCTTAACTCATTCGTCCGTTCGTTCACGAGTTGGGATCAAACAAATCCTACACATCGAACATGACAAATCGCCAGGCATGCATGCAGGCAAGCTTTTGGGATCGGACGATGGGTCTCCTGTGTTAACACGGACATATATACTCCTCGTTAGGTACAAATGCAACTGACAGCTAGCGTACATTAACTGTTTAGAGGTTTATATTATGCAACTGACATAAAAACTTGTCGGTTTGCGCTACTACACTTGGAGCGAGCTAGCTGCTGGTGATGCATGCATGCATGCATGCATGGCAGACAGTGTGTACCAGTACACACGTACGACGTACGTCTACCACTGGGCCCAATGATCCTCTCACACGTACGTACGGCGGCTGAGCTTTATTAGCTCAACCAGAGCGAGCCGCGCGCTAGCTCGGAGACCGCGACGTGTGTACCGGCTGCTCTCCCCTCGTCGTCCGTTCCCTTTGTACGTGCCGGCACCTACTACTATCTTTCTGTGTCGACGATCCACAGAATGGTCCCTCTTGTTCGTTTTCCATGGAGGAGGACCATGCTAAACAACAATGTATGCACGCCCGGCCCGTGCACGTAGTACGTATATATCGCTCGCATGCACCAGCATTGCAGGGACCATATGCATGCATGCACGAGACAGACAGAGATAGAGAGAGAGACGGGGCTAGATCGAAAGGGGTGCACGTACCTAACTGTACACGTACTGCATGGGTGGGACGCCATGGATACATATATACCGGTGCACGTCAAATCTGCATTTATATGTGCGCGCTGAAATGGGGAGGCAAGACGACGGGTACGTGTACGTACGTGATCGATGTACTACGACGTTGCATGCATGCGCTGCGCGCGTGCGCCCATTCTAGCTACTTTATTTGGGCCGCCCACGACGATGACGTAGATAGAGACTATATATACAAGTGAAAGGTCATGGGCGCGCATATAAATTTGGTTGCAAAGCACCATGCTTTTGCTGAAGATAACGTCACCAAGACACCTACCAATTAATGGAACGGCAGAGCGATCTCTCATCCGCGTGTTCCTTGTTGAATATCCCATCCATCCGCCCTAAAATATAGTTCTTTCTATACCTCTTTTCTCCCATCTACATTCATTCTAATGATAATAACACTACCCGACTCGCCTTCTTCGTCAAGGGTCCCAGACACTCGAAAAACGCTTGCAAAAAAAAGCACTCGGTAAATTAAGAATAAAAAAACACAAAAAATATTAAAACATTTTTTTTAATTAGAGGAACAACTCCACAACCACCGTCATTGCCCTACGCATCGCACTATCATTTTTCACCATTTTCTTCTGAATCTGAATCAAATTTACGTGTTTTGTGAATGTGAGATTCTAACTCGCGACCTTTTTTACGTGCTTTGTAAATGTGAGATTCAAACTCGCAACCTCTATCGGACGCATAACTTTCTCTACCACTACACTACTACATCAATTGTGTTTATATTACATTTTCATTCCTCATATATTATAACAAACCGAGAGTAATCTGATTATTTGAGGCACTAAATCAATTTAATTGAAAATTTTGTCAACTATAAAGTTGCATAACTTTTCAAGTTCTACAACTTCTATTTTAACAGTTTCTACATTCGAGGCTGTTTACAAAATTTGGATTTCAAATTTTAAAACTTCACACAAATTTTTCTATGATAAAATGATTTAGACTCAAAACATTGTCAATTACAAAGTTTCATTACATTTCAAGGCCTACAACTTTTATTTTGGTGGTTTTTCCATCCGAGGTAGTTTGAAAAATTCAAATTTTAAAATTCAAACATAGTTTTGCATGACAAGATGATTTCAAACCCAAACATTGTCAACTACAAAGTTTCATAACTCTTCATGACCTACAACTTTCATGTTGGTGGGTTTTCCTTTCGAGGTCGTTTTCAAAATTTAAAATTTATTTTTTTTAAATTCAGACGTAGTTTTCGTTGACAAAGATGACATCAAATGAAAAGGTTGCCAACTACAAAATTCTATAACTTCTCAAGATATACAAAGTTTATTTTGGTTGTTTGGTCATCCCACATGATGGTTCTAACATTATTCACAAATCTTATACATCTCTATTGTAGTTTCATAAACTACGAGAGGGATATAGGTTTTATGAACAAAATTACTTTTATTTTGTCATATGAAGAAATGATCAAAATATAAATGGTACATCTTGATAAGTTATACAAATGTGTAGTTGAAAACTTTTCTATTTGAATTAATTTACTACTTCAAAATATGATTTTTAAATTGTCTTTGCCTAATGTTGAAAAAACACACGACAAAGAAGCTCTTTGTTGAGTGTTTTATTTTTGACACTCGACAAAGAAGCTCGTTGCCGAGTGTCAAAAATAAAACACCTGCCAAAGAGTTTCTTTGCCGAGTGTTTTCTTTTACCGAGGGTTTTTTGCTTGGCACTCGGCAAAGAGCTTCTTTGCCGAATACCCAAAAGAAAGCACTCGACAAATAATTTGGCACTCAGCAAAGAGCCAAATTCCGGTAGTGGAATATAGACATACATAGAAACTACATTCGTAGCTTAATTGATGGATATATATTTAGTGCGAAATGAATTATATTTTGATACGGAGGGAGTAAAAGTGTGTAGGTAGAATAGGTGTAGCTCATCTAACTTGGCTTAGGTCAATAAGTTGTTGGTTCATTGGGTGAGGATATGTAATGGTATCTTTAGAGGTCAAGTAGTAACAGGTCCTCTTCATCATATGTGTGGGTAGGTTATCTTTTATTTTAATAGGATGTCTAGAGACTGTCTTCCCACCGTTTTCGAGTTTCTATATGCAATATCTCACCTATTAGTGATCTTCTTTCTGCCTAATGTGGTCTATGTGTCATGTTTTTAAGGGGGGGTATGAGGACCCCACCTAAAACTTCATTTCAACAAAGGCCTAGACAAACCTTTTGGTGTCGGTTATAGCAGCTAGAGGTTTACAAGAAAGCAAATAACGTTAGATAGAAATGTATTTCATAATGTAACTCAGCAACAATCTGTGTCGAAGCTAGTCTAAACATGAATGTTAGTTAGCCATGATTAGGTTAGTTGTAAATAGATTTTGGTGCTATATATGGCTCAGCTTCAACTATTGTTGTGTGATGAAAATCTCCAACCAGTGCGTGTTGTCGTCCCATATAAACACACAAACAACACAAGACCAAGGTGCAACCACTTCCACCAAAAACTTTCTCCTCTTTTATGGTCATCGGAGCTTAGGAATTTATCCAATCCATCACCATCGTCAACAGCCCCTCTTCATCCAGACTTGCCTCCATGAACACACCCATCTAGTTTTAGAGATGCTCGCCAAACACAATTATGCAATATGAAAGGCCCATGTTGTTGCCACCATACATGCACTACAACATTTATGGCCTTCTATGACGATTAGTCGATGACACTAGAACAATTCGTCATTAGATCACCTTGTTTATGACGATTTTGAAAAGATATCTTAGTGTAGTGACAAAAATTTAATCTCCGTCATTAAAACCGTCATAATATAATTTAGCATCATGTTTGTGACAATTTTCTATGATAATACAGGAATTGTCATAAGAGTAAATTGTCATAACCTTCTCAACATAATAATTATGACAATATTGCATGACAATGTGTATATGTGATAGATATATAAAGTAGTTTTTTAAAAACATTATTATCCATATGTAAATAGCGTATAGAAATTATTAATGTTGTGGGAGTCTTGGGTCAGTCGTCGCCTCATCTTTTCAAGCTGAACATGAATTCTACCTCTTCATTTACAAATTAATATCTTTCATGCTTTAGCTCTATTTTAGATTTTTTATGCAAGATCACATCGAAAGATATTATAATTATGTTTTTAATTTTCTAAAAAATGTATAATCAATATAAAGTGGCCTTCGATATATGACAAATAAAAAACTAGGTATTTTATTTATTTTAATTTGGTATCTTGTCTTTACCCGTATCTCTAATATCTTTTTTTCTAAAACACGAGTTTTTATTGTGTGTTCCCCACATGGCACACATCTGTTGGCGAGCCAAGCAAATAAAGTCCCACCAAATCAAAAATATATAATCAAGTTTAAATAAATGTCTCATTTAAATAAATATTGTCTATCTATATAATACTCACTCTGTTCTAAAATAATATTCGTTTTAGAGTGTTAATAGATTCATACGATATTTGATGTATGTGTATTATATATGTGTCTAGATTTATTGTTATCTATTTGAATATGGACATAAAAATAAGATGCTAAAACGAATAATATATTAAAACATAGGGGTTATACAGAAACGTAATATCTCTTTTTATTATCTATCATCTCTTCTCTTATATTAAAACTTGGTGCGATTTTCCAAGTTATGGGGCGGTCCACGTCATCAGGAAAATCGTGGCCGTTCGGATGGGTTGGATGTCTTGCTCGGTCGTCCAGTCCGCTTGTTTCTCTGGTCGCGAGGTCGTCGTCCCCTTCTCTCTCCCATACTTCGTGCTTCCCTCCCCCTCCGGATCCTCTGCCGCCGTTGCTCGGCTCGATGCCTCTACCGCGGACGTGCTCCCACTCATCCCAAACATCGCCGCGTCCTGTCCCCCTCCCTCTCGAATCCTCCGTCGGCTCTTGTTGATGCCTCTGCCACCGCTCCGAGGAGAGCCACGGCGATCGGATCTGGATTTGTTGGTCCTCGGCGAGGCGATTATCACTGCCGCACGCAATGCGCGAAGCGAAATTGCCCCCCCTCCGGGTCCTCAGTCGCCGGTCGCAGCTGCCCAAATCTTACGAGGGCTCAATCCAACCCAAGAGTCCTTTCCTTTACCTCACTCGCTATCTCTCTCCATGCAATGACTGACCCAGCAACTGCCACCACCGCGGTCGGGTCTTCACCGGTACCACCAACGACGACCGGGCGAACGCTGCCTCGCTTCTCCACCCCATCGCCGGAGACTATTACCCACCACGTATGCCTGCTCCCTTCTCTCCCTGTTCTTTCTTTTCGAAGCCAAGCACCCCAAATTCTAAGCTCTCTGAACCCGGACTTAGCCATGATTCCTAATTGCTTCGAGTTCTTGCAAAAATCATCGGGTGCACACATCCTGGCTTCAATCCTTTGTGCATCCACGATGTTGTTGATTATGACTAGAGCTGCAGGTTGTTCTAGACTGTACTCCTAATTTGTAACGACCTGAATTTGGGGGTAGAATTTTTTTCTTCTTTTTCCTCACCAAATTCGGGCGTTACCCTTTCCTTTTCCCTTTTCCCCTCGCTAAACCTTGATCTTTTCCAAAGTTATAGCGGGATTCGGCTTGAGATCCCATGTAAAGCAAAACCCTAAAATACTTTATTTTGTTTGCTGCACCATGCCGAACCATGCATTTGTTTGGTTTGATTGAAATGGTGAAAGCATTCATCTAGAGAAAAAATAGATTTTAGAAAAAAGAAAACCTTTTTCTTCTCTCTTTCCCCTCTCCTCCCATTTCGGCCCAGCCGCCCCCCTCGCGCCCGGCCCAGCTGGCCAGCCGGCCCAGCCGGCCTCTCCCCCCTCTCCCTTCCCGCCGTGGGCCCGCGCTGGCCAGCCGGCCCAGCCGCGGCCCCCCTCGCCCCCCCGCGTGCCCCGCTTTGGGCCCAAGCCGGCCCAGCCGCCCCCTCCCCTCCCCCCAAATTTCTATCCCCTTCCCTGCGGGCCCCACCCGTCATTCTCTCCCCCCAAATCCCTCCCTCTCCCCTTCCCCGCCGTCCCCCTGCACGCCCAAACCGCCGCTGCCGCCGCCGCTGATCTTGCCGCGGTGAGGCCCCCCTCCCCCGCCCCTCTTCTCTCTCCCCTCCCTCTCCCTTCCCCGCCTGCCGGCGCTCTCCCGTGCCGCCCCGCGCCCGCCGCCCGCCCGGCCCCGCCTCGGTCCCGCCTCGCCCCGGCCGCGCCCGCCCCGACCCCGGCGGCGCCGCCCCGACCCCGCGCCGCCCCCGTCCGCGCAGCCCCGGGCGTGCCGCCCAGGCCGCGCCCCCCCCTGCCCGTCGCGCCCGCGCCGTCCCCCGCCCCCGCGTGGTGGCCGGCCATGGCGCCTGCGCGGCGTGCCCCGCCCCGCCCGCGCGCGCTCGCCCGCCCGTGCTCGTCCGCCCGTGCTCGCCCGCCCATCCCGGAGTGTCCCTGCTCGCGTCGTGACGGCCCCGGCGCGACCTCGAGCTCGGCCCAGCGTGCCTTTGGCGCGCGGCCCCGACGTGTGCACGGCTAGTTCGCGGCGCGTGCGTGCGGCCTTGCGCGCGTGCTCGCGTAGTGCGTGGTGCTTTGGCACGGCTCGCCGTGCCTTCGTCTACCCCTAGACGAGCCCGTCTACCCCCCCTATATTTTATGCGCGCTGATCACGTTGTTCATGTTAATAAAATAGGAAACTCAATTTAGAAATTGGTTACGTTAGTTAATTTATATAGTTAATCGTCTATCTCATTTAATGTTGATCTACTAAAAGTGGTCACGTTTCTATTAGTGCATGTAGCTAATCCTTATTATTGGAGCTAAGTAGAACTAGAGCACGCAACGTTTAGTTATTCTTCTACCCGTAACACGCCTCGAGCATAAGCTTTAACTCCTGCGGGACCTTTCCCCGTTTCTTTCTAACCATGGTAAATGCAATATCGCATGTCATATTCTATGCACGTTTAATCTATTTGTTCTCTTGTATGATGTACTGTTTGTTTCCTAATTTGAATGGGTGGATGTATGTATGTTTGCAATCGCATAGAGAACGATTCGGTCGAGGAGCCCAAAGAACTCGCAGGAGAAGCCCCTGAGCAGCAGTCGGTTGGTGGAGGCAAGTGTCCTTTGACCTATCTCTGTCCTATTCATTCTTTAATTCACCTCCCGCATTACACATTTATACCTAAGGATTGACTAGCTTTGTTATCCATGTCCTTGTTTACCTATTTGGGTTGGATTATTATTGCTTAGTCTTATGCTATTGCTTAACTCTAATCAATGAACATGATGAGAATTATCAATGATACGCTGTTTTCCCTTCTTCTATTATGATATTATACTTGTGGCCTTCAAGGGGGCTCGAGCGGTTTCTCGAGTGCCTCTCCGTAAGGACCTGTTCGTTGGATGACCGCCCGGGAAAACAGTGCAACCATGAGGGTGGAATGGGGTGCCCTTAGCTAAATAATTAGAGGATCTGGGGTGTAGTTCGCTTCGCCGTCGTGCCGTCAATGGGGCTCGATGTATGCGGCTCGCTCTGCCAAGGCTGATTTGTCCCTTGGGGAGGAGTGCGGTACATTTAGGAAACCTAACGGGCGGCTACAGCCCCGGGGAATCTTTGTAAAGGCTACGTAGTGAGACCCTGCCTACTCACCTTAGGAGTGTTCAAGGGTCCGTACAACCCGAGGCAAAAAGGGAATCACGGCTCATGGGTAAAGTGCGCAACCTCTACAGAGTGTTAGAAAACTGATATATCAGCCGTGCTCGCGGTTATGAGCGGCCAAGGGAGCTCCAGTGATTAGTGGTACTTGATCAGAGATGTTTGGTTTGCAGGTGGCAATGAGATTGATGGTTCTTGGTTTTTGACTCTGGTAATGGTAAGTGGTACTCTTTCCGTTTGGAAAGGAGTACGTTTGGGTTAATAACGTGGGTTAACTCTAAAACTTGGCTTTCTCTACTAGTAATAATAATCTGACCAACTAAAAGCAACTGCTTGACTTATCCCCACATAAAGCTAGTCCACTACAGCCAAACAGGACGCTTGCTGAGTATGTTGATGTGTACTCACCTTTGCTCTACACACCAACCCCCCCCCTTCCCAGGTTGTCCGCATTGCAACCACTGCTCAGGAGAAGATGAAGCCGTGGAAGGAGACTTCCAGGAGTTCCAAGACTACGACGAGTTCTAGGCGTGGGTTAGCGGCAACCCCCAGTCGGCTGCCTGTGAAGGCCGCGTTTATCTACGTTTCTTTTCCGCACTTTGATTTATTGTAAGGACTATGTGGATGTCTCAGACATATGATATAATCGACTATTATTTCCCTTTTTAATACTATTTGAGCTAGCACTGTGTGATGATGTCCATGTTATGTAACTGCTGTGTACGTGAATTGCTGATCCTGGCACGTACATGGTTCACATTCGGTTTGCCTTCTAAAACCGGGTGTGACATAGGTGGTATCAAAGCCGTGCTGACTGTAGGACCGCTAACCTAGAGTAGAATGGTCGTTCTAAGGACTATAGACCTCAGTCCCTGCCTTGACTTTGATATCCCTTCAAAAGTTGGTAATACCGACCAAACCTATGTTCTACTATATATTATACCTTGCTGAAAATTATGTTTTATTCTAATCCTTCATTTATTTACGGTTCATTACTTGCTGGTCATATTAATTCTGTTCTCACTCTTTTGCTTGTGGTGTCTTTTGTAGATGGCTCGTCTTAGGCACACTGCACGAAAGTCCGTCATCCCCTTCTTACCCTCCCGCCTTGCTGAGTGTCCGCTTCGCCGTCCCGTGGCCGATCAGTCCAGTCACTTGGAGAGGCTGCACCACCGCCTGCATGAGGAGCGGGAGCGTCGATGATAGGAGCAGCAAGGCTCTTCCTTCTCGCTCCAGCAGGAGATAGAGTTTGTGAGGAGCTGCTCCCCTGTGCTTCCCCTGGAGGCGCCCCCTGCACCACCACTGGGCGCCCCAGCCCCTGGAGTAGCTGCTGGAGGAGACCCAGACGGCAGAGGTGGCGACGACAGCTCGAGCCACGATAACGACTTTTCTGCTGACCAGGAGCCGGAAGGATGGGTTGCTCGACCCATCACTCGCGACACTGCTCGCGAGTGTCACTTCCACGATGCGCTCGACACCCTGCTACGTCGGGCACTTGACCGGCGTACTTGGTCCATCGAGTATCGCTGTGTGGTCTACCAACATAGTCGCGGGGTTTACCCGGACCACTGGGAGGCGACCTGCTTGGTGCGCCGTCCGGAGAACAGTCTCCAGGGTGCGGAGGCCTGCTTAGAGCACTATTCCATCTCTGAGCGGGACTCAGCTGAGGCGGCCATGCAAGATGCTGCACGGCGTGCGCTTTCGCACTACTGCTCGGTTCTCGGTGGGGTAGCTGACGGTCTCAACCTGAAGTATTACCCCCGCCGTCCATCTGGCAGCACAGGAGGCGTGATTGTCTCACCTGTTGGTGAGGACAATCCTAGGTTGAGCAGCACAGTCAACCTAGCCGCCGTGCTAAACACGGAGCTGGACCATGCATTAGACGAGCTGAGTAGGGCATGTGCTGAGATCGCCCTGCTGCGGGCTGAGCGCGCGGAACGTCGTCACCTGGATGATGGTTCCCCCGCTCCCGTCGGGACTCAGCACCCGTACCGCTCACCTCGGTGTGGACGCCAGCCTTATGGCAATCCCGACTACAAGACCAAGATAGACTTGGAACCATAGATCGTCAGTGTGGAATCTTGTAATAAGTGCTTAATATAGAAGTTTTAGTCTTAGTCTTGGTCTCGGTCTTAGCGTTAGTCTCACTCTTAGTTAGTCTTAGTTAGACAGGGTAGTTTGCTATATCCTGTGCATTTATGCTTGTCATGATGAACTATGCTTGATTTGGATCTTTGTAATGACTGTCACCAGAATGTGGGTATCCCCTGCATTTTGGTTTACCTGTTATATGTTAATGAAGTTAGTTATCTAGTTGGGAAGCCTTTTATTCCACTTTCCTCTTTATCTAAGAAGCTGTGTGGTCTGTGTTGGAGATCAGTGAAGATGCTCATCTGTTTAGGGTTGTTGAAGAATTCTATGCTCTTTTCTTATGCTGCAAGATTTGCAAGATCGGTTCTGATGTGTGGTTGCATTCTGCAGATGTCAGAGAACAGGCGCAGAGGAGGAAGGTGTGCTCAGCAGGAGCAGTCAGCTCAACAGAAAGAGGTACCCCAGCAACAACAACTGTCGCCCCCGCCCCCGATGTCCATCGAGCAGATGTTCCTGATGCAGACTCAGGCAGTTCAAGCCATTGGTCAGACTCTAGCCGCCATTCAGCAGCAGCAGCAACAGCCACCACCTCAACCTCAGATGCCTCATATGCCCAGGGACAAACGTGCTGAATTCATGAGAGGTCATCCCCCAACGTTCGCTCACTCTTCTGACCCCATGGATGCTGAAGACTGGCTGCGCACTGTGGAGCGAGAGTTGATACCGCTCAGTGCGATGACAGGGAGAAAGTCCTGTATGGTCCCCGTCTGTTGAGAGGAGCAGCTCAGTCATGGTGGGAGTCTTATCTCGTCACCCATGCCAACTCCGACACCATCACCTGGGAAGAGTTCAGAGGTAGCTTTCGTCAGTACCATGTTCCTGCAGGTCTGATGACAGTGAAGAAGGAGGAGTTCCTGGCCCTCAAGCAAGGGTCATCGTCTGTCAGTGAGTACCGAGACAGGTTTCTGCAATTGTCTCGCTATGCTCCTGAAGATGTCAACACCGACGCCAAGCGACAGTACCGTTTCCTGATAGGCTTGGTTGACCCTCTTCAGTATCAGCTAATGAATCATACCTTCCCGACATTCCAGCACTTGATTGACAGAGCAATCATGACAGAGAGGAAGCGTAAGGAGATGGAGGATCGTAAGCGCAAGATCAGTGGACCCCAGCCTAGAAGCAGCAATCGTCCTCGTTTCTCAGGCAATCAACCTCAGCAGTTCAGGCAGAACCAGCGTCCACCTCAACAGCATCAGCAGTTCCAAAGGCAGTATCCTCAGCACCAGTATCAGAATCGTCAGAACAATCAGTCAGGAGGAGGTCAGTTTCAGAGGCAGAATCAGCAGGCACCTCGTCTTCCTGCCCCAGCAACCCAGCAGAACAGTCAGGCAGCACCAGCTCAGTTTGGAAACAGAGCATGTTTCCACTGTGGAGAGCAAGGCCACTGGGTGATGCAATGTCCGAAGAAGGCAGCCCAGCAGCAGTCAGGCCCTAATGCCCCAGCGAAGCAGAACGTGTCTCAGCCTGGAGCAGGCAACCGCTCTCTGCCGCGTTATAATCATGGGAGACTGAATCACTTGGAGGCTGAAGCAGTTCAGGAGACCCCCGGCATGATAGTAGGTATGTTCCCAGTCGACTCCCATATTGCAGAAGTGTTATTTGATACTAGAGCAACACATTCTTTCATTACTGCATCATGGGTAGAAGCACATAATCTTCCAATAACTACCATGTCGACCCCCATTCAAATTGACTCAGCCGGTGGTAGAATTCGAGCCGATAGCATTTGTCTGAATGTATGTGTGGAAATAAGGGGGATAGCGTTTCCCGCTAATCTCATAGTAATGGGTACTCAGGGAATAGATGTCATCCTAGGGATGAATTGGCTAGATAAGTATCAAGCAGTTATCAGTTGTGATAAGAGGACAATCAAGTTGGTGTCCCCACTAGGAGAGGAAGTGGTGACCGAGTTAGTCCCGCCTGAGCCGAAGAAAGGAAGTTGTTATCAGATGGCTGTCGATAACAGTGAAGTAGACCCGATTGAGAGTATCAAGGTTGTGTCCGAGTTCCCAGATGTGTTTCCAAAGGACTTACCAGGCATGCCACCAGAGCGGAAAGTTGAGTTTGCCATAGAGCTTCTTCCTGGAACCGCCCCCATCTTTAAGAGAGCTTACAGAATATCTGGACCAGAGTTGGTTGAGATTAAGAAGCAGATTGATGAACTGTCAGAGAAAGGTTACATCCGGCCAAGCACCTCGCCTTGGGCCGCCCCTGTCCTATTTGTGGAAAAGAAAGATGGCACCAAAAGGATGTGTATCGATTATCGAGCTCTAAATGAGGTCACGATCAAGAACAAGTACCCTTTGCCCAGAATAGAAGATCTGTTCGACCAGTTGAGAGGAGCCAGTGTGTTCTCCAAGGTAGATCTGAGGTCGAGTTACCATCAGCTCAGGATTCGACCTTCGGACATTCCGAAGACGGCATTCATTACCAAGTATGGGTTGTATGAGTTCACAGTGATGTCTTTCGGTCTAACAAATGCACCGGCTTTCTTTATGAATCTGATGAACAGTGTATTCATGGATTATCTTGATAAGTTTGTGGTGGTATTCATTGATGACATTCTGATTTATTCTCAAAGCGAAGAAGAGCATGCAGATCATTTGAGGATGGTATTGCAGAGATTGCGAGAGCACCAATTGTATGCAAAGTTGAGCAAGTGTGAGTTCTGGATCAGTGAAGTCCTGTTCTTGGGTCATATAATCAACAAAGAAGGATTGGCTGTGGATCCGAAGAAAGTGGCAGACATTCTAAACTGGAAAGCGCCAACAGATGCCCGAGGAATCAAGAGCTTCATTGGAATGGCCGGATATTATCGGCGATTCATTGAAGGGTTTACGAAGATTGCAAAACCAATGACAGCATTGCTAGGCAACAAGGTCGAGTTCAAGTGGACCTAGAAATGTCAAGAGGCCTTTGAAGTGCTGAAAGAGAAGTTGACTACAGCGCCTGTCTTAGTCTTGCCTGATGTGCACAAGCCCTTCTCGGTGTATTGTGATGCTTGTTACACAGGTTTGGGATGTGTGTTGATGCAAGAGGGAAGAGTTGTGGCTTACTCGTCCCGACAGTTGAAGGTTCATGAGAAGAATTATCCAATCCATGATCTAGAGTTGGCAGCAGTGGTTCACGCAATGAAGACATGGAGGCACTACCTGTATGGACAGAAATGCAATGTTTACACAGATCACAAGAGTCTGAAGTACATATTCACTCAGTCAGAGTTGAATATGAGGCAGCGAAGATGGTTAGAGCTGATCAAAGACTATGAGTTGGAGATCCATTACCGTCTAGGTAAAGCGAACGTAGTGGCAGATGCTTTGAGCAGGAAGAGTCAGGTCAATCTGATGGTCGCTCGTCCGATGCCTTATGAGTTGGCCAAAGAGTTTGACAGGTTGAGTCTTGGATTTCTAAATAATTCGCGAGGAGTCACAATTGAGTTGGAACCTACCCTAGAGCGGGAAATCAAAGAAGCACAGAAGAATGATGAGAAGATCAGTGAGATCCGGCGACTGATTCTAGATGGCAGAGGCAAAGATTTTCGAGAAGATGCAGAAGGTGTGATATGGTTCAAAGACCGCTTGTGTGTTCCCAATGTCCAGTCTATTCGAGAATTGATTCTCAAGGAAGCTCATGAGACAGCCTATTCGATTCACCCTGGTAGTGAGAAGATGTATCAGGATCTGAAGAAGAAATTCTGGTGGTACGGAATGAAGAGGGAAATCGCAGAGCATGTGGCTATGTGTGATAGTTGTCGGCGGATCAAGGCGAAGCACCAGAGACCAGCTGGATTGTTGCAACCGTTGCAAATCCCTCAATGGAAATGGGATGAAATCGGTATGGATTTCATAGTCGGATTGCCTCGCACTCGAGCCGGCTACGATTCCATTTGGGTAGTGGTGGATCGCTTAACCAAGTCAGCCCATTTCATACCTGTCAAGACCAACTACAGCAGTGCAGTATTGGCAGAGTTGTACATGTCTCGGATCGTTTGTCTTCATGGTGTGCCAAAGAAGATAGTGTCAGACCGAGGAACGCAGTTCACCTCTCATTTCTGGCAGCAGTTGCATGAAGCCTTGGGCACACATCTGAATTTCAGTTCAGCATATCATCCGCAGACAGATGGCCAGACCGAAAGGACCAATCAAATTCTTGAAGACATGTTGAGAGCCTGTGCGTTGCAAGATCAGTCCGGATGGGACAAGAGATTGCCTTATGCAGAGTTTTCCTATAACAACAGTTACCAGGCCAGTTTGAAGATGTCACCATTTCAGGCGCTCTATGGAAGGAGTTGTAGAACTCCGTTGCAATGGGATCAGCCTGGAGAAAAGCATATGTTTGGGCCAGACATTCTGCTTGAAGCCGAAGAGAACATCAAGATGGTCCGAGAGAATCTGAAGATAGCGCAATCAAGACAGCGAAGCTATGCAGACACAAGAAGAAGAGAGCTGAGTTTCGAAGTTGGAGACTTTGTCTATCTGAAAGTGTCACCGATCAGAGGAGTCAGAAGGTTCGGAGTCAAAGGCAAGCTAGCACCCCGCTACATCGGTCCGTATCAAATCCTCGCAAGGCGTGGAGAAGTGGCCTATCAGCTCAGTCTACCAGAAAATTTGTCTGTTGTGCATGATGTCTTTCATGTGTCCCAGTTGAAGAAGTGTCTGCGAGTGCCAGAAGAGCAGTTGCCGGTTGAAGGTCTTGAAGTCCAGGAGGACTTGACCTACGTTGAGAAGCCAACGCAAATACTTGAGACCGCACACAGAGTCACCCGAAGGAAGACTATCAGAATGTGCAAAGTCAGATGGAATCATCACTCGGAGGAAGAAGCAACCTGGGAGCGTGAAGATGATCTGATGGCTAAATACCCTGAGCTCTTTGCTAACCAACCCTGAATCTCGAGGGCGAGATTCTTTTAAGGGGGATAGGTTTGTAACGCCCTGAATTTGGGGGTAGAATTTTTTTCTTCTTTTCCCTCACCAAATTCGGGCGTTACCCTTTCCTTTTTCCTTTTCCCCTCGCTAAACCTTGATCTTTTCCAAAGTTATAGCGGGATTTGGCTTGAGATCCCATGTAAAGCAAAACCCTAAAATACTTTATTTTGTTTGCTGCACCATGCCGAACCATGCATTTGTTTGGTTTGATTGAAATGGTGAAAGCATTCATCTAGAGAAAAAATAGATTTTAGAAAAAGGAAAACCTTTTTCTTCTCTCTTTCCCCTCTCCTCCCATTTCGGCCCAGCCGCCCCCCCCCCCCCCTCGCGCCCGGCCCAGCTGGTCAGCCGGCCCAGCCGGCCTCTCCCCCCTCTCCCTTCCCGCTGTGGGCCCCGCGCTGGCCAGCCGGCCTAGCCACGGCCCCCTCCCCCCCCCCCCCCCCCGCGCCCCGCTTTGGGCCCAAGCCGACCCAGCCGCCCCCTCCCCTCCCCCCAAATTTCTCTCCCCTTCCCTGCGGGCCCCGCCCGTCATTCTCTCCCCCAAATCCCTCCCTCTCCCCTGCCCCGCTGTCCCCCTGCACGCCCGAACCGCCGCCGCCGCCGCCGATCTCGCCGCGGTGAGGGCCCCCCTCCCCCCGCCCCTCTTCTCTCTCCCCTCCCTCACTACAGGAATCAGGAAGATTCCCGTCGGCCATTTTAATTCCCGTCGGCCCGAGCGCGGGCCGACGGGAATTAAATAACTCTCGTCGGCTCAATTCCAGCCCACGGGCTTTATTTTAACTCCCGTCGGCCAGCCGCCAGCCGACGGGCTTTATTTTAATTCCCGTCGGCCCAGCCACCAGCCGACGGGCTTTAGTTTAACTCCCGTCGGCCCAGCCGCCAGCCGACGGGAGTTAACTAATTCCCGTCGGCCCTGACGCCAGCCGACGGGAATTAATTCTTTATGTGCCCGACGCCGCCGCCGCGCGGCTCATTTTCTCGCTTGTCTCTATCGTTTTCACGCCGCCGCCGCTCACCACCGCCCTCGACGCCGGCCGCCGCTCACCACCGACGCCGGCCAGCCGCCCGTGGCCTAGAGCGCGCCCGCCGCCGCCCCGGGAGCGCCGCCCCCAACCGTCACCGCCCCGGCGTCGTAGCGCCGCCCGCCGCCGCCCCCGTAGCGCCGCCGGCCCCATAGCGCCGCCCGCCGCCCGCCCACGCCCCCGGAGCGCCGCCCACCCACGCCCACGGAGCGCCGCCCGCTCTAGGAGCAACGACCGCCGCCCGCCCCGCCTACGGAGCGCCGTCCGCCGCGCCGCCGGCCTCGGAGCGCCGTCTGCAGCCCGTCCCCGTTGCGCCGCCCGCCCCCGAATCGTCGCCCGCTGCTCGCCGCCACCAACGCCGCCGCCGCGGAGCGCCGCAGCCGCCCCGGACCGTTAAGGTATATTATGGTTTGAATTATAATGATGCGAGTGTTATTGTTAAATGTGTGTATAAATGTTTATTTTCGTCGGTTTTTTATGGCCGACGGGAGTTAACTTTCATGTGATTAGAGTTAGTTTAGGGTGTGATTAGAGTGTAATTAGAGTTAGTTTAATATAACATGTGATTAGAGTGTGAATAGAGTTAGTTTAATATCACATGTGTGCCTTGATGTTACGTATAATTCAAAATTTTTATTATTATAATAAATTTAACTTATTCTATTAAATTGTTGAATTTTATGTTATTTATTGAATAGATTTAACTTATCATATTAGGTTGTATGAAGGTTTCGCTATTGATAAATTTAATGTTATTTATGTATATAACTATATATTTATGTATATATATAGTTTTTATGTATATATATAGTTATTTATGTATATATATATATATAGTTTTACTACTTACATATAGATGTATGTGTTACGTTTAGAAACGTGATATTGTCTCACACACTCTTTACTCGTACACACAGCCGCAATAATGGGTGATAGACGTGATTGGATGTATGAAGGTTTCAAGAAGGGTGGGTGTCACACAAGTGAATGGTTTGCCAAGACGCAGATGTTTCTGGACCATGCAGCTACTTTGTCACAAATAGATAATATTAGGTGTCCATGCAATAAATGTAGAAATATGACGAGCCACACCAAGAGGCAGGTCACACTACACCTGTGCTCGCATGGTTTCGTGCCAGGCTATAAGGTCTGGTATCTCCATGGTGAAGATGTTGAACGAGCAGTAGAAGTAGAAGTTGATGACGGTGAAGATGATGTTGATAGGATGGACCAGATGCTTGAGAATCTGCAGCCTGAACTGGCACCAGATCATCATGATTCACCTACACCGGAGGTTCAGAAGTTCTTCGACCTACTTAAAGCGTCAGAAGAGCCTCTTCACGGGCACACTAACGTGACCGTGCTCGAATTCGTGACCCGACTGATGTCAATCAAGTCCAAGTTTGCATTTTCAATTAATTGTTACAAGGAGCTTGTGGATTTGATTAGCGAGGTTCTTCCTACGGGTCACAAGATGCCCAAAGACATGTACCAGTCCAAAAAATTGCTTGAAGGTCTTGGTATGGAGTATGAGAAGATTGATGTTTGCCAAGACAATTGTATGCTTTTTTGGAAGGAACATGGCAGAGAACAGAAATGCTTAAAATGTGGGAAGTCGAGGTACGTGGAGCTTGTAAATGAAGATGGTGAGAAGGTGGTGACAAAGGTTGCACATAAACAGCTTCGGTACATGCCTCTCACTCCTAGAGTGAAACGTTTGTTTCTCTCGAGGAAGACCGCTATGCACATGAGGTGGCATAAAGATTGTACGGACAGACAAGATGGGTTAATGGTGCACCCGTCAGATGGTGATGCATGGAAGGCTCTTGACAAATTTGATCCAGATTTTGCCAGCGATGCAAGAAACGTTCGTATTGGCTTGGCAACTGATGGTTTCACGCCGTTCAATATGACCGCTGCGTCGTATTCATGTTGGCCTGTCATTGCCATACCGTACAACCTTCCACCTGCTCTTTGCATGAAATATGAGTTTATGTTCCTATGTCTTGTTATACCTGGGCCTGAGCATCCTGGCGTACGCCTCAATGTGATGCTTCAACCACTGATTGAAGAGTTAAAGAAGCTATGGCAAGGTGTGGAAGCCTATGACTGCTTCAAGAAGCAGAAATTCAATCTTCGTGTTGCATATCTGTTCTCGGTTCATGATTTTATGGCGTATGGTATTTTCTCTGGATGGAGCGTGCATGGTAGATTGACGTGTCCTTATTGTGCTAAAGATACAGATTGTTTTCGTCTTAGTGCTGGTGGCAAGATATGTTACTTTGATTGCCATAGATGTTTTCTACCCTTCAATCACCCCTTCAGAAGGCAGAGAAAGGAATTTAGGAAGGGCACCATTGTCACGAAGGGACCGCCCAAGCGACGTAGTGGGATAGAAATTACAGAAGAGCATATGAAACTTGTCCTAGACGAGAGTGGGAAAAGGTATCAAGGTTTCGGTGAGGAGCATAACTGGACTCACATATGTGGCTTGTGGGAGCTTCCTTATGCTAAGTCATTGATTTTGATGCACAACATCGATGTCATGCATCAAGAGAGTAACTTTTGCCAAGCCCTCATAAATACATGCATGGATTTCCCTGATAAAACGAAAGACAATGACAAGGCACGCATGGACTTAGCAGTGATATGTGATCGTCCAACCCAAGTGCTTAGAGAAAACGGAGGCAAACCAAAAGCTGACTATTGTCTGAAATCTAAGCAACGGAAAGAAGTGATGAAGTGGATGAAGGATATTAAATTCCCCGATGGTTATGCCGCTGGTTTTAGAAGATCTGTGAACTTGAAGACAATGAAGATGAATGGACTGAAGAGCCATGACTTCCACATAATTATGGAGAGACTCATGCCTGTAATGTTTCGTGGGTACATTTCCGAAGCTGTGTGGAAAACGTTAGCTGAAGTTAGCTATTTCTACAGACAGTTGTGTGCTAAAGAAATCAGAAAGATGTGATGGAACAGCTGGAGAAAGAGGCACCGGTGCTTTTGTGCAAATTGGAAAAAATATTTCCACCGGGTTTCTTCAATCCTATGCAGCATCTCTTTATACATCTTCCATATGAGGCTAAGGTCGGTGGTCCTGTTCAGTATAGGTGGATGTTTCATATAGAAAGAGCATTAAAGAAGCTTAGAGCAATGGTGGGCAATAAGGCAAGAGTTGAAGGATGTATTGCGGAACAATTTAAACTAAAGGAGGTAGCACACTTCACAAGTTGTTACTTTGCAGAAGAACATAATGTATTTGCTCGAAAGAAAAGGTACCATGATGATGAACGAGAGATGCCTCCGTGTAGTGATCTTTCGATTTTTCAGACAAACGGCAAAGCCGTTGGTCCACCCAAGTCATATCACCTCAGTATGGAAGAACGGAAGTCTGCTTTACTGTACATGTTCACGAATATGCCTGAGGTGGAGAAATACTTTGTGTAAGACTTGTTTTCTTAAACTGTTCATATGTGAATTAGTTTATGTTATCAAATATCTCATGTCATACAATAATATTTGACAGCGAGTTTGATGAACAAAACATGAGGTGTCTCGGTAGGCCAACAGCGAGAGACATAGACAAAACAATGGATGATGGCTCGGGAGGCTCTTCAGCGACACGCACACGTCGCTCAAGAAAAAGCCACTCAGTAAAGCCTCGTCACGCGATAGAGCGAGAGGCTGATAGGACTTTAATCATGCCACATGGAGATCGGTGAGTGTAATATATTAACTTATCTAATATAACTATTATGTGTATTGTTAATGTTTTTGTGTAATGCAGGAATTGGGAGGACCTGTCCTTTGACGGCAAGGGACACCACACTCAGGTTAACCTTACGTTGGGTTCTCTTTGCCGCCTTCACTACCCTGGTATAGTGAAGGTGTCAAACGGTGATACCGAGGATGAGGTGCTCGTCAGTACCTGGGATGAGTACAAGTTTAAAAAGGAACGAAACCACACCGACAGACAGGGACTTGTGCGTAATGACTTTTGGGTATGAATTCTTTATTATTTTTGTTATGTTTCTTAATATTGTAAATCTATGACTTATAACATTTATATTCTTTATGTTGTAGCTTCGATATCGGTTGCCTGATGGAGAGGATTACATGGGGCACGCTGAACGTGTCTTGCAAAACAATGCAAAGAAGCTGGTGAAGGATGCCATATACTATGCGAGAATTCAGGCTACAAACCTGTATTTTCAAAAGCATCCGGAAGAAGCAGGCCCCTTGAATAAAAAGGAAGGGTCCTCAAAGATATATTTGACTGAGGATCAATATCGTGAGGTTAGTATTCAATTTGTTTTACCCTTTATATTTATTGTCGTGATTGATATAATATGTAACATTGTGTGTGTGCAGGTGATGGTTCCATGGATGGCGCCCGTGCCTGATGCGTACTATTCTTGGTGTCGATATTGGGCTTCCGAAGGCTTCCAGAAAGCGTCAGCGCATCACAGACAATGTCGAGGAACCAATCCTAACCACAAGTTTGGCGGTGACGACATGATACGAAAAGCTAAAAGAATGGTAAGTTTCATCTTTCTATGTCGATCAACAAATAATACGATTGCTTATGAATGTTTTTTGTTTATACAGGAAGCTACGAGTGGCCAAAAGCCTAGTGACATTGAGGTCTACCAGGAGGGCCACAAAGGACCAGACCCGAACAACCCTGACCAGCTCTGCAGCCAGACAGCCACGGATCGCTTGGTGAGTTTTGGCTCAAAAGTTCAAACGTTCATATAAATTCCTGCATTTGTAAGGTTGTGAATGATGTATAGGCGGCATATGGGGAGGAGATGGTTCGTCGCCATGGCCCTGACTACGACTGGCGCCATGAACCGGTGGATCCCTCGGTGGTGTACGCAAGTGGTGGTGGCAAAGCGCATGGACGGTAAGCTCTAACTTATGAAATTATATGGTTGACACTAAATTGATTATGCAGTAATAACATTTTTTGAATCACTTATAGATACGCACTCTTCGACGGATTCATTGACTCGTCGTCGGTGAGATCTCAGAGGACGGGTTCATCTTCCCGTAGCTCATGCTCTCGTCGACCGAACGAGCAGGAGTTGGAGATTATGAGGATGCGTGAAGAGATGAGACAACAACGCGAATTTATGGAGGCTTGCAATGCTCATAATCAAGCGATGTATCAAGTGAGTACACATAATCCGAACTCTAAATTATTATATTTCAATACAACATCTTCAGTAGTAACACATATGTGTTTAACAGTTAATGCAGCAACAGGGCATCACATCAAATTTTCCACCGCCACCACAATGGAGCCAATTTGCAAACACACCAGTTCCACCACCACAGTTCACCACCCCTCCGACACATATACCTGCACCTGGAGATAGGGTACGTTTGATAACTCTCCATTAATTTATACACTTGTATACTTTTTGATATTTGCATTTAACGTGTTGATATTTGCTAACTTGCATAGGTTACGCCTGAAGCGGGTGGCAGTGGGTCTGATCCAGCAGCAGGGACTGGATTTGTTGACTCGCTCTTCGCGTTCCCTCCTCCTGGTGGTGAAGGCGGCAGTGGTCAAAGCTCTAACCACCCAAGTGGTGGTTATCTCTAAACACTTAAACTCGTGCTCGTTATGTTTTTAACTCCTGGACGTTATGTTTGTGTAAACACTCTCGTATCTGAAATGTTTGTGATGTGTGAATTATATCAATGTGTTTGTGATGTGTGATGTCAATGATGTGTTTGTGATGTGTGATGTCAATGCGTTTGTGATTTATATGTTTATGTGATACGTTTTGTCATATGTTTGTGATATATATGTTTTGTGTATGTTATGTGTGAGAAATATCTAATTTGGTGTTGCTGTTGCAGAAATATAGGTTAACTCCCGTCGGCCCAGTTAATTCCCGTCGGTTTGACCATAGCTGACGGGAATTGACTATTAACTCCCGTCGGCCCAGATAATTCCCGTCGGCTGACATGGCCGACGGGAATTAATAAGTAATTCCCGTCGGCTGACTTGGCCGACGGGAATTAATTAGTAACTCCCGTCGGCTGACCTGGCCGACGGGGATTAATTAGTAACGCCCGTCGGTTGTAGTGGCCGACGGGAATTAGCCCTTATTCCCGTCGGCTCGATATTGGCCGACGGGGATTACGTATTCCCGTCGGCGGCCGACGGGAATAACCGTATCACCGACAAGGGACGCCTGGCGGCTGACAACCGACGGGAATAAGGGCTAAACCGACGGGAATTACTTATTCCCGTCGGTTTAGTGCTTATTCCCGTCGGTTCCTGGCCGACGGGAATTAACTGTTTTCCTGTAGTGCCTCCCCCTTCCCCGCCCGCCGGCGCTCTCCCGCGCCGCCCCGCGCCCGCCTGGCCCCGCCTCGGTCCCGCCTCGCCCCGGCCGCGCCGCCCCGCGCCCGCCCCGGCGTGGTGGCCGGTCGTGGCCTCGCCGGCCATGGCGCCCGCGTGGCGTGCCCCGCCCCGCCCGCGCGCGCTCGCCCGCCCGTGCTCGCCCGCCCGTCCCGACGTGTCCCTGCTCGCGTCGTGACGGCCCCGGCGCGACCTCGAGCTCGGCCCAGCGTGCCTTTGGCGCGCGGCCTTGAGCTCGGCCAGCGCGCGGCCCCGACGTGTGCACAGCTAGTTCGCGGCGCGTGCTCGCATAGTGCGCGGTGCTTTGGCACGGCTCGCCATGCCTTCGTCTACCCCTAGACGAGCCCGTCTACCCCCCTGAGCAGCAGTGTTTGTTTCCTAATTTGAATGGGTGGATGTATGTATGTTTGCAATCGCATAGAGAACGATTCGGTCGAGGAGCCCGAAGAACTCGCAGGAGAAGCCCCTGAGCAGCAGTCGGTTGGTGGAGGCAAGTGTCCTTTGACCTATCTCTGTCCTATTCATTCTTTAATTCACCTCCCACATTACACATTTATACCTAAGGATTGACTAGCTTTGTTATCCATGTCCTTGTTTACCTATTTGGGTTGGATTATTATTGCTTAGTCTTATGCTATTGCTTAACTCTAATCAATGAACATGATGAGAATTATCAATGATACGCTGTTTTCCCTTCTTCTATTATGATATTATACTTGTGGCCTTCAAGGGGGCTCGAGCGGTTTCTCGAGTGCCTCTCCGTAAGGACCTGTTCGTTGGATGACCGCCCGGGAAAACAGTGCTACCATGAGGGTGGAATGGGGTGCCCTTAGCTAAATAATTAGAGGATCTGGGTTGTAGTTCGCTTCGTCGTCGTGCCGTCAATGGGGCTCGGTGTATGCGGCTCGCTCTGCCAAGGCTGATTTGTCCCTTGGGGAGGAGTGCGGTACATTTAGGAAACCTAACGGGCGGCTACAGCCCCGGGGAATCTTTGTAAAGGCTACGTAGTGAGACCCTGCCAACTCACCTTGGGAGTGTTCAAGGGTCCGTACAACCCGAGGCAAAAAGGGAATCACGGCTCATGGGTAAAGTGCGCAACCTCTGCAGAGTGTTAGAAAACTGATATATCAGCCATGCTCGCGGTTATGAGTGGCCAAGGGAGCTCCAGTGATTAGTGGTACTTGATCAGAGATGTTCGGTTTGCAGGTGGCAATGAGATTGATGGTTCTTGGTTTTTGACTCTGGTAATGGTAAGTGGTACTCTTTCCGTTTGGAAAGGAGTACGTTTGGGTTAATAACGTGGGTTAACTCTAAAACTTGGCTTTCTCTACTAGTAATAATAATCTGACCAACTAAAAGCAACTGCTTGACTTATCCCCACATAAAGCTAGTCCACTACAGCCAAACAGGACGCTTGTTGAGTATGTTGATGTGTACTCACCCTTGCTCTACACACCAACCCCCCTCCCCTTCCCAGGTTGTCCGCATTGCAACCACTGCTCAGGAGAAGATGAAGCCGTGGAAGGAGACTTCCAGGAGTTCCAAGACTACGACGAGTTCTAGGCGTGGGTTAGCGGCAACCCCCAGTCGGCTGCCTGTGAAGGCCGCGTTTATCTACGTTTCTTTTCCGCACTTCGATTTATTGTAAGGACTATGTGGATGTCTCAGACATATGATGTAATCGACTATTATTTCCCTTTTTAATACTATTTTAGCACTGTGTGATGATGTCCATGTTATGTAACTGCTGTGTACGTGAATTGCTGATCCTGGCACGTACATGGTTCACATTCGGTTTGCCTTCTAAAACCGGGTGTGACATAATTTCATCGAGCAGTTGAATATGTCATTTTGTACAAACTGTCTTGTACCAAATCAGCATGAAGAATAACACACAAAAGTTATCATCAATAGATAAATGAAAGACCAAGAGTTCACTATGCGAGTGCCACAGTTACAAAGAGAAAGAATTATTGGAACAAACCTTCTTCCACAGTAGTGGGTGTTGATTAAACATTTGAATGAGCCTTCTGCCTCTCCTCACAGAGTTTCCCATACATCGCCATCTACACAGCAAAAAATGGAATAACAATAGCCTACCCTGTGGTTCATGGTGCATGCAGCGATTAGTATAGTTATGTTCTCAACGCAGCGGGATTTTCTGTCTCCCCAAAATAAGGATATGTAGGACATATAGATCCGTGAAGAGAATCAATCATCATTGATTGTTCTTCAGATTTCTTCATAGCCTTTTGTGCCTTGGGCGCAGCAGCCTCGGTAGTTTCCTTGACTTAGTTTGGAAGCTCTCCTGCAAAGATAATACTAAGATGAAGTATCTTCACAGTTGAAATTGATAATATAACCAGCGATTGACAGATTGAACAATTAAAATTTTGCGGTAAAAAAACAGTGTCGTCTCGCACTTACATGTGGTTGCATGTCCTCTGGTCAAGAACAGCTGAGAGCAGGTGAGTTTGATTTCTTAGTTGTGCATTCTGTTGGACTAGCCCGATGGTGTCTTCAAAAGAAAGCGCAGAAAATATATCCGTGTTAGTGCACAAAATATGCATAGTAAACATAATTCATATAGTTGTTTGGTCCTGTCAACATCGCACACATTGTAAGGAATTAGATAATATGTCCTTACAGTGCTTGGATAGTTCATTGTTTTTTACTGCTGAATGAAGTTAGCCAAACTAAATTTGTGATCACTGCCTCGATGTAGTTCATCCTGTTTGATTTTGTTACCTATACTTTATCTGTGACTGGCCATGTGAACATCTACTGGCTTGGTTTCTAATATCCACCTTCCCATCCCTGTTTTTCCCTCCTGATGTAGTTCATCCTATTTGATTTTGTTACTTGTACTTTATCTATGACTGGCCATGTGAACATGTACTGGCTTGGTTTCCAATGTCCACTTTCCCATTCCTGTTTTCCCCTCCTTCAGGACTTCAGTGATCTTTTGGTACATCGCTGCTAATACAAACAGCCTACCCAGACTGCTTTTGTGAAGGTATGTGTGTACCTATATTGCTTCTTGAGGCTGACTCATGTGATTGGTGGTGTTTGGAAGATACATTAAAGTTTAATTCGACAAATGTCTTTTGCTTAGGGCTCCTATCTTGGTGTTTCTTGTTCTGTGATACTTGTGCATGCGAAGTAGGTGATTGCTACTTAAATGGTACATATTTAGCTGAATTACTTACTGGTGGCATTGCAGATTATATGTTTCTGTCTTAAAGATACATTAGTAGGTTGTAGTACTCACATTACTTCTGTTCTCATCTCTTCACACACTACATCTGTTCACAGCCTGATTCAGAGGCATGCATGACGTTGTAGTAGCCGAGACCACCCAAAAGCACTCCCAACGCCTGACCACAAGAGCTAGCAGATAGCAGCCCTACTGTTAGCAATCCAATAATCACATACGAAGTTTTCTTTGAAATTTTCTGAGTCTTGAATTGACTTCTTCCTTAATTTATAGTTTCAACTCAAAGTGAATACACTATTTTTTGCTGAACCACATTTTTCCTCTGCTCAATTTGGCATCATTATTGTATCATAATATTATCATAATTAATCCATTCTGTAAACCGACTCTAGAAAATTTTCTTGAATGATTTCCTATCTTTTACGGTCTAAGCTGCATTATGTGCAGAATATTCTCTCAGAGTTTGGTCGGGGAAGGTCTTGACTCCCTCATCATTTTGGGTCGTGGATGATTTGGAAGCATCGTAATAGAGTAATTTTTTATGGAGGGTCTCCCATCCTTCCTCTGATTATGGAGTATGCAGATGAGGAAAGAAGAGGCTGGGAAATTGCTGGAGCCAAAGGGCTCTCCTTCTTGGCTGCCCCCCCCCCCCCCCCGCATAGGTTGTTGTAGGGAGTGTGTGTGGGTGTTTTTTATGGATCCTTTCATGTACGAGTGTTACTGGCCTCCATAGGGAGTGTGTTAAGTTGTTGTGTTTTTGGGTCTCTTAGACCTTTCTCTCTCTCTTCTTAATATATATCTAAAACGCAGTCCTCCTGCATTTTTCGAGAATTTTTTTTGCAATATACCTTCTGTTTCTTGTTCACATGATTGATGTGATTTTGAATTCATTTAGCACATTGCATTCTGAGAAGCCATTTGCAGTACAAGGATGAAACTTGGTCAGAGTGTTTACCATATGGACTGGCAGGTATCTTTCAACCTCTTACATTTTAAAGGTTATATTGTACTTTTCCGAGCTAATCTGCCTCTATTGGCATCGACAATTTACTTCAGTAGCCCCAAACAAAGCTCTAGATTGTCCTATTCCCTTGACAAGGCTATGCTCTTCTCCTGCAGTGAAACCAAGAAAGGAGGCGCGCTACTGTTCTTCCGTATTCATGTCAATGCAACAGCAGGTACAAGTAGTCTTCTTGGAAGCTACCCAGTAGTTGAGTGAGAAATTAATAAGCTATTCTAAATTAAATGTAAATATGCATTTCTGACCATAGTATGATGTTGAAAGGTGTTTCTGTTCCTTTCCTGTGTATAAGATAAACATTTTTTTCTAACCCTTCTTCCTTAGGTCGCTGAAATTGAAATTGATGTCTACAAAGTGTTTCCCATTTCATTATTAGATTACTGATATAGCTATGCCTAGAGAGTGGAGATAAGTGGAGGTGGCACCACCAATTCCTTGATGTACCAGGAATGTTTGGATTGTTGTATTCTGACATTGTTTGGTTCAACATATTCAAGGTATGTTCCAAGGCTATCTTAGAAAAAAATTCCTGCAAATATTGCATCTTGATTCATCTTGTTGCCCTTTTTGTTTTCGGTTTGGACCATACTGTGATTTCTTTGAACAATTAGTCACTCTCTCAGTCTCCCAACCACATCTCTCTCTGTCTTGCTTCTTGCCCTTTCCTAATTTTGGCCATTATATATTTATAATGTGATGATGATTTGTTCTCTTCTTTTCCATGTATAGGACTCATATGTTCTTTGTTCTCTCTATGCAGTTGGAGTGTCAGGTCTCCAACAATTAAACTAAATGGAGGAGTGGAGCTTCATGTTGGGATGATGCATGCACCTTTCAAGTTTCGGAATGTTGTGCTCAACTGCAACTTGTGGCCGTTGAACCCATTCTACTTACTTTTAGATTTAAGTTATAGGATATTTAAAAATGTTTGATCTTCAATACTTGTTTTGGATGTTTTATGCTACAATTATATATGGATCGGATGTAGAAAAAGTTATGTACACTCATGTTGTTTAATGAAATTGTATACACGTGTTTGATTTGAATATAATTCAATTAATGAACTAAAAATGTAATAAACCCATCATGTTAGTTGCCACATCACCACGCTTTATGATGAAAATATTCGCCATAATTTGTTTGTCAAGTCAGCTGCCATGTCATCTGCCATGTCATCTGCCACCTCATCCTACTTATAACGAAATTAATCGTCATAATTTTACTTCCATGTCAGCACATTTATGACGAATATATCCGTCACAAAGCTGCCACGTGGCAATGATACAATGCTACACTCTATGACGTTTTTGGGTCTCGTTTATGATGATTTAGAGCGTCATAAATTTTATGACGAATACATTTTTCGTCACTACATTTATGACATATTTTTGCCTTTCGTCATAAAAGGTCTTTTAACACGCACCTTCTGTGACGATGGTATTTTTGTCACAGAGTCGTCACAACAATAAAGACTATAACGAAAAAACCCTTATTTATGACGTAATGGGAATGTCATAGAAGGTCACATTTGTTGTAGTGATGGCATATGCCTAGAAGGTTTCCACACCAACAAGGCCAAGACATCGAACGCTGAGGTTGAAAGCAAGGACTATGATAAAGTCATCAAGGTCACCAATCGTACTTATGAAGATTGGCTAGCTTGAGATTAGCATCATTCCTCCTCTCCTTCATGTCCAAGGAGATTCGAACTTAGATTACCACCAAACACACCACAGTGGAGGCATGACAAACCATTAAGGCCATATTCTCATCATAGCAGAGAGATTGAGCAGTTAACACATGCTTAGCCCTCTCCATTGCCCATGAAGGAAGCATGGCAGTGACTGAGTAAGTCAAGAATATGCATTCTCTCAGTTATGAAATGGCCATAGCCGGATGACCCCTTGAAGATGACAAACTGGTGGAGTACATCCTCACTGGTTGGATGATGAATTTGACACACCGGTGTCTGAGTGCTCGCTTGAACCAATCCAATATCGATGAGCGAGCTCTACTCTTAGATGCTTGTCTTTGAGAACGAGGTAGAACTATGGAACAACAAAAAACACATCTAGTGCGATGGTGATGGGTACATAGGACATGGTGGCCATAAAGGTTGCGACTCTAGTGCTCTGTGACAACATGGCAGACACTCCAACAACAACTTCCCTCACCAACTCAGCAGGAACACGCACAACACCAACTTTTAGGGGGAGGTCACTTTATAAATTGATACATTTGAGACTAACACTTTTCTCAAGATTATCACATGTGTAGTAGTCTCATTGAAGAAAAACAGATTCCTCGGAGAAGAGTTATATGATTCAACTACAAGAAATTCAATGATTGGTACCACATATACTATTAGTATTAAGTTCAATTGTATCGTTATTTTTTGTATCAAGATCTTTTAGTATCGCTTACATGCTTTCTCTATTCAATATGTAGATTAAAACCATGTTTGGTTTATTTCACCCCTTCTCTACTATGCATAGGATTCACGTTTAGCTGGTGTCAACAGGATACATTTTTCATATTTTATGCATATAGGGGAGCCTAGTATTATAATTCAAAATTCAAATTCATTGTGATCCACTCCTTACCCCAAATAGAAAATTTCATTTTTAAAGAGGGAAATGTTATAGGATCACAAAATTCGACCCTTCCTTAATATGTATTCAGTTTTTGTGTTTGATTCCAAAGGGGAGTAATTTGAAGGACCAAAAGCAAGCCCAAACCCTTATCAAATACCAAACCACCAAATTTATAAAATATTTACAAATGATTTTATTTTTAAGTGGTATCTAACATGTGGCAGCCATATTTGGAAAAGGAGAGCTTGTAAAAGAGGAAACATATAGGGATACTTTCCAAATGGGGAGAATGTCATCGTATATTAGGATATGGTCCGAGAAAGGAAGTACATGTTTATAGAGTTAGGTGAGGTTTAAGTCCACAACACCATAATATGGGGACCTTTAGCACAGGCAAGAGAAGTTTTATTTTGTGTATATCATCAAGTGGCATATTTCTATGTCATATATATCTTGCCTTTGCATTTGCATCCTAACAAATAGATCACATTTTACTTTTTGGTATTAATTATTTGCTTGTTGTTATGTTGTCATTAATCACCAAAAAAGGGATCTTGTAAGGAAATTTGGCATATATCCATTTGATAATTAAGTTTTGGTGTTCGATGATCAACATAACCATTTATACTAACAATATTTGTTGGTTTTGGTTACAGTTTAAAGGATACAATGTGGACCTAGATGAAGGCAAAGTGGTGATCGATATGACCAACGCCTAGAGAAAGACATTAGAAGACTTATTGAATACCTATCAGATTTTTTTTATAAAGTACAAGATATACGATGGAGGAAGCCTAAGACGAAATGACGTAAAAAGAAGAAGAAAATTGGCTACTCAACAATACCGAGCGTGTTCGGATAAAACACATAATATAAGTTGCACTATATTAAAGAAAGGGCTACTAAGAAAGAGTACATCGAACACAGGTGTACATACGCAAGGATGTCACACCTAACGGATCGAATCATTGGATTCAAAGCTCAAAGAAGACTTTGGTGTGCTCCAGGAAGATCTAAACTGCTTAGGCCTTGATTGAATATACACGTAGGAACTAGGAAGTGAAGGCTCGCCATGGATGCAGAAGATCGTGGGCACGCTTACATGCATGTGTGTACTCCATAGGCGGTGATAAGTGTGTTGGAATGCATGCGGACGATCCAATGATCGATCAACAAGGACGAGCTGCATGCTGCTCCCTGTGTGTCTCTCTCTCTCGCTCGGCTAGCTGATTAATTTCCTCTTTCTCTCTCTGCTTTGCGCGTAATTAAGTGCAGCCCACGCAAAGTAAGCAACCGTACGTCCTTTTCTATATATAGTAGTAGTATAACAAAAGAACTATAAAATACTGCCCCAACCCCACCCCACCTAAAAAAACACGCTCATTTAGGGATTGTTCCTTTAGCCATTGCGGGAGATTAAATGAGTTTAAATTTTAAATAAGTCAAAAAAATTTATTATTCTTTTTACCCAGTCTCATCTAATTCCCGTGGGATAGCAATAACCGAATAAATATCCTTACACTGCATAGCTTACTAGTTATCAGGAAGCACTTCATCATTTCGCCAAACAAGCCCGGCCATGCATGCATTAACGGCCGTCGATTCAGATTTATTCTGCCCCTGCACACTGCACCGACCACTCCATCCTGCACCGCAGCACCCCCTGATGAATGACCTTTAAAAAAACCAATTTGACCGGTCGTCCTCCATCAGCTGGAGTAATTAGTAGTAGTAGCTGCTAGCTGGCCTGGTACACTGCTAGCGCACCTGGCGTACGTACGTGTACGCCATTGTCCTCTCTTACGATAATAAATATATAAGCGCACAGTAATTAAAGTGACTCTTACACCGCCGTACTTATTAGTACGTGCCTAGAGCTGGAAATCACTTGCATTAACTCATCAGCCGCGCGCGTGCGTACGTGTGGCCTTTTGCTTGCATCGCATTATTCACGGTACGTATAGCGTACCCTTAGCGAGGGGAATTTAATCCTCCAATCCTCTTCCGTATTCTTGCACCTAAACTAGCTAGGCTTTAGAATTGGTTTGATGATGAGAGAATTGAAACACGTCCTTAGAGGAGGAATCATTTTACTATTCAAAATTGACTAGCAAAGGGGATCCCTCCCCTAGAGATCCTCTTCAATTCTTTGGTCACCAAACTGCCTCTTAGGGTTCGACCTTTGCGCTATTTGTTGTTGCCTCTATCTTTACACGCGCGACATCTGCAATCATATGGTCTAGCGCTGACAGTGTATAGTTCTCTCTTAGCTGATAAATATAGAAAAGAGATAGGGGGCCACAACAAGCAACCTTGAACAACCTTGATGGCTCGACGGTTCTTTACGTGAGATCCTCCAGCACGTTGGTTAAATTTCTCACAACGTTGGACAAACTCGATATCTACTCTTGTATCTACCGTGCGCGCTATCCTGGCACCCAGTGACGATAGAGACCTCAGTTTCCTGAGGGCGGTTGGCACTTCAGGTCATAAACGAATGTCTGGCTTCTCCAATCAGGTGTTAAGAGGAGGATCGATTTGGCGATGGTGCAGACGACATTCCAATGCCAGGCCGTTCATTTCCCCTGTAGATACTTGGGGTGTCACTTTCCATCAACAAGCTCAGGCGATACAATGAGCAGCCGCTAATTCACGCCGTCGTAGCAAGAATCCCGACTTAAGTATGGACGATTTTATCCGACTCGGTCAAGGGTTGTGACTCGCTTTCACACAACGTATAAAAAAAGGACTGATACGTGAACCAGTGTTTCTTATCTCTATGTGTTAGTGAAGAGAAAGCCACCATCATCATGTTCATCGCTCCGGGTCCATTGAAATTCAACTCCGATGGCATCTCCTCCTAACCCCCAAAGGTATTGTTCCCTCTGTTTTATGAGCTAATATTAAAGACAATTACCTATGGTACTAAAGCCATGGTTTTAGGCTTAGACCCTAATCCTAGACGTTAGTTTACCTTGGGTTTTGGAATGAATTCGAGCAAAACCTCTCTCAAGTCTCAGATTCATGTTCCTACCCAATAAAAACGGCAAGCAAAAGAAGAGGAGAAACAAACCCTAATGTTGGTTTTCCCAAACCCTTAAACCATAATCCTACCTTTCCCCAAATTTTGACCACCCGAACAGACAGAGAAAAGAGAAGGGATAATTAGGGCTTACTAGAAGTCTGTGATGTTTAAAGGCCATAGAAAGAGGCAGCAAGACTGCTAGTCTCAGGCGTGAAGGTGAAGGTGTGTGTGTGAGGGGGGCTTAAGGTATTGTCGTGATGCTAATCAACAGCGACGTGTGCACTTGCGAGGGGCCACATGGACAACGCATGCACTCCACTGAGCCTCTCTCTCACCTGAGATGGAGAAGAGGTTGGAGGAAGGAGTTGCTCGAGAAGAGAGCTGAGAGAGTCGAGGGGTGGAGTAAGAGCGATTAGTGTTTCTCGCCCTAACAATTTTTTTGCCTTATTAGTTATTATGTGGTTTGATGCGGAGGAGTTCTAATCACCCGGTCTGATCCAATGAGCGAGAGCACGGCTGGTGGTGCTAGGCTAGTTTCGGCCAAGGCGGACTTGGCATTTCCTAGCCTAGGCCTAGGCTGGCTTTTTGAAGAACACTGAAGCACAACAAAATTCTTTCATTTTAGTTGCATCTTCTTAAGAGAAATAGTATTACAAATGTTTGTATATTAATTTCGAGTACATGTTTAAGTTTGTGCTTGCTAGAAGATTAAAGCAGTGCTTTCTGAATTGATTTTTAAGCCTAAGTTGAAAGTTGTAGGTAAGTTTTTTTCTCAGCAAATAATTATTTTATTATCAATTAAATTAAAACCAATATGAATATTTAATGCAAGAGTATTATAGAATGTTGATGGTAAGGTTGTTTTAAAGATTTCTATCCTGTTCTAATTCTTCGTATAATGAAGGGCCAAATAAGATAATGGGCAAAACTGCGGTGACATACCGAAACTTGTCTCAACAATGAAATAGGGCCTAGGTACATGTTGGGGACTTGTTCTCAAATGCTTTGCCTTAAGAACAAGGCAACATAAAATGTTAAATGTTAATGCCCTTCGTCGAACGAAGCATTATTCCCTTAAGGATTAATGAGCCTTGGACGAAGGTTAAAGACAATATGATTACGAAGGTTAAATCTTCGTAATTGAATCCTAATAGATTGAATAAAGTAATATAAAATACGAAGCGTCAAAGGTGAATAAATTATAAATGAACAACATTACTTTCATATTATATCGATCTAACACATTTAAGCATTGGGTACAATTATACCTTTGCCTTGGCAAAAGATTGATTCCCGAACAGTGCGATCGCTATTACAGGAATGCGTGAACAGTAAAGGAATACTGTTCACTATTTATAGACACGGGACACAGCCTGTGAGAAATTATAATTATGCCCCTCATAAGGGATTACAACAGCGACTCAAACATTTATGGACTAAAAGGTCATTCTACTTTTATGTCGGTTTGTAATTCCGAAGCTTCATGAAGAGGAACCTTCGGTCATCACATGTGGACAGCTTTAGCCGAAGTTGTTTCTTCCTACAAGACCTTCGGCGACGAAGCATAGTCCCAACAGTACAAAACTGACCGTGTAAAATAACTAAACAAGTGCTAAACACAGGAGAAGGTTAAGATCTCTCTTAGGGCTAGTTTAAGCTTGGAAACTGAAACCCTCTTGGGGGATTGGATAGAATTGATGTAAAAAATGAACTAATTTGGAGAATTTGAGAGCCGCAAATAGCGGAGAAACCACCCGCTCGTTGGGTTGTCATTCTGGTTGCATGTGTGATTGCATTGCCAATGCAACTGGGCGCAACAGAAAAGAGGTCGATCTCTGTTGGTCGGTCAAGTTTAGTGCTAGCTACTTTTCAGCTCTCTGCATTATGCGTTGGCCGTACATAACCGGCCATGGCACGTACAGGATGAACAGCCAAGCATCATCACACTAAGCGCGCGCCGGCAACTTGATTGATTAGTCGAACGTACCTGCAGGTTAGTTAGATCGATTGGATTGGATCTCCCTGCTGCGCGCATGCACAGTGTCACTGTTGGATCACTATGCATATATAGATGTATACAGACAAGCCTGTCTCGATCTGCACGCATAGGTATACTAATCTCTCCGTTCCAAATTATAAGATATTTTAGCTTTTGTATTTTATACTTATATTACTTTAATTATATGTGTATACGTAACATTGTCTATATATCCAAACCACATAGCAAAACCATATTTGGAACAGAGTGAGTATGTGTATTTCTCTCCTGACCCCCTCCGTTAATCTTCCTAAAAATGACAAGATGGTCTTGTTGCATTGTCTTTATTTTATACGTGCGATCGACGCCAGACAATTTTAGACTGACAACTATAGGTATATCACTGTCAATTCATAAGAAAGAGACCGATTGCTTCTAGATTTAAAACAAACCGAGAATGACAAATAATTATAACTTTAATTGGTAATAATACAATCAGGTAGTGATAGGTATAATTATCGACTTATATTATCAATCAGCGGTGACACATGGATCAGACTCAGACTTTCTATTCAACGTGTTTAACTCTTTCTCCCATAAACTCATTGACACACCACAAACAGTCAAACACAATTGGTGTTATCTCGTGAGACTACAAGTTGCTAAAGGTACAACTACAATGATGCACGCAAACACTAATAGATTTTTAGAGGTATTCTAACCTTACTCAAACACTAGGTCTAAATCTAGAGCAAGTGCTATAAGCAGTGATCTAATTAATCTAATCACGTCGCAAAGCATCTAGCCTAATCACTCAGTGATTATTTGAGCACTTGGGTGTAGAGCTACTAAAGATCGATGTGCCACAATTGGAGTAAATTTATAGAAACCCCATTTCTAGAGATGGATTTTGTGGTCATTTGAGTTAGTTTGGGTGAGTACTCGATGCTTGATATTGATGCCCTGAGAATATATTTCCAACACTAATAAATATCCCTGCAAAGTTTTAATTCCCAAGGGTTGTTCTTGTTTACAGGGCTGGTGGAGCTATCGGACTAGTCCAGTTTTCTCGTGCTCTAGAGCTTCCGTTGAAGATTGATTGTTCGGTTATTATACCATACCATCTGCCGTGTCCAGTTGCTTCGCGCTGTTTGGTTCCTCATACCAAAATTTTAGGCTTTGTCACGTCGGATGTTTAGATGCTAGTTAGAAGTACTAAAAAAACTCGGCCAGTGAGGGAAAGACCGCCCTCCCGGTATTATATTAAGAAGAGACCGAAATATGGCCCCGTCCGAGAAAATTCTCGAATCCTGACTCCCATCACTAGTGGGTCGTCATCGTCTACTCTTCAAGGGTTCAACCGTAGGATGGCGTGCAGGGCGTAACCCGAGAGCGGATGGGGCATAACGAGGGGCTTTTTTAACCAACCCAAAAATTCGCCCTCGAATGAGACCGACGAACCCGGGACCTGGAGATGCGCTACTCGGAAGCCTATATATGTGTTGTGATTACCTACATGGACTAGTTTTGATTTCCCAAATGATTACCTTAATTACCCCTACGACATAGTATATAAAAGGCCACTATAGTTGCATGCATGCATGCATGCAATGGTCCACCGCCTTTTGGTACGTACCAATACAAATTTGGCCCACATGTACAACAGTGTATGCATGCTAAAAGGGCTTCATCATGGTTTTTGCTCACTCATCTTGTAGCACGCTCCCGGTTAGCTAGCTTGACAGCGGCCTCCCAACACTCTCGAGAGCATTCCACCCCGAGGTGTCACTGTGCTAGCTAATTAATGGCCCGAGAGCTAGGGCGACCAAAATCTGGCACACACAGTTGGCGCTGAAAGAAACCTGGCCTCAATAATGGGCATCAGTCGCTCGAACTGCACTGCACATGATGGATCGCTGTCGACCCATCTGTCATCGCTGATGTCAAATGATTGGTAATTTTCGCGTGGATGTTTTTTTTTACGTCGTCCCGTCCCGTCCCCCGTGCAATGATTCAGTTTTCTGTTGTGATGGCTCATCTATCTCGATGTTGTTTATGAATTATGAAAACAATTAGTAAGAGTTTTTTAGATTGGTGAGTTACGTACGTATATATGAATGTATGCGAACAGAACCATTTGAAATTAATAATGTAAATTCTAAATTAAATTAATTTTAAGTAAAGGTATATTTGTAACTGCCCATTTGATTAGGATATGGCATGTAACTACAGGACCACTGGATATAATGTGAGCATGCTCCTTTACATGTAAAAAATTGAGCCGAGGGTCTTACACAAGAACCTCTACCACTCTCCAAGATAATTTTTGTAATGTTTCTGAGGATTAAAATAGCCATTGCAAAGACAACAGTCCTCACTGAATATATACTGCTAAACCATCCTGCAGGTACACCATCATACCAGTATATATGTTAGGGTCTGATACCTCTCATTGGCTACAATATTAGTACTATGTCAAATCTAGCCATTCAGATCATTGGGTATGTCTGTATAGTCCGACGCCTACTGTTGAACTACTCACGCCTACTATCGAACTAGTCTGACTCCTACCATCAAACCAGTCTGACACTAGATTTCCTTCTCTAGAATGCTGCTGCATATATGATCATGAAACTTCATCTCTTTACATTCATCCAAGTCTATATTGCATCCTTTCAACTGTCCAAAACCAGTCTGACACTATATTGCATCCTTTCATCTTTTCACTAGAAAAATAATATTATTTCAAATAGTTATTTTGATCATTAAACACCAAAACTTAGTAATCAATGGGTCTTGCTCAATTTTTTATAGTCATTAGTCTAACTAATCATGTTAATCATCAAACAACAATATCTAAACTTAACAACCCATAAAATCCATATTACGGTCCAAATTTTGTTAGGCTAGCTGCTATATCACAGTTCAAAACGTTGTGGATGTTACCTGAGCGGAGGAGCATCGTGATCTATGTCGGAACAGGCACAGACTGGGCACACAAAAAAAACTAAACAACAAAGAAAATATATTGATATAGCTAGGTTCCACCTTTTTAGCACCTTTGCTACCTACTATTTGCTACATCTAAATACTTTTCCCTTGTACCTCTTACTTTGCAACTGTCCAATTCCCTATGATGGATGGTCTACATTTTCTTGAACCACCATAAATATCTATGTTTTTCACAAATAATCAACCAACAGAGAGATTATTTGGAGAAACCGTAGGAAAATTACGTATTTTTCCATTAATGGGCGTTAGTTATTTCTGATGCGCAGTATGCTAATTCAATCAATTTGGACAGCCTACCCTTGTATAAATTGTCACTTCCGTTGGCAATAAATATAGTGGATTATAAAACTTGTAGAACAAATTAAAGTGATGGAAAAGAACTCGTGGTTCTTAGTTACAGTACGTCTCAAATATGATTAAGAAAATTTAGAGTCCATTTGGATCACAACTTGATTATTACAATCTCGATTATGCATATGATTATTATAATTAAGATTATAAATTATAATAATCGGAGTGTTTGGGTCCCTAGATTATGATGATCGATCGAGTAGGGTTGATTAAAAGCGTGAAATTTCTATCTTATCCTTTCTGCCAAGTTAGACAATTGATTGAGGTTGAAGTCCGACTTTTAGCACCCATAATAATCCTTTATAACCTAGTCCAACCTGTAGTATAGGACTACGGTAATTAAGTATTTTGATTTTAATAATCCTTCATATAGTCAATATTATGTTTGATGAAAATTTGATTATATAATCTGATTATTATAATCATAGCACACGGCACCTTAGGCTAACCCTGGCCTCACATGCAAAAACAAAAAAAAACAGTTGTGCATGCAATAGAAAACTATACTCGAAATCCCTTGATGATATTTGTCGGCAGAGCAAGCACATAAAAATACAATGAGACATTCGCATAAAGAAAAAGGCTAAAAATCAGTTTGTCATTAACATATTAGCAGAGAGAGTCAACTATGCACCAGTCAATAAACAATGTATGATCCCCATTGCAGCCAAATTTGATTATTAATCCAAGTCCATGTCCTGATTAGAACATAAATACCACATGGCGCATTTATTACATATATGTATGCATTACTGCCAGCAGCTGAAATAGTTTTTTTAGGGAAAATCATCGTGTCTTAATTAGTTAGCTGTAACACTACTACCCTTATCATCATGTTCTTATTTAGCCAAAAAAAAGGAAAACCACGCCGTAAGCATACTGTTGTATTGTATCACTACCGGAATCCGGGCCTTTGCCGAGTGCCGGCGGCTTTGTCGAGTGCTTTTTATCGGACACTCAGCAAAGAAGACTTTACCGAGCGCCGCACTCGGCAAAGCAGATTCTTTGCCGAGTGTCAAATATCTGGCACTCGGCAAAGAGGGTCTTTACCGAGTGTCTTCTGTGGACACTCGGCAAAGCATATTTTTATATATAAAATGGTGATCTTGAAACATATATAGATGCTTTTGTTTGGAATTAAACAGAGGCACTCCTTGATTAAAGTGCTTGGATATATATATATATATATATATATATATATATATATATATATATATATATATAGAGAGAGAGAGAGTGTGTGTGTGAGAGAGAGAGAGAGAGTATATGTATTTAGAGCCCTGTGCTCGGTGTAACTACAGGAAGCCCCGACCACCTACTAATCGGGTCGGCCAACCAGGTGTGCAGACCGCACCAGACCGTTTTTGGCTTACTGTCCATGGTTGCTTACGCCAAATTAACATATGAGTTACGATGATGTGTGTTGTCGTTTATGCAAATATAGTTTGTGCACGATTTAGCTTTCTAGGCCCATGAGATGATTATGCTCCCGCAATCTAGGCATCCATACTAGTCCCCACGCAATATTGGAGTTACGATGTTTTATGTTTCAGTTTATGCAACAGTAATGCACGTGTCGGTCTATGGGCCATCGAGAAGATTTGGTTCCGCAAATATGTGCATCGGGCCCACGATCTCACCCACACGCTCGCGGCCTTTCTAGGTTATCTCACCTGCACGAACGTGGTGGCGGAACCCTAGACAAATCTGCCACCGTCGCCTTCATCTCCTCCACCGCAGCGATTCCGAAATCGGCCAGTCCTCCTTCCCCTCCATACATCGGTCAGTCCTCCACCGTCGTCACCTTCATCCCCTCTACCGCATTTATGTCACCGAGTCACTACGTTCGTACGCCCACCTACATTTGAGGGAAGCACCAATCGTTGACCAAATACTCGCATTGGATCAGTAATAATCATTAAGTTCTAAATCACCAACATTCTATTTGATTCGTTGATTTTTTTTTTCGTGGTTCGTTATTAACAAAGTTTTTTTCTACATTTAGTTCGTCAGTTTGTGGTTAGTATATAGTTGATGTTTGCATCCAGTTATTCAAATTGTCGTCAATACATGACCGATTTGGTATATATAGTCAATTTTTTAGTCGTCAGTATCTCCAGTGCGATTATGATGCGCGGTAATTAGAGGAACAATCGAATCTTTTGTTGTAAACATGTGCTGCACGTAGCCATTATATAGTTATTTTGGTTGCGGTTATGCTGCTCATTAACTAAAGAACACTATCTGTCAATATGTATAGTTTGCATTACATAAATTTATTTTATGCCCAGATTCCGAAAGCAAACCTTCTCGTAACTCTAATGTTATATAAACTGCAATTCTGCTTTCCTGCATCTCATATTTACATATATGTGTAACACAAATATTTACCTTCACTGTTTTGCTATACATTCACTATTATGACTGCATCGATGGATCTGTCAAGTCATACATACAACCAGTACGTACAAATTTATCATGTTGTTTTATATTTTGTCATAAGGCAGCATATGGTACTAATGTGTAGCTAACACATTTTCTTGGCTTGCAGGACAACACCAGGGATTTATGGTATCTTGCACTGTACTACATCACATTCCATTGCAAGAACAAAGCCATCTCGCTCCTTGCAGACATCCAAAGATATAAGTTCTCACAGATGTAGTCTAGTTTAGATATGTTAGATATTATGTCTACAATATTTCATAAACATCATCTGGAGTTATTCGTATTCTGAAAATAGAGGTAATTTGTACTTTTTTGTGCCATGGTTGTTTAGTAGTTGATTTATGAATTGCTTCCACTTTATTTGTACAACGAAGCAAATTAGTAGCTGATATATGAATTGCTTCCATTTTATTTGGTGCCAAATTGGTTCACTGTCGTTTCTTGTTTACATATATTTTATGTTGTTTTTAAAGCAAGTTTGTATTGTCGTTCGACCCAACAGTATTCATTGACCTAGAGGACTATTAACATATTAGTTTTTGGCATGTAGGCTAACATGTCGAGCTGTTGTTGTTTATTTTCGTTTTTAGGCCCAATTTTTTCCACAGTTTGTGTTTACAGTTTATCTCCAGTATGACTTTCTATTGTCAGATTTTTGCATGTAACAATATGCAATGCATTATTTGTGGAGAATAGTATATATAAAATGTTGTTGCATTAATTATGTATTGTTGTAGCATTGATTATTAGATCCAGATTATGCACAGTGCTCCCTCTGCTACAATAACTTGGGCTCGACTTACATGTATGGAGGGATTGGGCTCATCGCAGCTTCTAGCTTCGTGAGTCAAATGATTTTATAATTGTTTCCTTTCTATGCTTCTGTTCTTATTTTGTGCTAAGCTGAACGATGCTTGGTTGCAGTGAGCATAAAGGGATCTTTCTAGATTACTCAAGGTAGCAGGCGATTGGCGACTAGTGAAACCACCGACTAGTGCCACCAAAGTGGAAGAAATACACTTGAAGAACCATCTTGTCAGTCTCCTTGTCATAAAGCATTCACCTTTTATTGTAGGTAACTTCGGCTCGACTTATTAACATGAGCAACAGTCTGATAACGCTACAAGACACCGTTGTGCAATGGTCGCCACCCTCTATGGGATTATGCTGAGGTCAGAGCAACAAATAGCTATATTTTTCAAAGAAAAGAAAAAAATATAAGAACAGGTATCCTATTGCCTCCATTCACTTATTATGATTTATGATGTTAGGAACAACTAGATAGTGTTGCCGACAAAGCACCAACAATATAACCAAATATTATTGCCCAACTTACTATAAGCAGCACAAAATCTTATTCTTGTAATTTCCTAAATCCTAACGAATGGGAAAAGAGGGCCACACAACTTACAAAGTTATGAATTGTGGTACCAGAAATGTTGTGTAGCCTTTTTTTGTTTGCACGGGATTATCTGTAATTTTGAATGAAAATTTGTGTAGCACCGTTGAACAGCTAAAGCTAAGCAAGGAGTGCCTTGATTGCTCCCTCTCTACAAGCCTACAAGACTAATCAATTATACCATCCAGGTGGCAGTTGGAACGGTGTCCATCTGCTACCAATCCAATTTTTATGCTTTGTTGTACACAAGTTTACGCTTATTTTGTCATACCATCCACTAGTACAAATAAGCTCAAAGCCTGCGGCACGTTTAACTTTTCACTGGCGGTTTCCGTTATCAAACGTCAGTGAAAGAAACAGGTGGGCCCGGCTTTAAAAACCGCCAGTGGAAACCTATTTCCACTGGCGGTTATCTTAACACAACCGCCAGTGGAAATAGGATGTTTCCACTGGCGGTTGTGTAACACAAACCGCCAGTGAAAATTGATTTCCACTGGCAGTTATCTTAACTTAACCGCCAGTGGAAACATCCTATTTCCACTGGCGGTTGTGTTAAGATAACCGCCAGTGGAAATCAATTTTCACTGGCGGTTTTTAAAGACAACCGCCAGTGAAGTGTCTGTTATAAATACCCCTCTTCTTCCCCCGACAGTGAACTGTATGCTCGCAGCCAACTTCCATTGGAGGCGATTTTGGAGGTCCAGAATTCACAAAATACATGGGGAGAGGTTTTGATCTTCATTTTTTGGAAGAAGATTGCTAAGAAAGGTTGGTTTATGTTGCTAATGTCAATTTTTATTCATTTTTGCTCAATTTTAGCCACATTTTGGATCTAGGGTTTCACCATTTGAGAGAGAGTGTATCCTCTCTCAATTTTAGCCACATTTTAGCCACATTTTTGCTCTATTCGCTCAAATAAAGTTGTTTAATATGGTTAGATTTTGTCTATCCTCTCTCCTTTTTCATGTTTAGTTCTCAAATCAGTTTATCCATGACATATTAAGTTGTTTAATGAATGGTTCATGTGTTGTGTGGAGAGAGAAGAAGATAGGTTTGGTAATTAAGATTGTTTTTATTAGTTGCTATGAAAGTTGGTTTAATTATGTTTTAATTGCCAATTATTGTTCATCTTTGCTCAATTTTGGAACTAGGCCTTCACCATGTGTTAGAGAGAAGAGTATGGCTAGGAAAGTTTGGTTTTATGTTCCTCTTGCCAATTTTTGTTCATTTTCCTTAAATTTAGCCACATTTTGGATATAGGGTTTCACCGCTTCATCCTTCCCGACAAGAACTATAGCTCGCAGCCCAACTTCCATTAGAGGGCCAGATTTCACAAAATACAAGGGGGGGGTTTATCTTTATTTTTTGGAAGAAGGTTGCTAAGAAAGGTTGGTTCTTGTGTGTTTATGTTACTTTTTTACAGGTGGTGATGGAGAGGACATCCTGGATGTATAACTTATCAAGGCTAGATCCATCATACATATCCGAGGTCCATAGGTTTATTGATGTCGCTACGAACCATGCTTGGAGAACAAAGACAAAACACATATATTGTCCATGCATGGACTGCAAAAATGCTGCTATATTTAATGACACAGAACAAATCATATCTCATCTGGTATGCCGAGGATTTATGAAGGATTACACAATTTGGACAAAGCATGGAGAGGGTAGCTCTTCGCCTTATACGACTGGAAACCCTGAGAACATCGACGACAGATTTCAGTTCGTTCACGAGACACACCAACCTCTTCCACAGAGCGAACATGTAGTGCAAAATGTTACTGATCATGGTTACGCTGGAGGAAATGAACATGATAGACCTCATGTTCTGCCAAGTGTTATGGATGAGGAAGATGCAGAGTTGCTAGAGGCAATGTTGCGTCGTCATACAGATCAATCGATGTTCTTAATGAAAGGTATGGAGTCCCTGAAGAAGGCAGCAGAAGAGCCTTTGTACGACGAGTCTAAGGGTTGTACCAAAGAGTTCACGACGCTCCGGTCTGTGCTAAAGCTGTTGATGTTAAAAGCTAAATATGGTGTGTCTGATGCTGGCTTCGATGCGTTCTTGAGTATTATTGCAGACATGCTTCCAAAGGAGAACAATGTGCCTGCTAACACGTACTATGCAAAGAAACTAATCAGTCCGCTCACTATGGGTGTGGAGAAGATCCACGCGTGTAGAAATCAATGTATCCTTTATCGAGGTGATGATTATAAAGACTTGGAGAGCTGCCCAAAGTGCGGTGCAAGTAGGTACAAGACGAATAAAGACTATCGAGAGGACGAAGAGTGTGTTGCATCCGTGTCTAAAGGGAAGAAGCGAAAGAAAGCCCAAAAAAAGACTTCAAAATCCACGAGCAAAGAAAAAGAAGTAGACTATTATGCGCTCAAAAAGATTCCTGCTTTGGTGATGTGGTACCTCCCCGTCGTCGATCGATTGAGGTGTTTGTTCGCTAATCCTAAGGATGCCAGACTTATGAGCTGGCATGCTTCTGATGAGCACAAAAACGATGGGAAGCTTCGACATCCAGCCGATGGGAAGCAGTGGCAAGATTTCAATGACAACCACCGAGACTTTGCCGATGAACCGAGAAATGTTAGGTTCGCACTGAGTACTGATGGAATGAACCCATTTGCTGAGAGGAGCAGCAAGCATAGCACATGGCCGGTGATCCTCACCATATACAACCTTCCTCCATGGTTGATGCAGAAACGGAAGTACATTTTGCTAACCATCCTTATTTCTGGACCTACACAACCTGGAGTTGACATGGTTGTATTTTTGGAGCCCTTAATGGAGGATATGAAAATATTGTGGGAAACGGGTGTTCAAATGTTGGATGAGTATCGTAAAGGTTCATTCACGCTGAGAGCAATTCTTTTTGTTACGATCAACGATTACCCTGCTCTCTTCACATTATCAGGCCAGTTTAAGGGAAAGGTTGGTTGCACAGTATGCATTGATGGAACTGCTTACAAATCCCTTGCTGCATCTAGGAAGATAGTTTACATGAGGCACAGACGCTTTTTATTGGAAGGACACAGGTACCGCATGCGAAAGATGGATAAGTACTTCGACAATAATGGTGAACTACATTCTACTGCTCCATCGGGTAACAATAGAGGTCATAGAGTTTTTGAAATAGTCAGGAATATCAAGTTTGTTTTCGGGAAGAAGACAAAAGACGGAAAAACAAGGAAGGATGTCAAACCAGCTTCGGGGGCTATATTCAAGAAGAAGTCTATTTTCTTCGAGTACTTGCCTTACTGGAAAGAGTTAGATGTGCGGCATGCGATCGATGGTATGCACGTTCAGAAGAACGTGTTTGAAAGCATAATGGGCACCTTGCTAGACATAAAGGGCAAAACAAAAGAAGGGCTCAATTCACGCATGGACTTGGTAGATTTAGGCATAAAAAAGGAACTACATCCCGTTCTTCAAGAAAATGGGAAGTACCATCTCCCAGCAGCAAGCTACAATCTCAATGTAGATGAGAAACATGCGATGTGTGTTTGGCTCAAGAATTTGAAAGTCCCGTCCGGATTCTGCTCTAGCATACGGAGTATTGTGTCAATGAAAGACCTGACAATCACCAACTACAACTCACATGATTGCCATGTCATGCTGACTACATTCCTACCTATTGCCATCAGGGCTATAAATCCTTTGTTTTTAAAGATGGCAATCACACGGTTGTGCTACTTTTTCAACAGGATTTCACAAAAGGTAATTGGCCGTGATGAGTTGGCATCTCTTCAGGAATTCGTAGTGGAGACAATATCACAGTTTGAGATGTGTTTCCCTCCATCGTTCTTTGATATTATGGTGCACCTTGTGGTGCACTTGGTGCCACAAATAGAGGCATTGGGTCCTATGTACTTGCATGAAATGTGGACGTATGAGCGTTTCATGTCAATACTGAATGGCTATGTATCAACCCGTGCTCGTCCCGAGGCATCCATGATAGAGGGGTACTGTACCGAAGAGGCCATTAAGTTCGGAGGTTCATTCTGCAATAGTATCCTAAAAGACCAGGTTGCAATAGGTCTGCCTCCGTCACGACACGAGGGTAGACTGTATGGAAGCGGGAGGATGGGACAGAAATCTTTCATCCCACCGGATTACGATATAGTACTTGAGGCACATCAGAGCATCCTACATCAGCTAACGATAATGGAGCCATTTATCCAACAACACATCAATGAGCTTCGCGAGCAAAATCCTGGGCATACGGATGATTGGGTAATGAAGCAACATAAGCAGCGGTTCAACACATGGCTAATGGTGAAGGACATTCCACGTGGAGAAACAATAGAAGAACAAACCATCAAGGGCTTGGCATCTGGACCATCACGCCAGGTCACAACATGGCAAACCTATGACATTAGTGGATTCACATTTTGTACCAAGTCCAAGGACAAAAAGAGCATGTCACAAAACAGTGGTGTTCGATGCGAGGCCATAGATGATGAAACTGGTGAGATTATTACATATTTTGGCTTTATTGAGGACATATGGGAACTAGACTATGGTACATTTCAGATCTCGGTTTTCCGATGTCAATGGGTTGAAGACAAACATGTCACGGTAGACAACTATGGGGTTAGAGTTCTTGATCTAAGTAAGGTAGGTTACAAAGATGACCCATGGATCCTTGCTAATCGTGCTGCACAGGTCTTCTATGCTGAACAGATCATTTCTAACAATGAGAAGAAAAGCACCGACAAACCGAAGCATGTAGTTTTTCCTGGAAAACAACAAGCTATAGGAGTTGATGGTGTATCTGATTTAGAGAATTTTAACCAGTTCAACGACATGTCTCTTTTCATAGACCATCCAACCAAGATAAGGAACATTGAGCGAAGCATCCCACGCAATTCGTTGCCCTGGGTACGCCACGATGGACAAGGCAGAACAATAGCTTCCTAGATTATATACTTGTCATGTAATTGATTATTGTTAGGACTTGTCATGTAATTGATTATTGTTAGCGACAAACCGAAGCATGTAATTGTCTTCATTCAATTTTCGTGGCTACCATTTACAATTTTACATGACTTTCTATTGACTTTATAGAGAGAGAGGAGAGGGAGAGAGAGAGGAGAGAGAGGATGGAGAGAGAGGAGAGAGAGAGGATGGAGAGAGAGGAGAGAGAGAGGGGATGGAGAGAGAGGATGGAGAGGGAGAGGGGAGAGAGAGTGGAGAGGAGATAGAGGATGGAGAGGGAGAGGGAAGAGAGAGTGGAGAGGAGAGAGAGGATGGAAAGAGAGGAGAGGATGGAGAGAGAGGAGAGAGAGAGGGGATGGAGAGAGAGGATGGAGAGGGAGAGGGGAGAGAGAGGGGATGGAGAGAGAGGATTGAGAGGGAGAGGGGAGAGAGAGTGGAGAGGAGAGAGAGGATGGAGAGGGAGAGGGGAGAGAGAGTGGAGAGGAGAGAGAGGATGGAAAGAGAGGAGAGGATGGAGAGAGAGGAGAGAGAGAGGGGATGGAGAGAGAGGATGGAGAGGGAGAGGGGAGAGAGAGTGGAGAGGAGAGAGAGGATGGAGAGGGAGAGGGGAGAGAGAGTGGAGAGGAAAGAGAGGAGAGGTAGAGGGAGAGAGAGGATGGAGAGAGAGGAGAGAGAGAGGGGATGGAGAGAGGTAAAAGTATACTAAACAATATATAAAAGTATACTTAATATAATATATAAAAAGTGAAGTAAAACAATATATAAAAAACTATGTTAATAATAATAAAATACTATTTCTACTGGCGGTTGTCTTAGAGAACCGCCAGTAGAAATGGCTTCCACAGACTGTAGAAGCCATTTCTACTGGTGGTTCTCTATGACAACCGCCAGTAGAAATAGTTTCTACTGGCGGTTCTCGTTGTCAACCGCCAGTAGAAATGACGCCTATATAAAGGGTGGCGCACGGGAGCCGAAAAATTTACAAGTCCCTGGCGCCAGTTCACTTCAAGACGACGCCGTCAGGCTGCTGGATTTCGACCCCGAGGGTTTCGCCGGCGATCGTCCCCGCGCCCGTCCCCACGCCGCCATTCCCGCCCCCGCACCGCCGTCTCCAGGTTTCTTTCTCTTTCCCCTAATCTGCCGTACCGCCGCCGTCTACTGCGCCGGCAGCCGCCGCCGCCGCGTTTAGTAAACCCTAGGGCACGCGCCGCCGCCGAGAGGGAGGAAGAGAGAGGAAGGAGAGGGAGAGGGAAGAGAGAGGAGGGAGAGGGAGAGGGAGGAGAGAGGAGGGCGCACGCGCCGCCGCCGCCGCCGAGAGGGAGGAAGAGAGAGGAAGGAGAGGGAGAGGGAAGAGAGAGGAGGGAGAGGGAGAGAGATAGAGGGAGGGAGAGGAGGGTGAGAGAGAGAGAGGAGGGAGAGGAGAGAGATAGAGAGAGGGAGAGAGATAGAGGGAGAGGAGAGAGATAGAGGGAGGGAGAGGAGGGTGAGAGAGAGAGAGGAGGGAGAGGAGAGAGATAGAGATAGAGAGAGGGAGAGGGAGAGAGATAGAGAGAGGAGGGAGAGGGAGAGAGAGGAGAGGAGATGAGAGTATTCATACAATACTTATTTTTATTCATATGTGTGTTCATATGTGTTCAAATGTATGTGTTCAATATATATATGTGTTCATATGTGTTCAAATGTATGTGTTCAATATATATGTGTGTTCATATGTGTTCAAATGTATGTGTTCAATATATATATGTGTGTTCATATGTGTTCAAATGTATGTTGAATATATACATTGTAATTTTATCCATCACAACTCGATAATATACGTATCCGATCCGATCCGAATTCGATCTGAACTCGATAATTTCCGTACGACTCTCCCTCTCTCCCTCTCTATACGTCCTATGCGACTCTCCCTCTCTCCCTCTCCTCATCCTATACGACTCTCCCTCTCTCCCTCTCTATACGTAACTCGATAATATCCATACGATTCTCCCTCTCTCCCTCTTTATACGTCCTATGCGACTCTCTCCCCGTCCTACACGATACTATACGACTATACGATACTATATGGTTAGGGTTTAGGGTTAGGGTTAGGGTTAGGGTTATGGTTAAGGGTTAGGGTTAGGGTTAAGGGTTATAGTTAGGGTTAGGGTTAGGGTTAAGGGTTAGGGTTTAGGGTTAGGGTTAGGGTTAGGGTTACGGGTTCGGGTTTTGGGTTAAGGGTTCGGGTTTTGGGTTAGGGTTAGGGTTAGGGTTAAGGGTTATAGTTAGGGTTAGGGTTAGGGTTTAGGGTTAAGGGTTCAGGTTTTGGGTTAAGGGTTAGGGTTAAGGGTTTAGTGCCCGAGGATTAAGGGTTAAGGGTTAAGGGTTAGGGTTAGGGTTTAGGGTTAGGGTTAGGGTTAGGGTTTTGGGTTAGGGTTTAGGGTTAGGGTTAGGGTTAGGGTTCGGGTTTTGGGTTAGGGTTAGGGTTAAGGGTTTAGTGCCCGAGGATGTATTTAATTATACTATATGTTAATATGAATTTAATTATTGCTTACGTTAATATGTGTTAATATGTATTTAATTATTGCTTATGTATTTGTATATATATAGCTCAATGAGTTCTCCGATCAAGGACCAAGGATTAGTGCCCGAGCACATGGACAAGAGTGTTGCTCAAGAACAATCCAGCAGTGAAGGCTACGAAACGCCTAGCGACCCTTTTCCTACCACTAGCATAGATAGGGCCGCTCTTCGTGAGTTGCAACGTGACCCTACTTATGATCCACGAGAAGCTGAGGTAAAAGTACGCATCTTTAGCTTCGTATGTGTACCCTACTGATTTCACATGCATGATCTCTTGTGCATTTTATTACATGAATAGGAGGTCGTGTCTGAATTTCGTGCGATACTCGAAGAAGCCGTGGCACGATACGAAGACGTACCGGAGCCGACCCAAGACGCACCGGAACAGACCAAGACAACAACCGAGACGTCAAGGAAAAGGAAGCAGAGCGATCGAAAAAGAGGTGACAGGGGGCTGAACAAGTTTCCCGACAAAACATACAAAATCTCAGACGTGAGCCCGAAAGGTCAGCCCCTAGCTCCAGAAGAGGCACTACCTAAGTTCCGGAATGCACTTGGGTTTTTAGTTAGAGATAATCTTGACATAACAATACGACAGTGGAGAGATGTGTCAGATGATGTCAAGAATCAAATATGGAATAAGCTATTAATGAGGTTCGTTCTGCCTCGGGGTTCAGAAGAACTCGTGAAGGAATACACGATGAAGCAGCTTGCAATAAATTTCCGAAACTGGAGGTCTGAGATGAACACAAAGTTTGCAAAGAAAGGTCTGGACCCGACCAAAAAATATAAAATATCAGCAGGTCAGTGGGCAGTATTTCTAGAGCAGAGGAGTAGCCCTGATTTCATATCTCTAAGTGAGGCAAATTCGGAACTATCAAAGAAGAACAAGTACCGCCACCACCTAGGCACAGGTGGTTACAAGCGTCAGGTTCCTAAATGGACACAAGAAGACGCCGAGAAGAAGGCCGCAGGGTTGCCGACGCTGTCCGAGCAACTTGGTGAAAGGGCGGCAAATTGGCTCCGTGCTAGAAAACCAAGGGAAACCGAGACCGGTGTATCTTTTGATGATCCCATTGTCGAAGAAGCGGCAAAAAACATATATACAATGGCAGCTAAGCAGAGCCAAGGAACTTTTAAGCCACAAAGGGAAAGAGACATCCTAACGGCTGGTCTCGGTAACCCTGAGCATCCTGGTCGTGTACGAGGAATCTCGTCTAAGGAAGGATGGAAGGAAGGATTCGGACCACAGTGGGAAGGTCTGTACAAGAAACGTGATCGATACAAGGAAGAGATGGCGGATTATTTTAAGGAGGAGGCCAAGAAAGAGTTCAAAGCCATGATGTCTCAAATGCTATCGAATCCTCCTCCAGAATTGATGCAACAGTTGGCGAGTGCGATGTCTGTTCAACAGATGACCACTCCACAGATACAAATAATTCCAGCAGCTCAACCGCCGGCTTCCACAGATTGTACGACATTACCAAGCTCTGTTGCTTCAACGGGAAATAAGGTCCGTTATCCAGTTGATGACATCACAAGGCCTGTGGCGTGCACACTGGTTATAAGATATGGTATTAACAATAAACGTACAAAGAAAGTAGCCACAGGCCTTGCGATCCCAGGACGCAAGTTCCATGGAAACGATATTCCAGATGATTATTGCAAAGTAGAAGTGACGACGGTCGTCCAAGGATCCGAGGACGACATGCTAGACATCCCTGGGCCCGAAGGTATCGAGAAACTTGGACAAGCTATCAAGAATTTTATCCTTTGGCCTCGAAGGGATGTCGAATTGCTTGATTGGTCGAATTCGTCGCAGGCGTCGCAGGCCCAACCGTCTCCGCCTTCTCAAATTGTTGTTCCTATTGTACATCCATCATCACCTCCTCAAACTTCACATGCTGCTCCTCATCCTTTTTCTGACCCACCGTCTCCGCCACAAGCATCACCATTCAGGGCTCCACCACCTTCTCCTCCCCATCCTCTTGGTGACCCACTGTCTACGCCACCATCAAGGGATCCACCTTCTCCACAGCCATCAAAGGATCCACGGCCATCAAAGAAATCTAAACTTCCTATACCAAAATTGGTGTCCCCGTATCAGAAAAAGAAGAGTAAAGCTACTACTGCTGGCACAGCTCGGTTTTTGAAAGGGATTGGACGGAGCCTCACGTCACAAACTGTTGATTTGGCCGAGCACGAGGAGTCTGCAAAAAAGGCTGAGGCAATGGCCGCAAAGATAAAGAAGCCAACTAAGGCAGATTACAAAAACGTGCCTAAAAAATATGTGCCGGGCAGACCTCTGCTACCTCTTGAGAAACTAAGAAAGGTCCCGGCTGGTGTTAAAAGGTTGCATGACTGGTACATGCGGGCATCATCGGTTGGCATCGACACCATCAGTGTGCATATACCAGACCATGCTTTTATTGGTTCGGACCAAAAGGCCGTTGTTACATTCGAGGACATGTGGTTAATGATGAACCTTCAGAGACTCGACGTGCAACTTGTAACGATGTTTGCATTGTAAGTGTCGCTCATACTTCCACATATGTGTGTTATTATTAGTGAGCTGTATAAAATTTCAATATCTGACATGCACGTGTGACTTGCAGAATGCAACATGATCAGCAGGAGATTCTTTACGGTACCAAGCCCAATGCTAGTGCCAGTAAAAGGGTTGGGTATCTCAACCCAATACTTATATCCGAGGAAAGCCACACTTTTAGAATCGGGAAAGACAACAATGAAATACGGGGAAAGACGGACGAAGAAGTTGAGAAGCGTATAAAGGATATGAAGAAGGATTTTGAAGCTCGATACGCCACCTACATAGGACATGCAATGCTTCAATTTCAAGACAGGGAAGCCATAATGGCCCCGTACAACTTTAAGTAAGTGTGATTTTGCATAAATAAAATTAATAATTTCAATACACATGCATCACAAATTTGATTCGTACAGGGACCACTGGATATGCTTCCTCATTTATCCTAAGGTTGGAAAGGTGCTGGTGCTCGACTCCTTGAACTTCGACCCTTCGACATATGCAACATTCCTCAGCATCTTAGAGCTGTAAGCCTTTTCTATGCATGCATACTTTTATCGATTAAAATTTGAGAATAACATGGTGATTCTATTTGAGATCACAGGGCTTATAGATTCTATAAGATGAGAGGTGGAAAGTACAACCTGTCGAAAAAACTCGTGCCACTAGACATCCATCATCACTGGCCGGTAAGTATGTGATTTTATGAATACATATCATACACAATGTTGCAACTAAATAACCAATCTCCTGTTATGTAGTGCCACAAGCAACCACAAGGATCGGTCCTATGTGGATTCTATGCGTGCGAGTTCATGAGAGTGAACGGACGATACATCACGAACCCTGACAAGGTATTATTAGTAATAGTCAAGTATGTATTTATGTCATTAAAGATGCAAATGTGTTATTATTGAGTATAAATAGATGATGTTTATAAAATTCCTTTACAGCAATTTCAACGAGGAAACCCGGAGAACTTGACCGAAGCTGCATTGTATGGCATAGTCGAGGACCTCTGCACATTCATATTGAAAGAGGTCATTCCCACAGAAGGAAAATATCACGATGCTTCCGGAACATTAGCTTTGCCAGAGTTTAGAATACTAACAGAAATTAGTAGATTATCTCTTAGCCGAGATAGTTATTAGAGCTTAGGTGAAAACTTATGATGTATAGAATGCATGAAGCATATATGGTTGCAAACAGAATACTTTGATGTATATAAATGTATGATAGAATTTAATTTCATGTTGCTTTCAATATCAATATAGATCTATATATATATATATATATATGTTTGTGTGTGTAAATAAATATATATATATAATTCAATATTGTTTGAAATTTTGAAAAAAGGCGGGAAAACTTCCACTGGCGGCTGAATAAAGAAAACCGCCAGTGAAAAGTGCATTTCCACTGGCGGTTTGCTTTATAAAACCGCCAGTGGAAATGCATTTTCACTGGCGGTTTTCTTTATTCAGTCGCCAGTGAAAATGCACTTTTCACTGGCGGTTCCTTAAGAAAACCGCCAGTGAAAATGCACTTTTCACTGGCGGTTCCAAAATAACCGCCAGTGGAAATGCTGATTTCCACTGACCCCTAGCACTGACGGTACTGAAAAACGCCAGTGTAAATAGGTTTAAAACCGCCACTATAGAGCTTCTGTGTACTAGTGATCTGAAATCGTCTCTTGTACTATCGTATATATGTGTTTCCTTGTGACATGTTGTTGGTGAGGGAGCTTGAAGTTTTAACTGGAATGGAGTCAATCTATTTAGCTTAGCTCTTCAGGAACTCCTAAACATTTCTCAACTGGAAGGATTAATTAATATCTAGAATTTGATGTGGTTGTGTATGATGTACTTTATATTTTGGCATACTATGCACAAAAACAAATGCCTTCTATGACTATGGTGATTTATACATTTTCAAACAAAATTTAACGATACTTCGTGTTGTGTTTTACGCTTCAACTAAAAAGCAAGTGCCACATTCGCCGTTACAAAACAGATCGATATTTTACGTACATTTCGTATTCATTTACGCTATTTCGGTTCACGTTTAATGCTTATATCCACCCGAGTCAGAACCCTAGCACGATCGGAGCGTGTGATTTTCGCGCCGTAATTTGGGCCTCATTCGTGGTTATGAAACAAATCGACGATTTACACGGTAACTGTCCCACATTTATCGCGAATTTATAGCACTACTTTCCTAATCTCAAACCAACCCAGATCGACGCACACGCTGGTCACGTATATACAATAGCATAAATGGTCTGACGTCACGATATTGTGTGGTTTATGCTGTTACGTTTCATGTTCTTATGCAGTCGTAAACACTGAACAAACTTGTAAAGTCGTCCCACGTGATTTGCGTGTCACCAGATTCTTTTTGCATGGTTTATGCACATTATTCAATCTATTTATCCGGGTATAAATACTGACACGTGCATTGGTGAACTGTCTTCCTAGATTCGTTGCATGGTATATATAAATTCTATAATTCGGTTATACCTGCATAAATGCTAACGCAATCACGCGGGGTGGTGGCTTATCCATGTTCTGGCTGGGGCTTCCCCTACTAATCGAAGACCAGCACTTCCATTACTTGATCCTATACATATACACCGACAGTGAACGTTGGAATTGTTCAGTTCTGGTTATTGTGAACTTGGATTGTTGTCAAAAAAAAATTACGAACTACATGTTCGTCCCAGTATTATTAAGCACATGGAAAATACGTTGTGTGGTACATGATTAGTCTATTTCGAATCTAGCTCAGTAGTCAACTAAGCCGACTCTGTTAATTGCTATATATTCTGCCATATTCAGAGACCGTACCATGTGTGCGCTGCTAATTGCACCCAAACCACAGTAGTGTGTGGCTATGCATGTATATATACTATACTTAGATCCACGAACTGCGCTCTCGATCCCTGCTACTTGGTACTTGCATTGCGTTGTGACCACCCCCGCTGTCATCATGCTGTTGAGCCAGCGTGACTAAGTTACCACCACACACCGCAGCCATGCGCGTGGATTGATTAGCCCAGTCACGCATGCTTCCGACGGTCTGTTTGGCAGAGCTTTACTTAAAAAAAAACTTCAGCTTAAGTTTTCCAGCTTCACTGTAAAACAGCTCTAGCAAACTGTTAAGATGGGTTCCACAAGTGTTTGACTTGCATATGGACTCTAGCTTATACAGTACAATTGATTTGTGTGAGTCCCTTGATTACCCTTGATGATTATTGGGCTGTCGTCGCGCGTGAGAGAGAACAGAAGTTGTACGTTGCGTAACATGTGGCACGGTGGGTAATTTCCGTATCGCTTTACAAGAAGATATAAAAACAATGTTTTTTCTAAAAGCACCCACTAACAGTGGGTATTTCCGTACCACTTTTATGAATTTCATGAAAGTGGCCTCTAGTTTCAATTTTTTTTAAAGCTAAAGCTTGTGAAGTTAGACCTGTTTGAGTGGAAGAAGTTAGAACAAAATTGAAATTTTTGAAGTGAAGATCGGCCAAACACGGCATAAGAGAGATTGTATATCTACCATTCTCATGCGCAAGTAATGAAAGTGTGTGTGTGATTTTTAATAATAAAGAAAGGTCTGAACTCTATTAGTCCAAAAAAAATATATCTTATATTGTTACAATAAACTATACCAGTCTCCCCCTGCTACGAGATACTGTCAGCATGCTAGCTGTTATTAAGTGCGTGCAATAACTAGACGTCAACAAGTAGACAGTAGACGGCAGTGACCCTGAAAATACGCAGATCCAAACACGGCCACCCGTGCACATATACGAACACAATCTGACTGAACCGTAAGTAATTCCGGTAATCAGATATATGTGTCTGCCCATGTCGTTTAGCTTCCGGCCCCACTCGTCAGCCGCCCGACGACCGACATAACAGTTTTGGCGCCAACTGATGTCGTCATGCATGTCATGTGCTGCGTGCGTGCGTGTGCATCGAGGTCGTAGCTGGAAATTGCGAAAATATAGTACGTTTGGTTCCCTGTAACGGTCGGAAGTGAAGTTCCAAGAAGCAGCAGGCACGGTCTCGCTCTCTCCTGCCACACCAGTTATCTATTTTCGAATTAGGTAACTCACGCCAATTTATTTTAACTAGGGCCTCGACTCGTTCGAATTCAAGCTGACTTGTTAAGGTAACGAGCTGGCTCGGCTCGGCTCGTTAAGCTAATGAACCACAGAGTCAGTAAGGCACGCTCGTTTAGCTCGCGAGATAGAGTAGAAAAAAACAATATGTACATAATAATCAATTTCTAGTTAATTTCAAACTAATTTAACAATAAAAATAGTAACTATACTCATAGTTTTATAGACCACGTCAATGTAACATCAAATTAATACAATTCACAACTCATCAATTCACAGTTCACATATATGTTCATCAGTTTAATCCACAATTATATTCGTATAGACCAATTCAACACATAGACACAATTTATCAATTATTTGTTTAACTCACAGGCCATAGACACCACACATACATATAACAATTATCAATTATTACATAAATGTTATGCATAAAGTTATTTTTGCTGAAATATGATAGCTCATTTAGTTCGCGAGCTGGCTCGTTTAGTTTCGTTTTGCAAAACAATTTCAATTTTTTTACGATCGACTAGCGTACGTGAATCAATCAAAAGGCACCACGTCGCTCTCGCCCATAATCTCGTCCGCGTTAGCACGTCGCACGCCTATCGGCCCTCCTCTCGCCAGGACGCGTGCTTCAGTGCAGGCAAGAGTGAGGCGACAAGCATGCACCGCGCAACGCAACCACCGTCGTCCGTTCCCGCCATCCCGCCTAGCTCTCACCCCATACAACCCCACTCGCATCCACTAACGCTTTCACTGGAGCCAGCCTGTCGGCGTTTCGACCCCGGGGGGTCCCTGGACCGACGAGTAAAATGTCGCTACGTGTCCTAGCCTAGATGGGTCGGCGCGAGACGGGACACAAAGGGGGAGAACAGTAAGGGAAACCGCGGCCTTCGTGTTGTCCTGCGCCCAGGGCGGATGGATGCGCTCGCAGAAGGGGGTTACAAGCGTTCGCGTGGGAGAGAGAGAGAGGGCGAGAGCCTTATGCGTCGGGTCGTCGGGCCGTTCTCCCGCGCGGCCAACCCTCTCGTACGAGAGCCCTGGACCTTCCTTTTATAGGCGTAAGGAGAGGGTCTAGGTGTACAATGTGGGGTGTAGCAGTGTGCTAACGTGTCTAGCAGAGAGGAGCTAGAGCCCTAAGTACATGCCGTCGTGGCAGTCGGAGAGGTTTTGGCATCCTGTTCATGTGATGTCGTGGCCGTCGGAGGAGCGCTTGGGCACTGTGGAAGGACAACTCTCGGGGTTGTCGAATCCTTGTTGACCTCTCCTTGCTTCCGTAAGGGGCTGAGAGCCACCGTCGTCATGGAGCACGCGGGCGCCATCATTATTTGTTTTACCGGGGCGAGCCAGATGGGACGCCGGTCTTGTTCCCCGTAGCCTGAGCTAGCTAGGGGTAGGGTAATGATGGCCCCCCCTGTGACGTGGTCGGTCTGAGCCCTAGGTCGGGCGAGGCGGAGGCTCCTCCGAGGTCGAGGTCGAGTCCGTCTTCCGAGGTCGAGGCTGAGTCCGAGCCTTGGGGTCGGGCGAGGCGGAGTCCGTCTTCCGAGGTCGAGGTTGAGTTCGAGCCCTAGGTCGGGCAAGGCGGAGACCGTCTTCCGAGGCCGAGGCTGTGTCCGAGCCCTGGGGTCGGGCGAGGCGGAGTCCGTCGTCCAGCGTCGAGGTTGAGCCCGAGCCCTGGGGTCGGGCGAGGCGGAGCTTCTTATGGCGCCCGAGGCTGGACTTAGCTGCTGTCAGCCTCACTCTGTCGAGTGGCGCAGCAGTCGGAGCGACACAGGCGGCGCTGTTTTCTTGTCAGGTCAGTCAGTGGAGCAGCGAAGTGACTGCGGTCACTTCGGCTCTGTCGACTGAAGAGCGCGCGTCAGGATAAGGTGTCAGGCGATCCTTGCATTAAATGCTCCTGTGATACGGTCGGTTGGCGTGGCGATCTGGCCAAGGTTGCTTCTTTGCGAAGACTGGGCCTCGGGCGAGCCGAAAGTGTGTCCGTCGCTTGAGGGGGCCCTCGGGCAAGACGTGAATCCTCCGGGGTCGGCTGCCTTTGCCCGAGGCTGGGCTCGGGCGAGGCGAGATCGTGTCCCTTGAGTGGACTGAGCCTTGACCTTAATCGCGCCCATTAGGCCTTTGCAGCTTTGTGCTGATGGGGGTTACCAGCTGAGATTAGGAGTCTTGGGGGTACCCCTAATTATGGTCCCTGATAGTAGCCCCCGAGCCTCGAAGGGAGTGTTGATACTCGCTTGGAGGCTTTTGTCGCACTTTTTTGCAAGGGGACCGGCCTTTCTCGGTTGCGTTTCGTTCCAGTGGGTGCGCGCGAGCGCACCCGCCGGGTGTAGCCCCCGAGGCCTCGGAGGAGTGGTTTGACTCCTTAGAGGTCTTAGCGCGTTTCGTGATGCTTTGGCCGGTCTGGTTGTTCCCTCATGCGAACTGGCCGTAGCCCGGGTGCATAGTCGAGTCCCAAGTTCTCGGGCTGGTATGTTGACGCTGTCAACGGTTTGGCCGGAGCCGAGTTTGCGAGAGCAGCCCCCGAGCCTCCGCACAGAGCGAGAGGACGGTCAAGGACAGACTCGGCTTTTTTCATACGCCCCTGCGTCGCCTTTCCGCAAGGAGGAGGGAGGAAAGCGCCATGTTGCCCTCAGAGGGCGCCGAACATGGTGTCTCCAGTGAGTTGCTAACGGGTAATCCGAGTGGACGCCCGTGCCCCATTCGTTAGGGGTCGGCTAGTGGCCCGGAGGCGCGCTCCAAAAGTACCTGCGGGTGATTCGCCGGACCCGGTCCCCTTTTGACGGGTCCAAGGGCTCGATGCCTCCCTCTGGTGGGATTCCGTTACAAATCGTTCCTGTCGGTCTCGGAAATGTCCTAGGGTACCTCGGGAGCGTAGCCCGAGCCTTGGTTATGTATCGAACGTACCCAGGGTCATCCCTCGCTCTGCGTGCTCTGAGGCGGCTGTCGAACCCTTCGGGGTCCAGCCTACGAACCCCTGATCAGTAGTGGGCACGGAGCCCGAGTGGCATGAGGCGGCCGTTGAACCCTTCCGAGGGGCCAGCCTTCGAACCTCTGACCAGTAGTGGGCGCAGAGCCCGAGTGCTCTGAGGCGGCTGCTGAACCCTTCCGAGGGGCCAGCCTTCGAACCTCTGGTCAGTAGGGGGGCTCGGGGCCCGCTTCCTTCGTGGAGAAGGATCCCTTTCGGAGTATCCCCTTTCCCGGTCCCTGTAGCAAGAGAGAGAAAGAGGAAGTGGAAAAGGATACGAAATCAAATGACGTGGCACACCTTTTTTGACGCGGTCATCATGGCGGAGGTGAAGTGTCGCCTGCTTTGCCTGCCAAAGGTGTCGCCTGTCCTGCCGCGGAGTTAATGCGACAAGACGAGTGGTTCGCGGGCAGCCGTTGTGCGTGCGCGAGCCGTTCGAGGAACGGAACACGGGCACGTCGTCTTCACGCCATGGGAGAGGGTTCTCTTGCTGTACCAGGAGGGGGCGTGAGCTTGCTGACGACTTGACTGCTGCTTCCGCCCGCCTGCCACCACCATTACTGTCGGCCCATTTCTGGCCGTATCGACCGTCGCGCCTTCTCCCGCGGCTGACTGACCCGTGACCGATGTGCTCGATTGGCACTGTCGGGTCATGCGCAGGGTCGCCTCGAGTCGCGGCACCGGTTCCGCAGTCGAGGAGGCGCGATACTTGGCGCGAGTGGCGGTGCAGTTTCGTGCACGTAGTAACCGGCGCGCCGGTTACATGACATGTGGCCCTGGGCCTCCATGCTGGACGCGTCGAAGTCGAAAGGGTGCACCCTCTTGGTGCGGTTGCATGCCGCCTGCATGGCTGTCCGCCCTTTCACCCGCTGGTCCGGGCAATAGTGGAGGAATGCTTGTAACCAGTGGGCTGTTGTGCGCTCCGCGCGCGGTGGTTTGGCTTCTTCTGTCCTGGGCCAGCTTGCATGACGCGTGGGACCCAGCCTCCGTGTCGTAGGGGGAGGACCTTGGAGCGTGTTGGAGAAGACTCAGTCCGCGACGGTTGAGGACGCAAGTAGGGAGAGTCGCCTTTAAAAGGAGGGTGACCCCCTTGGATGGCAACCATGTCTTCGCACTCCCTTCATGCATCGCGTCCTTCCACCTTCTGAGCCCCCGGATGGGGAGCACTCGCGTCGCTTTCGTCTTCCTGTCGTTGGAGGAACGCAACTTCGCGGAAGTTGGTGCCTTTCAGCCATCGTTCGGCTTCAAGGATTTTCATCAGGCAGCCCGGCTGCATCCCCTCGCCGGTGGTCACCCAAGACTGTGACCACCAGTTTGATGGTGGGGAGAAGCAAGCCGGGCTGCGACCTCTGCCCCGCCCTCAGCTTCAAGGATCTTCATCATCTTGGCTGGGGCGGAGGGCGAGGCGAGCCGAAGCTCTACCTCCCGCGCGGGTCGGCGGACCACCTCTTCTTCCAGCTTCTGGGGGTGGAAACCATCCCCTAGCTCTGCGGAGGAGGCGCCCTCCAGCCATGCCGGGGAAGGCGAACTGTTGCTGCCCAGCTAGGATGCAACATTCCGTCCTCTGTCCTCGCTTTTGTGGCGAGGACGGGAGTGAGGACCTGTCGGTGCGCTTTGGGGCGGCCGGTGCTCGCTGGTGCGGTGTTGGTGGGCAAGTGGACACCGTCGTCGGTGCTGAGGTGGTGGCGGCTGGAGAAAGCTTCTCCGCCGTTGAGACCGTCAGTGCCACCTACGGACCGACCTCCGGCTCTTTGGCTTTAATGTCTGGTTCTCGTCCCTTGAGTGGGGACGCGAACGAGAGCCTTCCGGTGGCAGCGTCCGTCCTGGGACCATCGCTGCTGTTGCAGAGGTCGCTGGTGGGTCGCCTAGAGTTCGTCGTCCCGTAGGCTCTCTGATGTGGAGGTTGTTCATACCCGCGAGAGTGGAACCGGAGTTCTGTGAATCATCTAGGCCCCTTTGGTGATGTTTTGGTAATTAATGACAACTGCTTGTGGACTAACGATTCTTGGAGAAATAAGAATGCAGGGTTGGACCACATAGAACAGGAAATGTTGGAGAATCATAAGCATTGGTTGTGGATCAGATGAAGGCAAAGGTATAATATAGGTTTCGTTTTTGCCGGTCTTGAGGAGTTTAGAGAAGATACCTGACCGGATTAGTAGGCTAGATAGTCGTACTATTAAGAGGGGTCAATGACTTTGATCTGTGTAAAACTTAGTGCCTCATAGAGCATCAAGTAGTTGCATTTGCATGAGGACTAACAACGCTTCAAATTTATTTAGTTTAAAGTTCTTTCAAAAGCAAGTTTGAAAATTGCAAAGTCTTGGATGCGCGGACTGTCCGGGCCTTGAGGGCGGACCGTCCGCGATCCACCAGAGGGGTCCGAAGTCTGACCACTTCAGAAGCCACTTTGTTCCATTGCACTGCGGACCGTCCGGGCCTTAGGGCCGGACCGTCCGCAGTCATGACCAGAGAAGGCTGGTTTCGGGCCAGTCCCTGAATTATAGAGCGGACCGTCCGGCTATGATGGGCGGACAGTCCGCAAGTGTCAAACATGTTTTGGACAGGGACTGTGTGATTTTGTAGATTTGTACTACGGACTGTCCGGGGGACTAGTCCGGACAGTACTGTCTCAGGTCTCGGACCGTCTGGCTTTATAGGCGGACGGTCCGCGCGTGTTAACTATTCTTGGTCCGAGGCTCGGGTGCTTCAAGCTGCCAGGTCGCGGACGGTCCGACCTTGGAGGGTGGACTGTCCGGATCCACCTTTTCTGACAGCTCTGACAGTTTTCAAACGGGAATTATAGCCGTTATATGTACGGCGGACCGTCCGGCCCTAGGGCGCAGACCGTCCGCGTGTGCGCAGAACTGCTGCTTTTTGCACATAACGGTTGGATTTTGATGGGGGACTATAAATAGAAGGGTAGCTCGTGTGAGAGAGCTCTCTTGACCATTCCTTGCACACATTGAGCTCATTTGTGATCCTCCAACTCACTCTCTCACACTCTTTGCTTGAGATTGCATTCTAGTGAGAGATTGAGGGTTCCTAGTGCATTTGCATCATTCGGTGATTCTTGAGGCACTAGGTGGTACACCGAGCAAGCGTCATTGGCTTGTTACTCTTGGAGGTTGCCGCCTCCTAGACGGCTCGGGTGATTGTCTCCATCGAGCTCTCCAAGAAGATTGTGGAGAAGCCGCGGTGTTGATTGTGAGGGGTTCGCGCCTACCTCGCCGGAGCGGCAAAGGTGACATTAGTGGAATCGAGGTATTGAGTGATTTCTTGTCCACTTGGCTCAAAGATCAAGCCGTGTCTTGACAGACGAGCAAGTGAGAGCTTGAAGTCCACCTCAACGTGGATTAGGGGTGATCGGGAAATCACCGATACCATGGGATAAATTTTGGTGTCTCTACCTTCTTGCATTACTTATTGCCTTGCAAGTGATTAGTGTTTTGCATATTGTTCCTCAAGTATTCAATCACTGTAGTTGTTTCTCATACATTGTTTACTTATTGTCACTAGAAGATTTATTCCTCTTGTTATATTGATTAAATCTACCTAGTGTTTTTTATTTTAGTCAAAACCGTCTATTCACCCCCCCTCTAACCGGTGTCCTAGATCCTACAAGTGGTATCGGAGCCGAGGACTCCATTGTTTGTGGATCTAATCATCCCGGAGTGGGACAAAATGGCTAGTAACAACAATGTGCACATTGGGAAGCCACCGCATTTTGATGAAAATAATTATGACTATTGGAAAATAAGAATGTCAATGCATCTTAGAGCAATGGGTGGAAAAATTTGGCCAATTGTCAGGGATGGATTTGTTGTGTTGAAAAAAGATGAACCATCCGTTAGTGATAATGAGAATATCCTCACAAATGATCAAGCCATGAATGTCTTTTATGATGCTCTTGATATAAATGAGTTTAATCGTATCAAGAATCTCACAACCGCTCATGAGATTTGGATTAAGCTAATGGAAATTCATGAAGGAACTACAATTGTGAAGAGTGCCAAACTATATGTGTGCAAAGGGAAGTTTGAGCAATTTATTATGAAAGAAGATGAGAGTGTATCCGATATGTTCAATCGGTTAAATGAGATAGTAAATGAACTCAAGGGACTTGGTTTTAATGTACCAGATGTGGATTTCACTCACAAGTTCCTTAGATCACTTCCGGAGAAATATGAGACCATTGTGACAATGTTAGTAAGGAGTGATCTATCTACAACTTCTCCAACCGAAGTATTGGGAGAAATTCTCACTCAAGATATATTTAAGAAGTCACAAGTCGATGCTTTAAGTTTGGCAAAGAAGGTGAAAAATGAATCAATTGCTCTCAAAGCTAAGGCCTCAAAGGCAATTGAAAAGGAAGATAGTAATGATGAAGAAAATGAAAGTGAGAGTGATGGTGACATGGCTCTATTTGTAAGGAAATTCAATAAATTCATGAAGATGAAGAGAGGTCAACCTAGAAGAGGTCAAACATCTAGAAGAAATGCTTTCAATGATAGAAAGTGTTTTGAGTGTGGGGAACCCGGTCACATTGCCATGAATTGCCCAAGCAAGAAGAAGGGCAAAGATGAAAGTGACAAGAAGAAAAAGAAATACTATAACAAGAAGAAAGATGGCAAAGCCTACTTAGTTGAATGGGACTCGGATGATAGCTCGGATGATGATGATGATACCTCATCCAAGCTTAATGCCGGAATTGCCATCAAGGAAGCTCCCTCACTCTTCTCATCCCCCCCATTGTCTCATGGCAAAGGGAGATGCTAAGGTAAAAATCATCACCGATTTAAATGATATAAAAGATGATGATGATATCGATGATGTTGATGATGGTGGCTATTCATATGATGATCTTGTTAGAATGTTAGGTGAGGCCGATGACTACATGCACAAAGAAAAAGAAAAATTTAAGACCTTGAAGGAATTGTATAAAAACCTCCAAGTGTCTTTTGAGGAGCTCAAGACCTCTCACAATGACCTAAAAGAAAAATGTGAGAAGCTTGCGGATGCTCAAAAATCATCTATTGTGCATGAAGTTGAGGTGGTCACTAAGGATGTTGGAGTCATTTGTGACTTACTTGATAGTCTTACAAGTGAACCACTACCTACTAACTCTATTTGTGATAAATGCAAAATTTCTCTCAATGATAACATTGCTCTTGATGAATCAAAAATTATTGTTGAGAATGAAGTGTTAGTAGATAGAGTAAACACTCTAACTCATGACCTAGAAATGGCATATGGTGGTAAGGCTAAATTGGATTTCATATTGGGAAGCCAACAGTGCTCTCTTAACCGTGAAGGTCTTGGATATGTTCCCAAGAAAGGAAAGAATGCTTTTGTAAAGCAAAAGACATTGTTTGTGAAAGAATGTGACAAAGTGTGTCACAAGTGTCACAAAAAGGGACATGTTAAGAAAAATTGTCCCAAGTTCAAAAATGTATCCTCCACTTGTTTTGAGCATTGTTATGTTCTTTCTCATAATGCAAAAGGTGTTCATGCTAAATTTGTTGGTACTTCAATTGTTGGAAACAAAAAGAAAGCTATTTGGGTGCCAAAGACCTTGGTCACTAACATCCAAGGACCCAAGCAAGTTTGGGTACCTAAAAGAGATTGATTTCCTTTTGTAGGTAAACTACAAGGCGGGAGGGAATCATTGGGTGTTAGATAGTGGATGCACTCAACACATGACCGGAGATATGAAAATGTTTACCCAAATGAGTGAGGAAGATTGCTCAAATTATGATAGTATCACATTTGGAGATAATCGCAAAGGAAAGGTTAAAGGTTTGGGTAAAATTGCTATTTCAAATGATCATTCTATATCAAATGTGCTCTTGGTTGAGTCTTTGAATTTTAATTTACTCTCCGTAGCTCAAATATGTGATTTAGGATTTTGTTGCAATTTCACGGTTGAAGATGTTATTATCTCTAGTGTTGATGGTAGCAACCTTAAGTTTAAAGGTTTTAGACATAAAAATCTTTATCTTGTTGATTTCTCATCTAATGAGGCAAAGCTCACAACTTGCCTATTCTCAAAAGCTTCACTAGGTTGGTTATGGCATAGAAGACTTGGTCATGTTGGAATGAAGCAACTCAATCGGTTAACCAAGCATGACTTAGTTCGTGGCTTAAAAGATGTGAAGTTTGAGAAGAACAAATTGTGTAGCTCTTGTCAAGCCGGTAAGCAAGTGGCAAACACTCATCCAAATAAAAGTCAAATGTCCACTCATCGACCTTTGGAATTACTTCACATGGATTTATTTGGGCCCACATCTTTTGTAAGTATTGGTGGTAATTCTTATTGTCTTGTGATTGTGGATGATTATTCAAGATTTACTTGGGTTTATTTTCTTCGAGACAAATCTAATGTGTTTGAAACATTCAAGTCATTTGCTATATTGGCTCAAAATCAATTTGATTTCGACATAAAAAAGGTTAGAAGTGATAACGGGTTGGAATTCAAAAATGCGAGAATTGATGAATATTGTGAGACAAGGGTATTAAACATGAATTCTCTTCCAAATATACCCCGGAACAAAACAATATTGTTGAAAGAAAGAATAGAACTCTCATTGATATGGCTAGGTCTATGTTAGCGGAATATAATATATCGGTTTCTTATTGGGCCGAGGCAATAAATACCGCTTGTCATTCATCAAATAGACTATATTGTCACAAGCTTTTGAAGAAAACTCCATATGAATTGCTCATTGGTAGAAAGCCAAATATCTCATATTTTAGGGTATTCGGTTGCAAATGTTATATTTTAAGAAAGGGAAGCCGACTTTCTAAATTTGAGAAGAAATGTGATGAGGGTTTTCTTCTTGGATATTCATCAAATAGTAAAGCTTATAGAGTCTTCAACAAAACTCATGGTATTATTGAAGAAGCATATGATGTTGAATTCGATGAAACAAATGGGTCTCAAGATGAGAGTGATAATCTCGATGATGTTGGGGGAACTCAATTGATAAATGCAATGAAAACAATGGTCATTGGTGAAATAAAACCAAAGGAAGATGATGATGAAAATAGTGTGGTTGTCATTCCTTCATCCTCAACTCTAAATGAGGAAGATCACCAAAGCCAACAACATGATGAAACTATGGATACTCATGATCAAGGTACTTCAAGACATTCGGTTCCTCCTAATGCTTCAACTAGCAATTATCAAACGGTATCAAGAATTCATCATTCCATTGTGAAGGATCACCCGGTTGATCAAATTGTGGGTGATATTAGTAAGGGTGTTCAAACTCGCTCTCGCATAGCTTCGTTTTGTGAACATTTCTCTTTCGTATCTTGTATGGAACCTAACCGTGTAGATGAAGCTCTACTTGATGTTGATTGGGTGAATGCAATGCATGAAGAATTAAATAACTTCGCTCGAAATGAAGTTTGGGAGCTTGTTGAGAGACCAAAGAACCACAATGTTATTGGTACAAAATGGTTGTTTCGCAACAAGCACAATGAAGATGGTGTGGTAGTAAGAAACAAGGCAAGATTAGTTGCACAAGGATATACTCGAATTGAGGGATTAGATTTTGGGGAGACATTTGCTCTCGTGGCAAGATTAGAAGCAATACGGATTCTTCTTGCTTATGCTTGTGCACATAATATCAAGCTCTACCAAATGGATGTAAAGAGTGCTTTTCTAAATGGTAAGATTAGTGAACTAGTGTATGTTGAACAACCTCCCGGCTTTGAGGACCCCAAAAGACCTAACCATGTGTTCAAGCTTTCTAAAGCTCTCTATGGGCTTAAGCAAGCTCCACGCGCTTGGTATGAAAGGCTTAGGGATTTCTTGCTTTCCAAAGACTTCAAAATTGGGAAGGTTGACACTACTCTATTCACTAAAAGAATTGGCAAAGACTTATTTGTTTGTCAAATCTATGTTGATGATATTATTTTTGGTTCTACTAATGAATTATTTTGTGAGGAATTCGGAAAAATGATGTCAAAAGAATTTGAAATGTCTATGATAGGAGAATTGAGCTTCTTTCTTGGCCTTTCAATCAAACAATTGAAAGATGGAATTTTTATAAGTCAATCAAAATATTTGAAGGACATGCTCAAGAAGTTTGGTTTAGAAAATGCAAAGCCTATCAAGACTCCAATGGCGACAAATGGTCATCTAGACTTAGATGAAGGAGGTACTATGGTTGATCAAAAACTTTATCGTTCAATAATTGGTAGTTTGCTTTATATTACCGCATCTAGGCCCGATGTTATGTTTAGTGTATGCATGTGTGCTCGATTTCAAGCTTCACCTAGAGAGATTCACTTGAAGGCCGCTAAAAGAATTCTAAGATATTTGAAGTATACTCCCAATATTGGTCTATGGTATCCCAAAGGTGTTCAATTTGAATTAATTGGATATTCGGATTCGGACTATGCGGGGTGCAAAGTTGATAGAAAAAGCACCTCTGGTTGTTGTCAATTTCTTGGTAGATCTCTTGTTTCATGGTCTTCTAAAAAACAAAATTCGGTTGCTCTCTCTACCGCCGAAGCAGAATATATCTCGGCCAGAAATTGTTGTGCTCAACTATTATGGATGAAACAAACCTTATTGGATTATGGAATTATTTTCAAGAATGTGCCTATCATGTGTGATAATGAGAGTGCGGTAAAATTGGCTACCAATCCGGTCCAACACTCAAGAACTAAGCATATTGATATACGGCATCACTTCTTAAGGGATCATGTTGGCAAGGGAGATATCTCTATTTATTCCATTGGCACGGATGATCAATTAACAGACATTTTTACAAAGCCTTTGGATGAAACAAGATTTTGTTCTCTAAGAAGTGAAATGAATGTGATCGATCTCTCAAATGTGGCTTGAAGTTGATCACGCATGTGTCGTGTTGCATCTCGGTTCTAAATATGCTCTTTATGCTATTTATTTGGTATTATTGATGCATTTTTCATTCTAAATTGCTCTAGATAGTTTAATACAAAAATTTGCATTACTCAATTACATAATATGTATATGCATGCATACTAACTCTTGGATTGGTCGAAATATCCATATATGAGCACCAATTCGGATTTGAAATTCAAAATCAGAAAGTGGACAGACATTGGAAAACTGAGTATCAGGCCGCGGACCGTCCGCCCATGGACCGCGGACCGTCCGCAGCATCAGGAACTGGACAGTCCGATCAGCAATGCAGACCGTCTGACCTCATCAGGGCGCGGACCGTCCGCGACAGGCAGTAAAATCGGGCAGAGGCCGCAGACTTGTCATTTGTGTTCCTTGCCCCTTCTCTCTTGCTCTCCACTCGCCAAATAGTCTCCTTTGTCGAATGTGCGCGGACGGAGAAGTGACGTTGCGCACGGATAGTCCGACAGCTTGTGGCAACGTTCAATCAACATGTCTTCATCACGGTATTTCATAATCTTGTGGATTTCATCAAATCTCTTCAATTTTGAGATTATTTCGGTTTCCTCTCTGATCTGAAATTGAGCAGTAGTTTTACAAATCTGATTGGTGAGATTGTTAGTTCTACTCACTGTGAATGCTGTGCAAAATTTTGAACTCGTTTGGATGGATATTCTCTGCAAAATCATCAATTCAACGTTTGTGACGGCTAGGGTTCTGGAGAGTCGCCCCTGGTCGGTCGCGGACTGTCCGCCTGGTGGGCGCGGACCGTCCGGACCCTGGCAGAGCAATGCAGTTCCATTCCTTTTTATTGTGGTGATTTGTATCAACTATTTATCTATGGATGGCTGTCACATTATTGCAGTGGTTTTGGTGGTCTCCGCAAGAAACTTGCAGGTCGCTTTAAATCAAAGCGCCCTCGTGGAGATGATGATGACTATACACCAACCACTGATTCAGAGGCCCAATCCTCAGCTGGGGGCACTGAATCTATGGATGCTGAAGACTTTCCTCATGTTCATCCCGATTATCCCATTGACACCTCAGGATGGACATATCCAAAGCGGAGGTTTTCTATGGCTGAGTACTGCTCAAGGCGGACTATGAACCAATACACTCTGTCATCTGACACCAATATTCAATTTTTCCACACTCAGCTGCAGTTTGATGTTTTTTGGGGCACCTTGGTGGATACAAATTTTCATAAACATCAAGTGATTGATTGGTCCTTCATGCTAGGTCAATCAGTCATGGAGGGTCTGATCCCTAAGTTTGAGACGTGTGGCCTATATCAGTTTATGGGGCAACGAACAGACTTCAGTGAAATGGCTGTCAAGCAATTTCTAGCCACCTCATAGATTGATATAGAAGAAGAATCCATCACCTGGATGACTGGCTTCAAGCGCTATTCTGCCTCTTTTGCTGACTTTGCCACTGCCAATAGTCTGGATTATGGCACCATTTCAGCTGGACTGGATCTCTACACTGAGGATAATTTTGAGGACATTGTGCAATTCTATGAGCCAGCACGGCTGGGAATACCCAGGAGGATTGAAGAGACAACAGGACTCAGGCATCATCCTGCTGTGATCAACAAAATTGCCAGAGTCACTATTCTTCCCAAGAGTGGGGATAAGAGCAAAATACGGGACAAATTCTGGAATATTATCCATCACATCATGAACGGTGAGGTAATGAATGTTGTTCTATTCATGATGAGACAGCTCAATGATTTGAAGATGGACAAGAACCAAAATTTAGCATATGCTCCTTATATTATGGCTCTCATCAAAGCCAAGACAAGATTTGAGGGGCCCTGCGAGATTGTTCACACACCGTTCAGACCCTTTAAGAATGAGATAGGGTTTCTCACCAGGCCACTCACTCCCTTCCCAGATGATGAGGAAGACCCTGGTTATAATGCAGGAGCAGCTCCTGATGTTGAGGCCGAGCAGATGCCTCCTCCTCCACCTCCTCCTCAGCCTCAGCAGTATTGGCAGCCTGGTCCAGGCTACTTTGATCCCTATTTTCACAATATGCAGCAGGGGCTTGAGACCCATATTGATACTCGCTTTGAGGGCATGATGACACATGTGGATCACCGCCTAGATGACATGCAGTCTCACTTTGACAGTAACTGGGATGCGCTCAACTCTGAGTTTTCTGAGTTTCGTGATCACATTCACACTAATGTCACTGATCCTATCATGACCAGGCTGAATAATATTGTCGGCGTTTCGAGACCGAGGGGTCCCTAAGCCGACGAGTGAATGTCGCTGCGTGCCCCAGCCCAGATGGGTCGAGCGCGTGGGCGAGCGCGAAGGGGGGAAGCGAGGTGGCCGGAGATGGGCGTGAGAGAGGTGGAAATCCCGCGGCCTTCGTGTTCGTCCCGCGCCCAGGTCGGGTGCGCTTGCAGTAGGGGGTTACAAGCGTCCACGCGGGTGAGGGAAGCGAGCGGCCCCAAGAGAGCGCCTGTCCCGTCCTCGTCCCCGCGCGGCCAACCCTCTCTAAGAGGGCCCTGGTCCTTCCTTTTATAGTCGTAAGGAGTGGATCCAGGTGTACAACGGGGGTGTAGCAGAGTGCTACGTGTCTAGCGGGGGAGAGCTAGTGCCCTAAGTACATGCCGATGTGGCAGCCGGAGAGATCTTGGCACCCAGCTGGTGTGATGTCGTGGCCGTCGGAGGAGCAACGGAGCCTGGCGGAGGGACAGCTATCGGAGCGGTTGAGTCCTTGCTGACGTCCTCCTGCTTCCGTAAGAGAGCTGAGAGCCGCCGTCGTCACAGAGCTTGCGGGGCGCCATCATTGCCTATCTGGCGGAGCTAGCCAGATGGGACACCGGTCTTGTTCTCTGCGGCCCTAGTCGGCTCGGGGTAGGGTGATGATGGCGCTTCCTGTTGACGTGGCTGGCCTGCGCCCTAGGTTGGGCGACGTGGAGGCTCCTCCGAAGCCGAGGTCGAGTCTGTCTTCCGTGGCCGAGGCCGAGTCCGAGCCCCTGGGTCGGGCGAGGCGGAGGTCGTTCGGCAGAGGCCGGGGCGGAGTCCGAGCCCTGGGGTCGGGCGAAGCGGAGTTCGTCGTCTTCTGGGGCTGAGCCCGAGCCCGAGCCCTGGGGTCGGGCGGAGCGGAGTTCGCCATCTTTCGGGACTTAGCCCGAGTCCGAGCCCTGGGGTCGGGCGGAGCGGAGTTCGCCGTCTTCCGGGACTTAGCCCGAGTCCGAGCCCTGGGGTCGGGCGGAGCGGAGTTCGCCGTCTTCCGAGACTTAGCCCGAGTCCGAGCCCTGGGGTCGGGCGGAGCGGAGTTCGCCGTCTTCCGGGACTTAGCCCGAGTCCGAGCCCTGGGGTCGGGCGGAGCGGAGTTCGCCGTCTTCCGGGACTTAGCCCGAGTCCGAGCCCTGGGGTCGGGCGGAGCGGAGCTTCCTATGGTGCCTTTGGCAGGGCCTGACTGCCCGTCAGTCTCACTCTGTCAAGTGGCACTGCAGTAGGAGTGGCGCAGGCGGCGCTGTACTTTTGTCAGGCCGGTCAGTGGAGCGGCGAAGTGACGGCGGTCACTTCGGCTCTGCCGGGGGGCGTGTGTCAGGACAAAGGTGTCAGGCCACCTTTGCGTTAAATGCTCCTGCGATTCGGTCGGTCGGTGCGGTGATTTAGTCATGTTTGCTTCTTAGCGAAGGCAGGGCCTCGGGCGAGCCGGAGATGTGTCCGCCGTTGGAGGGGGGCCTCGGGCGAGACGGAGTTCCTCCGGGGTCGGCTGCCCTTGTTCGAGGCTAGGCTCGGGCGAGGCATGATCGAGTTGCTCGAACGGACTGATCCCTGACTTAATCGCACCCATCAGGCCTTTGCAGCTTTATGCTGATGGGGGTTACCAGCTGAGAATTAGGCGTCTTGAGGGTACCCCTAATTATGGTCCCTGACAAATATGCAACAGAGTTTTCAAGATAACATGGGCGCTCTCTCCAGCCAATTTGACAATCTTTCTACAAATGACAGCATGCATAATATCAGTCAGAGGCAGCAGCAACTCCAGCAAGATTTTGGCCAGTTCTCCTCTCTATTTGACACATTCAGCACTCACTACTACAACATGCATCCTCCGCCCAGTGATCAGTGAGGCCTCTCCTTTGTGGCAATTGATGCCAAAGGGGGAGAGAAGTGATGAGAAGATAAGTTGTCAGGTGTCACTTTCAGGGGGAGTTGTTGGTCTATGTGGACATTAAGACCATGCATATGCATATTTACCTTTTTATGTCGCATGCATTAGTTTATGTCTTATGCATTTGGAACTGGCTTGAACTGTTAACTCTATGTCGTATGTCTGTGGACAATTATCTGTAATATTCTGTGGGTTGAACTATGTTTTAGTTCAAATTACTCTGTGTGTGGTTAATCGAGGAGTGATTATAATTGCTGCGCTTACTCTACGTATCATCTCTTGTATGCCTCGATAACCATGATTGTAGGAAAGTCTCCATCAAACTCCGATATATTATGTGTGTTATATCTTCAGCTTCAAATAATCCTGCACACACTCAGGGGGAGCCTTTCTTACATACTAAGTTTTTATTGGGATTTATCTATCTCTCGGACAGAACTTCAAATCAAGATAAGTCCTATGAAACTCATCTCCAAAATCTATCTTATACCTTAGGTATGAGGGAGATTTGAAAAAAACTAAACTTCTCTTTAATATATTATGTAGTGTTGTCATCAATTACCAAAAAGGGGGAGATTGTGAATCATCTAGGCCCCTTTGGTGATGTTTTGGTAATTAATGACAACTGCTTGTGGACTAACGATTCTTGGAGAAATAAGAATGCAGGGTTGGACCACATAGAACAGGAAATGTTGGAGAATCATAAGCACTGGTTGTGGATCAGATGAAGGCAAAGGTATAATATAGGTTTCGTTTTTGCCGGTCTTGAGGAGTTTAGAGAAGATACCTGACCGGATTAGTAGGCTAGATAGCCGTACTATTAAGAGGGGTCAATGACTTTGATCTGTGTAAAACTTGTGCCTCATAGAGCATCAAGTAGTTGCATTTGCATGAGGACTAACAGCGCTTCAAATTTCTTTAGTTTAAAGTTCTTTCAAAAGCAAGTTTGAAAATTGCAAAGTCTTGGATGCGTGGACTGTCCGGGCCTTGAGGGCCGACCGTCCGCGATCCACCAGAGGGGTCCAAAGTTTGACCACTTCAGAAGCCACTTTGTTCCATTGCACTGCGGACCGTCCGGGCCTTAGGGCCGGACCGTCCGCAGTCATGACTAGAGAAGGCTGGTTTCGGGCCAGTCCCTGAATTATAGCGCGGACCGTCCGGCTGTGATGGGCGGACAGTCCGCAAGTGTCAAACATGTTTTGGACAGGGACTGTGTGATTTTGTAGATTTGTACTACGGACTGTCCGGGGGACTAGTCCGGACAGTACTGTCTCAGGTCTCGGACCGTCCGGCTTTATAGGCGGACGGTCCGCGCGTGTTAACTATTCTTGGTCCGAGGCTCGGGTGCTTCAAGCTGCCAGGTCGCGGACGGTCCGACCTTGGAGGGCGGACTGTCCGGATCCACCTTTTCTGACAGCTCTGACAGTTTTCAAACGGGAATTATAGCCGTTATATGTACGGCGGACCGTCCGGCCCTAGGGCGCGGACCGTCCGCGTGTGCGCAGAACTGCTGCTTTTTGCACATAACGGTTGGATTTTGATGGGGGACTATAAATAGAAGGGTAGCTCGTGTGAGAGAGCTCTCTTGGCCATTCCTTGCACACATTGAGCTCATTTGTGATCCTCCAACTCACTCTCTCACACTCTTTGCTTGAGATTGCATTCTAGTGAGAGATTGAGGGTTCCTAGTGCATTTGCATCATTCGGTGATTCTTGAGGCACTAGGTGGTACACCGAGCAAGCGTCATTGGCTTGTTACTCTTGGAGGTTGCCGCCTCCTAGACGGCTCGGGTGATTGTCTCCGTCGAGCTCTCCAAGAAGATTGTGGAGAAGCCGTGGTGTTGATTGTGAGGGGTTCGCGCCTACCTCCCCGGAGCTGCAAAGGTGACATTAGTGGAATCGAGGTATTGAGTGATTTCTTGTCCACTTGGCTCAAAGATCAAGCAGTGTCTTGATAGAGGAGCAAGTGAGAGCTTGAAGTCCACCTCAACATGGATTAGGGGTGATCGGCAAATCACCGATACCACGGGATAAATTTCGGTGTCTCTACCTTCTTGCATTACTTATTGCCTTGCAAGTGATTAGTGTTTTGCATATTGTTCCTCAAGTATTCAATCACCGTAGTTGTTTCTCATACATTGTTTACTTATTGTCACTAGAAGATTTATTCCTCTTGTTATATTGATTAAATCTACCTAGTGTTTTTGATTTTAGTCAAAACCGCCTATTCACCCCCCTCTAGCCGGTGTCCTAGATCCTATAAGTTCCGTTTGTAATGGCACCTTGAGTGCCGGTGTTTGTTCATTGTGGCTGTCGGGGCCTGAACATGTAGATATTTTTGGGTGTAATATCGTGTTTTTTCCTTATTTTCGAGCACTGGAACTCGCCTGTCGGCTAGCCGAACCGCTTGACCAAATGTGAGTTGCTCTGTGCGGAAGGTGACGAGTGAGGTATCCGTATCCCGGAGGCGTAGGAGTCCCTCAGCTCAGTCGGCCTTGCCGCCCGAGGCTTCACTTGCTTAGTCTAAGAAACCCTCGGTCGCTCTACGATGAGCCGGAGCCGGAGGCAGCGGTGTCAGCATGGACGGAGGCAGAGTTGGCTCGAAAAGAAGACTTCGTCGGCCGGAGCCTGGCCGGACTGTCCACTGGCGGGACCAGCGCCGGAGTCGGGTTGCCGAGGCCATGAGCCGGGCTGGTGTCCTCGGGGGACAGCTGGCTGAGGCTTTGGGGCGGTCGGCCGAGCCGTCTGCTCGGGCCGGGTTCCTGGAGGAGACCCTGGCGGCGATGGCCCGGGCGTGGTGCTGACGTCGTCCTTCGGAGCGGAGATCATTCGCCCGTGTTCCCGTCCGAGGCTCGGTCGGACTTCGCCGAAGGTGGAGTTGACGCCGAGGGTGCTGCTGCTCCCCCTCCATCGACGTCTGAGCCTGCAGGATCGGTTCGCCTGTAGTATGCATATGTTTTTTGCGGCCGCCGAGGCCCAAACATACTGTCGTCGCGTTGTAAAGCTGCGTTTCTTTTCCTCTTGTTTCGAGTATCAGGGCTTGCTCGTCGGTAGCAGAATCGTTTATCCGAGCTAGAGTTACTTCTCACGGAAGGTGATGAGTGAGGTATCCGTATCCCAGAGGCGTAGGAATCCCTCGGCTCGGTCGGCCTTGCCGCTTACGTGTACTCTTGCTCGTCCGTGGGATTCTATTATCAACGTAGCCGAGAAAACCCGAAAAACCGTTTCGGCAGAAAGTCTTTTGAGCGTTAAGGCTTGTTCGGTCAGTAGGATCGCTCATCCGAACGAGAGTTACTTCTCGCAGAAGGCGATGAGTGAGGTATCCGTATCCCGGAGGCGTAGGAGTCCCTCGGCTCGGTCGGCCTTGCCTACTTACGTGTACTCCGTCATTTTCATGATCCCACTACCGAAGTAGTCGAAAAGCACGAAAGATATTCTGGCAGAAAGACTTTTTCCGAGGAAAATTTTGACGCGGAGGGGGTTCTCCCCTTCTAGCCCCCGAGGGAGGGTCGGGCTTTACCAAGGCAAGGCTGACCCTTCCTTGATGGTTAGACTTCATATGTAAACGAGGTATATGAACGGCTTGAAAACATCTTAAGGGTAGAAGCGACGTAGCTGCCGGATGTTCCAAGCGTTGCTGTAGACCTCGCCTTGACTGTTGGCCTGCTTGTACGTCCCGGGCTTCAAAACCTTGGCGATGACGAACAGCCCTTCCCAGGGAGGCGTGAGCTTGTGCCGCCCTCGGGCGTCTTGTCGTAGTCGAAGCACCAAGTCGTCCACCTGGAGGTCTCGGGACCGAACCCCTCGGGCGTGGTAGCGTCGCAGGGACTGCTGATACCGCGCCGAGTGTAGTAAGGCCACTTCCCGAGCCTCTTCCAGCTGGTCCAGTGAGTCTTCTCGGTTGGTCTGGTTGCGTCAGTCGTCGTAGGCCCTCGTCCTTGGGGAACCGTATTCTAAGTCTGTGAGCAAGATGGCCTCGGCTCCATAGACTAGAAAGAACGGCGTGAAACCCGTGGCTCGACTTGGCGTCGTCCTCAGGCTCCAGACCACCAAGGGGAGTTCCTTCATCCATCGCCTGCCTAACTTGTGGAGGTCGTTGTAGATCCTCGGCTTGAGTCCTTGCAGAATCATGTCGTTGGCACGTTCTACCTGCCCATTCGTCATGGGGTGTGCCACGGCGGCCCAGTCCACTCGGATGTGGTGGTCTTCGCAGAAGTCCAGGAACTTTCTGCTGGTGAACTGGGTGCTGTTGTCGGTGATGATGGAGTTCGGGACCCCAAAGCGATGGATGATGTTGGTGAAGAACGCCACCGCCTGTTCGGACCTAATGCTGTTTAGGGGTCGGACCTCGATCCACTTGGAGAATTTGTCGATGGTGACCAGTAGGTGCGTGTAGCCCCCGGGTGCCTTCTGCAAGGGACCGACGAGGTCCAGACCCCACACAGCAAACGGCCAGGTGATGGGTATTGTTTGCAGAGCCTGAGCGGGTAGGTGCGTCTGCCTTGCGTAGAATTGACACCCTTGGCAGGTGCGGACAATTCTAGTGGCGTCGGCCACCGCGGTCGGCCAGTAGAAACCTTGTCGGAAAGCGTTTCCAACAAGGGCTCGAGGCGCTGCGTGATGACCGCAAGCCCCCGAGTGTATTTCTTGTAAGAGCTCCTGGCCTTCGGTGATGGATATGCATCGCTGGAGGATGTCGGAGGGGCTGCGGTGGTAGAGCTCCTTCCCGTCACCCAGCAAGACGAATGACTTGGCACGTCGCGCCAGTCGCCGAGCTTCGGCTCTGTCGAGGGGTAGCTCTCCTCGGTGGAGATATTGCAGGTACGGGGTCTGCCAGTTTCGATTAGGCGTGACCCCATTCCGCTCTTCCTCGATGCGCAGAGCCTCACCCTCGGTAGCCGAGGGTGCCTCGGGCCGGGTCGAGGACTTCTCGGGCTCGGGCGTGTCGTTTGTCTTGACTGAGGGTTGATGTAGGTCCTGGGAGAAGACGTTCGGGGGAACCGTTGTTCGTGCCGAAGCTATCTTCGCCAGCTCGTCCGCAGTCTCGTTGTACCGCCGGGCGACGTGGTTGACCTCGAGCCCGTAGAACTTGTCCTCCAGGCGCCGAACCTCGTCGCAGTAGGCTTCCATCTTCGGGTCGCGGCGGTGGGAGTTCTTCATGACTTGGTCGATGACAAGCTGCGAGTCACCGCGAGCGTCGAGGCGTCGGACCCCTAGCTCGATGGCGATGCGCAACCCGTTGACCAGAGCCTCGTACTCAGCCACGTTGTTGGACACCGGGAAATGGAGGCGCAGCACGTAGCGGAGGTGCTTCCTGAGGGGCGAGATGAAGAGCAGGCCTGCGCCCGCTCCTATTTTCATCAGCGACCCGTCGAAAAACATGGTCCAGAGTTCTGGTTGGATCGGAGCTGCCGGGAGCTGGGTGTCGACCCATTCAGCCACAAAGTCCGCCAAGACTTGGGACTTGATGGCCTTCCGAGGGGCGAACGAGATTGTCTCGCCCATGATTTCCACTGCCCACTTTGCAATCCTACCCGAGGCCTCTCGGCACTGGATGATCTCCCCTAGGGGGAAGGATGACACCACAGTCACTGGGTGAGACTCGAAGTAGTGTCGCAACTTCCACCGCATCAGAATCACCGCGTACAGCAGCTTCTGAATTTGTGGGTAGCGGATCTTGGTCTCGGACAGTACCTCACCGATGAAGTAGACCGGCCTCTGGACGGGCAATGCATGCCCTTCTTCTCGTCTCTCAACCACGATCACGGCGCTGACCACCTGAGTGGTAGCGGCGACGTAGATCAAGAGGGCTTCTCCGGCAGCGGGGGGCACCAAGATGGGCACGCTGGTAAGGAGCGCTTTTAGGTTCCCGAGGGCTTCCTCGGCCTCGGGGGTCCAAGTGAAGCGCTCGGTCTTCCTCAAGAGGCGGTACAGAGGTAGGCCTCTTTCACCGAGGCGCGAGATGAAGCGGCTCAGAGCCGCAAGGCATCCCATGACCCTCTGTAGGCCTTTCAAGTCCTTGATGGGGCCCATGCTGGTGATGGCCGCGATTTTCTCCGGGTTGGCCTCGATGCCCCGCTCGGAGATAGTGAACCCCAGGAGCATGCCTCGGGGGACTCCGAAGACACACTTCTCGGGATTGAGTTTCACGCCTTTCGCCTTGAGACACCAGAATGTCGTTTCAAGGTCGGAGAGGAGGTCGGAGGATTTCCTCGTCTTGACTACGATGTCATCGACATAAGCCTCGACCGTTCGACCAATGTGCTCTCCGAACACGTGGTTCATGCACCTTTGGTACGTCGCACCCGCATTCCTCAAACCAAATGGCATAGTAACGTAGCAGTACATGCCAAAGGGCGTGATGAAAGAAGTCGCGAGCTGGTCGGACTCTTTCATCCTGATTTGGTGATACCCTGAGTAGGCATCGAGGAAAGACAGGGTTTCGCACCCAGCAGTGGAATCCATGATTTGATCGATGCGAGGCAGAGGGTAGGGAACCTTCGTACATGCTTTGTTTAGACCAGTGTAGTCTACACACATCCGCCATTTCCCTCCTTTCTTTCTCACAAGCACAGGGTTGGCAAGCCATTCGGGATGGAATACCTCTTTGATGAACCCTGCGGCCATCAGCTTGTGGATCCCCTCGCCTATGGCTCTGCGCTTTTCTTCGTCGAATCGGCGCAGAGGCTGCTTCACGGGTCGGGCTCCAGCTTGGATATCCAGTGAGTGCTCGGCGACATCCCTCGGTATGCCAGGCATGTCCGAGGGACTCCACGCAAAGACTTCGGCGTTCGCGCGGAGAAAGTCGACGAGCACTGCTTCCTATTTGGGGTCGAGCTCGGAGCCGATCCGTATCTGCTTGGAGGCGTCGTTGCTGGGGTCGAGAGGGACGGATTTGACCGTCTCAGCTGGCTCGAAGTTGCCAGCGTGGCGCTTCGCATCTGGCGCCTCCTTGGAGAGGCTCTCCAGGTCGGCGATGAGGGCCTCGGATTCGGCGAGGGCCTCGGCGTACTCCACGCACTCCACGTCGCATTCGTACGCGTGTCGGTACGTGGGGCCGACGGTGATGACCCCGTTGGGGCCCGGCATTTTGAGCTTGAGGTAGGTGTAGTTGGGGACGGCCATGAACTTGGCGTAGCATGGCCTCCCCAGTACTGCGTGGTAGGTTCCTCGGAACCCGACCACCTCGAACGTGAGGGTTTCCCTTCGGAAGTTGGAGGGAGTCCCGAAGCAGACGGGCAGATCGAGTTGTCCGAGGGGTTGGACGCGTTTCCCGGGGATGATCCCGTGAAAAGGCGTCGTGCCTGTCCGGATCGAGGACAGATCGATCTGCAGGAGCCCGAGGGTCTCGGCGTAGATGATGTTGAGGCTGCTGCCTCCGTCCATGAGGACCTTGGTGAGCCTGACGTTGCCGATGACGGGGTCGACAACGAGCGGATATTTCACCGGGCTCGGCACGCGGTCGGGGTGGTCGCCCTGGTCGAAGGTGATGGGCTTGTCGGACCAGTCTAGGTAGACTGGCGCCGCCACCTTTACCAAGCAGACCTCCCGACGCTCTTGCTTGCGGTGCCGAGCCGAGGCGTTCGCCACTTGCCCACCATAGATCATGAAGCAGTCGTGGACCTCGGGGAACTCCTCTGCCTTGTGATCCTCCTTCTTGTCGTTGTTGTGGGCCCTGCCACCTTCCGCCGGTGGCCCGACCTTGTGAAAGCGGCGCCGAAGCATGACACACTCCTCAAGGGTGTGCTTGACGGGTCCCTGATGATAGGGCACGACTCCTTGAGCATCTTGTCGAACAGGTTGGCGCCTCCGGGAGGTTTCTGAGGGTTCTTGTACTCAGCGGCGGCGACAAGGTCCGCGTCGGTGGCGTCGCATTTCGCTTGCGACTTCTTCTTGTTCTTCTTCTTGGTGCCGCGCTGAGTGGACGCCTCGGGGACGTCTTCCGGCTGGTGGCCCTGGGGCTGCTTGTCCTTCCGAAAGATGGCCTCAACCGCCTCTTGGCCAGAGGCGAACTTGGTGGCGATGTCCATCAGCTCGCTCGCCCTGGTGGGGGTCTTGCGACCTAGCTTGCTCACCAGGTCGCGGCAGGTGGTGCCGGCGAGGAACGCGCCGATGACGTCCGAGTCGGTGACGTTGGGCAGCTCGGTGCGCTGCTTCGAGAATCGCCGGATGTAGTCCCGGAGAGACTCTCCCGGCTGCTGGCGGCAGCTTCGGAGATCCCAGGAGTTCCTAGGGCGCACGTACGTGCCCTGGAAGTTGCCGACGAAGGCTTGGACCAGGTCGTCCCAGTTGGAGATCTGCCCCGGAGGCAAATGCTCCAGCCAGGCTCGAGCGGTGTCGGAGAGGAACAGGGGGAGGTTGCGGATGATGAGGTTGTCATCGTCCGTTCCACCCAGCTGGCAGGCCAGTCGGTAGTCCGCGAGCCACAGTTCCGGCCTCGTCTCCCCCGAGTACTTTGTGATGGTAGTCGGGGTTCGGAACCGGGTCGGGAACGACGCCCGTCGTATGGCCCGGCTGAAAGCCTGTGGACCGGGTGGTTCGGGCGAGGGGCTCCGATCTTCCCCGTTGTCGTAGCGTCCCCCACGCCTGGGGTGGTAGCCTCGACGCACCCTCTTGTCGAGGTGGGCTCGACGGTTGCGGTGGTGGTGCTTGTTGCCGAGACGACCCGGGGCCGCAGGCGCCGTGTTGCGCATGCGCCCCGTGTGGACCGAGGCTTCCCGCATGAATCGGGAAGTCGCGGCGCGATGCTCCGAGGGGTACCCCTGCCTTCAGGAGGCAGAGCTTTCGGCCCATCGGACCGCGGCATCCTCCAGGAGATTCTTGAGCTCTCCCTGGATATGCCGCCCTTCGGTGGTCGATGGTTCCGGCATCGCGCGGAGTAGTATTGCTACTGCAGCCAAGTTCTGGCCGACCCCACTGGAAACCGGTGGCGGCCTTGCCCTGACGTCGTCGGCAATGCGGTGCTGGATGCCCTGGGGTAGATGACGCGCTTCTCCGACCGAAGCTTGGTCTGCCCATTCCTGCCCGATGTTCCGCCGGAACTGCTCAAGTGTTCCTGCTCCCTCGTCGAGCCTGGCCTGCATCTCGCGGATTTGCTCGAGTTGTGCGTCCTGACCCCCCGCAGGGACTGGGACCACAGCTAGCTCCCAAAGGATGTCAACGCGAGGCGCAGGCCTAGGGGGATCGCCGTTCTCCGGCATACCAAGATGGTTGCCTTCGCCGGGACCCCCTAGATCGACGTGGAAACATTCACGACTTGGGCCGCAGTCCTCGTCGCCGAAGCTGCGGCTACCATCGGAACAATCGGAGAGGCAGTAGTCGCATACGGTCATGAAGTCCCGCATGACACTGGGGTTACCGAGCCCGAAGAAATCCCAACAAAAGTCGGGCTCGTCATCTTCCTTGGAACCCGAGGGTCCGTAGGTCGAGACGGCCGTCAGTCTGTCCTAGGGCGACCGCATATGGTACCCCGGAGGGTTGGTACATGCCTCTATGAAGGCTTCCACCGAAGCGAGGTCGCTTGGTGGGTCAAAGCTGAATCCAAAAGGCACGAGATGGGAATCGGTCGGTACCTCTTGGTCGACGGGCGGTGACGAAGTCGCGTCAGGGGCGGACTGCACCGTTGTCTCAGGTACGAGGGCGACGCCCAGCAAGTCCTTCGCGAGCGTGCTGGCGTCGTTCGTCTGCTTGGGGTTGGCGTGTTGCGGGGAAACGACGCTCGTCTTCGTCTCAGACGCAAGGTCGAAGCCCGACGTATCCCCCGCTGGGGCGCCAGCGTCGTCGACTTGCTCGACAGCCGACGAGGTGCCGCCTCCTGCTTGGCCATGGTTGCCCCGCCTCCTCCTCCGTCGATGGGGGAGGTGACGGGACAAACCCGGATGTTGTTCTTCTGCCATGTGGGGAAGACGTCGTTGATTTCGCCGCCGGCGGGCGGGCTGACGGCCGCCATTGTCGCTGTCGCGCGGCGGAGGAAGGAGTATCATGTCATAGCTGTCGTCGAGGGACATGAACTCAAGACTCCCGAAACGGAGCATCGTCCCGGGTTGGAAAGGTTGCTGGAGACTACCCATCTGAAGCTTGACGGGAAGCTGTTCGTCAACACGCAGCAGGCCCCTACCTGGCGCGCCAACTGTCGGCGTTTCGACCCCGGGGGGTCCCTGGACCGACGAGTAAATTGTCGCTGCGTGTCCCAGCCCAGATGGGTCGGCGCGAGACGGGACACAAAGGGGGGAGAACAGTAAGGGGAAACCACGACCTTCGTGTTGTCCTGCGCCCAGGGCGGATGGATGCGCTTGCATTAGGGGGTTACAAGCGTTCGCGTGGGAGAGAGAGAGAGAGGGCGAGAGCCTTATGCGTCAGCCCGTTCTCCCGCGCGGCCAACCCTCTCGTACGAGAGCCCTGGACCTTCCTTTTATAGGCGTAAGGAGAGGGTCCAGGTGTACAATGGGGGGGTGTAGCAGTGTGCTAACGTATCTAGCAGAGAGGAGCTAGAGCCCTAAGTACATGTCGTCGTGGCAGTCGGAGAGGTTTTGGCATCATGTTCATGTGATGTCGTGGCCGTCGGAGTAGCGCTTGGGCCCTGTGAAAGGACAGCTGTCGGGGCTGTCGAATCCTTGCTGACGTCTCCTTGCTTCCGTAAGGGGCTGAGAGCCGCCGTCGTCATGGAGCACGCGGGGCGCCATCATTATTTGTTTTACCGGGGCGAGCCAGATGGGACACCGGTCTTGTTCCCCGTAGCCTGAGCTAGCTAGGAGTAGGGTAATGATGCCCCCCTGTGACGTGGTCGGTCCGAGCCCTAGGTCGGACGAGGCGGAGGCTCCTCCAAGGTCGAGGTCGAGTCCGTCTTCCGAGGTCGAGGCTGAGTCCGAGCCCTGGGGTCGGGCGAGGCGGAGTCCGTCTTCCGAGGTCGAGGTTGAGTCCGAGCCCTGGGTCGAGCAAGGCGGAGACCGTCTTCCGAGGCCGAGGCTGTGTCCGAGCCCTGGGGTCGGGCGAGGCGGAGTCCGTCGTCCAGCGTCGAGGTTGAGCCCGAGCCCTGGGGTCGGGCGAGGCGGAGCTTCCTATGGCGCCCGAGGCTGGACTTAGCTGCTGTCAGCCTCACTCTGTCGAGTGGCACAGCAGTCGGAGCGACGCAGGCGGCGCTGTTTTCTTGTCAGGTCGGTCAGTGGAGCGGCGAAGTGACTGCAGTCACTTCGGCTCTGTCGACTGAAGAGCGCGCGTCAGGATAAGGTGTTAGGCGATCCTTGCATTAAATGCTCCTGCGATACGGTCGGTTGGTGTGGCGATCTGGCCAAGGTTGCTTCTCTGCGAAGACTGGGCCTCGGGCGAGCCGAAGGTGTGTCCGTTGCTTGAGGGGGCCCTCGGGCAAGACGTGAATCCTCCGGGGTCGGCTGTCTTTGCCCGAGGCTGGGCTCGGGCGAGGCGAGATCGTGTCCCTTGAGTGGACTGAGCCTTGACCTTAATGGCGCCCATCAGGCCTTTGCAGCTTTGTGCTGATGGGGGTTACCAGCTGAGATTAGGAGTCTTGGGGGTACACCTAATTATGGTCCCGACACAGCCTAATACTAGTAAGGCCGTCTTCAGCAGGCCGTGTAAACGAGCATGAATAAGTATTGATTTGTACTATAGATTACATTGTTTGTAATAAGAAGTTTAAGATAGAGAGTCTAGTTGAGATAATCTAACTAGTATGAGAGACAGACAGAGAGCAAACTTCGTTAGTGAATATACTATATTAATACTAACACTACAGTCCAATAGCATTTAGGTACATTTTTACTTGCTTGCTTTCGCCTGTTATTAGTTCTATTAAAAAGTTCAAAGCCATTTCAGCCTAAAACAAACTAGCTTCAGAAAATGAAGGGAAAACAACGAACTTAAAATGCATCTATTTGTTTATATTTTCCGGCCAGGTGAGATGGCATATCTCCACGAAATTAAAAGGGGAAATCAAAGGGCATGATGGCATATGGGGGGGCGCCTCTTTGAGCTTTCGGTGGAGATTAAAGAAAAAAATAAAGGTAGCCGGAGACAGACAGTGCGAATGAATCTAAATCTAAGCAGGATTAGAAGGAGCGGTGTGGTACTGTGGCGTCTTCCTCCATCTCCAATTCTCCATCCAGCGGGCAATGGGAAACGTCGGCGTGCTGGCTAGCCGCCGTCAGGGCCGCCCGAAGCTTCTCTAACGGCGCCGTCAGGGCGCGGCGCGGGCCCACGTGCCAGGGCTGGCTAGTCAGTCGCTGCGCTGCGCTGCGCTGCTGTGCTGTGCTGTGCTGCGTGCGAGACGTACTGTCCTGTCCTGCCTGTACCTGGTGTGTAGTAGGTCAAGACACCCCCTTTTTTTCCCCTCTCTGTAGTTGCTTGCTGTTGCCACTTGTGCTGGGAAAAATCCGAGCAAAGCTAAAGCCCAATGCAAAGAGGGCCGGAAGCAGAAGATAGCTCATCTTCGTCTAGATTGCCGGCTGTAACGTCTCGCGTCTAATAATGCTAGTACCCTCTAATCTAACCCTAAATCCACATCAAGGTATCCTAGACCGACCCAAAACTACATCAAAAAAGCGAGACAGAGAGAGAGAAAAAGCAGCAGGTTGCAACTTGCAACCCTAGAACTAGGAGGAGCCAGCACTAGGGTAGGCGGTAGGCGGTAGCCTCACCAAGGGCGGTGACGGGAAAACCTAGCAGTATAACCCCTGCTCGCAGTCGTCCACACTCCCGCTGCTTCACGCAGTCGGCGCCTCCACTCTGCTCCCTCGCTCGCCGTCTTCTTCCATCCAGGCCCCTCAGCTTTCCCTGTTTCCCATATATTCTCGCGCGGCTCCACGCTCTCGCTCTCCACACTCCACACCGCAGACGCCTGGGGGGCGCTCCTACTCCTCCTCTAGGGAAGGAGGGGCTCGAGGTTCCACCAATTCGCCGACAGGTCCCTTGCGTGCCATCCCCGCCGCGCGCGCAGCTCCAGAGGCCTCCATCCCATCCATGGACGCCAAGAGGCAGGGCTTCTTCTCCGCGCTGCGGGAGGAGGTGGCGCGCGGGCTGTCGCCGGGGCGCGCGCGGCGGCGGTCGGCGTCCAACGCCGCGGAGGTGGCGGCGGCGCTGCGCCGCCTCGGGGGCGGCGGCGAGGCGCTCGCGCCGCTCATGGAGGGCCCGGATCCGGAGGCGGGCCCCGGCGCGACCTGCGGCGGCTCCGCGAGGAAGGAAGGCGGGTGGGGGCGGTGGGTGCGCGGCCAGCTCCAGCTCACGCGCGCGCCGGCGCTGGAGGCCGGGGCCGGAGCTGGCTCCGGCGCCGCCGCCGCCGCCGCCGCCGCCGGCAGGCGCAACGACCTCAGGCTGCTGCTCGGCGTCATGGGCGCGCCGCTCGCGCCCGTGCACGTCTGCGCCGCTGAGCCGCTGCCGCACCTCAGCATCAAGGACACCCCCATTGTAAGAAACTACGAACCAGAGCTCTTCCGCCTACATACTCCATGCCTCTTCCGCCTGCGTGCTCTACTGCTCTCGCTCTAGATTGGACCCCAACCGCAACCGGGTGGCTGCTCGGTGGAATTCCGGAACCGAAAAAAGGTGACCTTTTGGGGGGAGGGGTTGCGGTTGCGGCGTCGAGATTTGGGTTCTCGGTAGCTAAAATGCGCCTCCAATCCAGCTGCTGTCTTCTTCTCCTGAGCTTCCCTGCTCCAGTTTGCCGTCCGAAGCTTTTGTCCCCATGTCCCATGTCTACTACTCTGACATCTCGCTCGGCAGTCGGCAAACCTTGTTGCCTGGGCTCTCTATGGTAAAAATTGGGGGCATCCTTGATGTGATGCGTTTTGGAGAGTTCTTGCATCTCTCCTAAACCACATTGCGGCTGTAAAGGTGGCTTCCCTTACCTGTTTTGACATGACAGGCAACGGACGGATGTTTCCCGTAACCGTTTCCTGTTTTTTTCCCAAAGAAAATACATTTGCTGTAAATTTCGGTTTTTTTATTAGTGCGTATTGTAACCGTATAACTCATGGCGTATTGTACGCGCGCGCGCAGGAGACGTCGTCGGCGCAGTACATACTGCAGCAGTACCTGGCGGCGTCGGGCGGGCAGAGGCTGCTGTCCTCCATCCGCAACTCGTACGCCATGGGCAAGGTGCGGATGGTGGCGACCGAGTTCGAGGCGGGCGGCCGCGTCGTCCGGAACCGCATGGCGGCGCAGCGCGCCGAGCCCGGGCGCTTCGTGCTGTGGCAGATGGCGCCCGAGATGTGGTATATGGAGCTGGCCGTGGGCGGGAGCAAGGTGCACGCCGGCTGCAACGGCAAGCTCGTCTGGCGCCACACCCCCTGGCTCGGCGCGCACTCCGCCAAGGGCCCCGTGCGCCCGCTCCGCCGCGCTCTGCAGGTGAGCCACAGCACGCCCGTCCGTCCCCGTACGCTGCGTGTGCCGTCCGTGTTTCAGAGGAACGTTAAATCTGAGTGAGACTCTCTGCTGCTCTCGTCCTTGCGTTTTCGTAATTCGTAGGGCCTGGACCCGCTGACGGCGGCGAGCATGTTCGCCGGCGCGCGGTGCATCGGCGAGAGGAAGGTTAACGGGGAGGACTGCTTCATCCTGAAGCTGAGCGCGGACCCGGAGACTCTTCGGGCGCGCAGCGAGGGGCTGGCGGAGATCATCCGGCACGTGCTGTTCGGCTACTTCAGCCACAAGTCCGGACTCCTCGTGCACCTGGAGGACTCGCACCTGACCCGGATCCAGTCCGCCACCGGCGGCGACGCGGTGTACTGGGAGACGACCATCAGCTCGTCCGTCGAGGACTACCGCGCCGTGGACGGCGTGGTGGTGGCGCACGCCGGGCGGTCCGCCGTGACCCTGTTCCGGTTCGGCGAGGCGGCCGTGGGGCTGGGCCACACCAAGACCCGCATGGAGGAGGCGTGGACCATCGAGGAGGTGGCGTTCGACGTCCCCGGCCTCTCCGCCGACTGCTTCATCCCGCCCACCGACGTCGGGCCCGGCTCCGTCAGCGAGGCCGCCGAGCTCCCGCGGGGCGAGCGGAGCAAGGCCGCCGCCGGCCTCGTCCTCCCGTGCCACCGCGCTAGGGTCGCCGCGCTCGAGAAGGCCGACGACGGTGGCGTCGCGTGGAGCGGCGCCCTGCAGCTCGGGTGCAAGTGATTCGTGGTACCCCGTGCTCTCTCGCAGCCGTCTTGCATTTCCTGACTGACTGGTTTTGGTAGGAGACACAGAGGTAAGGTCAGGAGGAGGACTTGGAGGAGCTTTACCATTCCAAGTTTCCCTCTGTAAATAGGAAGCTCACATCGCCTTCCGTATCCCTGCCTCGTCTCGTCCGGAGATCTGGTAGTAGGTAGTCTTTGTCTGTAACGCTGTGTCGGCACCTCGAGGACGAAGATCCAGGGGAGCGGGGTGTTTGTGTTTCTTCTCCGTCCAGCCATATGGTATGGATCCTAGTGGGCGGCGGTGCTTCTTCTTCTCTTCTGTCGTAGCCAAAACTAATCATCTGAGGCTAGTGAGGAAGAAGGGTTTCCTCGCAGGCAATTGAGTTCTGTCGTCGTGTACGTGGAGTCTGATTAGCAGCAGTCCAGTATGCTTGGTTGGCGAGTCAAACTAACTTTTTTTAGGGGGGAGGGCGCAAATTATGTAGTGACCTGCCTGTGGGTGGTCCTGGCCGCGGGGTGGTCCGTCCGGTCAGGCTGTGTACCCTTTTTCCTTCACATCTCTCTTTATTTATTAGTACGATGAGATGGTGTGGTTATGTTCTACACAAGTTTTATGTAAGCCAAAACTTGTATGAAATATCATGGTTTGAGTTTGCTTTTTTTCCTCTCCCATTTTCTGGCTGCCCACTCCCACAACTTTTTTGTAATTTAGCCATTTTTGATTTTATTTTTATAAATATACCCTTTTTAGTTTTATTTTAAAAAATAGACCCTTAAGTCGGTGTCGCATTGGCGCTTAGGTATAGGCCACGACCTACGACTTGGCGGCGGCGTGGCACCCACATGGCAGGGGTAGACGTCACAGATCTTGGTGGCTACCGTCTACGAAGTGATAGGCACCGGAAGGCCTCCTTGGTAAAGACAGCGGGTCGAAGTCAGTACCGTACCGGTTAACGGACCCTTCCTAAAATTCAATAAGTACAGTTATAAAACACAACTTCGAATTAGATGCTACATTCTATACAATGCTTACCTTTGTTTGGGCAAATTTATCGCGTCTAGACATCCCACTATCAAATAGTATGAAGATTAAAAGTTAGGGAGATTACCATGCCACCAAAAGGACCAATAGATTGAATGAAACAAGCGAGATAAAAATTCAGGGAAATTGTCTTGCTACCAATAAGGGATGTTTTGTGATAGCGAAGAGGAGAAAACGAAGACGGAGGGGAATAAAATTGGCGTCGTATTATATAGGAATACGGAGGTCGACGCTCAGTGGCGGACGCTGGACGAAAATTCAGGAGGGCCAAAAAGATCACATGAGAGCCATGATTTTCTAGTTCGCTAAGTCCGCCAACTGCAGGGGACAAGTCATATCGTTGCGACGAGCGAGATCTAGCTTGTCGAGCGGATCGACGTCACGATAAAAATAGGACAAAGGACGGAGGCGTCAGGAAGGGACGAAGTCGGGTGGCGTCACATCGGGAATGGGTCGGCGGCGGAAACGAGGCAGCGAGCAGACTGGTTTAGGTGTTGTCGGGAAGATTAGAGTCAAACTGGTAGATGCAAGGACTGGACCGAGAGGATCCGGCGAGCAGGCTCATAACATGGTTGTTTTAGGCCATGTTCTAAACCTCTAGAGTTAATTGTTAACTGATTTTAGCTAGGTTGGGACATCTAACAACTAATACTTATTTGAGGGGTATAACTAACAATTAGTTGATCCATTCTAAACCTCTTGGGTAATTTTAGCAACTAGCTATTAATTTTAGAGATTTAGAACAAGACTTTATACTATCTAAAACTTCGATTTTTTCTACACTTAATACTAAATAATCATTAGACATAAAAGGGTGTATAAAATTGAGGGGGGGCATGGCCCACTTTGCCCCCTGGATCCGCCACTGTCGACGCTACAGATCTTTGGTGCCGATGTACCGACACGTGGTCGCCACGCCAGCCCTGGCTGCGGAGACCTAGGCGCCAATAGCATTGGCGCGTGACTAGGGGTGGTAACGGGCCATTTAATTTAGCCTAGCAAATTTAAGGATCAAATCAAGTTAGGGCCGGATCATAAAACAATATAATTTTGAACTAACAAAATTAAGGGCCTTGTTGGTTTGTGAAGCAAGTATTAGGGCCATGATCCATTACCACCCCTACGCGTGACCATTGTTAGGTAGGCGCCAGTGCTATCGGCGCCGATGACCTAAGGGTCTATTTTTTAAAAAAATTGAACTGAAAAGGATATATTTGTGAAAATAAATTCGAAAAGTGGCTAAAATTGTAAAAAAGTTGGCCCACTCCGTTAATCTTTCTGCCGTTTGGTGCTGCACGCCGAAGCCAGTGATATGTAGGAGTATTAGCTTCTTTTTTATTTTTTTTGAACTGGGGTTACATTACATTGTCATGAGTAAGTAGCATAACGTGGACTGGATGCATCATCTCCTCCGCCGCCTGCATTCAACGTCGGTCTGGAGTGTGCCGGCGGGGCGCGAGCATGGTGGTCCCCCATCATGTGCTTCGCCAAAGCTAGGCGCGGACGGCCGGTGGCGGTATTTATCTTCCCTGTGAGCTGTGATTAGCTAGCTTTGCCGCGCTTCGCTTTGCTCTCCTCCATTAGATCGCTGAGAGAGCTTCAAGGCTCCGTGTCTATGCCGTTTGCGTTGATGGCCCCTGCCTGCGCCGGCCCGTGTCTCTCTTTTCCTACTGGAGTACTACGTGGAAGCATTAGTTTTGTGCTTAGGGCTCTGTGCGTGTGTGTGCTCTCATCTCCTTTTGGGGGAAGGGACCACTGTCTAGTAGTACTAAACTTAAGTAAAAGTAGCTGTACGAGCACTAGTCTCACCTCCCTGGCTCCTTGTTGAGTCAAATTCTTGGAGATTGGAGCAGTGCGTCAATGCTTGCACAAGTTCTGTCATTTCTATTTTTACCCTGAAGATGTCGCGGAGTGTGTTGTGCTAGCTTGCGTAGTGACCGCGCGCGCGATCAGGTGGGAACAGGGACGAAAACGAAGGGAACCCCTCCCTTCCCTACTCCGTTTTCATTTCCACGTTTGTTCGCTTTGTTAGGATTGAGCCGGTTTAAATCCATAACGAGTTAAAATTCGTGTTAGTTTCGTCCAATACATTCCAATCCACATGGATTATGAATAACCGAGACATAAGAGTATGTTCGGTTGTACCCTAATTCATATGGATTGAGTGATATTGAGGGGGTTTCAATCGCTAGTAAGTCAAAATTCTCCCAATCTATACCAATCCCCTATAATTCATATGGATTTACAATAACCGAAAACCCTAAATCTATTTCACAAACGGGATCGGACCAGAACAATCGAAAACGGGACCGAAGAGGCGATGGAAATGAATCGAAACGGACCGAACAAATCGGTAACGGGTCGAAACCGGGCGTAAGAAATGGAAACATCACCCACCCCCATAGAGTATAGAAATAAAGCAGTATTATGTTCGATGGAGACATCTCATTTAGCCACCATAGAAAAACACCCTCGTTATCCTTGTTTTTCTGAACCTTACGGGGAATCTAAGTTATTAAAACGTCACCCGTTTTCGGCGCCTCCCCGCACTCGGCGGGCTGCGCGACCTACTTCGCGCGACACGTGCACACACTGTGTTGACGTGCGGTGCTGCGTCCGCTGACATTACTGGGACAGGCAGGTACTGCTGCACTGCTCGTGAGGTCGTAACAGGCATGGGTGCAGCCATGCTCGAGTGATGGCAGAGCCATGACGAACCCCGCCTCTGCTCCATCGCGGTCATCTCATCCCTCTTCCTTTTTGTGGCCACAACCTTCACGGACACGACGGAAACGCATCAGATTCTCTCTCCCTCCTTGCTCCTGTCGTCCCTTAAACCGAGTCCAGCAAGGGGCCCGACGCGGATGCGGGAAAAAGGGTGGAACCGCGGTGGAGCCCACCAAATGGGGAGAAGTATCCGCGAGCTGGTTCCAGCGGCACCCCGAGCTGCGCTCCGACCGCGCCCCCCAGGTGGCGCGACAATCTCCCACGCTCGGGCGGAAGGTTCCACGGCGCGGCGATGAGGGAGGGGCGGCGAGGGAGGGTGTGTGCTTCGTCGGCGGCGAAACTCGGCCGGAGAGGTGGGCATTGCAAGCGAAACGGGTTGAGATCGGTTTGGAGGTGGGCGGCATCATAGCCGCCGGCGCGCGGCGTGGAGGAAGGACGTCGGAGAAGAGGACCGCCGCGGCACCGCACACCGTCGTCGATTGGAGGCAACCTTCTGCAGCAACGTCGACAAGATTAGCGGCTTCCCCCAACGGTACCATGTCGCCGTGAGCCCGCATCACCGAGCGTCGTCGTCGAAGTAGCAATAGAAGGTTGAACCGTTGGCGTCGGGGGTGGGTCCTCGCGCTCGACCGTTGGCCAGAATGGATGGGGGAGAGCTCCGAGCCTCGCGGATATGGGGGGCGACAGGGGTGGCCGCTGAATTTCGGCGGTCGTATGGGGGGTCTGCTGGACGACGCTACAGTGGCCCCTTGCTGGATAGAAGGTCTGCCGTGAGTTCTTGTAAAACTGCTTGTCAATCTGTGCAGTGAGTTCATATGTTCCTGAATCTTTGTCTGTTACATATACATGCTTCTTTTTCCTTTCATACATGTACATGGTCTCCGTCGAACTAGCAGCATTGGGGTTACAACCCAGCCATCGTCTTTTGCTGTCCTGATGGTAGGGACAAGAAACCGGAAGTAGTTTTGTTTTCTTCCCTTTATGACATTTATATATGTATTAACAGAAAGCTATTGTCCTGCAGCACTACCATTCATGAGCATGGCCACCACACCGGAGGAATTCTTCATCAAGGATCTCATGGAGCAGCCACCATTGTCCCCACCTGTCTTCCTTGAACTCCCCCACAAGCCCAATGCCAGCAATGAGGACCGACATCAAGTCCCTAACAATGACATGACGCTCCCTTACATCTCACGCATGCTCATGGAGGACGATGACAATGAGCTTGGTGATCACCCTGCGCTACTCCAGGTGCAGCAGTCCTTCGCTAAGATCCTCTCCTCCCCTCCCCTTGTTGGCACTAACACAAACAACAGCGAGGGGACGAATGATTTCTTGCATGAAGGTAATAATTTTTTAATTGTTTAGACAACAATATTTTCAAACCATGATTCATTAGCTTGAATTTTCAGACTTTCAGTGCAGTAAAGATGCAGATTGGTTCATAGAATCTAACTGAAGCCTGATGCCCCTATAACTCCGCTTTCAAAAGAAAAAATGTACCTTAAAAAGCTATGATAGTCTTTGTTTTGAAACAAATGCGATTGGAAGAAAAGTGCCTCCTATGCTGCATCTAAAAGAAAAGGGAAAAAGAAATTCAGTTCCCGCATCAGTAAATTTTGTACTGGAAAAATAATATAGCGTACTCTGTCAGTTGGTGTTTGCTAGGGAAGATGGTCTCTTGGATCGGAAGATGCTCAGCTATTTCACGTGTTAATTCCAAACGTTGTGTTTGATCTTCACCAACAGGAACCAGATTGGATCGGATGATAAAATTAGAATTAGGCAATTAGTGCATATGTGTGGACCTCATGCAGTGTAAACTGAGCACGCAGTAGATCAAACAGAGATCCGCAATGGACCATTAGACCAAAATTATTAAAATACAAGAAATATATTGCAAGATAATTTATCTGTACCTTTTATTCAATAATCCACCAAATGTGAAAGCCAAACTATAGCATGTAGCCCTAGGGACACCGTCCTCAGCAACATCAGGAAGATGAGGCCAGACGTGTTCATCCAGAGCGTTGTGAACCAGTCTTATGGTTCCTCCTTCCTGTCACGGTTTCGGGAGATACTCTTCTACTGCACGGCGATGTTCGACATGTTGGACGCAACCTTGCCGAGGGAGAGCGAATCTCGACTGGTGTTCGAGAAACTTGTTCTGGGATGCTACGTGTTCAATGGCATCTCCTGTGAGGGCAGCGACCTTGTGCTGCGCCCTAAGAAGTATAGACAGTGGCAGGCAAGAAACGAACGAGCAGGCCTCTTCTGGATGGCTACAAAGACGAGGTCATGAAGCATTACCACAAAGATTTCTTGGTTTGCCGGGATGGCCAATGGCTTCTGCAAGGATGGATTGGTGTGCCTGGTTAGAACAACATATATTGTATGCTCATTAATTATCGCGATAGTCTCATGCACACCTAAAGTATTTTATTACTATTGCCCTAATCTGCCAAAACTCGAGAACAATTTATATGAAAGGTATATAGCAATTTATTCAAGAATTCTACGGGCGCCACTTATTCTAGTAACTTTCAATCCTCATGCCGTAAGGTTCACATGCCATTTTTCACCCCTGGTTATCCTTGTTTTTTTTGAAAAACCCGACAAGAGGATTATCTGTTATATTAAATAAGAAGATGTGCGTCTGCAAGGACTGGAGTACACAAGTCCACCACACAAGAAAAAAGACACTGATTACGGTGGCACAAATATCCCAAGCCAACCCCCTCCCCCTCTCCCAAAACCTACACCAGCCTTGCTAAATGCTTTGCTCTTCCTAGAATCCACCAACGGAATTGCTCCTTAATCTTCGCTATAGTCTATGGCACGGTTTTCTCTTTGTGCTCAAAGATTCACGAGTTTCTCTCACACCAAATTGTCCAAGGAACGAGGATGATGAGAGTTTGCAATCCCCTCATGCTTCTCACCGTGGATGTCGCAAGATTCGACCACCATTGATGCACCGAACCTACAGGTTGCCAAGAAGAGTGGTGGATCTCCGTAATTGAAGCCCACATACTCAATTCAGCCCAAATACGTCTGGTGAAGCCACATTCAACAAAAAGGTGTAGTCCAGATTCCGTGCATAAGTCGCACAGGACACAGTGTGGATTATGAGGCCATCCCCTTTTTACCAACATGTATGCTGTCCATACTCTATTTTGAAAAGCAAGCCAATTGAATAATTTGACTTTGGTGACGCCCAGGCTCTCTAAATTATGTTACTAAATTTGTGAGTGGAGCCACATAATTGTGTTTGGTGACTATAATTGACAATATTCATGTATGTGCGCAACAAAAAAATCATCATGGTTAAAATTTAGATCATGTATCCATCGGTTATTTGAGAGAGTCTGATGGATGGATCTATTTTTCACGTTAAAAATAGAGTAGATCAAAGAATAGATGCCTCTCGTTGTCATACCCCTTAGCCAGTCACTTCCCAGAACAAAGAAGACTTACCATCCTCCACCATGACCGAGGTTGCTGCTGCAAACAATCGTCTGTCCAACATAGTGCAAGCTATATCTCTCACCATCATCTGAGTATTCAACAGTTTGGGTTTTGCCACAACCATATGAGACGTAAGGCCCGCGAGAAATTAACAAGATGCAGAATGTCTAATCCACCGTATTGTTTTGGCCAGGCCTAATCCACCGTATTGTTTGAGCCTTGGAGCACAGATCCAGCTGACTTTGCACTTACCGGCCGATGAATTCCAGACAGCGCACACTTCTGTGCTACAGCAGGATCGATCAGAGGGTATAACTTTCCCTCATGGATCTCAGATTATCAGGGATCGGGCTCCTCATGCAAGTTTGACAATGAAGCCTCCGCCTCCCCAGCCTTCCAGCCTATACGCGCAAAGGCTAAAAAAAAAAATTGCTGCGAGAAAGCACGCAGGAACGACGTCAATCAGATGTGCTCGCTTTAGCAGGAACAGGACGCGGCCGCTATCGGGCTTCACCGGATGCTACAGTGGTAGGGAACGTGGGCAAGCTCAGACGCAAGAAGAGACCCTGAATTCTTTCTCGGAAAAGTTCTCTTTTTTCTCTCGGAAAGCAAGAGGCCCCGAATTCTTGACTTGATGGGCACAGCACCATCGATTTTTCCACGCGGAGGTCTCGTCACATGAATCTCGATCCAGCAAAGATCCGGCAGCTTTCCGCGGCCGGTTTCGCTGCGTCTGCAATGGCCGGCAAGCAGAGGGCTCGAATCAATCAGCTACGCCGCGCGCAAGGAGTACTGGACGAACACAGCAGCAATCGGATGGATCAGACCGCCGCCACTTGGGCTGCACCAGCTAGCTAGCCGGGCGGCAGAGTGGAGCGGTAGGGCGGCACTGCGTTTGACTTGCGGCCGGGTTGGCGCCACAGCCCACAGGCATCGGCATGGGCATGGTGCTGGTGCATATGCAAAGCCTTGCTCGTAAAGTTGCAACCTTTACTTGTGCTATAGTGCAGCTGTAGGGCGCTGCATGCTTTGGTCAGAGCTGATATTCCATTTCCATTCCATTCCCATGGCGGCGTGTCGGTCTGGCTCTGGTCGTGCATGGCGAGAACAGAAAGAAATTACCTGGGGGCAGCTGTGGACACATACAGCTGACAGTGAGTGAGCTGTGTGTGTGAGCAGCAGAGTGGCCTTTCTGACCGACCGAGGTCACTCACAAACATCAAAGTGGCCCGGTCCGGAGGGACAGTTGGTCGGAGATCTGATGATCGGTCCAAAGACGCACGCACGCACGCACTCTCGGCTGTAAAGCGCCATTACAGGACTGGGATGCAATGCAATGCAGGCAAAGCGACGCAGCTAGCTAGGCGGGGTTTAAAGATGCAGCGGAATCTCATCGTGCATGCGGTGCCTGCCTTTTTTTTCCCATGGCGGCTTTACTGCATGCAAGTCTGTCGTCGGCGGTTTAGCTAGCGAGAGGAGAGAGCTAGCGCGCGGCCGGGTTGGTCGCGGTCGGTGCAGTGGTGAATGGAAATGGAAATGGAGGCAGGGCCACTCTCGCTACTCCGTAAGCACGCACGCACCACTGGCAGCAGTGGGAAGGCGAAGGACCCAGCGGAGAAGAGCTTCTCCGGCAACTGGACAGCACTACCACCGTCGTCGAGCAGCTAGCTAGCTTCTAGCGATGACAGCTTCCGCGTACGCTGTCTGGGAATTGGATCCCGTTTCAGTCCATATCTGTCTGTCCAGTGTTCGTTCAGACGAGCGTTTTTTTTTTCCTGTTCGCGGCAGCACACACTGCACTGCGGGCGTGGCCAACTTTTTTACATTTTAGTCCTTTTTAAGTTTTTTTTTCACAATTATGTTCTTTACAGTTTCATTTCAAAAAATGAATCTCAACCTCGGCACTATCATCAAGGTAACGCATAACGACGCCAATATCGTTGGCGCCAACTTTTCCTACGTGGTGATAGTCGATATGACAAGTCCCATGCGGTCGGCGCCATAGATCTTGGCGCCGACCCCCCTCGACGGCGAGTTCTGGTGCTGTCCAGGAGGGTCGGCGCCAAGATCTATGACGCTGACTCCCTGGGACTTGCCACATCGCTTGCCACGTAGGAAAAGTTGGCGCCAATTATGTCGGCGTCACTATTCGTTACCTTGATGTCAATGATGATGGTGCCGAGGTTAAGATCTATTTTTTAAAGGGAAATTTGGATCCATACCATTAAAAGATCACCACTTTAGATCCATACCATTACTATCTCACTTACACGTGGGTCCACATGAGTCAATGACATGTGGGGTCCATGATATATATCTAAAGTTTGGATCTTTTAATGTTATAGATCCAATTGTTCCCTTTTTAAAATAAAACTGCAAAAGACATAATTATGAAAAAAACCCTAAAAGGACTAAAATGCAAAAAAAAAGTTGGCGGACGCGGCGGCGGTCTAGGTGGCTGCTAATCATGGTGTGCTCAGCGTGTGCATGACGGTACGTAGTGTTCAGACGAGCGTTGTTTCGTCGACGAGCTCAGACCATCATCATCGTGTGCGTTACGACACTAAGCATAAGGACGAATTTGTACGGTGGAAAATAAGACATCTCTACTTTGGTTACAAGCCAGCGGCTCCATGCTTGTTTTTGCTCAGCCACATGCATGTCAAGGCTTTCGGCCGGCCCAGACAATACCTACAGACCGAAACGTTTACATGGGCTCTTAAAAAGTCACAATACACGGGTGCTTAAGTGGGTCAGGCATCGGGCTACGAGCGTGGTCTCTTGCTGCTTCCATAAAAATAATACTAAGTGCTAGTGCTACGCGTCGGCGCCCATTTTATCACCAAACGCTGGAATGAACCGTCTGTCGGTATTGACACCTTTAGGTCTGTTCGGTTATTCCTATTTCAAGTGGACTGAAATATATTAGATTAAATTGAGACGTATTTTAATTTATTGTAGATTTAAACCGATTCAATTCTACTCAATTCACATGGATTAGCAATAAAACGAACAAGCCCTTAGATGATGTAGGATCAGATAAATTGAACATCTTTTGAGCACTAAGCCACATCCATGATGGTCACCACCTATTTAGGGCAAACAACAACGAACCCTAGGACCTTCTCGTGACAAGCACTACCGGAATTCGGCTTTTTGCCGAGTGTTAAATGATTTGCCGAGCGTTTTTTTTCGGGCACTCGGCAAGCCGAGTGCCAAGTAAAAAACCCTCGGTAAAAAACACTCCGCAAAGAAACTCTTTGCCGAGTGTTTTATTTTTTACACTTGGTATAGAGTTTCTTTGCTGAGTGTTTTTTATTGACACTCAACAAAGAGTATTTGCCGAGTGTTTTATTTTTGACACTCGACAAAGAGTTTTTTTGTCGAGTGTTTTATTTTGCACACTAGGCAAAGACAATTTTAAAATCACATTTTAAAGCAGTACATTAATTCAAATGAAAAAGTTTTCAACTACAAATTTGTATAACTCATCAAGATGTACAATTTATATTTTGATAATTTTCTTATATGACAAAATAAAAGTAAATTTGTTCATAAAACCTATCTCTTTCTCGTAGTTTATGAAACTATAAGAGAGATGTATAAGATTTTTGAATAATGTTAGAACCATCATTTGAGATGAACAAATGACCAAACAACCAAAATAAACTTTGTAGGTCTCGGGAAGTTATAGAATTTTGTAGTTGACAACTTTTTCATTTGAAGTTATCTTGTCAACGAAAACTACATTTGAATTTTAAAAATTTAAAAAATGAATTTTGAAAACGACGTCGGATGGGAAAACCACCAACATAAATGTTGTAGGTCTTCAAAAGTTATGAAATTTTGTAGTTGGCAATATTTTGGTTTGAAATCATGTTGTCATGTAAAACTATGTTTGAATTTTAAAATTTGAATTTTTTAAATTACCTCGAATGGAAAAAACCACCAAAATAAAAGTTGTTTGTATTGAAATGTAATGAAATTTTGTAACTAATAATTTTTTGATTTGAAATCATATTATCATTGAAAAATTCGTGTCTTTTCAAATTTGAAATTCAAATTTTGTAAATAGCCTCGGACGTAGAAACTATCAAAATAGAACTTGTAGATCTTGAAATGTTATGCAACTTTATAGTTGGTCATATTTTCAAATGAATTCATTTAGTGCCTCAAATAATCAAATTACTCTCGGTATGAGGAATGAAAACATAATATAGACAAAATGATGTAGTAGTGTAGTGGTAGAGGAGGGTATGCGAGAGAGAGGTTGCGAGTTCGAATCTCACCATTCACAAAACATGTTAATTTGATTTAAAATAATAGTGAAAAATGATAAGGAGATGGGTAACTGTAATGGGGAGTGGTTGGTGGAGAGTTGTTCCCATAATTTTAAAAAATGTTTTGCTGTTTTTGGAGGTTTTTTGCGATTCTTAATTTGCCGAGTGCTTTTCGACACTCGGCAAAGCCTTTACCGAGTGTCCGAAAAAGTGCTCGGCAAACAAAACTTCACCGATAAAATGTTTGCTGAGTATTCTTTGCCAAGTGAGTATAAAATGGTCTTTGCCGAGTGTCTGAGACACTCGGCAAAGAATGCGAGTCCGGTAGTGAAGCAATACCTTGGGTTCGGTCCCACGAGGCGAACTGTGGTCGCCATTTGAGAGTCTAAACTCATGCCACGTGCTGCTGTGCCTTATAAAGTTCTTGCAAAAATTAATGACAATGCATACATAATTGAGTCGCCTCCAGATTTTGGGGTTAGTCCCACCTTTAACATTTCAGATTTGAAGCCATACATGGGTGAGGAAGATGAAATCGAGTCGAGGGCGACTCCATTTCAAGAGAGAGAGGATGATGAGGACATCACTTCTATACATAAAATGTATGGACCGATAACACGATCTCGTGCATGACAGCTAAATATTCAGGTACATTCTACCCTAGTCAATTGTGTTTCAGAGCTTATGCTTGGGTCCATGGATGTTTTGACGATTAGGAACCTTGGAGAGGTCCAACAAGGACTTGGGAAAGGCCAAGGAGTTGAGGAGGAGGAGTAAGGGCATCCACAACAGGAAGGACATCAAGTCCGACTTAGCCGCGATTCCATTTTGGGTTCCATGACCAGCCTGTACTAAAATGGATGCCCAGGACCCATCATGACTCTGATTGTGGTGGACTTGATATGGTTAGAAATACAAAGAGATTATCTAACCAACCCAACTGATCCTACCTTAAAATTCATCTGGAGTCAACGGGAATCGTCGAAACAATTCTGTTTTGGTGCTGTAACACCGTTTGTTGGGTCGTTGGCCCGTGTATCGCGTCAGAGCCCATTAGGAGCAAGACTAGGGGTCACACACGCCCTAATATTCTATTTATTCAGCAGCCTCTGTCACATTTGGGTGGGTTTTGCTTAGATTATTCTGTCATCGAACAATATCGGCGTCATCGGCTTCTGAGACCCCATCTCTAATCAACACAGTTTGGTTGTGTTCTTCCTGTTCTTACTTGTGTTCTTGATTACGCTTGCAGGGATAAGCCTTCGTGGTAAGGTCACTCGTGTATCATGGGTGATAACCAACGGAGCAGTGGTGTAGTGATTGCGAGGAGCCGTTCGTTCGAAGCCTTGGATCATCAGCGTAGAGATCTCCATCCAATCAAGTTATCGTACCTCACGTAAGATCAGCCTCGTCCTCTATCAAGTGGTATCAAGATTCAGGTTGCCCGCGAGGTATAGTCTTACCTTTCAATTCTTTTTTTCGTCCTATAACCCACAAAAAATCCAAACAAATTACGATCCATTTATCCTGACCTAAAACCATCACCTTAGCCTTTGCACAATTCAGTTTTGGAGTTTGTAGTTTCGAGTTCGTATCCTAGGTCAAGGTCTTGTTGCTGGTTTTGATTTGTTTTAGGTCAGTTTGATAATTACCATCCACTGCGACCAAACAAATTCAATCTCGATAAATCGACCCAATCACCCAAACCGACCATACCCACAAAATCGCCCCCACCCTTCCAGCGCCTCGCCAAAAACCCTGATTCTAAATCCAAACTTAAAACAACCATAACTTTCGCCTCGTAACTTGAATCAGGTCCATTTTTTCAAATCGCACAAAATAAAATTTTGCATCTGATTCTCTCCGGCTTTACCGGATTCATCATTTCTAAAATCCCCAAATTCCGCTTGGAAATAGGAGTTTTCAGTTCCCAAACATTTAATCCGATTTTAGGACAAACTTGGCAAACATGAGTAGCGCCAAATGCTACATCTGTTATGTTCCTGGGCCCACATGTCGGGGCTCAGTATGCTTGTGCATGCCCCCCTTGGCTATAAAAGGGGAGGCATGCAACGTTACAAAATAGGCTGGGAGAGACGAACGGATATGCCCAACTTAGACTCTCAATTCTCAAGCTTCCACAGCAATCCAACACACAGTGGAGTAGGGTGTTATGCTCCGGTGGCCCAAACCACTCTAAATCCTCGCGTGTTCATGTGATTGATGTTTGCTTAGCAGGACAGGCAAAACGCTTAAGCCCCTTCCTCATCTTAGGATTTAGGGCGGGTGCACTCCGCCACCCGGCCGGAGAATTCCCTCTCCAACATTTGGCGCGCCAGGTAGGGGGCTAGGCATTAGGTTTTTGCTTGTTTCCTCGCTCAGCATGATGGTGCAAATCATGGAGCACCGCGCCGAGACATCGACGGATTTTCTGGTGGAGGAAGAAGCTATTTCTTCCACGCCACAGGTTCCCGATCCCCAGTGTCGGGCGCTGCTGCTGTGCACGCTGCACGACAGCATATGGCTGCACAAACATCCTGGACTCCGTCGAGGGTGGCTCTGGGAGCGTTGTCAGCAGTCAGGGAGTTGCTGTGACACCCTCCAAGCTCCACGGCGTCACCAGAGGCCATGAAGCAGTGGCGGGACGACGTCGACCGACTGCTCGGCATGGCACATTCTACCTCCACCAGGTCGAGGCCACGATCATCCCGGCGCCAACATGAGGCATCGGCGTCTGTGCGCTCACCCTCAGTGAGGGGTGCACAGACCAACGACCTCCGAGCAGAACTCAACCGCAGGCATGCAGGAGAGGACGCCCGGGTCTCTTTAGAGAGGGCGAGCGAGCGCCGCCAAAACATCGAGGGCCGCAACCTCGATCAAGACTTCGCTGTGATGGCACCGCAGAGTGCAATGGGCACCCGGTCCCAAGCTGGTGTCCCCTTGGCCGGCGTGGGCTGCGCCGCACTCGTGGATCATCTCTGCGCGGCATCATGGCCACCCAAGTTCCAACCGCACCTACCGGAAAAGTATGACGAAACATCAAACCCGTCGGAATTCCTGCAGGTGTACGTCACCGCTATCACAGCAGCAGGTGGAAACACCGCTGTGATGGCGACATATTTTCATGTCACCTTGTCTGGACCTGCCCGGACTTGGGTCATGGACCTCGTCCCAGGTTCAATATACTCCTGGGAAGAGCTCTGTGCGTGGTTCGTTATGAACTTCGCTAGCGCTTACCAGTAGCACGGTGTGGAGGACCACCTCCACGCGGTAAGGCAGGAGCCCGGGGAGACTCTCCGGACGTTCATCTCCCGCTTCACCAAGGTGCGAGGTACTATACCTCGCATTTCCGATGCTTCCATCATCATGGCCTTCCGCCAGGGAGTACGTGATGAGAAAACGTTGGAGAAGTTGGCCACACATGATGTGGAAACTGTCCCCACGCTCTTCGCTCTGGCCGACAAATGTGCCAGAGCCATCGAGGGACGTGCATGGCACTCGACCCCACAAACCGAGGCTGCCCAGTCGGGTGGCTCGGGTGCCGTTCCTCGGGATGGTAAGAAGAAAAAGAAGAAGGACCGCGACTACCAGAAGTCGCGGTCCACCGCTCTAGTCGTTGCAGCCGCGACCGGGGGCCGGGGCGACCGCAACAAACACAGACGACCGCAGAGGGGTAACATCGGCTCATGCCCTATGCACCCCAACGGTCGCCACAGTGCCGCGGAGTGTCGCGAGATCATTGATCTCGTGAAAGGCGTTAGCGAGCAATGTGAGCAGTCTTCCAAGGACGGCTCCCCACCTCGTCGCCAACCCGGCAAAGAAAAGGTCGACGACGGCGAGGTGGCCGCGGCTGAACGGGGCCTCGGGTATCAGTCACCTGAGGGAGACCTGAAGGATGTCTTCGTCGGAGGCGCCTACTTTGGTGGAGACAACTAGATGGACCCCCAGGGGGACCCCATGCTCCCCAGTCTACGGGGCCAAAGCCTGCCTTCCCCCGGAAACCCTTCTGGACTCCCCACGGGTACATACTTCTGACAGGTCCATGCAGAAATGGCTACAGCACGAGGACGAGGACTCCCTCGTCAAATGCAGGTGGGAACCCAGGGTCGGGACCTAGTCCTACGGCAAGTACCAAACCAAGAAGGGCTCCGCAACTCTCCCCAGCTGGGAAGGACCCTTCAAGATAGCAGGAATACGCCAACCCATGGGTGACTATCTTGCTATGACTGAAAGAGTACCTCTTCCTCATCTCTGGAGCATCTCTGTAAGTTCTATCCATAGGAGCAAGTCTGAGGGGTCGAGTTTGTTTCCCTTTTGTAACTAGGTAACGCATACGTGTACGCCAACCCGGTGAGGTCCGCCCTCATATGCCCGGTCTGTTGGTCTGCACCCATGCATGACAGGTTATAAAAAAAGATTTACCCCCTCAGATGTGCCTCTATGATAGTTTTATCCTAATGCTCCATGGTCTTACCTTGTAGTTTTCTAGATGTTATTTTATCTAACTGACCCGAATAGTTCCCTTTCCATCAGACATAATGACATCCGAATTGAACAGCCAGGCTTGCAGTTTAGGACCTCTCTACGAAAGCAGGAGAGCCCGACAGCCTGTGAGCCAGTTCTAGAGAACGGAGCCCGTTCCATGGGGTGGTCCGGAGCCTGTGTGGCCGCTTAGCCTGGTTCCATACCCGAAAGCCTGCACACTCCACCACTCCATGACATGTACCTAGTATTTGGAGCTATAAGTCCTATGGGTCCGGCAACCTGGGGTCCGGAACTAGAGAATGGGCATGTCACACCCGGTTTTAGAAGGCAAACCGAATGCGAACCATGTACGTGCCAGGATCAGCAATTCACGTACACAGCAGTTACATAACATGGACATCATCACACGGTGCTCAAATAGTATTAAAAGGGGAAATAGTCGATTACATCATATGTCTGAGACATCCATATAGTCTTTACAATAAATCAAAGTGCGGAAAAGAAACGTAGATAAACGCGGCCTTCGCAGGCAGCCGACTGGGGGTTGTCGCTAACCCACGCCTAGAACTCATCATAATCTTAGAACTCCTGATGGTCTCCTTCCACAGCTTCATCTTCTCCTGAGTAGGGGTTGCAATGCTGACAACCTGGGGATGGGGGGGTTTGGTGTGTAGAGCAAGGGTGAGTACACATCAACATACTCAGCAAGTGTCCTGTTTGGCTGTAGTGGACTAGCTTTATGTGGTGGGGGATAAGTCAAGCAGTTGCTTTTAGTTGGTCATATTATTATTACTAGTAGAGAAAGCCAAGTTTTAGATTTACACCACGTTATTAACCCAAACGTACTCCTTTCCAAACGGAAAGAGTACCACTTACCATTACCAGAGTCAATACCAAGAACCGTCAATCTCATTGCCACCTACAAATCCGAACATCTCTGATCAAGTATCACTAATCACTGGAGCTCCCTTGGCCGCTCATAACCGCGAGCACGGCAGATATATCAGTTTTCAAACACTCTGCAGAGGTTGTGCACTTTACCCACAAGTCGTGATTCCCTTTCTGCCTGGAGAGAGCTACTCCCCATTGACCACTGCCTAGGTGGCCCAGCAGGGCATCACTACGTAGCCTTTACAAAGATTCCCCGGGGCTGTAGCCGCCCGTTAGGTTTCCTAAATGCACCGCACTCCTCCCCAAGGGGGGCGAACCCAAGCTTGGCAGAGCGAGCCGCATACACCGAGCCCCATTGACGGCACGACGGCTAAGCGAACTACACCCCAGATCCTCTAATTATTCAGCTAAGGGCACCCCATTCCACCCTCATGGTTGCACTGTTTTCCCGGGCGGTCATCCAACAAACAGGTCCTTACGGAGAGGCACTTGAGAAACCGCTCGAGCCCCCTTGAAGGACACAAGTATAACATCATAATAAAAGAGGGGAAAACAGCGTATCATTGATAATTCTCATCATGTTCATTGATTAGAGTTGAGCATTAGCATAAAGCTAAACAATAATAATCCAACCCAAATAGGTAAACAAGGACATGGATAAGAAAAGCTAGTTAATCCTTAGGTATAAATGTGTAATGCGGGAGGTAAATTAAAGAATATATAGGACAAAGATAGGTCAAGGGACACTTGCCTCCACCAACCGACTGCTGCTCAGGGGCTTCTCCTGCGAGTTCTTCGGGCTCCTCAACCAGATCGTTCTCTATGCGAGCGCAAACATACATACATCCACACATTTAATACAAAAGAACAATACACCATACAATAGAATGTAGTAAATAAACAAACGTTCCACGCGGGCTCGCAATTAAGGTTAAGAGAGAAAGAGAAAAAGACAGTCGAGAAACGATCACGTTACATGATTATAGATTAAATTACTTGCTCCATGGAAGGGAATTAATTTGGACACTACGTTCAGCATAAAGTAAACTCGAGCTCCACATTTAATTAGTGTAAACAATTGAAGGTGAATGAAAGGGAGCAGTCGCACGTCGAGACGTACAACACGACATTTAGATTGAATTAAGAAGTGAACGACTCGCCGCTCGACAGAGCGCACAACAAGACACTTGCACTAATTTTAAAGAGACGTTAAGCATCGCGCGACGATGCGCACGACGACATACGCCAACAGGGCTGAGTTTAAAGTGGAACGTCGCGCGTCTGGACGCGCGATATCGCACCTTAAACAACCTGAAACTAAAATAGATCGTCGCGTGATGAAACGCGTGACACAACACTTTAATATTCATAAATTAAAAGAATCGTCGCGTGACGAAGCGCGCGACGCAGCACACTAATATTTATAAATTAAAAGAATCGTCGCGCGACGAAGCGCGTGACACAGCACATCGACTAAACAATTTAAAATAGATTAAAACGAGATTAAGCGCAGTGCGACTACGGTCGCACGCGCGAAAGCACGTTACGCGTGCCGAAGGCACGCGAACCGTGAGGCACGCGGGACGCGAGTCGCCGAGGCACGGGCGCGGACAGGGGCGCGGGGCTCGCCGGGGCAGGGGCTCGGCCTGGGCGGGCGCGGCCGCCGGGGCACGTAGGGAGGGCGCGGCCGCCGGGGCAGGGGCTCACGGCCGGGGCTCGCCGCGACGCGGCCGAGCGCGCGGGGGCTCGCCAGGGCGCGGCCGGGCGCGGGGAAGGGGGCAGGGGTGGGCCGCCACTGGGGCGCGGCCGGACGAGGGGAGGGAGGCTCGCCGAGGGCGGGCGCGGGGGCGGCGCGACCGGGCTCGCCGGCGCGCGGGACGGGGAGGGCGCGACAGGGACGGGGCCCGCAGGGGCGCGCACGATGGGGTCAGGGGAGGGGAAGGAGAGAGAGAGGGAGGGGAGGGGAAAACTCACCTCCGGGGATCCAAATTCCGGCGATCTCGACTCCAAACCCTAGGGCACCACGGGGAGAGAGAGGCGGAAGAGGGAGAGGGAGGTTGCTGCGCGGGAAATCCAAATGAGAGAGGGAGAGGAGGAGGGGGGCGCATGGGGAGGTGGGCAGGGGCGCCAGGGGCGCGCGGACCGGGCCACTTCGCGGATCGAAACCCACGATACACACGACCCTCAAATGGGCTCCAATCGCGAATCGAAATCCGAGACGGAACGAGACGAACACGCGACATCAGACAAAGAAATGCGCTTCACCATGATGCAACACCCATGACACTTATGTTTTGGTTTATACATGACACGGACACCTGTCACTATACTGGTTTGAAATTGGGAAGGAGGAGCGAAACAGGAAGAGAAAAGAGAGTAACGCCCGAATTTGGTGAGAGAAAAGAAGAAAAAAATTCTACCCCCAAATTCAGGGCGTTACAAACCTATCCCCCTTAAAAGAATCTCGCCCTCGAGATTCAAGGTTGGCTAGCAAAGAGCTCAGGGTATTTGGCCATCAGATCATCTTCACGCTCCCAGGTTGCTTCTTCCTCAGAGTGGTGATTCCATCTGACTTTGCACATTCTGATGGTCTTCCTTCGGGTGACTCTGTCTGCAGTCTCAAGGATTTGCGCTAGTTTCTCTGTGTAGGTCAAGTCCTCCTGGACCTCCAGACCTTCCACTGGCAACTGCTCTTCTGGCACACGCAAACACTTCTTCAACTGAGACACATGAAAGACATCATGCACAGCAGACAAATTTTCTGGCAGGCTGAGCTGATAGGCCACTTCTCCACGCCTTGCGAGAATCTGATACAGACCGATGTAGCGGGGTGCTAGCTTGCCTTTGACTCCGAACCTTCTGACTCCTCTGATCGGTGACACTTTCAGATAGACAAAATCTCCAACCTCGAAACTCAGCTCTCTTCTTCTAGTGTCTGCATAGCTTTGTTGCCTTGATTGCGCTATCTTCAGATTCTCTCGAACCATCTTGATGTTCTCTTCAGCTTCAAGCAGAATGTCTGGCCCGAACACTTGCTTTTCCCCAGGCTGATCCCATTGCAACAGAGTTCTACAACTCCTTCCATAGAGCGCCTGAAATGGTGACATCTTCAAGCTGGCCTGGTAACTGTTGTTATAGGAGAACTCTGCATAAGGCAATCGCTTGTCCCATCTGGACTGATCTTGCAACGCACAGGCTCTCAACATGTCTTCAAGGATTTGATTGGTCCTTTCGGTCTGACCATCTGTCTGCGGATGATAAGCTAAACTGAAATTCAGATGTGTGCCCAAGGCTTCATGCAACTGCTGCCAGAAATGAGAGGTGAACTGCGTTCCTCTGTCTAACACTATCTTCTTTGGCACACCGTGAAGACAAACGATCCGAGACATGTACAATTCTACCAATACTGCACTGCTGTAGTTGGTCTTGACAGGTATGAAGTGGGCTGACTTGGTTAAGCGGTCCACCACTACCCAAATGGAATCGTAGCTGGCTCGAATGCGAGGCAATCCGACTATGAAATCCATACCGATTTCATCCCATTTCCACTGAGGGATTTGCAATGGTTGCAACAATCCAGCTGGTCTCTGGTGCTCTGCCTTGATCCGTCGACAACTATCACACATAGCCACATGCTCTGCGATTTCCCTCTTCATTCCGTACCACCAGAATTTCTTCTTCAGATCCTGATACATCTTCTCACTACCAGGGTGAATCGAATAGGCTGTCTCATGAGCTTCCTTGAGGATCAACTCCCGAATAGATTGAACATTGGGAACACACAAGCGGTCTTTGAACCATATCACACCTTCTGCATCTTCCCTAAAATCTTTGCCTCTGCCATCTAGAATCAGTCGCCGGATCTCACTGATCTTCTCATCATTCTTCTGTGCTTCTTTGATTTCCCGCTCCAAGGTAGGTTCCAACTCAATTGTTACTCCTCGCGCGTTGTTCAGAAATCCGAGACTCAACCTGTCAAACTCCTTGGCCAACTCATAAGGCATCGGACGAGCGACCATCAGATTGACTTGACTCTTCCTGCTCAAAGCATCTGCCACTACGTTCGCTTTGCCTAGATGGTAATGAATCTCCAACTCATAGTATTTGATCAACTCTAACCATCTTCGCTGCCTCATATTCAGCTCTGACTGAGTGAATATGTACTTCAGACTCTTGTGGTCTGTGTAAACATCACATTTCTGTCCATACAGATAGTGCCTCCATGTCTTCAATGCGTGAACCACTGCTGCCAACTCTAGGTCATGGATGGGGTAATTCTTTTCATGAACCTTCAGCTGTCGGGACGAGTAAGCCACAACTCTTCCTTCTTGCATCAACACGCATCCCAAACCAGTGTAACAAGCATCACAATACACCGAGAAGGGCTTGTGCACATCAGGCAAGACTAAGACAGGCGTTGTAGTCAACTTCTCTTTCAGCGTTTCGAAGGCCTCTTGACATTTCTGGGTCCATTTGAACTCAACCTTGTTGCCTAGCAAAGCTGTCATTGGTTTTGCAATCTTCGAAAACCCTTCGATGAATCGCCGATAATGTCCGGCCATTCCAATAAAGCTCTTAATTCCTCGAGCATCTGTAGGCGCTTCCGAGTTCAGAATGTCTGTCACTTTCTTCGGATCCACAGCCAATCCTTCTTTGTTGATTATGTGACCCAAGAACAGGACTTCACTGATTCAGAACTCGCACTTGCTCAACTTTGCATACAACTGGGGCTCTCGCAATCTCTGCAATACTATTCTCAAATGACTTGCATGTTCTTCTTCGCTTTGTGAATATATCAAAATGTCATCAATGAATACCACCACAAACTTTTCAAGATAGTCCATGAATACACTGTTCATCAAGTTCATGAAGAAGGCTGGTGCATTGGTTAGACCAAAAGACATCACAGTGAACTCATACAACCCATACTTGGTAATGAATGCCGTCTTCGGAATGTCCGAAGGTCGGATCCTGAGCTGATGATAACCTGACCTCAGATCTATCTTTAAGAACATGCTGGCTCCTCTCAACTGGTCGAACAGATCCTCTATTCTGGGCAAGGGGTACTTGTTCTTGATGGTGACCTCATTTAGAGCTCGATAATCGATACACATCCTTCTGGTGCCATCTTTCTTCTCCACAAATAGGACAGGGGCGACCCAAGGCGAGGTGCTTGGCTGGATGTAACCTTTCTCTGATAGCACATCAATCTGCTTCTTAAGCTCAACCAACTCTGGTCTAGATACTCTGTAAGCTCTCTTAAAGATGGGGGCGGTGCCAGGAAGAAGCTCTATGGCAAATTCAACTTTCCGCTCTGGTGGCATACCTGGCAAGTCCTTTGGAAACACATCTGGGAACTCGGACACAACCTTGATACTCTCAATTGGGTCTGCTTCACTGCTATCGACAACCATCTGATAACAACTTCCTTTCTTTGGTTCAGGCGGGACTAACTCGGTCACCACTTCCTCTCCTATTGGGGACACCAACTTGATTGTCCTCTTATCACAACTGATAACTGTCTGATATTTATCTAGCCAATTTATCCCTAGGATGACATCTATTCCCTGAGTACCCATTACTATGAGGTTAGCGGGAAACGCTATCCCCCTTATTTCCACACTTACATTCAAACAAATGCTATCGGCACGAATTCTACCACCGGCTGAGTCAATTTGAATGAGGGTTGACATGGTAGTTATTGGAAGATTATGTGCTTTTACCCATGATGTAGTAATGAAAGAATGCGTTGCTCCAGTATCAAATAACACTTCTGCAATATGGGAGTCGACTGGGAACATACCTACTATCATGCCGGGGGTCTCCTGAACTGCTTCAACCTCCAAGTGGTTCAGTCTCCCATGGTTATAAGGTGGCTGAGAGCGGTTGCCTGCTCCAGGCTGAGACACATTCTGCTTTGCTGGGGCATTGGGGCCTGACTGCTGCTGGGCTGCCTTCTTCGGACATTGCATCACCCAGTGGCCTTGCTCTCCACAGTGGAAACATGCTCTGTTTCCAACCTGAGCTGGTGCTGCTTGACTGTTCTGCTGGTTTGCTAGGGCAGGAAGACGAGGTGCCTGCTGATTCTGCCTCTGAAACTGACCTCCTCCTGACTGATTGTTCTGGCGATTCTGATACTGGTGCTAAGGATACTGCCTTTGGAACTGCTGCTGCTAAGGTGGACGCTGGTTCTGCCTGAACTGCTGAGGTTGATTGCTTGAGAAACAAGGACGATTGCTGCTTCCAGGCTGGGGTCCACTGATCTTGCGCTTGCGATCCTCCATCTCCTTGCGCTTCTTCTCTGTCATGATTGCTCTGTCAATCAGGTGTTGGAATGTCGGGAAGGTATGATTCATCAGCTGATACTGCAGAGGGTCAACCAAGCCTCTCAGGAAACGGTACTGTCGCTTGGCATTGGTGTTGACATCTTCAGGAGCATAGCGAGACAACTGCAGAAACCTGTCCCGGTACTCACTAACAGACGATGACCCTTGCTTAAGGGCCAGGAATTCCTCCTTCTTCACTGTCATCAGACCGGCATGAACATGGTACTGACGAAAGCTTCCTCTAAACTCTTCCCAGGTGATGGTGTCGGGGTTGGCATGGGTGGCGAGATAAGACTCCCACCATGACTGGGCTGCTCCTCTCAACAGACGAGGACCATACAGAACTTTCTCCCTGTCATCGCACTGAGCGGTATGCAATTCCTGTTCCACAGTGCGCAGCTAGTCTTCAGCATCCATGGGGTCAGAAGAATGAGCAAACGTTGGGGGATGACCTCTCATGAATTCAGCACGCTTGTCTGTGGGCATCTAAGGCATCTGAGGTTGAGGTGGTGGCTGTTGCTGTTGCTGCTAAATGGCGGCCAGAGTCTGACCGATGACTTGGACTGCCTGAGTCTGCATCAGGAACATCTGCTCAATGGACATCGGGGGCGGGGGCGGCAGTTGCTGTTGCTGGGGTACCTCTTCCTGCTGAGCGGCTTGCTCCTGCTGAGCACGCCTTCCTCCTCTGCGCCTGTTTTCTGACATCTGCAGAATGCAACCACACATCAGAACTGATCTTGCCAATCTTGCAGCATAAGAAAAGAGTATAGAATTCTTCAACAACACTGAACAGATGAGCATCTTCACTGATCTCCAACACAGACCACACAACTTCTCAGATAAAGAGGAAAGTGGAGTAAAAGGCTTCCCAACTAAACAACTAACTCCTTTAACATAATAGGTAAACCAAAATGCAGGGGATACCCACACTCTGGTGACAGTCATTACAAAGATCCAAATCAAACATAGTTCACCATGGCAAACATAAATGCACAGGATATAGCAAACTACCCTGTCTAACTAAGACTAACTAAAAGCGAGACTAACGCTAAGACTGTAGCTTCTACGTATATATTTCGTATTAATTACAAGATCTGACTCTAACGATCTATGGTTCTAAGTCTATCTTGGTCTTGCAGTCGGGATTGCCATAAGGCTGGTGTCCACGCCGAGGTGAGCGGTACGGGTGCTGAGTCCCGACGGGAGCGCGGGAACCATCGTCCAGGTGACGACGCTCCGCGCGCTCAGCCCGCAGTTGGGCGATCTCAGCACGAGCCCTACTTAGCTCGTCTAATGCATGGTCCAGCTCCGTGTTTAGCACGGCGGCTAGGTTGACTGTGCTGCTCAACCTAGGATTGTCCTCACCAACAGGTGAAACAATCATGCCTCCTGTGCTGCCAGATGGACGACGAGGGTAATACTTCAGGTTGAGACTATTAGCTACCCCACCGATCACTGAGTAGTAGTGCGAAAGCGCGCGCCGTGCGACATCTTGCATGGCCGCCTCAGCTGAGTCCCGCTCAGAGATGGAATAGTGCTCTGAGCAGGCCTCCGCACCCCAGAAACTGTTCTCCGGATGGCGCACCAAGCAGGTCGCCTCCCAGCAGTCCGGGTAGACCCCGCGACTATGCTGGAAGACCACACAGTGATACTCGATAGACCAAGTACGCCGGTCAAGTGCCCGACGTAGCAGGGTGTCGAGCGCATCGTGGAAGTGACACCCGCGAGCAGCGTCGCGAGTGATGGGTCGATCAACCCATCCTTCCGGCTCCTGGTCAGCAGAAAAGTCGGTGTCGTGGCTCGAGCTGTCGTCGCCACCTCCGTCGTCTGGGTCTCCTCCAGCAGCTACTCCAGGGGCTGGGGCGCTCAGTGGTGGTGCAGGGGGCGCCTCCAGGGGAAGCACAGGGGAGCAGCTCCTCACAGACTCTATCTCCTGCTGGAGCGAGAAATAAGAGCCCTGCTGCTCCTGTCGTCGACGTTCCTGCTCCTCATGCAGGCGGTGGTGCAGCCGCTCCAAGTGACTGGACTGACCGGCCACGGGACGGCGAAGCGGACGCTCCGCGAGACGAGAGGGTAAGAAGGGGATGACAGACTTCCGTGCGGTGTGTCTAAGACGAGCCATCTACAAAAGACACCGCAAGCAAAAGAGTGAGAACAGAACTAGTATGACCAGCAAGTAATGAACCATAAATAAATGAAGGATTAGAATAAAACACAATTTTCAGCAAGGTATAATATACAATAGAACATAGGTTTGGTCGATATGACCAACTTTTGAAGGGATACCATAGTCAAGGCACGGACAGAGGTCTATAATCCTTAGAACGACCATTCTACTCTAGGTTAGCGGTCCTACAGTGAGCACGACTTTGATACCACCTATGTCACACCCGGTTTTAGAAGGCAAACCGAATGCGAACCATGTACGTGCCAGGATCAGCAATTCACGTACACAGCAGTTACATAACATGGACATCATCACACGGTGCTCAAATAGTATTAAAAGGGGAAATAGTCGATTACATCATATGTCTGAGACATCCATATAGTCTTTACAATAAATCAAAGTGCGGAAAAGAAACATAGATAAACGCGGCCTTCACAGGCAGCCGACTGGGGGTTGCCACTAACCCACGCCTAGAACTCATCATAATCTTGGAACTCCTGATGGTCTCCTTCCACAACTTCATCTTCTCCTGAGCAGGGGTTGCAATGCTGACAACCTGGGGAGGGGGGGGGGGTTTGGTGTGTAGAGCAAGGGTGAGTACACATCAACATACTCAGCAAGTGTCCTGTTTGGCTGTAGTGGACTAGCTTTATGTGGGGGGGGGAAGTCAAGCAGTTGCTTTTAGTTGGTCAGATTATTATTACTAGTAGAGAAAGCCAAGTTTTAGATTTAGCCCACGTTATTAACCCAAACGTACTCCTTTCCAAACGGAAAGAGTACCACTTACCATTACTAGAGTCAAAACCAAGAACCGTCAATCTCATTGCCACCTGCAAATCCGAACATCTCTGATCAAGTATCACTAATCACTAGAGCTCCCTTGGCCGCTCATAACCGCGAGCATGGCTGATATATCAGTTTTCAAACACTCTGCAGAGGTTGTGCACTTTACCCACAAGCCGTGATTCCCTTTCTGCCCGGAGAGAGCTACTCCCCATTGACCACTGCCTAGGTGGCCTAGCAGGGCATCACTACGTAGCCTTTACAAAGATTCCTCGGGGCTGTAGCCGCCCGTTAGGTTTCCTAAATGCACCGCACTCCTCCCCAAGGGGGCGAACCCAAGCTTGGCAGAGCGAGCCGCATACACCGAGCCCCATTGACGGCACGACGGCTAAGCGAACTACACCCCGGATCCTCTAATTATTCAGCTAAGGGCACCCCATTCCACCCTCATGGTTGCACTGTTTTCCCGGGCGGTCATCCAACAAACAGGTCCTTATGGAGAGGCACTCGAGAAACCGCTCGAGCCCCCTTGAAGGACACAAGTATAACATCATAATAAAAGAGGGGAAAACAGCGTATCATTGATAATTCTCATCATGTTCATTGATTAGAGTTGAGCATTAGCATAAAGCTAAACAATAATAATCCAACCCAAATAGGTAAACAAGGACATGGATAACAAAAGCTAGTCAATCCTTAGGTATAAATGTGTAATGCGGGAGGTGAATTAAAAAATGTATAGGACAAAGATAGGTCAAGAGACACTTGCCTCCACCAACCGACTGCTGCTCAGGGGCTCCTCCTGCGAGTTCTTCGGGCTCCTGAACCAGATCGTTCTCTATGCGAGCGCAAACATACATACATCCACACATTTAATACAAAAGAACAATACACCATACAATAGAATGCAGTAAATAATTAGACGTTCCACACGGGCTCGCAATTAAGGTTAAGAGAGAAAGAGAAAAAGACAGTCGAGAAACGATCACGTTACATGATTATAGATTAAATTACTCGCTCCATGGAAGGGAATTAATTTGGACACTACGTTCAGCATAAAGTAAAGTCGAGCTCCACATTTAATTATTGTAAACAATTGAAGGTGAATGAAAGAGAGCGGTCGCACGTCGAGACGTACAACACGACATTTAGATTGAATTAAGAAGTGAACGACTCGCCGCGCGACAGAGCGCACAACGAGACACTTGCACTAATTTTAAAGAGACGTTAAGCATCGCGCGACGAGGCGCACGACGACATACGCCAATAGGGCTGAGTTTAAAGTGGAACGTCGCACATCTGGACGCGCGACATCGCACTTTAAACAACCTGAAACTAAAATAGATCGTCGTGCGACGAAACGCGCGACACAACACTTTAATATTCATAAATTAAAAGAATCGTCGCGCGACGAAGCGCGCGACGCAGCACACTAATATTTATAAATTAGAAGAATCGTCGCGCGACGAAGCGCGCAACGCAGCACATCGACTAAACAATTTAAAATAGATTAAAACGAGATTAAGCGCAGTGCGACTACGGTCGTACGCGCGAAAGCACGTTACGCGTGCCGAAGGCACGCGAACCGTGAGGCACGCGGGACGCGAGTCGCCGAGGCATGAGCGCGGACAGGGGCGCGGCCAGGGCGGGCGCGGCCGCCGGGGCGCGCAGGGAGGGCGCGGCCGCCGGGGCAGGGGCTCGGGGGAGGGGCTCGCCGGGGCACGACCGGGCGCGGGGAAGGGGGCAGGGGCGGGCCGCCGCCGGGGCGCGGCCGGACGCGGGGAGGGAGGCTCGCCGGGGGCGGCTCGCCGGGCTCACTGGCGCGTGGGACGGGGCCCGCAGGGGCGCGCGCGATGGGGTCAGGGGAGGGCACACAGGGGAATAAGAAGGGGAGGGGAAGGAGAGAGAGAGGGAGGGGAGGGGAAAACTCACCTCCGGGGATCCAAATTCCGGCGATCTCGACTCCAAACCCTAGGGCACCACGAGGAGAGAGAGGTGGAAGAGGGAGAGGGAGGTTGCTGCGCGGGAAATCCAAATGAGAGAGGGAGAGGAGGAGGGGGGCGCATGGGGAGGTGGCCAGGGGCGCCAGGGGCCGGGCCGGGCCGGGCTAGGTTGGGTTGGGCCGGGCCATTTCGCGGATCGAAACCCACGATACGCACGACCCTCAAACGGGCTCCAGTCGCGAATCGAAATCCGAGACAGAATGAGACGAACACACGACATCAGACAAAAAAATGCGCTTCGGCATGATGCAAAACCCATGACACTTAGGTTTTGGTTTATACATGACACGGACACCTGTCACTATACTTGTTTGAAATTGGGAAGGAGGAGTGAAACAGGAAAAGAAAAGAGAGTAACGCCCGAATTTGGTGAGAGAAAAGAAGAAAAAATTCTACCCCCAAATTCAGGGCGTTACAAACCTATCCCCCTTAAAAGAATCTCGCCCTCGAGATTCAAGGTTGGCTAGCAAAGAGCTCAGGGTATTTGGCCATCAGATCATCTTCACGCTCCCAGGTTGCTTCTTCCTCAGAGTGGTGATTCCATCTGACTTTGCACATTCTGATGGTCTTCCTTCGGGTGACTCTGTCTGTAGTCTCAAGGATTTGCGCTGGTTTCTCTGTGTAGGTCAAGTCCTCCTGGACCTCCTTTCCTTCCACTGGCAACTGCTCTTCTGGCACACGCAAACACTTCTTCAACTGAGACACATGAAAGACATCATGCACAACAGACAAATTTTCTGGCAGGCTGAGCTGATAGGCCACTTCTCCACGCCTTGCGAGAATCTGATACGGACCGATGTAGCGGGGTGCTAGCTTGCCTTTGACTCCGAACCTTCTGACTCATCTGATCGGTGACACTTTCAGATAGACAAAATCTCCAACCTCGAAACTCAGCTCTCTTCTTCTAGTGTCTGCATAGCTTCGTTGCCTTGATTGCGCTATCTTCAGATTCTCTCGAACCATCTTGATGTTCTCTTCAGCTTCAAGCAGAATGTCTGGCCCGAACACTTGCTTTTCCCCAGGCTGATCCCATTGCAACGGAGTTCTACAACTCCTTCCATAGAGCGCCTGAAATGGTGACATCTTCAAGCTGGCCTGGTAACTGTTGTTATAGGAGAACTCTGCATAAGGCAATCGCTTGTCCCATCCGGACTGATCTTGCAACGCACAGGCTCTCAACATGTCTTCAAGGATTTGATTGGTCCTTTCGGTCTGACCATCTGTCTGCGGATGATAAGCTGAACTGAAATTCAGATGTGTGCCCAAGGCTTCATGCAACTGCTGCCAGAAATGAGAGGTGAACTGCTTTCCTCTGTCTGACACTATCTTCTTTGGCACACCGTGAAGACAAACGATCCGAGACATGTACAATTCTGCTCCAACGGCAAACATGAGTAGCACCAAATGCTACATCTGTTATGTTCCTGGGCCCACATGTCGGGGCTCAGTATGCTTGTGCATGCCCCCCTTGGCTATAAAAGGGGAGGCATGCAACGTTACAAAATTGGCTGGGAGAGACGAACGGATATGCCCAACTTAGACTCTCAATTCTCAAGCTTCCACAGCAATCCAACACACAGTGGAGTAGGGTGTTATGCTCCGGTGGCCCAAACCACTCTAAATCCTCGCGTGTTCATGTGATTGATGTTCGCTTAGCAGGACAGGCAAAACACTTAAGCCCCTTCCTCATCTTAGGATTTAGGGCGGGTGCACTCCGCCACCCGGCCGGAGAATTCCCTCTCCGACATTTGGCGCGCCAGGTAGGGGGCTAGGCATTAGGTTTTTGCTTGTTTCCTCGCTCAGCATGATGGTGCAAATCATGGAGCACCGCGCCGAGACATCGACGGATTTCCTGGTGGAGGAAGAAGCGTTGTCAGCAGTCAGGGAGTTGTCAGTAGTCAGGGAGTTGCTGCAACACCCTCCAAGCTCCACGGCCTCACCAGAGGCCATGAAGCAGTGGCGGGATGACGTCGACCGACTGCTCAGCATGGCACATTCTACCTCGACCAGGTCGAGGCCACGGTCATCCCGGCGCCAACATGAGGCATCGGCATCTGTGCGCTCACCCTCAGTGAGGGGTGCACAGACCAACGACCTCCGAGCAGAACTCAACCGCAGTCGTGCGAGAGAGGACGCCCGGGTCTCTTTAGAGAGGGCGAGCGAGCGCCGCCAAAACATTGAGGGTCGCAACCTCGATCAAGACTTCGCTGCGATGGCACCGCAGAGTGCAATGGGCACCCGGTCCCAAGCTAGTGTCCCCTTGGCCGGCGTGGGCTGCGCCGCACTCGCGGATCATCTTCGCGCGACATCATGGCCACCCAAGTTCCAACCGCACCTACCGGAAAAGTACGACGGAACATCAAACCCGTCGGAATTCCTGCAGGTGTACGTCACCGCTATCACAGCAGCAGGTGCAAACACCGCTATGATGGCGACATATTTTCATGTCGCCTTGTCTGGACCTGCCCGGACTTGGGTCATGGACCTCGCCCCAGGTTCAATCTACTCCTGGGCAGAGCTCTGCGCTCGGTTCGTTATGAACTTCACTAGCGCTTACCAGCAGCACGGTGTGGAGGCCCACCTCCACGCGGTAAGCCAGGAGCCCGGGGAGACTCTCCGGACGTTCATCTCCCGCTTCACCAAGGTGCGAGGTACTATACCTCGCATTTCTGATGTTTCCATCATCACGGCCTTCCGCTAGGGAGTACGTGATGAGAAAATGTTGGAGAAGTTGGCCACGCATGATGTTGAAACTGTCCCCACGCTCTTCGCTCCGGCCGACAAATGTGCCAGAGCCACCGAGGGCCGTGCATGGCACTCGGCCCCACAAACCGGGGCTGCCCAGTCGGGTGGCTCGGGTGCCGTTCCTCGGGATGGTAAGAAGAAAAAGAAGGACCGCGACTACCAGAAGCCGCAGTCCACCGCTCTAGTCATTGCAGCCGCGACCGGGGGCCGAGGCAACCACAACAAACACCGACGACCGCAGAGGGGTAACATCGACTCATTCCCTATGCACCCCAACGGTCGCCACAGTGCCGCGGAGTGTCGCGAGATCATTGATCTCGCGAAAGGCGTTAGCGAGCAACGTGAGCAGTCTTCTAAGGACGGCTCCCCACCTCGTCGCCAACCTGGCAAAGAAAAGGTCGACGATGGCAAGGTGGCCGCGGCTGAACAGGGCCTCGGGTATCAGTCACTCGAGGGAGACCTGAAGGATGTCTTCGCCGGAGGCTCCTAGTTTGGTGGAGACAACTAGATGGACCCCCAGGGGACCCTGTGCTCCTCGGTCTACGGGGCCGAAGCCTGCCTTCTCCCGGAAACCCTTCTGGACTCCCCACGGGTACAGACTTCTGACAGGTCCATGCAGAAATGGCTACAGCACGAGGACGAGGACTCCCTCGTCAAACGCAGGTGGGAACCCAGGGTCGGGACCTAGTCCTACGGCAAGTACCAAACCAAGAAGGGCTCCGCAACTCTCCCCAGCTGGGAAGGACCCTTCAAGATAGCAGGAATACGCCAACCCATGGGTGACTATCTTGCTATGACTAAAAGAGTACCTCTTCCTCACCTCTGGAGCATCTCTGTAAGTTCTATCCATAGGAGCAAGTCTGAGGGGTCGAGTTTATTTCCCTTTTGTAACTAGGAAACGCATACGTGTACGCCAACCCGGTGAGGTCCGCCCTCATATGCCCGGTCTGTTGGTCTGCACCCATGCATGACATGTTATAAAAAAGATTTACCCCCTCAGATGTGCCTCTATGATAGTTTTATCCTAATGCTCCATGGTCTTACCTTGCAGTTTTCTGGATGTTATTTTATCTAACCGACCCGAACAGTTCCCTTTCCATCAGACATAATGTCATCTGAATTGAACAGCCAGGCTTGCAGTTTAGGACCTCTCTGCGAAAGCAGGAGAGCCCGACAGCCTGGGAGCTAGTTCTAGAGAACGGAGCCCGTTCCATGGGGTGGTCCGGAGCCTGTGTGGACGCTTAGCCTGGTTCCGTACCCGAAAGCCTGCACACTCCACCACTCCATGACGGGTACCTAGTATTTGGAGCTATAAGTCCTGTGCGTCCAGCAACCTGGGGTCCGGAACTAGAGAATGGGCACTTGTCTCCTAGGGTGGTCTGGAGCCCGTGTAGCCGCTCAGCCTGGTCTCGTACCGTGGGCCTACACGCTCCACCACTCTGCGACGGGTGTCCTAGTACCTAGAACCACCATCCAGGGGGTCTGAACGCACAACTTGGCCTCCCAGACTAAACCCTGTAGGTCCCGAGCATGTATCAAAGGATGGCTAGTGTCAGATGGCGGGTCCTGTGGGTGTACTACTAATGCTCCCTAGCCAAAGCTGTGTGCAGGCTCAGGTCCCAGTCGGGGCTAACTCCTTGGTCCATTACCAACTCTTTCTTAGGTATGCTGGTCTGCAGCCTCGACAAATCGAGCCTACATCCCGGGGGCCAGGTACCAAGGAGGAATCGGTTACACCACACACAACAGGGACAAGTGGTACACAGATAAGTGCTAATACTGCTTGATAAATAGTACTCAAAAGTACCTTACAAAAAGCAAAAGTATTACATCCGCCTCTAAGCGGAGTTCTAGCTCCATCTCTACTCTACAAGTATGAACTACCTCCACACCAGTAGGGTCGCATGGGTAGCTAGCTCCGAGCGGCTCACCAGCGAAGGCGACCACCTCTGCACCGACGGCAGCGACCACCTCTGCACCGATGGCTCGCCAGCGGCGGCGACTACCTCGACTCCGAGCGGCTCGCCAGCGGAGGCAACCACCTCTGCAACAGGCAGCCTCACTAGCGGCGGCGACCACCTCTGCGCCAAGCAGCCTCCCCAGCAGTGGCGACCACCTCAGCATGCGCGCCATGGTGAAGAGGTCCTCACCTCCGTCCCCCTACGGGGGTGAGGACAAGACCATCCAAGCCTTGGAGCTAGGAGCACGGTGGAAGGCGGTGCTTGCGGTCTGGCCGGGACCGAGTAGCCGAAGTTTGTGGCGGAACTGCCCGAATTATTCCAACTTAAGTGTCCAAATCCCGCCTCAGAGGCTAGACCACACTTAAATGGGAATAACCCGTCAATCCCTCGGATCTAGTCCGACACGGCCACTGACAGGATCAAGTACCACAATCTCACTCGAAGGTGAGTCACAGAGCAAACACAATAAAGCATAAAACCATACATGTCATAAGGTTAAATTATTACATCGCCTTTATCATCATCGGAGTTTTTGAAAAAGGATCCATCATTGTTCGAAGTGCAGCGGAATAAAACTAACGGTAAATAAAACAGAGGGATGGGGAAGCCTGTCCCATCACTCCTCATGCTCCTCCTCAGCCGAGGCAGGGTCCCACTCGACAGTCCAACCCGGTGGCAGGGTGGTCGGCCAAGTTATCCCAGCAACCATCTCCTCCAGGGAACCTGTAAAAAATTATGCCACAAGCAAGGCTGAGTATACTAATACTCAGCTAGACTTACCCGGTGTGAGGAGTCTACTCCTCTACCTCTAGACATGCAGCTGTTTGGCTGTGGGGTTTGGTTGCCAAAAGCACTAGCTGAGTTTCTAAATCAAGATTTTAACTTAGTCAAAGTTAAGTGTGACTCTCTTAAGGCTAAAAGTGAACTATCTACTCATACATGGTAGCAAGCATTATTAACAATCAACATCTTATCTCAACTCATCATACTTCCACTTATTACTCAATGCAGTACAATGGATCAAGCAGTCTCATTAGCTGCGAGAAGCAGACGATTCGAATCGAGTTTTTATCCTTGCAAGGTAAACCTAAACACACGACATGTAGGGGCACTCCGTCCCCACACATATCAACCGTCCCCATCGATTCCCTGGCAACAGATCAGGGCTCACCGCCTTGGCGTACAATGCCCCACTGACCCCGACTGGCCGTCGTGCAGTGGCCGCACTTGTACCCACCATAACCGGAATGGGAGACCTCGTCTCAGGTCGCGTGAGGGGCAAAGTCTGCGGGCAGGTTCACTCAGGTACTAGGCTTACCGATTTACCATATTTCTCGGTATGTGTTTAGTACATTCAAACGCTTGACACAGGTATCCGCACGTTAATCCTTATTCCATTTTCCATCTCGTAAACAACCAATCCCCATGGATTGTTGTCCACCAACTAGTATCATGATAGTGTGAAAGTGGGTACAATCAATTTCCTGATCTCGCGCGAGTGCTAGAAAAATCACTCGTCTTCTACCGAGATCCTATTTAATTAAAGCAACTACTCGACCTGTCATACTAGTATTCATTTCAAAAGGATTCCTGAGATCATGCAACTAGGGTTTCAAATAATTCCTACACCTAAGTGCACAATCAATCCTACAATCATTAAGTGAAGTAAAATAGCATAAATAACAGGTTATGCATAAAACCGGGGCTTGCCTTCTAAAGCAGTGGCAGGCAGGTCCTCCTGAGCTGGCTCTGGTGCTGGATCTGGGGCTACCTCCTGAGCAGCTCCTTGCTCTGGCACGAGGATGTACTCTCCGTCAGCAAGATTACAGTCTATCGAAATGCAATGAACATGTATGTCATGATTATGCATGATTTAAGAACATTAAGTTAAAGAAACTAAGTTAAGAATTAACTTAAGGTTTTCTCAGTTATGCGGGGCTTCTAGTGGTACATAGATAGACTTATTACTCTTTGGACTTAAGTTTTCCTTTAGGATAACATAGGGGATTTGTATTGCCTTGATACATGTGAGTGGACAGCAATAAAGTTTTTTTTAGGGACAACCTTTATTCATATCTTTTATTTCTCTTCCCTTAGTTTCCATTTAGGTTTTCTAGGGTAGATTTGAACTACAACAGGGTTTTATTAATTTCCAAAAATTCTATAAATGTTACAGTGGGTTGTTACTGGCTATTTTAGCTTGTTTTAAGAATTTGAGGCTTAAGGTATAAAAGTTAGGCCTTAAACAAAAATAACAAAAGTTAGGTAAAAAGGGGCACTTTACACTATACCTCCTAGTTAGGGGTAGGCTCTGTCCTAAAGGTTATTTTTGTTGACATCCTCTGGTGAAAATAGGTCTTTGCTCTAAAAATCACAGGAAACTAAAGGGTGGTTAATTAGCTATGATTTTCCCAAGTTTAATGTCAAAAAGGCACTTTCTACTACCTTATTATTTGAAAAATGACAAACAGCAGATTTCATATTTTTCTTAGGTTCTTTCTGATAAAACAATAGTTATCCCAAGGGTGGGGGTGTTTTCACCTTGGGGTTATTTTTGTGGAGTTTTTCTAAGTTATCCTTGTTTTATTAATTTAAAAGAGATCTTAATTATTTTACACTAAAACAGGGCATGATATATTTTTCTAGTGAACTACATTAACTAAGTATCTTAACAAAAATAGGGGTGCCCTCTGGTTCAATATTTTTGTCACCTTTCCTATTTTTCTTTAAACTTAAGCATATTTGGAATAAGGGGTTTAAAACTAACTTAAATTGATGGACAGAGGGGTTTATCATTTTTAAACAGGTTAGTAGGTGAATATAAACTTCTCCACATTTTCCTAACCTTAGTCAAATAGCCTAACTATTTTTCTGACTATTATTTAGCTTTTGGCCAAAACTAACATTAAATCAGAACCTTATATTTTTCTCTAGTGCTTATGGGGTTTTATATTTTTCTTAAGTAGGTTATATTAATTTGAGTCTAGCAAAATTGGTTTGACCAAATTTGGATAAACCAAACAGAAGTTATGGGTTTTTAAAGTTTCTGTTTGAATTTAAAACAGATTTTAATTAAGTTTTCCTGAAAAAACAGTTTGCGCCGAGGTCCCTGGGTTTAAAACAAATCAAACCTCACAGATCTACCCTTAAGGCACTATTCACTTGAGTCTCTGACCTTTCACTTAACCCCCTGGGTTTCTCTCCCTCTCACCCGCAGTCCCTCCCTCTACTGAAACAGTAGCCGCGGCAAAAGAAAGGGTGGCGCGGCTTACCAGCGGCGAGGTAGGTCCGGCGAGGTGGTCGGTGATGTTCAGGAGGTCGCGACGGTCACGGCGATGTGCGGGTCGGCGTCAGAGGTGGTCGGAGCTCCCCTGGCCACAAACGCAGGCGGCGGGGATCGACGGCGACGCCTGCTCCGGCCAAACCACGGCGGGGGAGTTCAATTAAAGGGCATGAGGAGCTTCACGGGATGACACAGAGGCCGTGCGCGCAACGAATCGGGAAATGGTGAAGGGGTTTACCCGGTCCACGTGCGCCGGCGAGTTCTTGAACTCCGGTGAGCGCGATTTGGCCTCTCCGGTGACGCGGGCCCTCGGTTCAAGCTTGAGCCAGGCTCACGGTCTCACCAGGAAGCTATTTGGGTGCTTGAATCGAACGGAGGGGGACTGGAAAGGGGTTGGCCACGGCGGTGGCGCTCGGGCGGCACTGGCGGGTCGCGGGGAGGTCGCCGGAGGCAACGGCTGGCTCGGGCGAGGTTGGCGCAGTACGGAGGAGGTAACGGGGGAAGCAACCGAGCGCTGGGGCGGGTTTTATAGGCGCGGACGCGGCCGGGGCGCCGGCTCCACCGTTTGGCGCGACGCGGGCACGCGGGGCGCGCGCGCGGGCGTGCTCTGGCGAGCTCAGAGCGCGTCGAACACGTGGCGCGTTGCTTCTGCCCGTGTTCTTCGCTCTGCTGAGCGGCCAGGCGTACGAATCTTGCCCTACCGCCTGTGGGAGATTTCTTCCCTGCACCTAGGGCTACCTAGTTCATGTAAGTTCCAAGGGTAGATGTGGTCTGGTTGAAGAGATACGGTAGCGCCAAGTCTTGTCTGTCTGCCCTGTGCAAACCGAGACAAAACCAGTGCCAACTCGTGTCAAATGGTTTTGGCTTGGGTTCAAACTTTTCCAGGGCATTCTAGGGTTCATTTGGCGCCACTTTGCTAATTGGGTCGACTGGTTTTGAAAAGGGGATCAAGGTGAACATGAGGGATCTTTGCTCAAGGGTTGGTTTTTAACTTAGGCAAAATCTGCATTTTTTTCCCTTGTGTTCAACCTTTGGTGATCTTTTTAGGACTTTTCTGAAAACTTCTTGGGGGTACTTCCTTACTATTAATGGTAGGTTATTGAGTGTATTACAACTTTTATATTTGGTCCAAGCCATGATCTTGAGGTTTACATGCTCTTTTGATCATGGCTTCAATTAGGGTTATAATTGCCTATGGGGGTTTTGCTCTAGGGTTTTGAGAGATCCCCACTTAGATGTGCATGATAAGCTAGGGCATGACATCCAAAGTGGATTACACTTGCTTAGGACCTAGAATTCCAAGTGTGGTATACTTTGCCCAATTAAATCTTCATGTGATAATGGGTAAAAGGGGAAACTCTAGCATGGACACCCAGAGTAACACCTGGGGTGTTACAGCCCTCCCCCCTTAAAGGAATCTCGTCCCGAGATTTTAGGTAGAGTCCCTTGGAGGGTGCTGGAAGGTGTGTTGGTGTCGCGCTTTCTTTATACTCAAGTTTCTCTTGTTAACTGCTCTTCGAATGTCATTCTCTTTGCAACTTCAGAAGGAAGCCCTTCTTAAGTTAAATCCACAACTTAGACTATTCTTATTATCTAAGTTTTTCTTATAACTGGATTCAAAGGGCAGGTGGGGGGGGGGGTTTCTGGGGTTACATACCGACTCCTTTGGGTAGAAAGTCGGGGAAGCGAGAGCGTAGAAAATCCTCAGTCTCCCATGTAGCTTCTTCTGCTGAATGGTGACTCCACTGAACCTTATACATTATGACCGACCTTGCCCGAGTTGATCTCTCCTTTTGATCTAACACCTTGACGGGGTACTCTTGATAGGACAAGTCTGGTTCTATCTCAATGTCTGGTTCCGGGAGTACTTCAGTGGGTAGACGAACGCATTTCCGCAGTTGAGATACATGGAACACATTATGAACTGCTGACATGTGAGGTGGCAATTCCACTTGATAGGCTACGGGTCCACAAGCTTCCTTGATCTCATAGGGTCCAATGTAGCGAGGGGCTAACTTGCCCTTGATCCCGAATCTCTAAACACCCTTGGTGGGTGATACCTTAAGATAGACATGATCTCCCACCTCAAACTGTAGAGGCTTCCGCCTCTTATCGTGATAGCTCCTTTGCCTAGCCTGAGCAGCTTCCAAGTTCTTGGTAATGACCCTGACCTTTGCCTCTGCTTCGAGTACTAAGTCTGGCCCAAAAATTTCCCTTTCTCCTGCTTGAGACCAATTCAGTGGGGTCCTACATCTTCTCCCATATAATGCCTCAAAAGGTGCCATCTTTAAACTGGACTGATAGCTATTGTTGTAAGAGAATTCTGCCAAAGACAGACACTTATCCCAATCCTTTCCATAATGTAGTGCACAGGCTCGCAACATATCTTCCAAAATCTGATTCACCCTTTCTGTCTGCCCATCGGTTTGGGGGTGGTATGCTGAGCTTCGGATGACATGGGTTCCAAGTGATTCTTGCAGTTTCTCCCAAAAGCGTGCCACAAACAGTGCTCCTCTGTCAGATATAATGGTCTTGGGAATACCATGCAATCTCACTATCTGATCAACATAAATTTCAGCATACTTCTCGGTCTTGTGGGTGGTGTGCACTGGCAAGAAATGAGCCGTCTTGGTCAATCTGTCCACGATAACCCAAATAGAATCATGGTGTCTGGAGGTATTGGGTAATCCCACTATAAAGTCCATGCAAATGTCCTCCCATTTCCAAGATGGTATGGGAAGGGGTTGCAGAGGGCCTGCTGCCTTCAAGTGACTAGCCTTTATCCTTTGACAAGTATCACACTCGGATATGTACTTGGCAATTTCCCTTTTCATTCTAGTCCACCAATATAAAGATCTGAGATCATGATACATCTTGTTGCTACCAGGGTGCATGGAGAATTTGGAAAGGTGAGCTTCGTCCAGTATCTTCTTTCTGAGCTCAGGGTCCTTAGGAACAACCAATCGATCTCCAAACCATAGAATTCCCTTGCTGTCTTGTCGGAAACACTTGTATTTTTCTGCCTTTTGCTTGATCATATCCTTGATAACCTGAACACCCTTATCCTCAACCTGAGCCCTTACTATCTGTTCTTGCAATGTGGGCTCCACCGAGATATAGCTTAGGTTACCCGAAGAAACAACTTCCAGGTTCAGTTTGCACAATTCATCACACAGGGTGGTAACTCCCACATCCATGCTCATGCAATCACACTGGCCCTTTCTGCTTAAGGCATCTGCCACAATATTGGCCTTACCAGGGTGGTAATGCACCTCCAGATCATAGTCCTTAATCAACTCTAACCATCTCCTTTGCCTCATGTTCAGATCTGCCTGAGTGAAGATGTATTTGAGGCTCTTGTGATCAGTGTAGATGTTACAGTGAGCTCCCATCAGGTAGTGCCTCCAAATCTTAAGAGCATGAACTACAGCTGCCAACTCTAGATCATGTGTAGGGTAGTTCTGCTCATGGGGCCTGAGTGCCCGGGAAGCATAAGCAATCACTCTGCTCTCTTGCATTAAGACACATCCCAAACCAGTACCAGAAGCATCACAATAAACTTCAAATGGCTTGGTGTTGTCAGGTTGAGCTAGCACTGGGGCTGTTGTCAAATGCTGTCTCAAGGTATGAAAGGCATCCTCACACTTTTGACTCCACTCAAATTTGACTCCCTTCTTCAACAGTTCAGTCATTGGTTTGGCAATTCTGGAGAAATCCGGAATAAATCGTCGATAATACCCTGCCAATCCCAGAAAACTCCGAATTTGCTTTACTGTGGTCGGGGGTTTCCAATTTATCACTTCTTGCACCTTCTCAGGATCAACTGATACCCCATCCTGAGAAATGGTATGACCCAAGAATTTGATCTCCTTCAGCCAGAACTCACACTTACTCAGCTTAGCATACAACTGATGATCACGCAGTCTCTGAAGTACAGTATGCAAGTGTTTGGTGTGCTCGGCTTCGTTCTTGGAATAGATCAGTATATCATCAATGAAAACGACCACAAACTTGTCTAACTCTGGCATGAAAACTGAGTTCATCAAGTACATAAAATAAGCCGGGGCATTGGTCAGCCCAAAAGACATCACCAGAAACTCATACAGTCCATATCTGGTAGAAAAAGCCGTCTTGGGAATATCACTAGTACGGATCTTGATCTGATGGTATCCTGAGCGAAGGTCTATCTTGGAGAATACCTTGGCTCCAACCAATTGATCAAACAGAACATCAATGCGAGGCAACGGGTATTTGTTCTTTATGGTCACCGCATTGAGAGGGCGGTAGTCAACACACATCCTCAAACTCTCATCCTTTTTCTTCACAAATAACGCTGGACATCCCCATGGTGAAGTGCTTGGACGAATAAATCCCTTGTCCAACAACTCTTGCAGTTGCTTCTTCAATTCTGCCAATTCCGCGGGAGGCATCCGATAGGGTCTCTTGGAGATCGGAGCAGTCCCGGGTTGCAACTCAATTGCGAACTCAATGTCTCGGTCAGGTGGCATTCCTGGCAATTCATCCGGAAAAACATCTGGATAGTCACAGACCACTGGGATCTTTTCCACTGGGGATTCTATCATAGCAAAAGCACAAGAACGGGTGCATCCCTGGTCGGGTAGATATAAGGTAATCTCACCATCAACAGGGGAGCGGAGTTCTATGGCTCTAGCTGCAACATCAATCACTGCGTGGTGTCGTGACAACCAATCAGTCCCTAAGATGATATCCACACTATCCAATCCCATTATCATTAGGGTAGTTTTGAAAATGAGACTACCCAGCTTAATTGGTACGTGCCTACAGATCTGATAGGAGGCAACCCTGCCTCCTGGTGTTGAGATTGTAATACCCCCATTGGTGTGGTGAAAAGGCAATTGGCACTTGGAGCAAAATTTGGTACTGATAAAACTATGTGAAGCACCGGAATCAAAAAGAACAATAGCAGGAAAATTTAATACTGTAAAGATACCAGTCAAGACGGGTGCTCCCTCTGGGATATCAACCATGGTGGTGAAGTTCAGCCTGCCCTGCCTCACTTGCACCTTCTGTCTCTTGCCTTGGTTCTGATTTGCATTCTGCCCCTGCCTCTGCTGGTTCCTAGGGCAATTCTTGGCATAATGCCCAGTGTTGCCACAAGTGAAACATCTGTTATCATTGGCTTGGCGGTACTGCTGCTGCTGATTATTCCGCTGTGCTGGAAACTGGTTGCGGTTGGGTGCCTGCTGCTGCTGCTGCTGCTGCTGAGGTCGGATTACCCATCGCCCTTGCTGCTGCTGAGGTCCCCTGCCCTGGGTGTCGGACACAATCCGGAAACGCTGTGGCTGAGCTGAGGGTCCTGCCACAGGGGTCTTCCGCTTTTTCTCTGCCTGCCTAGCGGTAATGCAGTCCTCTTGGGAGATTGCCATGTTGACCAACTCATTGTAGTTGTTGGCCCTGACGGTGTTGAGACGATCCCGGAGCTTAGTGCTGAGCCCCCTTCTGAATCTGTCCCTCTTCTTCTCATCTGTATCCGCATGATATCCCGCATACTGGCACAAGTCATTAAAGGCCTGGGCATATTGCAACACTGTCCTGTTGCCCTGAGTGAGTGCCAAGAACTCATTGAGTTTCCTGTCCATGATCCCCGCTGGTATATGGTGTCCTCTAAAAGCTGCCTTAAACTCCCTCCACTCCACCTCTCGGTCCTCTGGCTGCATAGCTAGAAAGTGATCCCACCAAGTCCTTGCAGGTCCGCGAAGCTGCTGGGTGGCGAACCTGACCTTGGTGACCTCTGAGCAAACTCCATGGAGCAGTGGAAATTTGGACTCCACCACTCGCAGCCACACATCTGCGTCAAGTGGGTCTTCTGCCCGTGTGAACAGTGGAGGCTGGGTGCTGAGGAATTCCTGATAGGTGGCCACCGCGGGGTGACGCTGGTGGTCTCCACCACCATAATGCTGGGGTGGTGGCTGACGTTGAGCCAGCTGCCTCAGGATCTCATTCTGCTGAGCCATGAGCTCCTGCAGAGTGGGAGGTGGGGGTGGTGGCGGAACGTGCTCGTTCTGGCCACGGCGCTGCCTCCCAGCCATCTGAAAAACCACATACATACTTAACACCATAGTTCCGAAATTCAAAATTTTATCACGGGAAAAAGTTAAACAGCGGGAATTTAAAAGGCATAAATTTTCCTTCCTTCCAAGATTAAGCTAATAACAGCATCCATCCATCAAGCTCCCAAAAGAGTTTAATACGATTACATCAAAATGTTCCAAAATGACTCAACTCTACCTAGCCTAGTACCCCAAGGGTGCAAAAGCTAAGCTAGTGGCGAGGAGTCCGACTGTCCGACTTCTAAGCCTACCCTGGACACCTAGTGAGCGAACGAAGCAACACTGGACTCGGGGGAAGGTGGTCTTCCCGAGCCCGCAGTGTCCACACTGGAGGCAGGCTCATCTCCTCCCTCAATGTCGACGTCCTCGTCGTCCTCTTGGTCCTGGATCTCCTGGTGGTGCATGTCCAGGTGCTCATTTGCTTCTGCCAGCTGCTGCTGAGTGTTGAGGAGCTGATCCTCTAGGACCTCAATGGTGTTCTCCCGGGTGCCCACTAGCTCCTCCAACTCATGAATCTCACCAGACAGCTGCTCCACTTGCAAATCTTTCTCGACCATTTCTTGCGACAAGTCGACCACAAGCTCCTCTCGGTTATCCAACGTGATCTTGGTGGCCTCCAGCAGTGCCATCAGATGGGACATTGCCTCACCGCGCATCACTTGCAGACGGTACAGAGCATTCATGCACCGTACTGTTAAGTGCGCAGTCTGTCCTGGGTAGATGGCCCAGATATCCTTAGCATGCTCCACCCGATCCTTCCACATTGGGTCGTCCTCCTTCTCAGCGGGGAACAAGCCAATGGGGTGGGTAGCCAGCTCTAAGGGATGAAATCCGCAGAAGGTAGTCAATCCATGCAGCGCGATTGCCTCGATCGTGTCCTCCGCTCGGTATCCGAAGGACTCGGAGTCCAAGGAGCGCCAGCCTGGCTGCAGGGGATGAGGCTCCAAGGTCATCCTCACCCTACAGCGGGGCACTTGGTGCTTCTCGAACTGCTGCACCGCGTACTGAGGGGGTGTCGTGTATCCAGCCCCCTGAAGTACCTCCCACAGAATGCGGGGAAAACCCTCTCTGCAAGTCCGTCCGTGTGGGTCAGTGCATTTCCGTCATCGGAGGATCCATGGGAAGTCATCTGTGTACGGTTAAGCGTAAGCAAAAGAAAAGAATTATAAAAAGAACAAGAAAATAAAACTCAGCCTCTCTCTAGTTAAGTAAAAAGGCACTAAGGACCTAGCTGGGTGTTATCTTGTTTTTAAGTCCTTACTTTAGTTATCCATTGCTTAATTATGAATGCATGCATGCTCGTCCTGAACGACCTCACAACAAGATAGAAGGAATAGGGAGGAACTCCCATCCTGTAAAAGTGGCATGTAGGGCCTAGTCACTTAGCCACCTAGCTACCCTTCTATTAACCTAAGGCTTCGCGTCCTAGGTCTATCCTGCTCGTCCTACTATCTATCCAACTTGTTTCTATCAAGTTTTATTTAGAAAATTGATGGTATTTACATTTTATTGATTCCTCTGTGGTGGTACAAGCTCCGATACCAGCTGTGGCGGAACTGCCCGAATTATTCCAACTTAAGTGTCCAAATCCCGCCTCAGAGGCTAGACCACACTTAAATGGGAATAACCTGTCAATCCCTCGGATCTAGTCCGACACGGCCACTGACAGGATCAAGTACCACAATCTCACTCGAAGGTGAGTCACAGAGCAAACACAATAAAGCATAAAACCATACATGTCATAAGGTTAAATTATTACATCGCCTTTATCATCATCGGAGTTTTTGAAAAAGGATCCATCATTGTTCGAAGTGCAGCGGAATAAAACTAACGGTAAATAAAACAGAGGGATGGGGAAGCCTGTCCCATCACTCCTCATGCTCCTCCTCAGCCGAGGCAGGGTCCCACTCGACAGTCCAACCCGGTGGCAGGGTGGTCGGCCAAGTTATCCCAGCAACCATCTCCTCCAGGGAACCTGTAAAAAATTATGCCACAAGCAAGGCTGAGTATACTAATACTCAGCTAGACTTACCCGGTGTGAGGAGTCTACTCCTCTACCTCTAGACATGCAGCTGTTTGGCTGTGGGGTTTGGTTGCCAAAAGCACTAGCTGAGTTTCTAAATCAAGATTTTAACTTAGTCAAAGTTAAGTGTGACTCTCTTAAGGCTAAAAGTGAACTATCTACTCATACATGGTAGCAAGCATTATTAACAATCAACATCTTATCTCAACTCATCATACTTCCACTTATTACTCAATGCAGTACAATGGATCAAGCAGTCTCATTAGCTGCGAGAAGCAGACGATTCGAATCGAGTTTTTATCCTTGCAAGGTAAACCTAAACACACGACATGTAGGGGCACTCCGTCCCCACACATATCAACCGTCCCCATCGATTCCCTGGCAACAGATCAGGGCTCACCGCCTTGGCGTACAATGCCCCACTGACCCCGACTGGCCGTCGTGCAGTGGCCGCACTTGTACCCACCATAACCGGAATGGGAGACCTCGTCTCAGGCCGCGTGAGGGGCAAAGTCTGCGGGCAGGTTCACTCAGGTACTAGGCTTACCGATTTACCATATTTCTTGGTATGTGTTTAGTACATTCAAACGCTTGACACAGGTATCCGCACGTTAATCCTTATTCCATTTTCCATCTCGTAAACAACCAATCCCCATGGATTGTTGTCTACCAACTAGTATCATGATAGTGTGAAAGTGGGTACAATCAATTTCCTGATCTCGCGCGAGTGCTAGAAAAATCACTCGTCTTCTACCGAGATCCTATTTAATTAAAGCAACTACTCGACCTGTCATACTAGTATTCATTTCAAAAGGATTCCTGAGATCATGCAACTAGGGTTTCAAATAATTCCTACACCTAAGTGCACAATCAATCCTACAATCATTAAGTGAAGTAAAATAGCATAAATAACAGGTTATGCATAAAACCGGGGCTTGCCTTCTAAAGCAGTGGCAGGCAGGTCCTCCTGAGCTGGCTCTGGTGCTGGATCTGGGGCTACCTCCTGAGCAGCTCCTTGCTCCGGCACGAGGATGTACTCTCCGTCAGCAAGATTACAGTCTATCGAAATGCAATGAACATGTATGTCATGATTATGCATGATTTAAGAACATTAAGTTAAAGAAACTAAGTTAAGAATTAACTTAAGGTTTTCTCAGTTATGCGGGGCTTCTAGTGGTACATAGATAGACTTATTACTCTTTGGACTTAAGTTTTCCTTTAGGATAACATAGGGGATTTGTATTGCCTTGATACATGTGAGTGGACAGCAATAAAGTTTTTTTTAGGGACAACCTTTATTCATATCTTTTATTTCTCTTCCCTTAGTTTCCATTTAGGTTTTCTAAGGTAGATTTGAACTACAACAGGGTTTTATTAATTTCCAAAAATTCTATAAATGTTACAGTGGGTTGTTACTGGCTATTTTAGCTTGTTTTAAGAATTTGAGGCTTAAGGTATAAAAGTTAGGCCTTAAACAAAAATAACAAAAGTTAGGTAAAAAGGGGCACTTTACACTATACCTCCTAGTTAGGGGTAGGCTCTGTCCTAAAGGTTATTTTTGTTGACATCCTCTGGTGAAAATAGGTCTTTGCTCTAAAAATCACAGGAAACTAAAGGGTGGTTAATTAGCTATGATTTTCCCAAGTTTAATGTCAAAAAGGCACTTTCTACTACCTTATTATTTGAAAAATGACAAACAGCAGATTTCATATTTTTCTTAGGTTCTTTCTGATAAAACAATAGTTATCCCAAGGGTGGGGGTGTTTTCACCTTGGGGTTTTTTTTGTGGAGTTTTTCTAAGTTATCCTTGTTTTATTAATTTAAAAGAGATCTTAATTATTTTACACTAAAACAGGGCATGATATATTTTTCTAGTGAACTACATTAACTAAGTATCTTAACAAAAATAGGGGTGCCCTCTGGTTCAATATTTTTGTCACCTTTCCTATTTTTCTTTAAACTTAAGCATATTTGGAATAAGGGGTTTAAAACTAACTTAAAGTGATGGACAGAGGGGTTTATCATTTTTAAACAGGTTAGTAGGTGAATATAAACTTCTCCACATTTTCCTAACCTTAGTCAAATAGCCTAACTATTTTTCTGACTATTATTTAGCTTTTGGCCAAAACTAACATTAAATCAGAACCTTATATTTTTCTCTAGTGCTTATGGGGTTTTATATTTTTCTTAAGTAGGTTATATTAATTTGAGTCTAGCAAAATTGGTTTGACCAAATTTGGATAAACCAAACAGAAGTTATGGGTTTTTAAAGTTTCTGTTTGAATTTAAAACAGATTTTAATTAAGTTTTCCTGAAAAAACAGTTTGCGCCGAGGTCCCTGGGTTTAAAACAAATCAAACCTCACAGATCTACCCTTAAGGCACTATTCACTTGAGTCTCTGACCTTTCACTTAACCCCCTGGGTTTCTCTCCCTCTCACCCGCAGTCCCTCCCTCTACTGAAACAGTAGCCGCGACAAAAGAAAGGGTGGCGCGGCTTACCGGCGGCGAGGTAGGTCCGGCGAGGTGGTCGGTGATGTTCAGGAGGTCGCGACGGTCACGGCGATGTGCGGGTCGGCGTCAGAGGTGGTCGGAGCTCCCCTGGCCACGAACGCAGGCGGCGGGGATCGACGGCGACGCCTGCTCCGGCCAAACCACGGCGGTGGAGTTCAATTAAAGGGCATGAGGAGCTTCACGGGATGACACAGAGGCCGTGCGCGCAACGAATCGGGAAATGGTGAAGGGGTTTACCCGGTCCACGTGCGCCGGCGAGTTCTTGAACTCCGGTGAGCGCGATTTGGCCTCTCCGGTGACGCGGGCCCTCGGTTCAAGCTTGAGCCAGGCTCACGGTCTCACCAGGAAGCTATTTGGGTGCTTGAATCGAACGGAGGGGGACTGGAAAGGGGTTGGCCACGGCGGTGGCGCTCGGGCGGCACTGGCGGGTCGCGGGGAGGTCGCCGGAGGCAACGGCTGGCTCGGGCGAGGTTGGCGCAGTACGGAGGAGGTAACGGGGGAAGCAACCGAGCGCTGGGGCGGGTTTTATAGGCGCGGACGCGGCCGGGGCGCCGGCTCCACCGTTTGGCGCGACGCGGGCACGCGGGGCGCGCGCGCGGGCGTGCTCTGGCGAGCTCAGAGCGCGTCGAACACGTGGCGCGTTGCTTCTGCCCGTGTTCTTCGCTCTGCTGAGCGGCCAGGCGTACGAATCTTGCCCTACCGCCTATGGGAGATTTCTTCCCTGCACCTAGGGCTACCTAGTTCATGTAAGTTCCAAGGGTAGATGTGGTCTGGTTGAAGAGATACGGTAGCGCCAAGTCTTGTCTGTCTGCCCTGTGCAAACCGAGACAAAACCAGTGCCAACTCGTGTCAAATGGTTTTGGCTTGGGTTCAAACTTTTCCAGGGCATTCTAGGGTTCATTTGGCGCCACTTTGCTAATTGGGTCGACTGGTTTTGAAAAGGGGATCAAGGTGAACATGAGGGATCTTTGCTCAAGGGTTGGTTTTTAACTTAGGCAAAATCTGCATTTTTTCCCTTGTGTTCAACCTTTGGTGATCTTTTTAGGACTTTTCTGAAAACTTCTTGGGGGTACTTCCTTACTATTAATGGTAGGTTATTGAGTGTATTACAACTTTTATATTTGGTCCAAGCCATGATCTTGAGGTTTACATGCTCTTTTGATCATGGCTTCAATTAGGGTTATAATTGCCTATGGGGGTTTTGCTCTAGGGTTTTGAGAGATCCCCACTTAGATGTGCATGATAAGCTAGGGCATGACATCCAAAGTGGATTACACTTGCTTAGGACCTAGAATTCCAAGTGTGGTATACTTTGCCCAATTAAATCTTCATGTGATAATGGGTAAAAGGGGAAACTCTAGCATGGACACCCAGAGTAACACCTGGGGTGTTACAAAGTTCACCTCCTTCACAAGGTTGGTGATCATCCTTTTCCTCCGAATGCTGGAGGAAGAGGCGGGCACCAGCCCATGTGGGAGGCGAAACCGTGGCTCAGCTCGTTCCCCACCATCGCGAGGCTGATGAACATCCTTGAAGCCAAGCACCGGTGGAAGAGCGCTGCTCCCACAAGGCCACACACCTCCAGCAGAGGAAAAACAAGACCGGTAGCACCGGCCCGCTAGGAAGGACAAAAGGCACAAACTCTCTAGCAGCAAGCTCATCGGGGTGGATAACGCCAGCGCAAATCCTTCCGCTGAGCGCCGGCGCATTCCATCCAAGCAAGTGGTATACCATTTCGAGCACTCACTCAGTTTGGGTGTGCTCGGGGTGAAGTCACAAGGCCATGGCAAACTACGGCAACGCAAAGCAAAAACCTTGAAGGCAAAGGGGCACAGAGAGCTCGGAGGCAAAAGGACGCCGCGAGTGGGAAAAAAGCAAGACATGGATGCTACTCGAAGGGTGAACCCCTTTTTAAAGGCAAATTTCCCCGCTCGCGCCCCAAAACGTCACAGGCAATGTCTCCCCCGATGCGCACCAGGGTTCCTATCCTATGACATGGGGGCTAGACCTCACATGTCATACAAGCTGGCCCGAAGCGCGAAGAATGCGAACCGCCGCACAAGGAGCGTGCAACCGCCCTGCGGTTATACGCCCTTTCATCTCCACCGCAACCAGCGGTCAAGGAGGCGAACCGCCGCACAAGGAGCGTGCAACCGCCCCCTCGGCTTCACTGCAACCGGTGGTCCAACCTCTGGCATGGGGGCCTAGACCCACATGTCATGCAACCGGCGCACCGGTTTCTGGGTGCAGAAAAGTTGCACCGCCGCTCGCGCCAATACCTCGCCTCCTCGAGGCCGTCGCAGAAGACTGAGGTGATAAATTTTCAAAACCAATGCAGCGACTCGAGGCACCCCGCGCATGGCCCAACAAAGACATTAAGTGCGGAGGTCACGGGCCAGTCAGCCGCGGGGACAAGCGTGGCAGTCGGCGTGGCCATGGGCAGGCCGGCAGTAATTGCATCAACAGGCGCACAAGAGAAGCGAGCCAATCGCCAGTCAAACTTTGGCCCCACCTGCAGGTTCGCATACTCCTTTGAGGCGGGCCCGGGGGCCACTGTCGGTACCCTGAATCAGGGGTACCCCTTACTACAGTATGAAGACGCGGTGCCCGTACGGTGTTCCCTAGCCGCACGGTGAACAACGCTCGACCCCGCCACATGGGCAGCTCAAGGGGCACCATGTGGCAAGGAAAAATGATACATCTAGGATGTATCAGTCGAACCGAACCTCCGTGAGGGAGCACCGGACCCCTCTACGCACAACCCGGACCCCCGATTACAGCTCGGGACTCCCAAGTAAGCATGCCGAGCCCCTTGGATGGGGTCCAGATCCCTCTGAGTAAGGTCCGGGCCGCTACGAGGTCCCGGGACAGGAGAAACCCTGGCATGAGCAGGGGTCCGGTACTGACACGTATCCGGGCCTTACTCTGCGCATGTGCTCCCCGCTCAGGCGGAGACCCGATGCGGCCACGTGGCTCGTTGCCCATGACATAAGCCAGCGGGCGGAGCCTGACGTAAGGCCCCTAGACTGCGCGGACTCTGCATTTATTGCGAAAAGGACGCGCCGCCTGACCACCCTGCTGACAGGCGATGTGCCCCCTCAGCATTTATTGCGTCCTGTCCACTCCGCTGGCAGGCGGCACCAGGGCCACCCTACAGACGGCGTACCTGTCCAGTCCATAGTCGGAACTGTGCGCCCATGCTGCGCGGTGCACTGTGCTCATCATCCCTTATACGAGAAGCTTCCCCCTGCACGACGAGGCTACGCAGATCTCGGGTGTCAGGGCACAAGAAGATTGCTCCAGCAGCAAACATGAGTAGCGCCAAATGCTACATCTGTTATGTTCCTGGGCCCACATGTCGGGGCTCAGTATTCTTGTGCATGCCCCCCTTGGCTATAAAAGGGGAGGCATGCAACATTACAAAATAGGCTGGGAGAGACGAACGGATAGGCCCAACTTAGACTCTCAATTCTCAAGCTTCCACAGCAATCCAACACATAGTGGAGTAGGGTGTTACGCTCCGGTTGCCCGAACCACAATAAATCCTCGCGTGTTCATGTGCTTGATGTTCACTTAGCAGGACAGGCAAAACGCTTAAGCCCCTTCCTCATCTTAGGATTTAGGGCGGGTGCACTCCGCCACCCGGCCGGAGAATTCCCTCTCTGATAGTGACAATCATTACAAAGATCCAACTTCAGTACATGTCCATCATAACAAGCATCCAACATAAAATAAGCAAACTAACTCTAACTAGACTGACTAGACCGAGACACTAAACTAAGCATTATTACAGGCTCTGACTCTATCGATCTAGGGATCCAAATCTATCTGGGTCCTACAGTTTGGGGTACCATAGTCGAAGCGACCATAGGGCGGTGAACGGTAAGGGTGCTGAATCCCGACAGGGGCGGGAGAACCACCATCCAGATAGTGGCGTGCTGCACACATAGCACGCAATTCCGCAACCTCTGCCCGAACCTTACCCAACTCATCAAGGGCGTGGTCCAACTCTATGTTGAGCACGGCGACCAAGTTGACCATGTTGTTCAGCCTGGGATTGCCCTCACCTACTGGCGAGGCAATCACACCTCCAGCACTGCCGGTCGAACGGCGAGGATAGCACTTCAGGTCAAGGCCATTAGCTACCCCGCTGAACAACGAGCAATACTTAGAAAGTGCCCGTCGTGCTGCATCTTGCATGGCTGCCTCGGCAGTATCCCTCTCAGTAATAGAATAATGCTCTGAGAAGGCTTATGCACCCGAGAAATCATCGTCCGGATGGAGCACCAAGCAAGTAGCCTCCCACTGGTCCGGGTATAGCCCGCGGCGATGCTGGTAGACTACACAACGGTACTCGATAGACCATGTGTGTCGGTCGAAGGCCCGACGCAACAGGGTATCTAGAGCGTCGTGGAAGTGACACCCGCGAGCGGCGTCATGAGTGATGGGTCTAGCGATCCATCCCTCCGGCTCCAGCTCCTTCGAAAGCTCTGTGTCATGGCTTGAACTGCCACTGGCGTTGTCGTCGTCTCCGTCTCCGTCAGGGTCTCCTCCAGCAGCCGGGATGCCTTGAGGTGGTGCAGGGGGCATCTCTGGCTGAGGTGCAGGGGAAGGCGGCCTCTCAGACTCCACCTCCTACTGAGGCGAGGGGGAAGAGTCCTGCTGCTCCTGGTCCTGCTCTTGCTCCTAGCGTCGACGCTCCTGCTCCTCGTGCAGGCGACGATGCAGTCTCTCCACCTGACTGGACTGACCTGGCACCATGCGACGAAGGGGGCGTTCCACCAGGCGAGAAGGCAAAAAGGGGATCACAGACTTATGTGCAGTGCACCTGATACAAGCCATCTACAGAAGACATCGTAAGCACAAGAGTAAGAGTAGAACTATGAGACCAGAAAGTAAACAGAAAGAAAAGTGAGACAAATTTTTTTTGAGATAAGTAGATAACATAGAGTTGGTCAAGATGACCAACTTTTGAAAGAACTCTAAGGTCAAGGTAAGAGTAGATGTCTATAGTCCTTAGGGCAACCATTCTAGTCTAGGTTAGCGGTCCTGTAGTCAGCAAGGCTCTGATACCACTTATGTCACACCCGGTTTTGGAAGGTAAACCGAATGCGAACCATGTATGTGCCAGGATCAGAAACTCACGTACACAGCGATTACATAATTGGACACCATCACACAATGCTCGAAATAAATAGCGGAAAGGTACTTTATTACAACAAGATGTCCAAGACATCCGCAGAGTCTATTACATAACCATTGTTCAACATAATTATCAAAGTGCGGAAATACGAAAAGTAGATGCTAAGCCTACACAGGCAGCTGACTGGGGGTTTGCCACTAAGAAGGAACTAGAACTCGTCATATTGTTGGAACTCCTCGAAGTCATCCATGTTGCCAGCATCACCTCCTAAGCATTGGGTACACTGGGGACAACCTGAGGTGGGGTGGTGTGTAAAGCAAGGGTGAGTACACATCAACGTACTCAGCAAATGTCCCGTTTGGCTAAAGTGGACTAGCTGTATATGGAGTTTGAGGTTAAGCAGTTGCTTTTAGTTGGTCAAGTATTTATTATTATTAGTAGGGCCAAGTTTTAGTAATAAACCGAGTTATTACCCAGAAATACCTCCTCAAACGAGGAAATACCAGAGATCAGATTTTATAACATCATTATTGATCATCAACATAAAAGTATCCAAAGTTCTTCTAATCAAAGAGGATCCCAAGGCTGCTCTTAACCGTGAGCTCGGCTGATATACCAGTTTTGAACACTCTGCAGAGGTTGCACACTTTACCCACAAGTCGTGATCCCTTTCCAGCCTGGGTTGTACAGACCCGATCTTCACTACCAAGGTGAATGGCTAGGGATACACTACGTAGCCTTTACAAAGACTCCCCTGGTGCATAGCTGCTTGTTAGGTTTTGCCAGTCGTACAAATGCAGTACAACTAATTAATCAGCTAAGGTGGGTGACTAACAAAACCAAATCGAAAGAACCTCTGCACCCCAACCTTGGCAGAGCGAGCACTACACCCTGGCCCCCATTAACGGCCCTCCTGCAAAGCCAACTACACCCCCAGGTTCATCTAATTAATCAGCTAAGGGTGTCCCATTCCACCGTCATGGTTGTACTGTTATCCCGGGTGGTCACTCCACGAACACGTCCTTACAGAGAGGTACTTAGGAAAAGGCATGAGCCCCCTAAGGTATCACAAGATCATCCACAATATCAGGATAACAGTATCGTATCATAAATGTTCACATCATGTTCATTGATTAAGTTAAGGCAATAGCAACGTGCTAACCATGATAACCCAAAAAGGTAAACAAGGATAAGTGAATACATACTAGTCAATCCTTAGGTTTCATAAAGTAATGCAGGACAGTGAATCATAAAGTATGTAGGATATAATGGGTCAGAGGACACTTGCCTTCACCAGGTGATTGCTCAGGGAGGTCTCCAACAACACACTCAGGAACCTCGGACTGCTCGTTGTCTAAATAAAGCGAGCATGCATTCAATACATTTGGAAAGTACAAATGAACATCACACCAAACATGTACAAACATTGGAACACATCTTAAAAGGACACAATACTACATAAGGGATAATGGATTCGAAGTATAACATAAACTATAACCTACATTAACTTTGTTTGAAAATAAATTACTATTTCTCCTAAGTGTTATTTACAAGTATAAAGTCATAGATCAATTTATTTTATGGTGACCTAAAATTTAGAACAGAGATGAACTTATGTAATACATATTATTATCTCACAAGCTCAAACAAGTTTAAATCTCTAAGGTTCTCCTTTTATTTATTTTATTAAATAAATAAAACATACACCTACATTAGTTCATATTCAATCCTAAAAATTTAGAGTGTGCAGATAGTGAGTGAAACCATTTTATTTCAACAGAGAATAATTCTATGAACATTTTGCAATTTGAATCACTAAATTTGGAGTTCATATGCAAAAGTTATGAAATAAACAAGTTTGGGAATTCAAAATGTGAAATTAGGGCTAATTCTGTGTATAATTAAAAGTCCAGGGCTAAGTCTGCAAGATTACAGGGGCCTGCACGCGAAAACCAGGGACGACGGGTTGATTTCTAGTAAACCAAGGGTCTCTTTAAGAAAACTACCGCGCGAAGGGGTATCGGGTGAATCTAACCGCTAGATCAAAAATCGACGGCCGACATTAGATCTACGGCCGAGGGCGCGCGCGGGAGCGGGCGAGCGCTGACAGGCAGGCCAGGGAGTGTCAGTGACAGGGGGAGAGCGCGCTGACCGAGCGGGCCTAGCGCTAGAGGGTTTGAGCGCTGACAGGCGGGCCACGGCGTCAGGGCGCGCGTGCACGAAGCGGTATCCCGTGGTCTGAGCCGTTCGATCTGAATCAGACGAAGGGGATCAGACCGGGGAAACAGACGGCTGTGGGCGGCGCCGCTCCTCTCCGCGGCGATGAAGTCGACAGAGTTGAGGCTGGAGCGAGCTAGGGGGTTCCAGGGTCACCGAAGTTGGGCAGAGAGGAAGAGGGTGCCACGACGAACTCGATGGCGGGGAAAGGACCATGAATCCACGGGCAGAGAGAATAGAACGGCGGTGAGAAGGCCTCGGGCGAGCCGGAGAAACTCTGGTGAGCCATTCCGGCCACGGGGAGGGGTCCTAAGGCGCGCTAAGGCCTTGGCTAACTTCAGCAGAGGCAGGGGCGACATAGGGACCTACTCCAGTGAACTAGACCGGGCTAAATCGGCCGGCCACCGCGCGAGCACGGTGGACCACCGCGGTCGAGCACCGGTGAAGGTGAACTTGGCCGAACACAGGGCGCAATAGGGGAAATTGGGCACGGGGACGGGTGTCTCACCTCGGGGCAGAGCTCGGGGAGGCTTGGAGCGGTCTCCAGCGAGTTGGATGGTCGGGAATGCGAGCGCGGGTCTCCGGCGGCGGCTGGCGGCGTGGGCAGAGCGCGAGAGAGGGTAAAGCTGAGTGAAATGAGGCGAGGGGTGTGCACGGGGCACGGGCGGGGCTCTAAGAAGGGAGCTAGGCGCGTGGGCGGGAGTCGTGCCCGAGAAACCCGACGACGTGCGCGAGTGCGCACTCGCCGGTCCACGGCGAGAGCGGGGAAGGCGGAACTGATAAGGTAGGCCCACGGCGCAGAGAGAGAGAGAGAGAAAAGGGGACGCACGGGGGCAACGGCTTGGCACTGGCGAACCGGGCCCGCGAGACAAAGAGAGAGCGAATGGGCGAAGGAAACCGGCACCGACAGGTTGGCCCCACTGGACAGCGAGCGAGAGAGGGAGGGCGCGTGCGAGAGGGGAACTGCCGCTGACAGGCGGGGTCCGCCTATCAGGCGGCGCGGGCGCGAGGCCTGGTTGGGCTTAGTGGACCGGCTGGGCTACTTTCTCCTTTTCTTTTTCTCTAGATTTTCTAATTCTATTTCTATTTCTTTTCTATAGGGTTTTCAAATCCAAATTCAAACTAGGTTTCAAATCCAAATAAATTCAAACTTGTGCAACACTTCAAAGAATATTTTAAGCTCAACATGATGCAACATGTCATGACTCATAAGGTTTTGACAAAAATAAATAATTAATCTCCACTAGTTTAAGCTATTTCTAATCAAAAAGGAAAAAGGGAGAGAGGATCTAGAGAGAGAGAAAGCCTAGAGTGAGAAAAGGAAGAGTAACACATGATTTTGGGTGATAATTAAAAAGAAATTTTATACCCCCAAAATCAGGGTGTTACAGTTACAATGTCATGAGATAAGCAAAGTGGTGGGGATAAGTATGCTTATTAGGACAAGATGAGTGTCTAAGAATAAGATAGAATCTTTTGAGATTTGTTAGATCTATTAGGGTAAGATAAAATCTTTTAAGATAAGATGAATTTATTAAGGTAAGAGAGTATATTTTAAGATAATATGAATCTATTTAGATAAGAGAGAGTCTTTTAAGATAAAAGGGATCTATTTAGATAAGGGGAACCTTCCAAGATAAGATGGATCTATTTGATATATTCTAGTGAGGTACTTTTAGGCTGTCTCCAGCAGCGTCCCCTAAATTTCGTCCCCTAAAGGAATATTCCCTGTACTTTACAGGACACTCTAAAAGATTCTGTCCTCTATATCTTCTGTGTCTCCAGCAACGTCCCCTAAAATTCGATCCCCTAAAGCTACAGTGTTAACAGAATTCGTTTCTTTTTCTGTTTTCTTTGTTTTGTACCCATTTAATGGTACTGAAAGGATGCTAAAAAATTTGTAATCAATAATATTACAAATAATAATCTAAAAACTATGGTTCATTAATAATTTCGAAATGTACAAAATAAATAACATTGCAATTTATGTTCTGTGCAATTATTGTGGAAAAAACGTGACACCATATTTGAATCGTACGAAAAAATGTTTACGAATTCATATGCTTCCACCGTAAGCCACGACACTTCTTCAACAAGCCATTGTCTAGCTTCGGCTGCACGACAAGCGCATGGCTTCTCTCCGAAGCCTATCCCTTCTATAAATAATCACTACTTCAACACTTCACTCACACTTCGCATACACTCATCCACAACAATGGACCAGTTCGTAGATTCCAATATTTTTCTTAGGATGGCACAAGACATGGAAGATGAAGACCATGAGCTCGAGGTTGCGACGTACCAACATCGTAGGCGTCGTGCACTTAACGAGCGTCGGTACGCTGGTTCCATTCCCGGTCGTGTCCGAATCCATCATGACCATATCAGTGGTGATGCAAGAATCCGAGCCGACTACTTTTGCGCCCAACCGGTTTACACGGATGCACAATTTCGGAGGAGGTATGTTTATTCATACGCACATGTATTAACGTCCATAGTACGTACTTCACAATTGTACTAAAAAAGTTTGCAATATAGGTTTCGCATGCGTCGCCATGTGTTTGAGCGTCTCGTTCTTGCTGTGCAACAAGTGGATCCGTACTTCGTTCAACGTCCAAACTGTGTCGGTGAGCTAGGCCTATCTGCCCTTCAGAAAGTTGTTGCTGCCGTACGTATCCTTGCATACGGTGTTCCTGCGGATGCCGTTGACGAGTACGTACGAATTGGAGAATCTACAACACATGAGGCTTTGAAACACTTTTGCACTACCATACAAACTGCTTTTGGGGTGTACTATCTTAGGAAACCTACTCCTGCTGATATCGCTAGGCTTCTCCAAGTTGGAGAATCACGCGGCTTCCCTGGTATGCTTGGTAGTGTCGATTGCTTGCATTGGAAGTGGCGTAACTGCCCAACTGTATGGAAGGGGATGTTTACCGGTCGCGGTAAACACCCTACAATGATCCTCGAAGCTGTTGCCTCATATGACTTATGGATTTGGCATGCATACTTCGGCATGCCCGGTAGCTGTAACGACATCAATGTTCTTCAGCGTTCAAACCTGTTCGATTCGCATCTTAATGGTGATAGTCCAGCAGTGAGTTTCTCCGTCAATGGACACACCTACAACATGGGATATTAACTAGCAGATGGTATTTATCCGGACTGGCCAGCGTTTGTGAAGACAATCCGTCATCCGTATGATGTGAGGACCCAACATTTTGCCACTGTTCAAGAGTCTGCTAGAAAAGACATTGAACGAACATTTGGAGTACTACAGAAGCGATGGGCCATAGTTCGTGGTCCTGCATATGGTTGGTCTCCACAACACATTGGAGATATCATGAAAACATGCATCATATTGCACAACATGATCGTAGAAGATGAAGGACCTTCGTCTTTGAACACAAGCTTCGACAACATCGGAGTTTTGGCGGATACTAGTCATGGTTCAATTTCGGAGCGCAATGAGTATATCAACAACAGGTACGACCAACTAATGATCCAGTGAAATATAATCAGTTGCAGGTTGATCTAATCCACCACCACTGGGTGCGGCTTGGATCTGGAGCTGCTTAAGTATGAAGTTTATGCCTGCCATGTGTTAAGTATGTTTGTCATTGTCATGTCTAGTGTGTTATGTCGTCAGTTATGTTAATCCGAAGGTAGTATGTGTTAAGTAAGAAGTTTGTCATGTCGTCTGTTCCGTTATTCCGAAGCTAGTATGTGTTAAGTACGATGAAGTTTATGTTTCTACTATGTGTAATGCAAAAATATGAATAATAGAAACAGATGAATGTTTCTAGTAATCCGAAGCTGGCGAATGTGTAATGCTATAATTCACGAATGATATAAGAAGTCCACTATTATTAAGCAACATGACTCAGTTCTAATATGACAGAACATAAAATTGTCGAGTTCAGAAACATAAAATTGTTCTCGAAAACAAATAAGAGTACTTCCTCAACCAGTACAATGAACATTCACTTGCTTGACGACGAGCTTCCAGTTACCCTTGCCAGAATCTCCTGTTGTTTTGCCTCGTAGTACTGGCAAAGAAGGGGGTTACATTTTGTCAAATCCATGCTCAATATGAGAACCTCCTGTTCCGTGTCCTCCTTCACCTTTTGTCGTTCCATCTTCATCTTCTCTAAATTTAGCTTCTTCCTCTCCAATATCAGTTTCTGCCTCTCTTGTTTTTTCATAAATTCCAACTTCTTCTCCTCAGTTGAAGCTACTGATTTGTAGACAGATAACCGTTCCAAAGAGAGCTCACCCATTCGTGTTAGGTACTCCGAATCAGTGGATGATGTGTTCTCTGATCTTTGCTTCTTTGCCTTTTCCTTTGCTGAATCACGACCAAGCGGCCTTTTGGAAGTAAAGCTTGATGGAGCTGATTCTTCAGCAGCATCACAGTCAATAGTATTTGATTGGGTACCAATTGGGTTGGGTGGAGGATTTTGAGTGCTCATGTGCTGGTCCATCCATTTAGGTTGATCCTTCAATATGGACCAGCAATGTAAGAAATGGAAGGGCTTCTTTTCAACAGCAGCAAAACGAGTAGCCGCAAGCGAAGTCTGCAAAACAAAATCAGTTGGTTTTGTGGAACATTTACTTAGAAAAGCCTGTTAGCTTGTTCTCAACATTTACGTACCTTATCTGCATCAGTCATGCCACTTGGGTTTTGTCGAAGCACAGCCATCATGTATCCAGCAAAGGTAGAACATTGAGTTTTGATACTGTCCCACCTGCTCATGAGAGATTTCGTAGACCTCTCTGGCATTGATCCTCTACGAGAGTTGTATGCCTCTGTAATCCGATTCCAAAATCCTTGACGCTTCTGACCAGTGTTCACAATCGGATCACAACTGACAGCCAACCATGCTTGACACACCCTCATATCCTCTTCAGACGTGAAATTGGCTAGCTTTGTGCGTTGAGGAGGCTTCTTCACTGGAGGTGGTGCTGGTGAGGCCTGGGCTAGTATATCAGGCGGAGGAGGAAGTGCAGTGTTGTCAAACTGAGTGCCATCATCCTCGGATAGGAAACTGCCATATTGTGCCATAACTTGGTTCCAATCCGTACCCATGCTATACATTCAAGGAAGTCACATAAGAACCATGTCAAATGAAAGCAGAACCATGTGAATGTTAACAGGACAGACACAAGAAACTCAGAAGTGGTGCACACTAGATATATTGCAGACTTCATAACATTTTACAGACCACGTAAACATAAACATGTCATCAACATCGCGTCCGGATAGTTGTCGACAACATAAACATGACATCAACTAAAGCACTGACTTGTGACACACATCTGTTGTGTTCACATACAAAAGAGTACTTCGACTCACATAAACCTAACACATACACATATTCCTTAGGTGCATGCTAATCTAGTAGGGATAGGTGTCGTCGGTGGAGTAGTCGCGTCCATCGTCGTAGCCGACAATATCGTCAGGATTCAACTCTGAATCATAATCAAGCAGAAGCTCATCCTCTATTTCTGATGATGTGGCAATAGGAGAAGGGGCCATGTGCTCCATCTCCCAGTCTTTTTCCAGAGCTAGGTGATCAAGGTCCTTGGCGAGATCCTCGATCTGAACTAAAGCACGATTCATTTCATTCAGGACTGGTCCGCTAACTAGTTGGAAGGCACCGTGGACGACATCGACGATGTCGGCACAACACTGCTCCACTACTTTGATTAAATGAGCCAGTGCTCTTCGGAGCTTTGCGTTCTCCGAATCCATGGTCTACATAAAACATATGGTTGTGTTAATATATGTGGAGTTAGTATCGTGCTTTAGTTGAGCTAGTATTGGCAGTAGGCAGTTGAAATCAACACATGAGTAATGAACATGAATTATGAAGATAAAATCATCATTGAGTGTGTCAAACGAATTGGCCAAGTCATTGTGAATACACCTCGATTCGTATATCAACAAAGCTTGTACCAGAAAGATATTTGGTTAATGCGAACATCAATTTTGAAGAGATAGCATAGTGCTCATGATTCAGTCTGTCTAAAACAGTCCCCATGTATTTGTAAATACACATCGATGACTACAACAGAGAATTCTTGTACCACAATAAAATTTTGTGTAATGGGAACCAAATTTATGAACACAAAACATAATGGTCAAGGAATCCTACATCCATCGAATGTATAACCCTAAATCCGTAATCCTAGATGTGGACGAGTTGTAGCATTTCAAGTACTAGAATCATAGAAAGCAAAATCGATCTTCCATGTTTACCTTTTTTTCTTCGGATCTGGACCACCCGACCTAATGGAAGACGATGAAGAAGGTGGCGTCGAGATGCGCTTGCGTTTCTCCCCAGCTTCCTTCGTCGGCTTCGTCGATCTTCTCAACTTCTTGGCGATGGCGGTTCGACGGCGACGAACACCCACGGAACCACCCGCTCCTTGGATCTTTGAGTCGTCGGCGCCGACCTCCTTGCCTCCAACCACCGAGAGCGGTCTGCCTCCGGACCCGCTCGAGCACGGCCTCTTCGAGCCCAGCTTGGGTGGCGCCGCCGAGGAGCAGCGCCGCGAGCCCCCCTCGCCGACTTCGATGGAAGTCGCCAGCGACGGCACAACAGCGGCTCCGGATTTTTCACCACCGCGCGAGCCCGAGCCCGACCCCGGATACCGGACGTCTGGATTTCTCCACATCTAGCGTGCGTGCGGCGTCCTCTAAAATTTAGAGTGCGATATAGAGTACGTTGCTGGGCGCGTTGAGGACGTGTCTGAACCCTATATTAAGGGTACCAGACGGTTTACCGTCCCTTGCTGGACACAGTCTTAGTTAGTCTAGTTTATCTTATAAACAATTTTAAGAGGATAAGATAATAATAATTTTTTTAACACAAGATGAACCTATTAGGATAAGTAGATTCCTTTAAGTTAAGAGGGATCCACTAAAGTAGATACACTTTAATGGAGGGTAATCTAGATTGTTTAGTTATCTTATGAATTCTATTTATGTTTATATGTATACGTAGATGTAATTGTGGACATTACTGCACAACTCATCACACTCAATCAAAGATCCAAATCAAACAAGTATCATAAGGACAAGCACTCAAGCATATAGATACCTATAAAAATAGTTTTGTTTTTGTTTCTAAGAGTAGGTCTCCTATTCCTAAAGGTCACTTTAGGCACAGGATTTCAAAGTGTGAAATCCATATTTGTCTTTAGAAGGAAAAGGTAAGAATAATCAGAGTAAAGCGGAAATAGATGAGAAAAGATTAAGATGAGTTTAGAAAGAATCAGAGTAGCAAAGGTAAGTAGACAATGGTTGTCCAGTTCTATCTAGGTTTCGTCCTACAGTCAACATTCCTCTCATACCACTTCTGTCACACCCGGATTTAAGGGACAAAGCCGGGTGCACCTCATATATGCGCCAAAGAAGACAACACATATAATAACAATGTGTATAGAGATAAATGTCATAATATAATCGAAGTACTTATTACATAGCGGAAGTCTTACAAAAATAAAATATAAATATAGATCGAACTAAAGTCCGTCCTTGGTGCCATAAAGTCAACTGGGAGACGCCACCTAGATCAAATCGAACTCCTCGTTGTGTGGCTCCTCTTGAACCACCTGTTCTTCTCCTGTGGGGGAGGGGGTGTGAGACAACAAGAGTGAGCTCACACATGTTCATCGCTCAACAAGTTGTGGGGAATAATGTGCATGAACTCGCCAAAGGTGGGAGTTCATGTGATGTGTAAGGCTGATCAACAACAGGGGTTAAAGCTGAGCATTGCTTTTTTTAAGTTGGTCAAATTTTATTAGCAGTTACTAAATGTAAGCAGATACCAAACCATAGTAGAAATAATAGAACAAAATTAATAATAAATCCCATGCAATTCATATGACAAATTGAATTTAGTTTCATAGTTTAACCATGCGAGAGTCCTGAGCTGCTCTTGACCGTGAGCTCGGCTAGTATACCAGTTTTACACTCTGCAGAGGTTGTACCCTGTACCCACAAGTCGTGTATCCCATGTCGCCAGGGTTAGCTAGACCCTTAGACACTACCGAGGTGAATGGCTAGGGATCCACTATGAGGCCTTTACAAAGTTCCACTAGCTTCCGAAAACCCGCTACAATTTATGGGAAGAGCACTTGCAAGAATCCCTCGTCTGACCGCTATCGCAGCAAAATCAACCTGAGAACCGCCCTTCATGCAACTCTCCTACTGCCCTTGCCCCTTTCGGGTAAGGTAGTCTTCCACTAGCTTTCCTAATTAGTTAGCCAAGGGTCCCATTCCTCCCTTGTGGTGGCACGTGTTTCTCAAGTTAAGCTCCATGTTCTAATTAAAGATAATGATCTTGACATGAGCATAAATAAAATAACAGAATAATTGGAACATGGATATAATAAAATATTAACCCAAAACCATGTAAGGCAATAGCATAACTACCCAAATGATTCAGGAGTAAACAAGGTAAACAGGATGAACAGACTAGGGTGACCTATTGGATCCCATCAAAATTAAACCTATGCATTGAATAGTGATAATAAAGAACATTATTAGGTAATAGAAGTGGTCAAGGCACAACTTGCCTGGGATTTGAGATTCCAGGTACCAGGATAATCCTCAGATTCTCGTGACCACACTGCTAGTCGTAGCAATACAAACAGACATGGTATAGAGAAAATTAACATCACACCAAACATAAGATCATACTGCATAATAATAATCTACACGTTGTTACGAGATCATGGGATCGAGAACTACTAAGATTGGGGTCATGGTTAAGGAGTTATGATTTATGGGAGACCTATGTGATTAAAATATTAAACTATATTATAAATTGGTTGGTATAAATCATATGAGAGATTATTCCATAATTAATTATCTAAACTTTAATCGAAGTCATTATTTGATTAAAGATCATCTAGTTAAATTATAACCATAATATCATAATACTATATTAATATTAAAGAAGTTAATTCAATAATCATAGATTGATCAAGTTAGTTACCTGATTATAAAAGTATGGGATATCATATAATCAATGTTGCTAATGCGTAGTAAATATTTATACGAAGCTAACGCAACTGGAACGAGTCAATTCGGAGTTAAAACGAAGGAGTTATGAATTTCTGACGGTTTTATGTATTTGATACTAGATTAAATAAGAGATACATTTTAATATGGTTTTATGTCAAAACAGAGACACTATGTGATAAACAACATTATTACAAAATTATAGGAACTGGAATGAACTAATTTGAACTTAATATGAATTTTCTAGGGATTTAACAAGTTTCTGCCATTAATTTTATGCTGAAAATCATTTTCTAAGTAGATTTATCAGTTTTATTAAATCTCTAGTCTGCGCTTAAAATACAAGAAAGGATAGGGGCTCTTAGGAAAGATTACCAGACTTAAAGGGTACGAGTTGGTTTCAGTCGTCCGATCGGGCACGAATGGCCCAGATTAGATTGGCCCTGATTAAATCCCGCTTTCACTCATCACCGTCGGATCCGAGATCCATGGCTCAGCCCCGTACACGCACAACTTGCGCCCGAGACATTCGATCGAATCACGACGGTTACGATATAACATACCAAAACGATACACTGGTTTTGATCCTGACCCTTCGTTTAGCATCCGATGGCTCGCCCGTGTCTTCTCCACAAGGCGGCGACGCCGGCGTCAGCTGTGCTCAGCCCCGCATCGCCCCGGTGGAGATTCCCCCCTCCGGCGAACCCCAACCGGTGTTCTAGAGCCTCAAACCCGAATACGATTGAACAAACGCAAGCTATGGACAGCTATAATCCAATCGAGACCATACCAGCGGTTTGGAGCAGCGGAGGCGGATTGGCCGCGGTGGGAGGCGATTAGCGAGGCGCAAAGAATGTCGACGAACAGTTCTCCACCCAAGGCTCGCCCTACACACGTCGCAGCACCGCAACTTCCTCCGGCGCGCCCCCGCGACAATCCCATTGTGTATTACGCTCTCCACACACCAACGTCGGTGGTAAACGACGTCCACGGCGAACTCTCCAATCCTTATCTCAACGCCGTCTCTCTCCAATCCCCTTGGTGTTATCCTTCTGGGTTGTGGTAGAAAGGGAAGGAGGCCGGGAGCGCATGTATATACACCGAGACTGCCGAGAAGCATCAACGGAATCCCACGATTCCGGTCTCCCCCATCCGCACGCCGCGATTTGCGTCTGGTGAACGAGCTGGGAGCCTAGGCCTACCCGTCGGTGACAGCAACGGGCGCGGCGCGCTTGCGTAGCGCGACATGCTCCAACTCCTACTGGGCTGCGTGGTTGTTGCCCTCCACGAGAATCGCGGTGGCCGTTGTTGTGGACGCCGCGTGGGTCTGTTGTGGAGGGGAAGACGAGTCCGACCATAAGGGACCCACACGTCAGATAGATAGGTGACTTGGTATGTGCTCTAGAGTGGTTGTCAAGTGGGTCCCACCCGCCGGTGTAACACCCCAAGACAGCCAGCCACTGGTATGACGCATCGGAACTGGGCCGCGGGGAGGGTTTGGGCAGACGTCCGTAGGATAGCGGCAGCGCTAGTTGGGCCGCGCAGGGGAGCGAAAGTTGAGTGGGCCAAGCGAGTGGCGGCTGGGCTGAGGAAAACAGTTTGGGCCCAGTCACAGTTGACTGATTTATTTTTCCCTTTTCTTTTTTGTTCCATTTGAATTTCCTTTTTTTGATTGAAATTCAAATTTTGAATTCAAACAGTGCTGTGAACTTGTACTCTAATTAATGTACAAAAATAGGCATAGTAGTATGTGAGGATTTAATTATTTATATTTATATTTTCTTTATTTTTGTTTAGTATTCGTCCTTCCTTTTTCCTGCTTTCTTTTTCCAATTTTTTATTTCTATTTCCAAGTTCAAACTTAGTTTTGGATTTCCAATTCAATTAAATGAACAATCATAAGAATCAACATGAGATGTCATTATATTTGTATATATATATTCATTTATTTATTATTCTACATAGGCAATTGCCTTTGAGTATGTAGCACATATGTAATTATTTTAAGAAAAATAGTTTATATTGTATGATCTCTTATTGAAAAGAAATGTTCTCACATTAATACTTATAAATTTCAATAAAGATTAATTTATGTAAGAATCTTGTTATTGAATTTTTGTATTTAAGAAGATGTGACTTCAAATGCTATGGGAAATTCTAAAAAATATTATAATTCAAGATCTTTGCAAAAAATACTATATTCTCAAAATGAGATTTAGGACGTTACATGGTGATGGTGGGTATGTTAGTGCTTATGATGCTGAAGATGAAGATACTGTTGAAGCTAACATTGCAGGGACTGATGATGGTAATGTAGAGGTTCTTGGTACAACAGCGACAGAGACCTATAAAGCCTTGATTGTGCAGCGAGCTTTGAGTGCCACAGTCGGCGACGACGATAACAGACAGCGCCACAACCTCTTCAACATGTTCCTCATCGTTAAGGACTATCGTGTACGTCATTGATGGTGGTAGCTGCAACAACTTGGTGAACATTGAGTTAGTTAAGAAGCTTGGCTTGACCACACGAGGGCTTCCCCACCCTTATCACATTTAGTGGTTTAACAACAACGGAAAGTTCAAGGTAATACAAATAACAAGGGTGCACTTTTCAATCGACTCTTACCATGTGTCGGCGTTTCGAGACAGGGGGGTTCCTAAGCCGACGAGTGAGTGTGCTGCGTGCCCCAGCCCAGATGGGTCGAGCGCGTGGGCGAGCGCGGAGGGGGGAGAGGCGAGGCGGCCGGAGCCGAGCGTGAGAGAGGTGGAAGTCCCGCGGCCTTCGTGTTCGTCCCGCGCCCAGGTCGGGTGCGCTTGCAGTAGGGGGGTTACAAGCGTCCACGCGGGTGAGGGAAGCGAGCGGCCCCAAGAGAGCGCCTGTCCCGTCCTCGGTCCCGCGCGGCCAACCTTCTCTGAGAAGGCCCTGGTCCTTCCTTTTATAGTCGTAAGGAGAGGATCCAGGTGTACAATGGGGATGTAGCAGAGTGCTACGTGTCTAGCGGAGGGAGAGCTAGCGCCCTAGGTACATGCCAATGTGGCAGCCGGAGAGATCTGGGCACCCTGCTGGCGTGATGTCGTGGCTATCGGAGGTGCGGCGGAGCCTGATGGAGGGACAGCTGTTGGAGCGGTCGAGTCCCTGCTGACGTTGTCCTGCTTCCGTAAGAGAGCTGGGGGCCGCCGTCGTCATAGAGCTCGTGGAGCGCCATCATTGCCCCTCTGGCGGAGCTGGCCGGACGAGACGCCGGTCTTGTTCTCCGTGACCCGAGTCGATTCGGGGTAGGATGATGATGACGCTTCCTGTTGACGTGGCGGTCTGTGCTCTAGGCAGGGCGACGTGGGGTTTCCTCCGAAGCCGAGGTTGAGTCTTGCCTTCAGTTGCCGTGGCCGAGCCCGAGCCAAGGGGTCGGGCGAGGCGGAGGTCGTTCGGCCGAGGCCAGGGCGGAGTCCGAGCCCTGGGGTCGGGCGGAGCGGGGTTCGTCGTTTTCCGGGTCTTAGCCCGAGTCCGAGCCCTGGGGTCGGGCGGAGCGGAGTTCGCCGTCTTCCGGGTCTTAGCCCAAGTCCGAGCCCTGGGGTCGGGCGGAGCGGAGTTCGCCGTCTTCCGGGTCTAAGCCCGAGTCCGAGCCCTGGGGTCGGGCGGAGCGGAGTTCGCCGTCTTCCGGGTCTAAGCCCGAGTCCGAGCCCTGGGGTCGGGCGGAGCGGAGTTCGCCGTCTTCCGGGTCTTAGCCCGAGTCCGAGCCCTGGGGTCGGGCGGAGCGGAGTTCGCCGTCTTCCGGGTCTTAGCCCGAGTCCGAACCCTGGGGTCGGGCGGAGCGGAGTTCGCCGTGGCGCCCTTGGCAAGGCCTGATTGCCTGTCAGACTCACTCTGTCGAGTGGCACTGCAGTCGGAGTGGCGCAGGTGGCGCTGTCCTTCTGTCAGACTGGCCAGTGGAGCGGTGGAGTGACGGCGGTCACCTCGACTCTGCCGGGGGCGCGTGTCAGGATAGAGGTGTCAGGCCACCTTTGCGTTAAATGCCCCTGCAGTTTGGTCAGTCTGTGTGGTGATTTAGTCAAGGTTGCTTCTGAGCGAAGCCAAGACCTTGGGCAAGCCGGTGATGTGTCCGCCATAAAAAGGGGGCCTCGGGCGAGACGGAAGTCTCTCGAGGTCGGCTGCCTTCGGCCGAGGCTAGGCTCGGGTGAAGCGTGATCGAGTCACTCGTGTGGACTGATCCCTGACTTAATCGTGCCCATCAGGCCTTTGCAGCTTCATGCTGATGGGGGTTACCAGCTGAGAATTAGGCGTCTTGAGGGTACCCCTAATTATGGTCCCCGACAGTAGCCCCCGAGCCTCGAAGGGAGTGTTAGCACTCGCTTGGAGGCTTTTGTCGCACTTTTTTGCAAGGGGACCAGCCTTTCTCGGTTGCATTTCGTTCCGGTGGGTGCGCGCGAGCGCACCCGCCGGGTGTAGCCCCCGAGGCCTCGGAGGAGTGGTTACACTCCTTCGAGGTCTTAATGCTTCGCTTTACGCTTCGGCTGGTCTGGTCGTTCCCTCATGCGAACTGGCCGTAGCCCGGGTGCACGGTCGGGGCCCAAGCTCTCGGGCTGGTATGTTGACGCTGTCAACGATTTGGCCGGAGCCGGTTTTTGCGAGAGCAGCCCCCGAGCCTCTGCACAGGGCGAGAGGACGATCAGGGACAGACTCGGCTTTTTACATACGCCCCTACGTCGCCTTTCCGCAAGGAGGAGGGGGGGAGCGCGCCATGTTACCCTCGATGGGCACCGAACATGGTGTCTCCGGTGAGCTGCAAGCGGGTAATCCGAGTGGACGTCCGTGCCCCGTTCGTTGGGGGTCGGCTAGGGGCCCAGAGGCACGCCCAAAAGTACCTGCGGGTGATTTGCCGGACCCGGTCCCCTGGCGACGGGGTCCGAGGGCTCGATGCCTCCCTCCGATGGGATTCCGTTACAAGATCGTTCCCGCTGGTCTCGGAAATGTCCTAGGGTACCTCGGGAGCGCAGCCCGAGCCTCGGTTATGTATCGAACGTACCCCTGGTCATCCCTCGCTCGGTGTCTGAGGCGACTGTGAACCCTTCGGGGGCCAGCCTTCGAACCCCTGATCAGTAATGGGCGCGGAGCCCGAGTAGCCTGAGGCGGCCATGGAGCCCTTCGGGGGGCTGGCCTTCGAACCCCTGACCAGTAGTGGGTGTCGGGCCCACGCGATCTGAGGCGGCTGTTGAACCCTCGGGGGGCCAGCCTTCGAACCCCTGATCAGTAATGGGGGGCTTGGAGCCCGGTTCCTTCGTGGAGAAGGATCCCTTTCGGGGTATCCCCCTTCCCCGGTCCCTGTTGCAAGAGATAGAGAAAGAGGAAAACGGAAAAGGATACGAAATCGGAACGGCGTGGCGTACCTTTTCTGACGCGGTTATTACGGCGAAGGTGAAGCGTCGCGTGCTCCTTCTGCCGGAAGCGCCGCGTGTCCCGCCGCGGAGTTAATGCGACGGGGCGAGTGGTTGGCGGGGCGGCCGTTGCGCGCGGGTGATCCGTTCGAGGAACGGGTCACGGGTGCACCGTCTTCACGCCGTGAGAGGAGGCTCTCTTGCTGTCTCAGGATGGGACGTGAGCCTGGCTGACGACGTGACCGCTGCGCCCGCCCGCCTGCCACCGCCATTACTGCCAGCCCACTTTCGGTTGCTTTGACCGACGCGCCAGTCTGGCGCTGTTGGGTCGCCTCGAGTCGTGGCATAGGCTTCGCAACCGAAGAGGCGCGATGGTGGCGCAAGTGGCGGTGCGGTTGCTTGCATGCAGCAACTGGTGTGCCGGTTGCTCGACGCGTGGGCCTGGGTTCCAAGCTGGCGTGTCAGAAGTTGGAGAAGCGCGTCCATCTGGCGCGGTTGCATGCCGCCTGCATGGCTGCCCGCCCCTTCTGCCCGTTGGTCTGGGCGAAAATGGGGGGTCGCCTGTAACCGCTGGACGGTCGCGCGCGCCATGCGCGGCGGTTTGGCTTCTTCTGCCCTGAGCCGGCTTGCATGACATGCGGGACCCAGCCCCCGAGTCGCAGGGGAGGGCCTTGGAGCGTGTTGGAGAAGACTCGGCCCGCGGCGCCTGGGGGCGCACGTAGGGGGAGTTGCCTTTAAAAGGAGGGAGGCTCCTTTCGTAAGGCAACCATGTCTTCTTCCTCCCTTAAGCGTCGGGTCTTCCCGTCTTCCAAGCCCCCGGATGGGGGATATCCGCCGTCTTTCCGCCTCCTCGTTGGAGGAACGCAACTCCATGGGAGTTGGTACCTCTCAGCCATCGTTCGGCTTCAAGGATTTTCATCAGCCGGCCCGGCCGCACCCCCATGCCGACGATCACACAGGATGGTGACCGCCGGTTTCTAGGTGGGGAAGAGCAAGCCAGGCTGCGATCTTGGTCCCACCCTCAGCTTCAAGGATGTTCATCATCCCCGCTGGGGCGGGAGCCATGCTGAGCCGGCGCTCTACCTTCCGCGCGGGTCCGCGGGTCGCCCCTTCCCACGGCGTTTGGGGGTGGAGGCGCTCGCTGGCCCTGCGGACGGCACGGACTTCGATAACGAGGGGCTGAACGACGGCGGGCGTCGTCACCTCCAGCGTGTCGGAGTCGTCGGCCGGGCTTCCGGCGGCCCCTCCTGCCGGAGGGTGGCCGCCGCATCGTGTGCATAGGAGGACCACCCAGGATTCCGCGCGCCGTTAGGGCGGCGTTCGTGTTCTGGGGTGGTCCTGCTTTTGCACTGGGACGGCGCCCTTGCGCAGTGGCCGGCGCCCCCACTCGTCCGGGAGGATTTGAGTGGGGATCTGCCGGGGGGCTGGCGTCCCCTGCCATCGGCGCCGGTGCGGAGGCGGCTCGAGAAGTCCTCGTCACCGACGGGATCACTGCCACCGCCCGCGCCCCGGGCCACCGCGCCGGCGTGCTTGTCCTCGCCCCTCGAGCGTCGGCGGGGGCGGGGACAAGATCGCAGCAGCGCCGACCCACTGTTGCCGTAGTCAGGACGGGCGGCGGCGAGCCGGCCATCGGTCTTCTGTGGCTCCGCAGGCCTTCCCCATGGAGTGGGGTCGTTCGTACCTGCGGAGGGGGGAACCGGAGTTCCGTTGGTAATGGCACTTCGAATGCCAGTGAATTCGTTCATTGTGGCTGTCGAGGCCTGAACGTGTATGTAATTTCGGCACGGAGCCGTGTTTTTTCCTCATTTCCGAGCACTAAGTCTCGCCTGTTTGATTACCCGAACCGCTTTACCAAGCATGAGTTGCCCCTGTGTCAAGGTGACGGGTGAGGTATCCGTATCCCGGAGGCGTAGGAATCCCTCGGCCCGTTCGGCCTTGTTATGTGAGGCTCCTCTAGCTTAGTTGAAGAGACCTCTCGGCCGCCCTTTGGCGGATCGAGGCCGGGGTAGCGATATCAGTATGAACAGAGGCGGAGTTGACTCGAGAATGGGGAACCTGGTTGGCCGGAGCCTAGCCGTGTTGCCCGTCAGCGGAGCCGACGCCCAAGTCGGTCAGTCGAGGCCTCGGATCGGGCTAGCGCCCTTGGAAGCCGGTTGCCCGAGGCCTCAGGGGTAACCGGTTGAGCCGCCTGCTCGGGCCGGATTCCTGGAGGAGCCCCTGGACCTCGGCGCCGCCCGAGGCTGGGTCGGGCTTTGCTGAAGACGTCGTCGATGCCGAGGGTCCTATGGCTCCCTTCGGCGTGAAGACCCGAGCCTGCAGGATCAGATCATCTTGTAGCGTGCGCTTTCTGCGGCCGCCGAGGCCAGAAGAACACGCCCTCGCCCCGCTTGCGAAGCTGCGTCTTTTTTCCTCCTGTTTCGAGCATCTGGACTTCGTCGGTAACAGGGATGTTTGTGTGAGCGAGAGTTGCTTTTCGCGGAAGGGACGAGTGAGGTATCCGTATCCCAGAGGCGTGGGAATCCCTCGGCTCGGTCGGCCTTGCCGCTTACGCGTACTTTCACCCGTCCATGAGGCCCTGTCCCCGACTTAGTCGAGAAAGCTTGAAGGACTGCTTTGGCAGGAGAGCTTCCGGACGTGATGACTCGTTTGGTCCACGGAGTCGCTTTATCCGAGCGCAAGTTACTTATCGCAGAAGGGGACGAGTGAGGTATCCGTATCCCGGAGGCGTAGGAGTCCCTCGGCTCGGTCAGCCTTGGCTGCTTACGTGTACCTCGTCGTTTCCAGGATCCGCTTTCCGAAGTAGTCAAGAAGCACGAAAGAAATCCTGCCAAAAAGAGATCCTTTTTCGAGGAAAAATTCGACGCAGAGGGGGTCTCCCCCCTTTTAGCCCCCGAGGGAGGGTCGGGCTTTGCCGGGGCTAGGCCGACCCTTCCTTGACAACTAAACTTTGCGTAGGTGCGAGGTATATGGACAACTTGAAAACATCTTAAGGGTAGAAGCGACGTAGCTGTTTGATGTTCCAAGCGTTGCCGTAGATCTCGCCTTGATTGTTGGCCAGCTTGTATGTTCCGGGCTTCAGAACTTTGGCGATGACGAATGGCCCTTCCCAGGGGGGCGTGAGCTTGTGCCTCCCTCGGGCGTCTTGTCGCAGCCGAAGCACCAGGTCGCCCACCTGGAGTTCTCGGGACCGGACCCCTCGGGCGTGGTAGCGTCGCAGGGACTGTTGGTACCGCGCCGAGTGTAGCAAGGCCCTGTCCCGAGCTTCCTCCAGCTGGTCCAGCGATTCCTCTCGGCTAGCTTGGTTGCTTTGTTCGGTGTAGGCCCTCGCCCTCGGGGAGCCGTATTCCAGGTCAGTGGGCAAGACAGCTTCAGCCCCGTAGACCAGGAAAAACGGCGTGAAGCCCGTGGCACGACTCGGCGTCGTCCTTAGGCTCCAGACCACCGAGGGGAGTTCCTTCATCCATCGCCTGCCGAACTTGTTGAGGTCGTTGTAGATCCGAGGCTTGAGCCCTTGTAGAATCATGCCGTTGGCACGCTCTACCTGCCCATTCGACATGGGATGAGCCACGGCGGCCCAGTCCACCCGGATATGGTGATCTTCGCAAAAATCCAAGAATTTTTTGCCGGTGAACTGGGTGCCATTGTCGGTGATGATGGAGTTTGGGACCCCGAAGCGATGGATGATGTTGGTGAAGAATGCCACCGCCTGCTCGGACCTGATGCTGTTCAGAGGTCGGACCTCGATCCACTTGGAGAATTTGTCGATGGCGACCAGCAGGTGCGTGTAGCCCCCGGGCGCCTTCTGCAAGGGCCCGACGAGGTCCAGACCCCATACAGCGAAGGGCCAGGTGATGGGTATTGTCTGCAGAGCCTGAGCGGGCAGGTGTGTCCGCTTCGCATAGAATTGGCACCCTTCGCAGGTGCGGACAATTCTAGTGGCGTCAGCCACCGCCGTTTGCCAGTAGAAGCCTTGCCGGAAAGCATTTCCAACAAGGGCTCGGGGTGCTGCGTGGTGGCCGCAAGCCCCCGAGTGTACTTCTTGCAGCAGTTCCCGACCTTCGGCGATGGAGATGCATCGCTGGAGGATGCCCGAGGGGCTGCGATGGTAGAGCTCCTCTTTGTCGCCCAGCAAGACGAATGACTTGGCGCGTCGCGCTACCCGCCGAGCCTCGACTTGGTCGAGGGGTAGCTCTCCTCGACGGAGATATTGCAGGTACGGGGCCTGCCAATCTTGGTCTGGCGTGGCCCCGCTCTGCTCTTCCTCGATGTTCAATGCCCCGCCCTCGGGGGCCGAGGGTACCTCGGGCTGAGCCGAGGGTACCTCGGGCCGAGCCGAGGTTACCTCGGGCTGAGCCGAGGGTACCCCGGGCTCGGGCGCATCGTCGAGCTTGACGGAGGGTTGATGCAGGTCCCGGGAGAAGACGTCGGGGGGGACTGTCGTTCGCCCCGAGGCTATTTTTGCCAGCTCGTCTGCGGTTTCGTTGTAGCGCCGAGCGATGTGGTTGAGATCGAGCCCGAAGAACTTGTCTTCCAGGCGCCGAACCTCGTCGCAGTAGGCCTCCATCTTCGGGTCGCGGCAGTGGGAGTTCTTCATGACTTGGTCGATAACGAGCTGCGAATCACCGCGGGCGTCGAGGCGTCTGACCCCTAGCTCGATGGCGATCCGCAATCCGTTGACCAGAGCTTCGTACTCGGCCACATTGTTGGACGCCGGGAAGTGGAGGCGCAGCACGTAGCGCAAGTGCTTTCCGAGGGGCGAGATGAAGAGCAGGCCCGCACCGGCCCCCGTCTTCATCAGCGACCCGTCGAAAAACATGGTCCAGAGCTCCGGTTGGATCGGAGTCGTTGGTAGTTGTGTATCGACCCATTCGGCCATGAAATCCGCCAACACTTGGGACTTGATGGCCTTCCGAGGGGCGAACGAGATCGTTTCGCCCATGATCTCCACCGCCCACTTTGCGATTCTGCCCGAGGCCTCTCGGCACTGGATGATCTCCCCCAGGGGGAAGGATGACACCACAGTCACCAGATGGGACTCGAAGTAGTGTCGTAGCTTCCGCCTTGTCAGGATCACAGCGTACAACAGCTTTTGAACTTGTGGGTAGCGGATCTTGGTCTCGGACAGCACTTCGCTGATGAAGTAGACCGGCCTCTGAACGGGCAATGTATGCCCTTCCTCCTGCCTCTCGACCACAATCGTGGCGCTAACCACCTGAGTGGTCGCGGCAACGTAGACCAAGAGGACTTCTCCGTCCGCCGGCGGCACCAAGACCGGCGCCTTTGTAAGGAGTGCCTTCAGGTTGTCGAGGGCTTCCTCGGCCTCAGGGGTCCAAGCGAAACATTCGGCCTTCCTTAAGAGGCGGTACAGAGGCAGACCTCTTTCGCCGAGGCGTGAGATGAAGCGGCTCAGGGCCGCGAGGCATCCCATGACCCTCTGTACCCCTTTTAAGTCCTTGATGGGTCCCATGCTGGTGATGGTCGCGATCTTCTCCGGGTTGGCCTCGATGCCTCGCTCGGAGACGATGAAACCTAGGAGCATGCCTCGGGGCACCCCGAAGACACACTTCTCAGGATTAAGCTTGACTCCTTTCGCCTTGAGACACCGGAATGTCACTTCAAGGTCGGAGAGGAGGTCAGAAGCCTTCCGAGTCTTGACGACGATGTCATCGACGTAGGCCTCGACCGTACGACCGATGTGTTCGCCGAACACATGGTTCATGCACCGCTGGTACGTCGCACCTGCATTCCTCAAGCCGAACGGCATGGTGACATAGCAGTACATGCCGAACGGCGTGATGAAAGAAGTCGCGAGCTGGTCGGACTCTTTCATTCGGATCTGGTGATACCCTGAGTAGGCATCGAGGAAGGACAGGGTTTCGCACCCAGCAGTGGAATCCACGATTTGGTCGATGCGAGGCAGAGGGTAGGGAACCTTCGGACATGCTTTGTTGAGACCAGTGTAGTCTACACACATCCGCCATTTCCCCCCTTTCTTCCTCACAAGCACAGGGTTGGCAAGCCATTCGGGATGGAATACCTCTTTGATGAACCCTGCCGCCATTAGCTTGTGGATCTCTTCGCCAATCGCTCTGCGCTTCTCCTCGTCGAATCGGCGCAGAGGCTGTCTGACGGGTCGGGCTCCGGCCCGAATATCCAGCGAGTGCTCGGCGACATCCCTCGGTATGCCGGGCATGTCCGAGGGACTCCACGCAAAGACGTCGGCGTTCGCGCGGAGAAAGTCGATGAGCACTGCTTCCTATTTGGGGTCGAGCCCGGAGCCGATCCGGATCTGCTTGGTGGTGTCGCCACTGGGGTCGAGGGGGACGGCCTTGACCGTCTCCGCTGGCTCGAAGTTGCCGGCATGGCGCTTCACGTCTGGGACCTCCTTGGAGAGGTTCTCCAGGTCGGCGATGAGGGCCTCGGACTCGGCGAGGGCCTCGGCGTACTCCACGCACTCCACGTCGCATTCGAACGCGTGTTTGTACGTGGGGCCGACAGTGATGACCCCGTTGGGGCCCGGCATCTTGAGCTTCAGGTAGGTGTAGTTGGGGACGGCCATGAACTTCGCGTAGCATGGCCTCCCTAGCACGGCGTGGTAGGTTCCTCGGAACCCGACCACTTCGAACGTCAGGGTCTCCCTTCGGAAGTTGGAGGGTGTCCCGAAGCAGACTGGGAGGTCGAGTCGCCCGAGGGGCTGGACGCGCTTCCTAGGGATGATCCCGTGGAAGGGCGCAGCGCCTGCTCGGACGGAGGACGGATCGACGCGCAGGAGCTTGAGGGTCTCGGCGTAGATGATGTTGAGGCAGCTGCCCCCGTCCATCAGGACCTTGGTGAGCCTGACATCGCCGACAACGGGGTCGACGACGAGTGGGTATTTCCCCGGGCTTGGCACATGGTCGGGGTGGTCGGCCCGGTCGAAAGTGATGGGCTTGTCGGACCAGTCTAGGTAGACTGGCGCCGCCACCTTCACCGAGCAGACCTCCCGGCGCTCTTGCTTGCGGTGCCGAGCCGAGGTACTCGCCGCATGCCCTCCATAGATCATGTAGCAGTCGCGGACCTCGGGGAACCCCCCTGCTGGGTGATCTTCGTTCTTGTCGTCGTCGTGGGCCCTGCCACCCTCGGCGGGTGGCCCGGCCCTGTGGAATGACGCCGAAGCATAACGCACTCCTCGAGGGTGTGCTTGACGGGCCCCTGATGGTAGGGGCACGGCTCCTTGAGCATCTTGTCGAAGAGGTTTGCACCTCCGGGGGGCTTCCGAGGGTTCTTATACTCGGCGGCGGCGACAAGGTCCGCGTCGGCGGCGTCGCGTTTCGATTGCGACTTCTTCTTGCCTTTCTTCTTGGCGCCGCGCGGAGCAGACGCCTCGGGGGCTTCTTCCGATGGGCGGCCCTGAGGCTGCTTGTCCTTTCGGAAGATAGCCTCGACTGCCTCCTGGCCAGAGGCGAATTTGGTGGCGATGTCCATCAGCTCGCTCGCCCTGGTGGGGGTTTTGCGACCCAGCTTGCTCACCAGGTCGCGGCAAGTGGTGCCGGCGAGGAACGCGCCGATGACATCCGAGTCGGTGATGTTGGGCAGCTCGGTGCGCTGCTTCGAGAATCGCCGGATGTAGTCCCGGAGCGACTCCCCCGGCTGTTGCCGGCAGCTTCGAAGGTCCCAGGAATTCCCGGGGCGCACGTATGTGCCCTGGAAATTGCCAGCGAAGGCTTGGACCAAGTCGTCCCAGTTGGAAATCTGCCCCGGAGGCAGGTGCTCCAACCAGGCACGAGCAGTGTCGGAGAGGAACAGGGGGAGGTTGCGGATGATGAGGTTGTCGTCGTCCGTTCCACCCAGTTGGCAGGCAAGGCGGTAGTCCACGAGCCACAGCTCCGGTCTCGTTTCCCCCGAGTACTTTACGATAGTAGTCGGGGGTCGGAACCGGGTCGGGAATGGCGCCCGTCGGATGGCCCGACTGAAAGCCTGCGGACCGGGTGGTTCGGGCGAAGGACTCCGATCCTCCCCGCTGTCGTAACGCCCCCCACGCCTGGGGTGATAGCCTCGGCGCACCCTTTCGTCGAGGTGGGCCCGACGGTCGCGTCGATGGTGCTCGTTGCCGAGGTGGCCCGGGGCCGCAGGCGCGGTGTTGCGCGTGCGCCCGGTGTAGACCGAGGCTTCCCGCATGAATCGGGAAGTCGCGGCATGAGGTTCCGAGGGATATCCTTGCCTTCGGGATGCAGTGCTCTCGGCCCGCCGGGCCGCGGCGCCTTCCAGGAGATTCTTGAGTTCTCCCCGGATCCGCCGACCCTCGGTGGTTGACGGCTCCGGCATCGCGCGGATGAGCATTGCTGCGGTTGCCAGGTTCTGACCGACCCCGCTGGATGCGGGCGGCAGCCTGATCCTGACGTCGTTGGCGACGCGGTGCTGGAGACCTTGGGGCAGATGACGTATTTCTCCGGCCAGGGGTTGGCCCGCCCATGCCTGTCCGACGTCCCGACGGATCGGCTCAAGCGCTCCTGTTCCCTCGTTGAGCCTGGCCTGTGCCTCGCGGACTTGCTCGAGTTGTGGGTCGTAACCCCCCGCCGGAGCGGGGACCACAGCTAGCTCCCGTGGGATGTCAGCGCGAGGCACCGGCCTAGGGAGATCACCATCCTCCGGCACACCAAGATGGTTGCCTTCGGTGGGATCCCCCAGCTCGATGTGGAAACATTCGCGGCTCGGGCCGCAGCTCTCGTCGCCAAGGCTGCGGCTTCCATCGGAACAGTCGGACAGACAGTAGTCACACGCGGTCATAAAGTCCCACACGGCACTGGGGTTGCCAAGTCCGGAGAAATCCCAACCGATGCTGGGGTCGTCATCTTCCCCGGACCCAGGGGGCCCGTAGGTCGAGACGTCCGTCAGTCGGTCCCAAGGCGACCGCATACAGAACCTCAGTGGGGTTGCACTCGCCTCAATGAGAGCGCCCGCCAAATCGAGGTCGTTTGGCGGGTGGAGGCCGAGTCGAAATGACGCAAGATGGGAGTTAGTAGTTACCTTTTGGTCGACGAGGAGCGACGTAGTCACATCGGGGACTGGTTGCGCCGTCGTCTCTGGTTCGAGGGCGACGTCCTGCAGGCTTTCCGCGAGCGCGCCGGCGTCGTCTTCTTGCTCAGGGTCAGCGTGCCGCGGGGGGACGGCGCTCGCCTCCGTCTCGAACACGAGGTCGACGTCCGGCGTGCCTTCCGTCGGGGCGTCGGGGGCGTCGATTCGCTCGACGGCTGACGAAGCACGGCCTCCCGTCTGGCCTTGACGGCTCCGCCTTCCCCTCCGTTGGCGAGGGAGAGAACGGAGCGAGCCCGAAAATAGCTCTTCCACCACGCGGGGAAGACGTCGTCGATTCCGCCGCCGGCGGGCGGGTTGTCGGCCGCCATTGTCGTGGTCGCACGGCGGTGGAAGAAGTATCATGTCGTAGCTGCCGTCGAAGGACATGAACTCTAGAGCCCCGAAACGAAGCACCGTCCCGGGCCGGAGAGGTTGCTGGAGACTGCCCATCAGGAGCTTGACGGGGAGCTATTCGTCAGCACGCAGCAGGCCCCTACCTGGCGCGCCAACTGTCGGCGTTTCGAGACAGGGGGTCCCTAAGCCGACGAGTGAGTGTGCTGCGTGCCCCAGCCCAGATGGGTCGAGCGCGTGGGCGAGCGCGGAGGGGGGAGAGGCGAGGCGGCCGGAGCCGAGCGTGAGAGAGGTGGAAGTCCCGCGGCCTTCGTGTTCGTCCCGCGCCCAGGTCGGGTGCGCTTGCAGTAGGGGGGTTACAAGCGTCCACGCGGGTGAGGGAAGCGAGCGGCCCCAAGAGAGCGCCTGTCCCGTCCTCGGTCCCGCGCGGCCAACCTTCTCTGAGAAGGCCCTGGTCCTTCCTTTTATAGTCGTAAGGAGAGGATCCAGGTGTACAATGGGGATGTAGCAGAGTGGTACGTGTCTAGCGGAGGGAGAGCTAGCGCCCTAGGTACATGCCAATGTGGCAGCCGGAGAGATCTGGGCACCCTGCTGGCGTGATGTCGTGGCTATCGGAGGTGCGGCGGAGCCTGATGGAGGGACAGCTGTTGGAGCGGTCGAGTCCCTGCTGACGTTGTCCTGCTTCCGTAAGAGAGCTGGGGGGCGCCGTCGTCATAGAGCTCGTGGAGCGCCATCATTGCCCCTCTGGCGGAGCTGGCCGGACGAGACGCCGGTCTTGTTCTCCGTGACCCGAGTCGATTCGGGGTAGGATGATGATGACGCTTCCTGTTGACGTGGCGGTCTGTGCTCTAGGCAGGGCGACGTGGGGTTTCCTCCGAAGCCGAGGTTGAGTCTTGCCTTCAGTTGCCGTGGCCGAGCCCGAGCCAAGGGGTCGGGCGAGGCGGAGGTCGTTCGGCCGAGGCCAGGGCGGAGTCCGAGCCCTGGGGTCGGGCGGAGCGGGGTTCGTCGTTTTCCGGGTCTTAGCCCGAGTCCGAGCCCTGGGGTCGGGCGGAGCGGAGTTCGCCGTCTTCCGGGTCTTAGCCCGAGTCCGAGCCCTGGGGTCGGGCGGAGCGGAGTTCGCCGTCTTCCGGGTCTAAGCCCGAGTCCGAGCCCTGGGGTCGGGCGGAGCGGAGTTCGCCGTCTTCCGGGTCTAAGCCCGAGTCCGAGCCCTGGGGTCGGGCGGAGCGGAGTTCGCCGTCTTCCGGGTCTTAGCCCGAGTCCGAGCCCTGGGGTCGGGCGGAGCGGAGTTCGCCGTCTTCCGGGTCTTAGCCCGAGTCCGAGCCCTGGGGTCGGGCGGAGCGGAGTTCGCCGTGGCGCCCTTGGCAAGGCCTGATTGCCTGTCAGACTCACTTTGTCGAGTGGCACTGCAGTCGGAGTGGCGCAGGTGGCGCTGTCCTTCTGTCAGACTGGCCAGTGGAGCGGTGGAGTGACGGCGGTCACCTCGGCTCTGCCGGGGGCGCGTGTCAGGATAGAGGTGTCAGGCCACCTTTGCGTTAAATGCCCCTGCAGTTTGGTCAGTCTGTGTGGTGATTTAGTCAAGGTTGCTTCTGAGCGAAGCCAAGACCTTGGGCAAGCCGGTGATGTGTCCGCCATAAAAAGGGGGCCTCGGGCGAGACGGAAGTCTCTCGAGGTCGGCTGCCTTCGGCCGAGGCTAGGCTCGGGTGAAGCGTGATCGAGTCACTCGTGTGGACTGATCCCTGACTTAATCGTGCCCATCAGGCCTTTGCAGCTTCATGCTGATGGGGGTTACCAGCTGAGAATTAGGCGTCTTGAGGGTACCCCTAATTATGGTCCCCGACACCATGACTTTGCTGATTTCGATGTGGTGACTATGGATGCTTGCTCTCTTTTATTGGGACGTCCTTGGGAGTTTGATACTGATGCTATTCACCATGGTAGATCTAATAAATATACTTTCATTCATAAGGGAAAGAAAATTGTGTTGCTTCCTATGACTCCCACTAAAATTGTCCACTTTGAACATAAGAAAAAGACTAATGCTAAGCAAAAAGGTGTTTTGAACTCCAAAAATCAGCAACCTTATAAATTAAAAACTCCTTCATTGCTAGCTACTAAATCTGATCTAGATGAGTTACATGCCTTTGCTGGACTTTGCTATGCCTTAGTATGCATAAATGCTTTGTATTCTATTGATGATACATCCATTGCTTTGCCACGTGATGTTGCTAGCCTTATGCAGAAATATATGGATGTGTTTCCCTCATAGACCCCCCTTGGATTACTATCTATGTGAGGCATTGAGCACAAGATTGATTTAATTCTAGGGGCGAGTTTGCCCAACTGTGCTGCCTACAGGACCAACCCCGAGGAGACTAAGGAGATTTAGCGCCAGGTCCAGGACCTTCTGGAGCGTGGGTACATTCATGAGAGCCTTAGTCCTTGTTCTGTTCTTGTTCTTTTGGTTCCTAAGAAAGATGGCACTTGACGCTTTTGTGTTGATTGTAGAGCCATTAATAACATCACAATTCGGTACCGATATCATATTACTAGATTGGATGACATGCTTGATGAATTAAGTGGTTCTATTGTTTTCTCAAAATTTGACTTGCGTAGTGGATACCGCCAGATTCATATGGCTTTAGGTGATGAATGGAAACTACATTTAAAACTAAGTTCGGTCCTTATGAGTGGTTAGTCACGCTTTTCGGGTTAACTAATGCACCTAGCACCTTCATGAGATTGATGAACAAGGTTTTATGTGCTTTTATTGGTAAATTTGTGATGGTTTATTTTGATGATATTCTTATCTACAACAAGTCTCATGATGATAATATTGAACACTTACGTGTTTTTTATGTCTTGCGTAATGCACGTTTATTTGGTAACCTTGAGAAGTGCATCTTTAGCATCGATCATGTGTCTTTTCTTGGATATGTTGTGACATCACAGGGCATTGAGATGGATGAGGCAAAGATTGTTGCCATCACGAGCTGGCCACTTCCGACCACGGTTACGCAGGTTCGGAGTTTTCTTGGTCTTGTAGAATTCTATAGGCAATTTGTGCAGGATTTCAGCACCATTGCGGCACCTCTCCACGAGTTGATAAAGAATGGAGTGTTGTTTCATTTGGGACCGGCACAACACCAAGCTTTTGATGCCCTCTAGTCGAAGCTCACACAAGCACCGCTGCTGCAACTTCTTGATTTTGATAAAAAACATTTGAGCTTGAGTGTAATGCGAGCGACATTGGGATTGGAGGAGTTCTCATCCAAGGAGGTAAACCTGTTGCTTTCTTTAGTGAAAAATTGCATGGTCCAACTCTGAATTATTCTACATATGACAAAGAATTATATGTTTTAGTACGAGTTCTACAAACTTGGCAACATTATCTATGGTCTAAAGAATTTGTCATACACTCGGATCATGAATCTTTGAACTATCTTAAGGGACAATTTAATCTAAACAAACGTCATGCTAAATGGATTGAATTCATAGAATCTTTTCCTTACATTATTAAGCATAAAAAAGGAAAGGATAATGTGATTGCTGATGCTTTGTCTAGACGTTATACTATGTTATCCCAACTTAATCATAAAATCTTTGGTTTGCAGATTATAAAGGGATTATATACTGATGATTTGGACTTCAAAGATACTTTTGAAAATTGCAGAGAGGGAAGAACGTGGCAAAAATTTATGCTGCGTGAAGGCCTTCTCTACCGTGCTAACAAGATGTGTGTTCCAGCTAGCTCCGTTCGTCTTCTACTCTTGCAGGAATCGCATGAGAGAGGCTTGATGGGACATTTTGGTGTTATGAAGACTAAGGATGTGCTGTCCACTCACTTCTATTGGCCTCGGGTGCACATGATGTTGAGCGCTACGTCTCGCGTTGCACCACATGCAACAAAGCTATGTCCCGACTTAACTCACATGGTCTTTATATGCCTCTTCCTGTTTCTAGTGCACCTTGGGAGGATATTTCTATGGACATTGTTTTGGGTTTGCCTAGAACAAAGAGGGGGAGTGATAGCGTTTTTGTGGTTGTCGATCATTTCTCCAAGATTGCACATTTTATACCCTATCACAAAACTTATAATGATTCGTATGTTGTTGATTTGTTCGTCACTGAGATTATGTGGTTGCATGGTGTGCCAAATACTATTGTTTTTGAGAGGGATGCTAAGCTTTTAAGCCATTTTTGGAGAACCTTATGGTTTACATTGGGAACAAAGTTGCTATTTTCTACTACTTGTCATCCCCAAACTGATGGACAAACAGAGGATGTTAATCGCACTTTATCTACTATGTTGCGTGCTGTTTTAAAAGATAATTTGAGGTTGTGGAAGGAATGTTTGCCGCATATTAAGTTTGCTTATAACATATCATTTCATTCCACAACCAAGCTTAGTCCATTTATGGTAGTAAATGGTTTTAATTCTTGTGCTCCAATTGATTTGGTACCTTTACCAACTTCTGAAATAGTGAACTTGGATGCTACACAATGTTCTGAATTCTAAATTCACTCTTAAGTTGCATGAAATAACTAAGTTGCAAATTGAAAAGATGAATGAAAAATATCGTATTGCTGCTAGTAAAGGTAGGAAGGATATAAAATTAGAACCAGGTGGTGTGGGTTCTTTGAGAAAGGATATGTTTCCTAATTTGAGAAAGTCTAAACTCATGCCACATGTTGTTGGGCCTTATAAAGTTCTTGCAAAAATTAATGATAATGCGTACACAATTGAGTTGCCACCTAATTTTGGGATTAGTCCCACCTTTAACACGATCGCGTGCACGACAACTAAATATTCATGTACATTCTACCCTAGTCAATTACGTTTTAGAGCTTACGCTCAGGACCATAGATGTTTAATGATTAGAAACATTGGAAAGGACCAACAAGGACTTGGGAAAGGCCAAGGGATTGAGGAGGAGGAGCAATGGCGTCCACAACAGGAAGGACATCAAGTCCGTCTCAGCTGCGATTCTATCTGGGGTTCCATGTCCAGCCTGTACAAAAATGGGTGCCCAGTACGCATTCATACTTCGATTGCGGCGAACTTGATATGGTTGGAAAGATAAAGAAATTATCTAACCAACCCAACTGGTTCCACCTTAAAATTCATCCAGAGTCAACGGGAATCGTCGAAACAATTCTGTTTGGTGCTGCGACACCGTCTGTTGGACCGTTGGCCCGTGTATCGCGTTGGAGACCATTAGGGACGAGACCAGTGGTCACGCACGCCCTAATACTCTATATATTCAGCAGCTGTCGTCACATTAGGGTGGATTTTGCTTAGATTATTCTGTCATCGAACAATATTACTGTCATCGGCTTGTGAGACCCCATCTCGTAATTAACACAGTTTGGTTGCGTTCTTTCTGTTCTGGCTTGTGTTCTTGATTGCGCTTGCAGGGATAAGCCTTCGTGGCGAGGTCACTCGTGTGTTACGGGTGATAACCAACAGAGCAGAGGTGTAGTCATTGCGAGGAGCCGTTCGCTCGGAGTCTTGGATCATCAACGTCGAGATCTCCACCCAATCAAGTTATCATACCTCACGGAAGATCGGGCCTCATCCTCTATCAAGCTGGTCACCCGCGATGTTCTTAGACGACGTAAAGTCACATAGAAATTAATAGATCAATTCGAGGAGGAGATCTTGAGTGAGGTAGATGAAATAGATCTTGCCTCTTAAGAGATAACCACGTGATTAGATGGATAACCACGCATGAGATAAAGATAATCATCCGAGTCAATCCGATCGCTGTCCGCGCCCTAGGATCGGACCGTCCGCCACTTTTAATGTTCAACGCTATGGAATTCTGCACTCCAACGATGATTATCGATAAATTATATTTAGCTTCAGCCAGCAGAGCAGAAACAGAGTGCCAACAGACAGATTCGCTGATGAATAGGCATGCGAGTTAATACGGCCGATGGTGGTTTGCAAACAGTAATTTGCTTATTTGTATTCATTTCGTTTAATTGTCTCTGTTTGTAGAAGTACGCAGTCAAACTGAAAACGCTAGGGATATCGTCGATGTCTTGAAGTTGAACGATTGGAAGATGTAGTCCAGGTTCTTCGTTTGTAGTAATAGGTTAAACCAACTGAAGCACGGTCAAGACAAGAACCCCATTGCCATTTACATAGAAGTGAAGGTAACAGAAGAAATTCAGATCATAGTCAGCTGTCTGTTTCATATAAAAAGATGGTGAAACTGAAAAACAAAAGTTTGTGAACATTGTAAAATGTAATGCACACCAAAAGAGAAAAAATGTCATTTTTTAAAACAATGAAACAACAATATGTGAAATAAAAACTAAGTACTAGTTTGGCAAAATGGATTCTCGTTTTCTAAGGGATTAAAATTTTTGTAAAGGAAAATGAATAAATTTCATTTGGAAAAATTAAAATCTATTTAAAAAATGAGGTTACCAAAAGTCCAGAAAAGAACAGAATAACCGAAACAAAAGGATACAAACTGGGCCCAACAAAAAAAAGAAAGCCCAATAAAGAAAATCAAAACGGAAACCAGAACGATGAGGCATACATGGGCCAAAGCTTGCATCAATCGGCTGAGAACAAAAGTTGTTGAGATCAAAGTGTATAATAGCCTCTACCACCTTGTTTCTGTCATTGAAATAGTAAGAAAACATGTTTAGATCATCTCATTTGGATGCCGGACAAAGGAGTAGAAATTCATGAAAGTTATGCCGGCACTGTGGATCCACCGAGTACTGTTTCAGGTATCTACAAATTTTATCTTACTATATATTTTCAGAAACAACTCTACCATTCAACCTATGTCAAAACCCCTTAATTATTTATTTATTTAATTATTTTGTTCATCGCTACGCCAATAGCTAGCTCCGATCATAGAACATCAATCATTCATTAATAAAAAAATGCAATGATATACTATATGCACGTTTCTGCTAATTAAAGAATATACAAGATTTGCATCCATGCATCGACAAGTCAAAAAGCATGCAATCAGCTAGCTTGATCCTTCCTAGCTTACTTTGAACCCCCCTCTATTCAGACGGCTTAAATTCATTCAATCATACACATTGACACTGTTTAACTGCAGAGTGCAGACTGAAACATTATGTAGAGTCCAAACTGGTTAAAATTCACACATATGCAACCAAATGTATCGACGTTTCTTAAAAAATTGTACATACTACCTTGCATTGAGACATTTTCAATCGTTCACATATATGCAACCAGATGTATCGACGTTTCTTAAAAAAAATGTGCATACTACCTTGCATTGACTTCTTTTCAATGTTACATACCATGTTTATTGATTGGTCAAAGATACTTACTACTTCTTCTCGTTACTTTTTTTCCTCAAATGTTCACAATTATGCAGGTATAAACTGAACATCTGATAGAACCGCTAAAGCAACTATGTTCTACTTTGAAACTATCGTTACTAATAGTGTTAGAAAATTATCTATATCACTATTAGCATCTACATCAAATTCAACGATAGCTCCATCAGAAATTGCAGCTATTGTCTTTCTCAAATTTACATTCCTTAACACTCATGACAGTGAATCATACCGAGGCCAAAGTAAAACATTCATTCTTAGGTACATGCGCGTGCTGGCGCGCGTAAGTGACTAGTTAGTTTTAGTTGCACCTACGTCACTACGGTTATATACAATTTCTTTCCACAACACAAATTAACATGAGTTGCGGTAGTCAGAAGCGAGTGCTCTTGTCGGGCATGATAATTAGGGGTACCCAGAATACGCCCCTAAAATGCGCTCAGAAAAGGTTAATTGCTCAGACATAATCCCCGAAGACGCACCTCATAATGAAATTCTTGTATTTGTATTAAAATTTGTGAAACAAGTTTGAGTTTAAAAATTAGAATTTGAAAATAAAAGGGGAACATAAAAGAAAAGGATGGGAATTTAAAGGAAATCATTTATTTCTCCATAAATAAATAACAAGAAAAATAATAACTAATAATATTAAAAATAGCAGTGGTAATATTCATAGTAGTAATGATTTTGACACTGGGAGTCTGAAATTCAAAACAGGGATTTGAATATGGTTCAAATGCTTCAAATTTGGAAAAAAGTAAAAGAATAAAAAAATAAAAAAGATTTACCAGCGCCTTGGGCCGGGTCTTCACTGGCAGCCCAACTTCCCTTCACCCGCTGGCCCAGCCTGGGCGTCGTTCTGAGGGTTGAGTCACCGCCATGTGGGCCAGTGGTGTCAGCCTCTCTACTGGGCGTCGCACGCGTTCAGTCATTGTCGCACGGGCCCCTAGCGTCAGCGCCAACTCCCCGTAGATCTCGCAGGCCATGAACGACTTTGGTTGAACTCCGCGCGGTTCCTCAGGCTCTGATCAATCCTCGTCGCCGCAAGACTCATTCCTCGCCCTATATAGATGGCCGACCACCTGGGCTTTCAGTTGACCCGGGGCTAGATTCGCCGCGCCTCGCAACCATTCCTCTCCTTCTGCCGCTGGCATTGCCGTGGGTAGCCACACCCGGATCTCACCATGACCGGGCCTCTGCTCTCGTGGGGCGACCGTGGGGATTCCTCGTGGCACGGGGAAGCTGGTCGTGGAGTCCGTGTGAAGAAAGCTCGTCCCAAGCTGTGGCGATTGCTCACCGAAGACTGATGTCCGCCGTGGAACCAAGCTCTTCCGTGGTCGGGTGTCGCCGCTCCAAAATCGCCGGTGAGTCCCCATCCGCGTGATTCGCCTTTATCTCTACTATGCAACACTGCACTCGAATTCGACGATTAGACTCGTGCGCACCAATATCCATCACGCCAGCGTTATGAGCAGGTGTTTGCTCCGCCGCGGGACGTCTGGAGGTAGAAGGGAGGCCTCTGACAGTTAAATCAACTATCGAACCCATGGTGGGCGGACCTCTGTTTCAATCCGGTCAGTGGCGTGGTCAGTACGGGAGTCCTCGACTCGCGTGCTCGCCGGCGAGCTATGCCACGCGGGGCGGCCGACTTTGTTATGTTCGAGGTCTGGCAATTGAAGACGATGGATATTCACCGTTGGATCCGCGATGAAGGATTGAGGTAAGGGGAGTTGTATCGGTCGTACATCGGAAATCCAATGGCTAGAGCGGTTTAATGCGGGGGAGAGGTTTCTGACCGTAGATTTCGGATCGGTTGGTCGCCAGCGCATACCAGTTGGGGCAACTAAGGATCTAATCAGAACCATCGGTTTTGAATCTGACGGCTCAGCCCGTCCGATACCCCTTCGCCGATAGACTTTGCTAAAGAGACCCCCGAAGAGAGTCAAATTAACCCGCAGTCCAGTGAATAGTATTCTGAGTCTAGGGATTAATTTCTCTGTGGCCCCTGCCTTCTCTGAAAATTTGGTGCGCAATCCGGGTAATAAGGAATATCATATAAATAATATCAGAAATCGATTTTTAACACAAAAATAATTCTAGGAGCTTGTAAAATCCATATAAATTTTATTTTAGCTTCTTTTCAGTTCATTCCAGTTTCTAGAATTTTGTAAAATTATTGTTTATCACTTAGTGTCTCTGTTTTGACATGAAAACAATAATAAAAGTGATTTCTTAATTAATCTTATGCGAGACAATTAAAACCTTTGAAAATTCATAACTCCTCCGTTTTAAATCCGATTTGATCCGTTCAAGTTGCGTTTGTCTCATACAAATATTTACTATGCAATAACAACATTTATTATACCATGTCCCATTCTTTTATAATTAGATCTTTATTTAACTTACGTTGGTTAGTCTCGTTAAACTACTTATCATTATAATCTACTAGAATATAATCTATGGTCAATTTATAACTTATATTTAAGTTGAGATAATTATTTATAGAATAACCTCTCATATGATTTAAATTAACCAAAATATAATATAGTTTAATATTTTAATCACACAGACCTTTTATAAAATCATAACTCCTTAATCGTAACTCTGATCTTAGTAGTTCTCGATCCCGCGATCCCGTAACTTCGTGTAGATCATTGTTATACATTTTGTTCTTATGTGTGGTGTGGTGTGGTGTGATGTTAATTTTATCTATACCATGGTTGTTTGAATTGCTACGACTAGCAGTGAGGTCGCGAGGATCAGAAGAATCACCCTGGTAACTGGAATCTCAAGTGCCAGGCAAGTTGTGCCCTTATAATCACATTTGTTTACCTAATAATGTTCTTTATTATCACTTATTCGTGCATAGGTTTAATTTTGATGGGACCCAATAGGTCACCCTAGTCTGTTATCCTTTTTACCTTGTTTACCCCTCAATCACATGGGTAGTTTTGCTATTGCTTTACATGGTTTTTGGTTTAATATTTCATTATATACATGTTCCAGTTATTCTGTTATTTTACTTATGTTCATGTCAAGATCATTAAATGTAAATTGCAACATGGAGCTTAACTTGAGAAACACGTGCCACCAAAAGGGTTTAATGGGACGCCCTTGGCCAACTAACTAGGAAAGCGAGTGGAAGACTACCTTATCCGAAAGGGGCAAGGGCAGTAGGGGATTGCATGCAAGGAGGTTCTCAGGTTGATTTTGCTACGATGGCGGTCAGACAGGGGATTCTTGCAAGTGCTCTTCCCATAAACTGTAGCGGGTTTTTGGAAGCTAGTGGAACTTTGTAAAGGCCTCGTAGTGGATGCCTAGCCATTCACCTCGGTAGTGTCTAAGGGTCTAGCTAACCCTGGCGACTGGGATACACGACTTGTGGGTACAGGGTACAACCTCTGTAGAGTGTAAAACTGGTATACTAGCCGAGCTCACGGTCATGAGCAGCTCAGGACTCTCTGATGATTAATTTATGGAACCTAAACTCAATTTTGTCATTTGCATTTGCATTGGGATTTGTTATTAATTTTGTTCTATTATTTATTATGGTTTGGTATTTACTTACATCTAGTAATTGCTAATAAAATTTGACCAACTTATTAAAAGCAATGCTCAGCTTTAACCCCTATTGTTGTTTAGCCTTACACATCACTTGAACTCCCACCTTTGGTGAGTTCATACCACATTATTCCACACAACTTGTTGAGCGATGAACATGTGTGAGCTCACACTTGCTGTCTCACACCCCACCACAGGAGAAGAACATGTGGTTCAGGAGGAGCCTCAAGGCGAGGAGTTTGATCTGATCTAGGTGGCGTTTCCCTAGTTGACTTCTGCGCCAATGACGATCCTTATTTTGTTTTATATTTATCTTTTATTTTGTAATAAGACTTCCGCTATGTAATAATACTCTGATGTTATTGTGACATTTATCTCTATACACTCTGTTATTATATATGTTGTCTTCTTGGCGCATGTATGAGATGCACCCGGCTTTGTCCCTTAAAGCTCGGCGTGTGACAGAAGTGATATCAGAGGAATTGTTGACTGTAGGACGAAACCTATATAGAAATGGACAAAACCCTTACCTACTTACCTTATTCTGATTCATTCTATACTTACCTTACTCTGATTCTTTCTACACTTATCTTGATCCTGTCTCACCTTCTACTGTTCTACTCTGATCATTCTTATCTTTTCAACTCTAAGACAAGATGGATTTCACACCTTGGAATCCTACATTTATGAACTTTTTAAGAGATAGGGAACCTAAGACGAAATTAAAATTAGTTTCTCTATTAAAAATGTTGGTTGATTGTTCTGATGATCAATGCCTGATTTGCTTCTTTGATTGATTGAATTAGTATAGATGGGCATCTTAGCATGTACCACCATAAGGTAATGTATTAGCGTTAGTGGGTGACACACTAATCTACTTAGCTAATAAATTCCCCGCAGTAACATTCCTCGTAATTACTCGCCTTGTCTACAATCCTTTCTTTCATACCCTGTGTTTCTAACCCAGATGGGCAACCCCTATAGTGTTATAAGAGAGCACCATAGACGTGATCCTTGGTATGTCATGGTTAAGAAAGGCAAAGGTAGTTTAGACACTGTGCTAAGGGAACCGTAGAACTCACCAGTTCCAAAGGACAAAGATTTGAAGGTGAAGTTGCAGTAACTACCACCATCAGACTAGCGGCAGTCTTAGTAGATGAGAAGTTTGTGGGTGGCAACATCCGTCAGTTATGGATTTTCCGGATGTCTTTCTAGAGAAGTTATCAGGGATGCCACCAGATAGGGAAGTTGAGTTTGTCATTGATCTCTTACCTGAGACTGTTCCTATTTCTAAACGACTATACAAGATGTCCTTAGAAGAATTAAAGGAACTTAAGAAGCAATTAGCAGAATTACAAGAGGCTGGGTACATTCGTTCGAATTCCTCACCTTGGGGGAGCGCCAGTTCTACTTGTACAGAAGAAAGATGGATCGCAAGGGATGTGTGTGGATTATAGGACCCTTAATGATGTCACTGTGAAGAACAAGTGTCCATTACCCTGCATTGAAGATTTATTTGATCAGATGAGAGGTGCAAGGGTATTCTCGAAGATTGATCTCCGATCGGGATACCATCAAATGAAGATTAGGCAATCGGATATTGCCAAGACATCTTTCTCAACCCGATATGGATTATATGAGTTCACGGTTATGTCATTTGGATTAACTAGTGCACCAGCTTATTATATGAATTTGATGAATAAGGTGTTTATGGAGTATTTGGACAAAATCGTCATAGTATTTATCGACGATATTCTTATCTATTCTAAGAGTGAAAGTGATCATGAGGAACACCTGAGATTGGTGCTACAGAAGCTACGAGATAATCAACTCTACGCCAAGTTTAGCAAATGCGAGTTCTGGATTGACAAGGTGCCATTCCTTGGACATATAATTTCTAATGGAGGAATATCAGTGGATCCTGCTAAAGTCAAGAGATAATGGCATGGAGCATAACCACTACAGTTACTGAGTTCCGGAGTTTCTTGGGACTTGCAGGATATTATTGGAGATTTATTAAAGGATTCTCTAAGATTGCTAAGCCTATGGCCTCACTTCTAGAGAAGGGAAGAGAGTTTAAGTGGGACGAGAGGTACCAAGATAGTTTTAACTAACCGAAGTTGAGATTGATGTCACCCCAGTGTTGGTTATGCCAGATCTACAGAAAGGATTTGACATTTATTGTGATGCCTACGACCAAGGCTTGGGATGTGTGCTCATGCAAGAAGGACATGTGATTGCCTACGCGTCTCGTCAGTTGCGGAAACACAAGTTAAACTACCCCACTCATGACTTAGAACTGGCAGCTGTTGTGCATGCGCTTAAGATTTGGAGACATTATATTATGGGAACCAAGTGTCAAGTATACACGGATCATATGAGTTTGAAGTGTGACGGAACCTCCCAAGTAATTAGGCCCACCTACAGTTGTCCTTGTCTCACAGACATCAGACAACCCTGTAGGTGCCCCTGAACTACTTGACAAGTTCGGTATCTTTCCTTACCTTACCAGGAACGTCTTACCCATCTTGTAGACATTACAGAACATCGGAGATGAGGATATGCGGAAGCGAATTACATAAACTTACCTTTTATTTCAAAAGCAAGCTTAAGTTATTTTTATTACAGACCAGACTAAAGTGAGTGCATAGAAGTAATATTATACAAACCAGGGAGGCACAAACTCCTCCCGAGAAGCTAAAAGCAAAAGATCTTAAGTGGAGGACCGAGTCCTCCCGCACTTCAGTCTTGATTTTCTTCTTTTGGAACCACCTTGGCACAGAAGCAGCAAAAGTCTGCTACTTCCTCACCTAAAAACAACGAAGGGATAAACCCTGAGTATGGAATACTCAGCAAGTCTTACCCGACTAAAGAAAAGACTCTCAAGGGTATGCTGGTTATATGGGAGTCAAGGTAAGGCTTTTCAATATTCAAAGACTCTGTTTTTGCAGAAATGCTTACTAAAGTGGATCCTTAAAAATCCAGTTTTATTTGTCAAGTTAAGTAAAATTACCTGCACTAGAGTTCTTTCTACCCTAGTTCAATCACTGGTCCTGTACTAGCCAATTTCTTAACAAGAGCCCATCGTCTTTAGTGGAATGCTACGTGTAGGGTAGTGACCAAGTCTTCATGACCGCGAAGGTACGGCGATCCGAATCGATTATACTCAGCTGAGCATCTCCAATCACATGACATATGTAGCACTTAACCCTTGCATATGTCAACCCGCCACCGGGGTTCTTAAGACCGGATCAGGTTCACGCAGACCGAGAGCACAGATACACCACCGTCCAGCCTCTTGCCACGGAGGGTACACGCTACTCTCGCCACCGCTCCACGCCCATCTCGTGTTGTCTTATTCCGGCCTTAGTCTGCCCGAGGCAAGGCTTACCCATGACGAGGCATGTGACCAGCTAAAGGGTCCTCGATCAACAAGCCTACATCGAGACGGTCCTTAATCGACTCAGACGGAGACACTACACCGAGACTCTCTTCTCGTGCAAGTCACCCGCCCGGTCTCAGCTTAATCATTTCAAACCCAAAGTTGGTACCTGGCAGAGGTACATCTTTTCCGATGTTGAACCTATCAAGGCCTTTGATAGATCCATCATCAAGTTTTATTTTCGAAAAACTTCCCACCCACTTTTGCCACATCATATTTTGTAAAAACAAAACCTTTTGTTTTTCTAAAGCAAAGCTAAGCATCAAAAAGCTTTTGTAAAACAGGTGATCAAGGAAGGTAATCAAATTCAAGGAAGGTAATGCAGGAATGGTTTTATCAAGCAACTCCTATCACCTAATGCAGCAATCAAGTGAGAAAGATTTTGAAATAGCAAGGGAGGTGGCAAATGCACCGGGGCTTGCCTTCGTTTACAGGTGATTCAGGCTCGGATCCACAAATGTCGAAGTAGAAACTATTCCCGGCCTGAGTGTCCAAAGGTGGTTGTACTTGCTCTTCAGTGACTTCTATCTCTTCTTCACGTTCTAATCATAACCATTCACAAGTATAAGAATGGATGCCATGGGATGCTCATGAGGATGCAAAGATAACATAAACTTATTATTTATGTCTTGAATACAACTTGCCTTCACGGAGTTCCGGGAACTTAGGGTTTCCGGAGTCGGTAAAGGAGTTCACAGGGTAGGGGGTGTTTTGGGGTTTGGTGATCAAACAAGGTCCAAATCAATTCAAACTTTACCCAAGGCTTCTAAATATTGTATAACACTTATGTAAAAATTTTGGGCATTTTAGGACTTATCAATTATTTTCTAAAAATCTATAACCAAGACTTTTAACTACTTTAAATACCCTAAAATTTCTTACTTCCACTAGAAATCATAAACTTATTTTTATTAAATACTATGGAAAATAACAAATCTAGGAAAATTAGTTTCACAATTTTAGCATTTTTCTACATTTTTCTACACATTTCTAAAGTTTTCCTGAAAAAGAAAAAGAAAAGGGGTAAACAGAACTGGGCCGATTCTGGCCCAGACGGCCCAAGCCTCAGAGGAAACGGGGCGCGCCCGCGCTGGCATTTATGCAGAAAAGTCCTCGGGTTATAGACTAAATGGATACACGTTCGTTTACTGTTCCCCCACGTCGCTGACATGTTGCAAAAAGACCCTCGGTCTTCTATTCCTTCGCGCGACGGGGTCCCCGACGGTGCTCCGCAGGGGAGGCACAACTCCGGCGAGTTAGACCGGCCGGGGAAGACCGAGACCGGAGCTCAGCTTTGGACTAAACCCAATTCAAGACCAAGGGAGTATTTCCCCCAATTTAATTGCGCTAATGATCAAGTGGTGTGTTCTGGCCACGGTGACCGGAAGCCGTGCGGCTAGATCGCCGTGTTCCTGGCGGTTGGTGGTCTCCTAGCGCAATTGTGTGGGTTGTCGAGCATCACCGGCGTACAGAGAAGCTAGAACAGGAACAAAGAGGCCATGAGCAGACCTGTGGAAGGCTGGCCACGGTAGGGTGTAGTTCTTGGCGGCGGAGAGGGATTTGGGGGAAACCAGAAATTCGCGCGTGCTGGTGGAGGATTGAGGGTGGGAGCGGGTGCAATAGCTACTTGGATACATGGCGGAGCTGGGGGTACGGTCAATTTATAGCGAGGGTAAGCGGCGGTGGCGAATTTGACCGAGCAGTACTGGCGGCCGGAGATAGGGAAGAATCCCTGGCGCGATGAGTTCGTGGCAAACGGCGTGGCAAGCTCCCCGGCGATGATGGGATGGCCCAAGGGAGCCACGGCGACACGGTAGAAAAGTTAGGCCACGCGGCGCACGGCCGGGAGGCGGCGGTTCACCGGTGGGCTTATCGGCTCAAGCCGCAGGGTAGAGGGAAAGCACGGGGGTTCACCGGAATGGAGTCCAGCTCACCGGCGACGAATATTTCCCTCTCCCCGCGATGTTATCCGGTTACCAGCGAGTGCGAATCTCAATGACGGTGATGATCTTGGCGCAAGGTCGTCGACGGCGAGAGGAGCAGCTGATCTGAACTGTTCAGATACTGTACCATGGCGATTTTCAGTTTATGACGCCTGACAGAGCAACTTTAGAGCAACTTTTCTCTCAAATCTTCATGGCAACAGGTCCAAATCTCTGCAGCAATATTGTAGTGCTATAAACCAGCTACACCTTTGCTATATGGTATTGTCACAAAAAGGCAGCAGATCATGCATGAACTTGGTCTTGAAGTTGCTATCAGTCCACTGTCAGTCTGAATTTTCAGACTTAAATAGCCGGACAGTCCAACTTCAAGCAAGATTATCTCCCAATTTCTCACAAGAACAAGGCTTGTACTCTTGAGCAAACTTATTCTCCTTTGAATGCTCTACAACTTTGGTGTGGTGATCTAGGGCAGAAACCCTAGAAGTTGAAAGTTATAAAGCCCCAAAGTGGAGCCTATAACCCTGATTTCAGACTTAGCATAGGAATCAAAGTTGGGGTCCTTTTTGCAAATGAGTCCAAAACTTAGAGTTTGGCTTGTAAATTCACATATTTGTGAACCAAATGACTTTATATGTCCAAACATAGTAGTTTTTACACTTTAGTCCAAAGGTTCATCATTTTTGCACATAAGCCCCTAGGGTTTGGTTTCAGGGTTTTCCAGGGTTCCAATTAGGGTTTCTGGTATCCCAGGGGTATAAAAGTGATTCAAGTTTATTCTTAGGGTCATTTTATGACTTTTACCCTAAAGTATTTAGGTTTTCTTTACTTGGGTTAAATTTTACCCCTTTAACCACTATTAAGGGTTAAGTCCATAAACCAGGGTTCTATTTGCAAAAACATTAAAACAATACAACTTGTTTGAAATTTTTGCCTAGTGAATGCACTCTAGGTGTGTCACACATATGCAATGCTAATGCTTATGATGTCATGCTCAAGTTTTAGTTATAGTAACACCAGGGGTGTTACATCCTTCCCCCCATAAAAGAATCTCGTCCCGAGATTAAAAATCCTAGGGTAAGTAATGGTAAAGGAAACGCATCACATTTTTATTTCCTTATTTTTGGTACAAGACAGGGGTGATGTGGGGGTTACTTCTTTATTACAACAGCTATACAGGCTTTACAATTTACATGAGGCTAGGAAGCCTGGGAAATTCTTATTTAAAAAGTCTTGGGTTTCCCATGTAGCCTCGTCTTCAGAATGCTGGTTCCACTGTATCTTGTAGAACTTGAGAGTCTTTCTTCGGGTGACCCTGTCCTTTTGATCCAGAACTCGAATAGGATGTTCCGAGTATGTTAAATCTGGTTCCAGGACAACATCAGTCACTTCAACGGTTCGATCAGGAACCCGAAGACACTTCTTCAATTGTGACACGTGGAACACATTGTGCACAGCAGACAATGTTTCGGGGAGCTGAAGTCGATACGCCACTGGCCCATATCTTTCCAGAATAAGAAAAGGACCAATATATCGTGGTGCAAGTTTTCCTTTAACTCCGAAACACGATACGCCCTTCATTGGTGAGACCTTCAAGTAGACATAGTCTCCTTCCAGGAAATATAAGGGCATTCGCCGTTTGTCTGCATAACTCTTTTGCCGTGCTTGAGCTTTCTTCATATTATGGATAATTCTCTGAACCTTTTCTTCAACCTCTTTCACCATATCAGGTCTAAAGAAGTATCTTTCTCCAGGTTCAGACCAATTTAGCGGAGTCCGACACCGTCGTCCATATAAAGCTTCAAAGGGTGCCATCTTGATACTTTCTTGATAACTATTATTGTATGAAAACTCCGCCAAAGGTAAACATTCATCCCATTTTAGTGAGAAATCCAGGACACATGCCCGCAGCATATCTTCAAGTATTTGGTTCACCCTCTCAGTTTGTCCACTGGTTTGAGGATGATAGGCCGAACTGTGGAGCAGTTTAGTACCCAGGAATTTATGAAGTTCTTCCCAGAATTTAGATACAAATTGTGGTCCACGATCCAACACTATAGTCTTTGGGATACCATGCAAACTGAGAATACGGGCGATGTACAACTCAGCATAGACATTGACGTGATATTTTACCTTGACCGGGAGAAAGTGGGCGATCTTTGTAAGTCGATCGATGATAACCCAGATGGAGTCAAAGCCCTTTGCGGTTCTGGGCAGTCCCACAATAAAGTCCATACTGATGTCTTCCCATTTCCATGTTGGGATTGGCAAGGATTGTAATGGACCAGCAGTTTTCATGTGTATGGCCTTGACACGTCTGCAGGTGTCACACTTAGCCACATAGCGTGCAATTTCAATCTTCATTTTTGTCCACCAGTAATGTTGCTTTAAATCTTGGTACATCTTAGTGCTTCCGGGATGAATAGAGTAGCGACTAAGATGTGCTTCATCCAGAATTTGCTGGCGGAGCTCTTCGTTCTTTGGCACAACTATGCGGTTTTTAAACCATATCACACCTTGATCGTCTTCTTTGAAACACTTGGCTGTTCCAGCCCTTATCTTTTCTCGTATGTGCTTCATACCCAGATTATCCTTTTGAGCATCAATTATTCTTTGCAAAATGATTGACTCAAGCCTTAACTGATTTAGAGTCCCTTGTTGAATGATCCCCAGGTTTAGCTTTTCCATTTCTTGACACAAAGTGTTCTCGAAGATCTTCGCCATAAGACAGTGGCAGGAAGTCTTACGACTCAATGCATCTGCCACCACATTGGCCTTGCCTGGGCGATAATGGATCTCCAGTTTATAGTCTTTAATGAGCTCAAGCCATCGTCTTTGCCTCATATTTAACTCTGACTGGGTGAAGATGTACTTCAAACTTTTATGATCTGTATATATGTGACAGATATTTCCCAGCAGATAGTGACGCCAAATCTTTAGGGCATGAACCACAGCAGCTAGCTCCAGATCATGAGTTGGATAGTGCTCCTCATGTCGGCGCAACTGCCTTGAAGCATACGCAATCACTCGGCCCTCTTGCATCAGTACACAGCCGAGCCCACTGCCAGATGCATCACAATATACATCAAAAGGTTTAGTGATGTCCGGTTGAGCTAATACCGGAGCAGTGGTCAATAGTGTCTTCAATTGCTCAAAGGCTTCATTGCACTTAGAAGACCAATTGAACTTAGTGTCATTCTTCAACAAACTTGTGATTGGCTTCACAAGCTTAGAAAAATCTGGTATGAATCTGCGATAATACCCAGCTAGTCCAAGAAAACTCCGGACTTGGTGAACAGTTGTTGGGGGTTTCCACTCCAGAATATCTTTGACCTTGCTAGGATCTACCGCAATTCCTTTAGCTGATAATATGTGCCCCAAAAATTGAATTTCTTCCAGCCAGAACGCGCACTTACTGAACTTGGCATATAGCTGGTGTTCCCTGAGGCGCGTCAATACAATCCGTAAATGCTGAGCATGGTCTTCTTCATTCTTAGAATATATCAAGATATCGTCGATGAAGACTACCACGAATTTGTCCAACTCGGGCATGAACACCGAGTTCATTAGATAAGTGAAATGGGCAGGAGCATTTGTGAGCCCGAAAGACATTACCAAGTATTCAAACAATCCATACCGCGTAGTAAACGCAGTCTTCGGTATATCCTCGGGCCGAATACGGATTTGATGATAGCCCGACCTGAGATCAATTTTGGAAAATACCCTTGCCCCAGTCAGTTGATCAAATAAGATGTCGATCCTTGGAAGAGGGTACTTATTCTTGATAGTGACCTCATTTAGGGGTCGATAATCCACGCACATTCTCAAGGTTTGATCCTTCTTCTTAACAAAAATGGCGGGACAACCCCACGGGGACGAGCTTGGCCGGATGAATCCCTTATTCAGTAGATCCTGTAATTGAATTTTTAGTTCCGCCAATTCATTAGGGGGCATACGGTACGATCTTCGGGAGATGGGAGCCGTACCGGGCTTTAGCTCAATTATGAATTCTACATCTCTTTCAGGGGGCAGTCCAGGCAAGTCTTCCGGAAATACATCTGGAAACTCACATACTACCGGAATGTTCTTGATCTCCGGTACAATGGCTTCATAGACTCTACCAGAAGCTTTGGCTGGATTGGTTGCGGGGAGAGTCAAGAGAATCTCTTCTTGGTTATAGCTCAACCTGACGGTTCTGAGTTCAGTGTTGAGAATTGCCTTATGTTGGGTTAACCAATTCATTCCCAAAATTACATCTATATCCTGGCCCTTCAGAACAATCATGTTAGCAGGAAAGTTCCGTCCGACCATTGTTACTGGCACACCATAGGCCACTTCTCTAGTATAAATATGTCCCCCTGGTGAATGAATTTTAAATCCCTCCTTTGATTCATGGTATGCAATATGATGCTGTTCCACAAACTTCTTGCTAATAAATGTATGTGAAGCACCAGAATCAAAAAGAATAATTGCTGGGTGACTGGCCACGGGAAACGTACCCATCATCACCGGCTCTCCTTCCGGTGTAGTAGCCACTTGAGTATAATACACACGCCCCGTTTTCTTCATATTCTTCCCCATAGCATTTCCTTTAGGCTGAGCTGATTTCCCAGATCCTTGCGAAGCATTAGATTGATTTTGTTTGGGGTATGGACAGTCTTTGATAAAATGTCCTGACTTGCCACAGTTAAAACACCCAGTTGAAGAACTAGGAAAGGCAGGGAATCGAGTGCCTGGGGCACCCGACTGTTTTGGGGTAGTGGGGGTATTATTGGGGCGGATAATGATAGGCTGTTTGAAGGGAAATGAAGGTGGACGAGAAAAAGTGCGATTTTGGTTTGAGGGTCGAATCACAAACCGTGGTTTCTTCGCCTGGCCCTGATTAGGCCTCTCACCACCGAATCCCTTATTCTTCCCAGAAGTTGTGTATTTGGCTTCCACAGATAAGGCCGTGCTGACAGCCTTTCCATATGTGAGATCTATGCATGTGGCCATTTTCCTTTGTAGCCGATCATTCAGACCCCGCATAAAACAGTTCTTCTTCTTTAAATCCGTATTCACCTGGTCGATAGCATACTGCGACAGGTGATTGAATTTGTTGAGATATTGAGTAATAGTATCTCCACCTTGTTGTAACTTCATAAACTCCTCTTGTTTCATATGCAGCACTCCTTCAGGAATGTAGTGTTCACGGAAAGCTGCTTTAAACTCATTCCAGGTGACTTGATGGTTGTCAGGTTGAATAGCCATAAAATTTCCCCACCAGGTACTGGCAGGACCACAGAGTTGTTGTGTGGCGAACAACGGCTTCTGCGTCTCTGAGCAACGAAGAAGACCAAACTTTTGCTCGATAACCCGAATCCACTCGTCAGCTTCTAGGGGATCTTCTGCCTTGACGAATAGAGGTGGACGAGTTTCCGAGAAATCCAGATAAGTGGTCTCACGGGGACCCTGCGGATAACCTCTTGCTGCTTGCTGCTGGAACTGCTGCTGACCCGCCATTTCCCTAAGGAAGCGGGTATTATCGGCGGTGGCGTTCACCAAGGCGGCGATCGCCTCGGCTAACGTGGGAGGAACTGGAGGTGGGTTTGGGGTAACATCCCGTCCCCCAGAAGTTCCTGCTGCATCCTGTCCTCGAGTCCTGGTCGGCATCTGTGGCAAAAACATTTGAAGTAAACATACTATGCCAGAGAAAACCTTCCATTTTACATTACTATAAAAAGTAATGATACAGACTCGATATTACATAACAGGATACAATACCCATTATACAAAGGTTCAACCTATTATACAACAGTACACCCTACAATACCCTACCATACACTACTCTACTTCTATTACACCTTTATTCCTGCTTGCCATCAGTCTTGGCGGCTTCATCGTCAGGTGTGGGAGTCCAGACATCAACCAACCTTAAAGAAGGAGGAGGCTCAAAAAGGTCTAACTCCCCACCCAGCGCACGTCCCGCAACGTGAGATGGTCCAGCTTCTGCCTCAGCAGGTGGTGCAGGCTCACTTGGGTGTAGTTGTGAGTATAATATATGGACTTCCTCGTGCAAGGTATTGCAGTAAACCTGCAGGTTATCAACAGTCGAGCTAAGTTCTTTAACTCGGGCCTGAGCCCTTGCTTCCTTAGCACACATTAGCAAACGAGACTGTACGGCCCAGTCAAGTGCTAAGTCTCGATCAGCGAGTTGATCCTGCAAGTGTCGGATGTCCCTTCTCAGTTCGTTGATTCTATCACCGTCAGCGACCCAAGCATCAGTCCTATGTTGAAGCGCTGCCTGAAGTCGACTCACACGAGCTTCAAGGTCTCCGATGGGGTCGTTACTTCCACTGCTGCTGCTTTCATGTCGGGGAGCCAATTGATGCCGAGGCACCCCAATTGGTCCCATGGACTTGCGTGCCGTTAGCCTGGTACGTGGCGGCATCTTTTCTAAGGGGGAAAATTTTATTAGTATGATTCTTAGCATGATGCATGTATAATTACAGAATCAACCTTAGTCGATTCAACCTTCTATATGTTGCACTCTTCCTATCTGGTCTTTAAGATAGACTTCTTCAGAATACTTAGGTAAGAGGAGAAAAGAATTTTTAGGTAAGACTCTTAAAAATCCTTTTGAAGATGCCTCATAATATCTGCCAAGAAGGGCTACGCTCCGATACCAGCTGTGACGGAACCTCCCAAGTAATTAGGCCCACCTACAGTTGTCCTTGTCTCACAGACATCAGACAACCCTGTAGGTGCCCCTGAACTACTTGACAAGTTCGGTATCTTTCCTTACCTTACCAGGAACGTCTTACCCATCTTGTAGACATTACAGAACATTGGAGATGAGGATATGCGGAAGCGAATTACATAAACTTACCTTTTATTTCAAAAGCAAGCTTAAGTTATTTTTATTACAGACCAGACTAAAGTGAGTGCATAGAAGTAATATTATACAAACCAGGGAGGCACAAACTCCTCCCGAGAAGCTAAAAGCAAAAGATCTTAAGTGGAGGACCGAGTCCTCCCGCACTTCAGTCTTGATTTTCTTCTTTTGGAACCACCTTGGCACAGAAGCAGCAAAAGTCTGCTACTTCCTCACCTAAAAACAACGAAGGGATAAACCCTGAGTATGGAATACTCAGCAAGTCTTACCCGACTAAAGAAAAGACTCTCAAGGGTATGCTGGTTATATGGGAGTCAAGGTAAGGCTTTTCAATATTCAAAGACTCTGTTTTTGCAGAAATGCTTACTAAAGTGGATCCTTAAAAATCTAGTTTTATTTGTCAAGTTAAGTAAAATTACCTGCACTAGAGTTCTTTCTACCCTAGTTCAATCACTGGTCCTGTACTAGCCAATTTCTTAACAAGAGCCCATCGTCTTTAGTGGAATGCTACGTGTAGGGTAGTGACCAAGTCTTCATGACCGCGAAGGTACGGCGATCCGAATCGATTATACTCAGCTGAGCATCTCCAATCACACGACATATGTAGCACTTAACCCTTGCATATGTCAACCCGCCACCGGGGTTCTTAAGACCGGATCAGGTTCACGCAGACCGAGAGCACAAATACACCACCGTCCAGCCTCTTGCCACGGAGGGTACACGCTACTCTCGCCACCGCTCCACGCCCATCTCGTGTTGTCTTATTCCGGCCTTAGTCTGCCCGAGGCAAGGCTTACCCATGACGAGGCATGTGACCAGCTAAAGGGTCCTCGATCAACAAGCCTACATCGAGACGGTCCTTAATCGACTCAGACGGAGACACTACACCGAGACTCTCTTCTCGTGCAAGTCACCCGCCCGGTCTCAGCTTAATCATTTCAAACCCAAAGTTGGTACCTGGCAGAGGTACATCTTTTCCGATGTTGAACCTATCAAGGCCTTTGATAGATCCATCATCAAGTTTTATTTTCGAAAAACTTCCCACCCACTTTTGCCACATCATATTTTGTAAAAACAAAACCTTTTGTTTTTCTAAAGCAAAGCTAAGCATCAAAAAGCTTTTGTAAAACAGGTGATCAAGGAAGGTAATCAAATTCAAGGAAGGTAATGCAGGAATGGTTTTATCAAGCAACTCCTATCACCTAATGCAGCAATCAAGTGAGAAAGATTTTGAAATAGCAAGGGAGGTGGCAAATGCACCGGGGCTTGCCTTCATTTACAGGTGATTCAGGCTCGGATCCACAAATGTCGAAGTAGAAACTATTCCCGGCCTGAGTGTCCAAAGGTGGTTGTACTTGCTCTTCAGTGACTTCTATCTCTTCTTCACGTTCTAATCATAACCATTCACAAGTATAAGAATGGATGCCATGGGATGCTCATGAGGATGCAAAGATAACATAAACTTATTATTTATGTCTTGAATACAACTTGCCTTCACGGAGTTCCGGGAACTTAGGGTTTCCGGAGTCGGTAAAGGAGTTCACAGGGCAGGGGGGTGTTTTGGGGTTTGGTGATCAAACAAGGTCCAAATCAATTCAAACTTTACCCAAGGCTTCTAAATATTGTATAACACTTATGTAAAAATTTTGGGCATTTTAGGACTTATCAATTATTTTCTAAAAATCTATAACCAAGACTTTTAACTACTTTAAATACCCTAAAATTTCTTACTTCCACTAGAAATCATAAACTTATTTTTATTAAATACTATGGAAAATAACAAATCTAGGAAAATTAGTTTCACAATTTTAGCATTTTTCTACATTTTTCTACACATTTCTAAAGTTTTCCTGAAAAAGAAAAAGAAAAGGGGTAAACAGAACTGGGCCGATTCTGGCCCAGACGGCCCAAGCCTCAGAGGAAACGGGGCGCGCCCGCGCTGGCATTTATGCAGAAAAGTCCTCGGGTTATAGACTAAATGGATACACGTTCGTTTACTGTTCCCCCACGTCGCTGACATGTTGCAAAAAGACCCTCGGTCTTCTATTCCTTCGCGCGACGGGGTCCCCGACGGTGCTCCGCAGGGGAGGCACAACTCCGGCGAGTTAGACCGGCCGGGGAAGACCGAGACCGGAGCTCAGCTTTGGACTAAACCCAATTCAAGACCAAGGGAGTATTTCCCCCAATTTAATTGCGCTAATGATCAAGTGGTGTGTTCTGGCCACGGTGACCGGAAGCCGTGCGGCTAGATCGCCGTGTTCCTGGCGGTTGGTGGTCTCCTAGCGCAATTGTGTGGGTTGTCGAGCATCACCGGCGTACAGAGAAGCTAGAACAGGAACAAAGAGGCCATGAGCAGACCTGTGGAAGGCTGGCCACGGTAGGGTGTAGTTCTTGGCGACGGAGAGGGATTTGGGGGAAACCAGAAATTCGCGCGTGCTGGTGGAGGATTGAGGGTGGGAGCGGGTGCAATAGCTGATTGGATACATGGCGGAGCTGGGGGTACGGTCAATTTATAGCGAGGGTAAGCGGCGGTGGCGAATTTGACCGAGCAGTACTGACGGCCGGAGATAGGGAAGAATCCCTGGCGCGATGAGTTCGTGGCAAACGGCGTGGCAAGCTCCCCGGCGATGATGGGATGGCCCAAGGGAGCCACGGCGACACGGTAGAAAAGTTAGGCCACGCGGCGCACGGCCGGGAGGCGGCGGTTCACCGGTGGGCTTATCGGCTCAAGCCGCAGGGTAGAGGGAAAGCACGGGGGTTCACCGGAATGGAGTCCAGCTCACCGGCGACGAATATTTCCCTCTCCCCGCGATGTTATCCGGTTACTAGCGAGTGCGAATCTCAACGACGGCGATGATCTTGGCGCAAGGTCGTCGACGGCGAGAGGAGCAGCTGATCTGAACTGTTCAGATACTGTACCATGGCGATTTTCAGTTTATGACGCCTGACAGAGCAACTTTAGAGCAACTTTTCTCTCAAATCTTCATGGCAACAGGTCCAAATCTCTGCAGCAATATTGTAGTGCTATAAACCAGCTACACCTTTGCTATATGGTATTGTCACAAAAAGGCAGCAGATCATGCATGAACTTGGTCTTGAAGTTGCTATCAGTCCACTGTCAGTCTGAATTTTCAGACTTAAATAGCCGGACAGTCCAACTTCAAGCAAGATTATCTCCCAATTTCTCACAAGAACAAGGCTTGTACTCTTGAGCAAACTTATTCTCCTTTGAATGATCTACAACTTTGGTGTGGTGATCTAGGGCAGAAACCCTAGAAGTTGAAAGTTATAAAGCCCCAAAGTGGAGCCTATAACCCTGATTTCAGACTTAGCATAGGAATCAAAGTTGGGGTCCTTTTTGCAAATGAGTCCAAAACTTAGAGTTTGGCTTGTAAATTCACATATTTGTGAACCAAATGACTTTATATGTCCAAACATAGTAGTTTTTACACTTTAGTCCAAAGGTTCATCATTTTTGCACATAAGCCCCTAGGGTTTGGTTTCAGGGTTTTCCAGGGTTCCAATTAGGGTTTCTGGTATCCCAGGGGTATAAAAGTGATTCAAGTTTATTCTTAGGGTCATTTTATGACTTTTACCCTAAAGTATTTAGGTTTCCTTTACTTGGGTTAAATTTTACCCCTTTAACCACTATTAAGGGTTAAGTCCATAAACCAGGGTTCTATTTGCAAAAACATTAAAACAATACAACTTGTTTGAAATTTTTGCCTAGTGAATGCACTCTAGGTGTGTCACACATATGCAATGCTAATGCTTATGATGTCATGCTCAAGTTTTAGTTATAGTAACACCAGGGGTGTTACATGAAGTATATATTCCCTCAGAAGGATCTCAACCTTGGGCAACACCGATGGTTGGAGCTTATTAAGGATTATGATTTGGAGATTCACTATTACCCGGGCAAGGCAAATTTGGTGGCAGATGCCTTGAGTCAAAAGGAGCATGTTCATTCAGCTATTGTTGCCTAGCTACCTGATGAGATTGTTGAGGATTTCAGGAGACTTAACCTGGGGATAGTTGCTCACACTGAAGGAGTTACTATTGATGTGGAACCTACCTTGGAGCAAGAATTCCGAAAATGACAAATTGGTGATGCTAAAATACAAGAGATTAAGGATCTGATTACTGAAGGTCGAGGTATGGAATTCACGGAGGATGAGCAAGGTACTATATGGTTCAAGGATCGGATATGTGTTCCAGAGATTGATAACCTTCGTGAGATTATACTAAAGGAAGCCCATGACTCAGATTATTCTATTCATCCTAGGAGTACCAAGATGTATCAGGATTTGAAGCTGAAATAGTGGTGGTATGGATTGAAGAGAGATGTAGCTGCACATGTGGCTATGTGCGATGTGTGTCAAAGAGTTAAAGCTGAACACCAGAGGCCAGCTGGACTACTGCATCCACTAAAGATACCCAAGTGGAAGTGGGAAGAGATTGGTATGGACTTCATTACTGGATTGCCTCGCACCTCGAAAGGATATGATTCTATATGGGTTATTGTGGATAGACTGACCAAAGTGGCTCATTTCATTCTGGTCAAGACTACTTATAAGGGATCTCAATTGGTAGGGTTATCTATGGCTCGGATTGTGTCCCTACACGGTGTACCGAAGAAGATCATTTTGGATAAAGGATCACAGTTTACCCCCAAATTGTGGATAAGTTTTCATGAGAATATGGATGCGAAGTTGAATTTTAGTTCGGCCTACCTCAGACTGATGGACACTGAAAGGACTAATCAAGTATTGGAAGACATGTTGAGAGCTTGTGCCCTTCAGCATGGTAGTAGTTGGGACAAGAGTCTACCTTATGCTGAGTTCTCATATAATAATAGTTACCACGCCAGTCTGAAGATGTCACCATTTGAGACTCTGTATGGCAGGAAATGCAGGACTCCTCTATATTGGATCAGACTAGGGGAAGACAGTTCTTTGGACCTGAACTTATTCAAGAGGCAGAAGAACAAGTCCGTATGATTCGAGAGAATTTGAGGGTAGCTCAAACCAGGCAAAAGAGCTATGATGATAATAGAAGGATACCATTGGAATTTGAGGAAGGAGATTATGTGTACCTCAAGGTGTCACCACTTCGTTGAATGAGGATATTTAAAGTTAAGGGCGAATTGTCCCCTCGCTTTATTGGATCATTCAGAGTTTTTAGGCGAATTGGAGAGATGGCCTATCAAATCGAACTTCCTGATAATCTATCTGATGTGCAAAATGTATTCCATGTGTCTCAACTTAAGAATTGTCTCCGTGTCCCTGAGGAACAGTTACCAATGGAAGAGCTCGTTGTTCGTGGTGATTTGACTTACACGGAATAACCTATCAAGATTCTTGACACTTTGACCCGAGTTACAAGAAATAAGGTGATAAAGACGTGCAAAGTGCAATGGAGTCATCATGGAGAAGATGAAGCTACTTGGGAAAGAGAAGAAGAGCTTCGCATAGATTTTCCCCATCTTTTCCCTCGTTCCTCCTAAATCTTGAGGACGAGATTTCTGTTAAGGGGGTAGGATTTGTAAAGCCCAAATTTGATAGAAAAAATATAAAAATAAATAAAAAAAAGTTTATGATAATGCTTTGGGATTATGAAACCTAAGGAGATTAATTGATCCCTTTATGTTTAATAAGTTCAATTAATAGGATTATATTAGTCGAATAACAAAATAAATAAATACAGAAATGTGCACCTCATAATGAAATTCTTGTATTTGTATTAAAATTTGTGAAACAAGTTTGAGTTTAAAAATTAGAATTTGAAAATAAAAGGGGAACAGAAAAGAAAAGGATGGGAATTTAAAGGAAATCATTTATTTCTCCATAAATAAATAACAAGAAAAATAATAACTAATAATATTAAAAATAGCAGTGGTAATATTCATAGTAGTAATGATTTTGACACCGGGAGTCTGAAATTCAAAACAGGGATTTGAATATGGTTCAAATGCTTCAAATTTGGAAAAAAGTAAAAGAATAAAAAAAAAGATTTACCAGCGCCTTGGGCCGGGTCTTCACCGGCAGCCCAACTTCCCTTCACCAGCTGGCCCAGCGTGGGCGTCGTTCTGAGGGTTGAGTCACCGCCATGTGGGCTAGTGGTGTCAGCCTCTCTGCTGGGCGTCGCGCGCGTTCAGTCATTGTCGCGCGAGCCCCTAGCGTTAGCGCCGTCTCCCTGTAGATCTCGCAGGCCATGAACGGCTTCGGTTGAACTCCGCGCGGTTCCTCAGGCTCTGATCGATCCTTGCCGCCGCAAGGCTCGTTCCTCGCCCTATATAGATGGCCGACCACCTGCGCTTTCAGTTGACCCATGGCTAGATTCGCCGCGCCTCGCAGCCATTCCACTCCTTCTGCCGCTGGCATTGCCGTGGGTAGCCGCACCCGGATCTTGCCATGACCGGGCCTCTGCTCTCGTGGGGCGACCGTGGGGATTCCTCGTGGCACGGGGAAGCTGGTCGTGGAGTCCGTGTGAAGAAAGCTCATCCCAAGCTGCGGCGATTGCTCACCGAAGACTGATGTCCGCCGCGGAACCAAGCTCTTCCATGGTCGGGTGTCGCTGCTCCAAAATCGCTGGTGAGTCCCCATCCGCGTGATTCGCCTTTATCTCTACTATGTGACGCTGCACTCGAATTCGACGATTAGACTTGTGTGCACCAATATCCATCACACCGGCGTGATAAGCAGGTGTTCGCTCCGCCGCGGGACGTCTGGAGGTAGAAGGGAGGCCCCTGGCAGTTAAATCAACTATCGAACCCACGGTGGGCGGACCTCTGTTTCAATCCGGTCAGTGGCGGGGTCAGTATGGGAGTCCTCGACTCGCGTGCTCGCCGGCGAGCTATACCGCGTGGGGCGGCCGACTTTGTTATGTTCGTGGTCTGGCAATTGAAAACGATGGATATTCACCGTTGGATCTGCGATGAAGGATTGAGGTAAGGGGAGTTGTATCGGCCGTAGATCGGAAATCCAATGGCTAGAGCGGTTTAATGCAGGGGAGAGGTTTCTGACCGTAGATTTCGGATCGGTTGGTCGCCAGCGCATACCGGTTGGGGCAACTAAGGACCTAATCAGAACCATCGGTTTTGAATCTGACGGCTCAGCCCGTCCGATACCCCTTCGCCGATATACTTTGCTAAAGAGACCCCCGATGAGAGTCAAATTAACCCTCAGTCCAGTGAATAGTATTATGAGTCTAGGGATTAATTGTTCTGTAGCCCCTGCCTTCTCTGAAAATTTGATGCGCAGTCCAGGTAATAAGGAATATCATATAAATAATATCAGAAATCGATTTTTAACACAAAAATAATTCTAGGAGCTTGTAAAATCCATATAAAATTTATTTTATCTTCTTTTCTGTTCATTCCAGTTTCTAGAATTTTGTAAAATTATTATTTATCACTTAGTGTCTCTATTTCGAAATGAAAATAGTAATAAAAGTGATTTCTTAATTAATCTTATGCGAGACACATAAAACCTTTGAAAATTCATAACTCCTCCGTTTTAAATCCGATTTGATCTGTTCAAGTTGCATTTGTCTCGTACAAATATTTACTATGAAATAACAACATTTATTATACCATGTCCCATTCTTTTATAATTAGATCTTTATTTAACTTATGTTGGTTAGTCTCGTTAAACTACTTATCATTATAATCTACTAGAATATAATCTATGGTCGATTTATAATTTATATTTAAGTTGAGATAATTATTTATAGAATAACCTCTCATATGATTTAAAATAACCAAAATATAATATAGTTTAATATTTTAATCACGCATATCTTTTATAAAATCATAACTCCTTAATCGTAACTCCGATCTTAGTAGTTCTCGATCCCGTGATCCCATAACTTCACGTAGATCATTGTTATATATTTTGTTCTTATGTGTGGTGTGATGTTAATTTTATCTATACCATGGTTGTTTGTATTGCTACGACTAGCAGTGAGGTCGCGAGGATCCGAAGAATCACCCTAGTAACTGGAATCTCAAGTGACAGGCAAGTTGTGCCCTTGATCACTTTCGTTTACCTAATAATGTTCTTTATTATCACTTATTCATGCATAGGTTTAATTTTGATGGGACCCAATAGGTCACCCTAGTCTATTATCCTTTTTACCTTGTTTACCCCTGAATCACATGGGTAGTTTTGCTATTGCTTTACATGGTTTTTGGTTTAATATTTCATTATATCCATGTTCTTGTTATTTTGTTATTTTACTTATGTTCATGTCAAGATCATTAAATGTAAATTGGAACATGGAGCTTAACTTGAGAAACACGTGCCACCACAAGGGTTTAATGGGACGCCCTTGGCCAACTAACTAGGAAAGCTAGTGGAATACTACCTTACCCTAAAGGGGCAAGGACAGTAGGGGATTGCATGCAAGGAGGTTCTCGGGTTGATTTTGCTGCGATGGCGGTCAGATGGGGGATTCTTGCAAGTGCTCTTCCCATAAACTGTAGCAGGTTTTCGGAAGCTAGTGGAACTTTGTAAAGGCCTCGTAGTGGATCCCTAGCCATTCACCTCAGTAGTGTCTAAGGGTCTAGCTAACCCTGGCGACATGGGATACACGACTTGTGGGTACATGGTACAACCTCTATAGAGTGTAAAACTGGTATACTAGCCGAGCTCACGGTCATGAGCAGCTCAGGACTCTCTGATGATTAATTTATGGAACCTAAACTCAATTTTGTCATTTGCATTTGCATTGGGATTTGTTATTAATTTTGTTCTATTATTTATTATGGTTTGGTATTTACTTACATCTAGTAATTGCTAATAAAATTTGACCAACTTATTAAAAGCAATGCTCAGCTTTAACCCCTATTGTTGTTTAGCCTTACACATCACTTGAACTCTCACCTTTGGTGAGTTCATACTACATTATTCCCCACAACTTGTTGAGCGATGAACATGTGTGAGCTCACCCTTGTTGTCTCACACCCCCCACAGGAGAAGAACAGGTGGTTCAGGAGGAGCCACAAGGCGAGGAGTTTGATCTGATCTAGGTGGCGTTTCCCCAGTTGACTTCTACGCCAATGAAGATCCTTAGTTCGTTTTATATTTATCTTTTATTTTGTAATAAGACTTCCGCTATGTAATAATACTCTGATGTTATTGTGACATTTATCTCTATACACTATGTTATTATATATGTTGTCATCTTGGCGCATGTATGAGATGCACCTGGCTTTGTCCCTTAAAGCCCGAGGTGTTACATGAACTTCCTTAGGATTTGCCTGGAACCTTGCACACATGCATACAGAAAGCATAATATCCTGTCGTGAAGTACATAAATAGAGTAAGGATCCTATCATCGACCAGTATACCTTTTGATCTACAGATTTACCTCCTATGTCAAGGTCGAGATGCCCATTTGTTCCCATGGGAGTCTTGATGGGGTTGGCATTCTACATTCCAAACTTCTTGAGTATATCTTTGTTGGGGACTTGCTCTCAAATGCTATAAATTGAGAACAAGGCAACACCAAAACAAGTTATTTTTTAATGCCCTTCGTCCTTCGAAGCATTATTTCCCAAGGATATAATGATCTTCGGACGAAGGTCATGAAGGACATACCTTCATCATCTCAACATATATGTACGTATAAATATTAACAACGAATGGAACATGTAAAGCATAAGAAACGATGTAAACAATAACATTATCATATATATTTATCAGTATATCATTGTAAGTTAATATAAGGACAATACTGAATAACATTTGGTACCTTCAGCTTGACAAAGAATAAAGGTACGAGCGTGACACAAAAGCAAATGCCAAATCAACGTGAACAATACGGGGGTACTGTTCATCTATTTATGGGCACAGGACACAGCATGTGAGAAATTACATTCATGCCCTTTACATTTATTATTAACTTATATACAATTCTATGAGGACTAGATAGCCTTTTCCGCTTTAAGTCGGTTCCTTTTTCCGCCATCTAGCCGAAGCTTTCTTGCGCATAGCTTCGGGATTGACTCGACCTTCGTCAGGGTCGACCTTCATCCCGATCATGCTCTCCATATTATATATGCTTTTGACCCGAGTCCGAAGGTACCTGCTTACATATCATACTTGGAAAATATTGTTAAATCATATTTTTGAGGACCTTCGGAAGACGAAGGCCCCCAACAGTAGCCCCTCGCAATATTAATTTGTTTAGAATAACGAATTCAGATTGCGATATGGACGAAGGCTCTAAGCCGAAGGTCCGAAAAAACACCTTTCCTTTGCTGGAATAGCAACAGTCAATGACAAACGGGGCCCTCCAACTTGGAGCGTGCTAGGCGTATAAATAGGATCTCATACCGCCTGCACTTGATACACTGTCTGTGCCATTTTCCTTATTTTCTCAATTTGTTTACTTGTGCTTACTAGCGCCTGATAGCTCTCAAGCTTTTTAGCTTCAGTTTGAAGGACACGTTTTCGTCAGTTCCGAAGATAAGATGTCTCAATACAAGAAGACAGTTGCTGAGACGAAGCTGACCGAAGAGGAGAAGCTTCTTGAGGAGAAGACTGCTGGATTTGTTGAGTCAATAGCGAAAACGAATACAGAGAAGATTACTAAAGAAATTCTGGAAGGCTTGTCTGAAGATACTGATGATAGTGATAGCTATGATGTGGAGAGTGGAGGCGAAGACTCTGAAGATCGGCCCTGGCGACCAAGTCATGCAGTCTTCGGGATATCAACTATCAAGCAGAGTCATCTTGATAACATGAGAGGAAGGTATTTTCGAGATTTGTCTATTGTGAGGGCTGACGCAGACAGAGCCGTTCCTGCTCCCAAAGAAAACGAAGTTGTAATCTACCGAAGCTTCTTCAAAGCTGGACTTCGGTTCCCATTAAGCAGATTTGTGGTTGAAGTTTTAAAGATATATCAGATTTTCCTTCACCAGATCACTCCTGAGGCAATTATCAGAATGGGGATCTTCGTCTGGGCTGTGAGGAGTCAAGGTCTAGAGCCAAGCGCAAGATGTTTTTGCAGTATGCACGAGCTTTCATATGAGACGAAGCTCTAGGGTAAGGAACAATATCATAATAATTTTGGGTGCTACAGCTTTGTTGCTCGCTCTGGCGCAAGCTACCCAGTGCCAACATTTCGGAAGAGGTGGCCCGGGGCCTGGATGGAAGAATGGTTTTACGTAAAAAATGATTTGAAGGCAAGAGAAGATATTAAAGAAATCATCATGCGACCCATTTGGTCCCGCTTCAGTCTCCGAAAGCCGAAGGTAGAAATTGATGAGGCAGCCGAAGCATGCCGAAGGGCCTTCAGCACAGTTTGCTCTTTTTTGGGACAAGAGACTTAGTTCAAGAACATGTAGCCTACAGGATATGGCCACTGATAGACAGCTGGGAAATGCCAAAAGAGACCATCACGAACCCTAGCGAAGGTGGTTTAGTTCGATTGAAATACACCTTCAGGTTTGGAGACCAGTTTATCGAACCAGATGATGACTGGCTGAAATGTGTTGAAAATACTAGTGATGAACTACTTGGAACATACTCCAACTCTGAAGATAATGCACTATCTGCGGCCTTCGGGAGCCGAAAAAAGACTAAATAGGGTTTTTGATGCTATTGGATTTGTGTACCTTGACTATCCTACCCGCCGCGGGGGCAGAAAAGAAAGGGTGCAACTTCTGGAAAGGCTGCTGCTTCGGCTGCTCCAAGCGAGCCTGCGCCGAAGAGGAAAAAGTTGAAGGTCCTTACCCACCGACCGCGCTACATTGAACCGGCCATAGTGCCTAAATTTGGCGGTGAAACTTCTTCAGCTATTGAAGCCAAAGGACCTGCTCCTACGCAGAGGATTGAAGAGCCAGCAGCAATGCCGAAGACTGAAAACATTGAAGAACCGAGAATCGAAGGGACGAAAACATTAGAAGTTCTAAGCCCTTCGGCAGGAGTGGAGGTGCCGAAGGCACAAAAAGGTCTAGCAGCGACCCCAAGAGAAAAAGGATGGCCAGTGTACTAGATGTGCTGGAGACGATAAAATCTTCTAGTTCTACTCCAGGGAAAATTGCCAAGGCTTCGAAAGTGCAAATTGAAACCGAAACAAAACTGACCGAAACCGAAGCTACAATGAGCCAGGCTAGCGCCGAAGCTGGGCCTTCAGAGCCTGCCAAGGAGAAACCCTTGGAAATTGGAGAAAAGGCAGCAGAAGAAGAAGCTATAGATTAGATTTTGCCTGAAAAAGCTGCCGCTCCTGCTCCCGAAGCGCCTTCCGAAGACCTTGATTATATTATTCGTCATGCTTCGGGAAAAAGATTATCTGAAGAAGAAAATTTTGAAGCTAAACACTATGCCCGAGAACTGAAGTACCCGAAAGGGGCCTTAGTGTTTAATGGTACAGATGAAGACGACTTTTTGTATTGTCTCCCAGACAACAAAGAATTATTCGTCTGCCGGGAAATGGCCAAAAGTATGGGGTTTCCGAAGCTTGAAGCTGGCCTCTGTGCCATGATGAAGGACGATCTTGCGGATAGCCTTGCATACAATAGTCTGAAGGTACAAAAATTGTGAATTTTGAAGTTTATGAATTTTGAATTAGTCTTTTACTCCTATGTTAATCCATTCATTCTTTTGTATAGGGCTTAATACTTAGCAACGCCTTAAGGGCACAAAAGAATGTTGAAGATGAGAGCTGCACTATTGCTCTCAACAACCTTCGAATAGAGGTTATCAAGCTGAGAAACGAAGCCTTGGAAAAGACAAAATTCTACTTACATTGGTGGACAAGGTAAAGGGGAATGAAGCTAACTTCAAGGCTCAATCTGAAATCCAAAGGAATGAGATTGAAAACCTTCAAAAACAACTGACTGAAGCCAAATTGAAATGCGCTGTTGCCGAAGCTGACCGAGATGCCAGTGAGTACTAGAAAAATTATTTTGAAAAAACAGTTGCAGAGCTTCTCTCATCAAAAGAAAGATGTTTTGAAAAATCTATAGAATGTGTTAAAAAGATAAAAACTAGCTTCGCCAACGTGGGAGCGTACTCGAGTGAAGACCATTTCATAAGGGGCGATCCTGAGGGCCTAATCGAGTGGATCAGCAGTGAAGCCGAAGCTTTTGAAGAGATATTGAGTGACCGCGGGGACGTCTGTGCTTTTTCTAGAGCGAGGGGAGTTGCAGCTATTTTGGAGAAGGCAGGGTGCGAACATGTTAAAACTTTGGCCCAGGCCAAAGTTGGCTTCTCTATTGACGATACGAAGGACCCCTCGGCCGAAGCAAGCTCAATAGGCGGAATTTATTTAACTGATATCTAGGAAAATGGTGGCCGAGGGATGGCCCATGAAATAATGAAAAAGAGCGAAAAAGACATCCATGACACTCAAGAAGCAGCGAAAGCAGCTGAAAAAGCTGCGGAACATGAAAGACGAATAGGTACTACTCAACGTCTTTTAACTTTATTGCTGTTTATTTTTGTGACTTCGAACTAATTCATGTCTTCTACCGCAGCTGAACTATCTCCTCCCCCAGAGCCATTCGACCCAATGGTCGACCCAGAGACAAAGAAAACAATAGAGATTATTAATATGGCCGAAGCTATTGTAGACGAAGTCGTTACCAAATTGCTGACCGAAGCTGCAGATAAAGTTTTGAAGGAAGAAGAGTAGCTATTGTAAAAACATTATTGTAACATTTGCTGAACTGTGCTTGTAATATTTGGTACTTGAATGTAATATATGAATTGTTTGTAATTCAGTTCTTTGTGATGCATGAAACTTTATGTACATACCGTTTTTGAGCATTCGGCGAAAAACACCTTACCTTCTTTTCATGCTTCATAAAGAAGAGCTTTTATGCTTTGTAAAAATCATCCGTACTTTGTAAAACATCAATGCTTCGAAAAGCTTTTTACGCATCAGAACTGATGAAGTTGTGATTTTCAGCATTACCCGAAGATTGGCCTTGTTTTCTATTGATATCATTGTTGTGATATGATGTATGATGTGATGCTATGCGATATGATGCAATGAATGATGCTAATGTATCGTGCAAATGAATGCCCAAACACACACATCCGAAGCTTCTTCCACAACCTTCATTCCCTAAGGAATGACTGAAATCTCTTTGCCGTTTACTTCGGCTGCACCGTTTATTTTTCGGTGTAAGTTCTGCATTCCCTAAGGAACGTCTTTTGAACTTCTTCGCCTTCTATTTCGGCGGTATTCGTGTTGACTTTTCGCGCTTCGCCTTATATTTCGGCGGTATTTGGCTCTGCATTCCCTAATGAACGACTTTTAAGCAGAAAACTTACGCTGCGCTCCCTTAGGAACGGCTTTTCGAAGCATCGGCAAACTTACGCTGCGTTCTTTAAGAACGACTTTTTGTAGCTTCGGTGAAACTTTTAGTGCGATTTTGGGCACTGCATTCTCGAAGGAATGCCTCTTTGTAGCTTCGGCATTCTTCGTGAGTCTGTGACGAAGGTATATTTCATTTTGACATAAACGAAGCTAGTACAGAGAGTTAAAAAATAGCAAGAAAACTAGGTTTACATTGATTGTTCCTTATTAAAAAGAAAACGACAGTGAATGTAAAACTATGCCAAAGGTAGGATATCTCTCAATATATGTGTTTTGATTCTGGCACAGTGCTGTTAACTGTGCGAGCTTCGGACCCTTCCCTGAAATCTCGCTGCTGATGGGTCTGTTGGCTCCCTTCTGGCTACTGACCTCGAGAGTAGGCAGGCTGTAGTGGCGGCGGAGGAGGAAGATGTGGCCAAGAAACTTGTGGCTGACTAGCCGAAGCAACAGAAGCTGCGGGATGATTACCCACATATTCTGGTATGTAGGGTGAATGACACGAAGCAGTGTGCAGGACCTATTTCGGCTGATTTTTCTGGGCTTCGGCTTCTGCAATTTCTTTTTGCTTTTGGATGGTGATTTGACACGTTCTTGTATTGTGGCCCTTGTCTTCTCCACAAAATAGGCAGTTGTTGGGGACTTGTTCTCAAATGCTATGAGTTAAGAACAAGGCAACACAAAAAATATTAAACGTTAAAGTCCTTCGTCCTTCGAAGCATTATTTCCCTTGGGATATAATGATTTTCGGACGAAGGTTATGAAGGACATGCCTTCATTAACGTAACATTTAATAATGAAGAGAGAATCATATGAAACATAAAAGATAACATGGACAATTATGTATTGTCAATTCATTTCTATTTTATTATTATGGAAAAATAGAAATGATAGCAAGTTACAAATGTACCTTTGGCTCGAAAGAAGGTAAGAGTACAAGCGTGACGCAAAAGCAAATGCCAAGTCAGCGTGAACAGTACAGGAGCACTGTTCATCTATTTATAGGCATGGGACGCAGCCCATGTAAAATTACACCCATGCCCTTTACATTTGCTAATGACTCTATAGTAATCCATCGAGGTCTAAATAGCCTTTTCCCTTTTAAGTCGGTTTCCTTTTCTGCTGTCATGCCGAAGCTTGCCTGCGCATAGCTTCAGTTACGCGCCAACCTTCGTATTCTTTGTGCTTCTTCACACTGTGGTTCTGATCCGAGTCTGAAAGTACCTGTTCATATATTATACTCCAGAAACATTGTTAAATCATATTTTTGAGGACCTTTAGAAGACAAAGGCCCCCAACAGTAGTAGATTTTCTTGGGCTGGTCCCCATATCTTCCTCCGAAGCCCCTGGCGCCTCTACCTCTTGGAGCTTGCGGCCGGAAAGAGTTTTGTTGCTGTCCCGAAGCTTGCAAAGAATACTACGGTCTCTGATGTTGACTTCCTCTGTCATCATTCTGGATGGAGTTGTGAATGGACCTGACATGCCTCGGGTGGATTCTTCCTCCGAAGCCCCTGGTCATTTCAGAGAACCTATATGCTTCCTCCCTTCTTTGGCGGAAGTCATTGTCGGCCCCGATGTACTCATCCATCTTCTGAAGCAGCTTCTCCAGAGTCTGTGGAGGCTTTCTAGCGAAATACTGAGCAGTAGGTCCTGGACGAAGCCCCTTAATCACGGCTTCAACAACAATTTCATTAGGCACTATAGGCGCTTGTGCTCTGAGACGCAAGAACCTTCGGACATATGCTTGGAGGTACTCCTCATGATCTTGCGTGCACTGAAACAAGGCCTGAGCTGTGACTGGCTTCGTCTGGAAGCCTTGGAAACTTGTCACCAGCATATCCTCGAGCTTCTGCCACGAAGTAATAGTCCCTGGTCGAAGAGAAGAATACCATGTTTGGGCCACGTTCTGAACTGCCATGACGAAGGACTTGGCCATGACAGCTGCATTGCCTCCATATGAAGATATAGTTGCTTCATAACTCATCAAAAACTACTTCGGGTCTGAATGCCCATCATACATGGGAAGCTGAGGTGGATTGTATGATGGGGGCCATGGGATAGCCTGCAGTTATGCTGCCAAGGGAGAAGCATCATCAAAAGTAAAGGTATCATGATTAAAATCATCATACCATCCATCGTTGTTGAACAAGCCTTCTTGATGAAGCTCCCTGTGTTGGGGCCTTCGATCTTGTTCGTCTTGAACAAGATGGCGTACTTCTTCGGTGGCTTCATCGATCTGCCTCTAAAGATCAGCCAGTCGGGCCATCTTCTCCTTCTTCCTTTGCACTTGCTGGTGGATAATCTCCATGTTTCTAATTTCTTGGTCCAACTCCTCCTCTTGGAGTGTTGGACTACTAACCTTCCTCTTCTGGCTTCGGGCCTCTCGAAGAGAAAGGGTCTTCTAGTTTGGGTCTAGTGGCTGCAGTGCGGCAGCCCCTGTCGCTGAAGCTTTCTTCGGTGGCATGACGAAGGTTAGTGCTTGCCGAAGGTGGTCGAAAAGAGGGTTCACTGGAGGTGGGCGCCAATGTTGGGGACTTGCTCTCAAATGCTATAAATTGAGAACAAGGCAACACCAAAACAAGTTATTTGTTAATGCCCTTCGTCCTTCCAAGCATTATTTCCCAAGGATATAATGATCTTCGGACGAAGGTCATGAAGGACATACCTTCATCATCTCAACGTACATGTACGTATAAATATTAACAACGAATGGAACATGTAAAGCATAAGAAACGATGTGAACAATAAAATTATCATATATATTTATCAGTATATCATTGTAAGTTAATATAAGGACAATATTGAATAACATTTGGTACCTTCAGCTTGACAAAGAATAAAGGTACGAGCGTGACGCAAAAGCAAATGCCAAATTAGCGTGAACAGTACGGGGGTACTGTTCATCTATTTATAGGCACAGGATACAGCCTCTGAGAAATTACATTCATGCCCTTTACATTTATTATTAACTTATATACAATTCTATGAGGACTAGATAGCCTTTTCTCCTTTAAGTCGGTTCCTTTTTCCACCATCTAGCCGAAGCTTTCTTGCGCATAGCTTCGGGATTGACTCGACCTTCGTCAGGATCGACCTTCGTCCCGATCATGCTCTCCATATTATATATGCTTTTGACCCGAGTCCGAAGGTACCTGCTTACATATCATACTTGGAAATATTGTTAAATCATATTTTTGAGGACCTTCGGAAGACGAAGGCCCCCAACAATCTTGAATGTACTTAGTTTGACAGATGAAGGTGCCCTCTTGGAGTTGCTTGAATTGGAATCCAAGGACGTACTTCAACTCCCCCATCATAAACATCTCAAATTTCTGTATAATAATCCTACTAAATTCTTCACAAGATGACTTGTTAGTAGACCCAAATATAATATCATCAACATAAATTTGGCATATAAACAAGTCTTTAGCAATTGTTTTAGTGAAGAGAGTACGATCAGCTTTTCCAACTTTGAAGCCATTAGTGATTAGAAAGTCTCTCAGGCATTCATACCATGCTCTTGGGGCTTGTTTGAGCCCATAAAGAGCCTTTGAGAGCTTATACACATGTGTAGGATACTCACTATCTTCAAAGCCGGGAGGTTTCTCAACATATACCTCTTCCTTGATAGGGCCATTGAGGAAGGCACATGTTGTTCGCTTGTTCTCAAATGCTATGAATCAAGAACAAGGCAACACAATTGTTAATGGTTAAACACCTTCGTCCTTCGAAGCATTATTTCCTCTCATATATAATGATCTCCAGACGAAGGTCATGAAGGACATACCTTCATCATCTCAGTATATTAGTATGAATGTAAATAAGAAAGTAAAGGAACACAAAGGAATAAAGATTATTATAATTATATATCAATGATCTATTCATTCTTGTATTTCATAAACATGAATGAACATAAATAATATTCATGTTACATTGGTACCTTCGGCTTGCCAGAAGATGAGGGTGCGAGAATGACGCGTGAGTGATTACAACCCAACATGAACAGTATGGTGTTACTGTTCATCTATTTATAGGCACAGGACGCAGCCCGGGTAAAAGTACATTTATGCCCCTCACAACTATCTATAATCTTAACAAGGATTGTTAAGGACTGTATGGTCTTTATTCTTCTTCAGTCGTTATCATGCTTGAGCTTTGTCGACATATTCAACCGAAGTCTTTTGGCCTCTAGCTTCGTCAACATGTTCAGCCGAAGTTCTCTGTCCCAATACCGAAGCTTCCTGTAACTATTCATAATCATGCTGAGAACATATGGTTAGTCGCATTTATGGGGACCTTCGGAAGAGGAAGGCCCACAACAGTAGCCCCTCGCAGTATTAATTTGTTTCCTTGTAACAAATTTAGACTGTGACGTGGACGAAGGCCTTTTGCCGAAGGTTCGAAAAAAACACCTTCCCTTCGTAAGAATAGCGAACGACACTGACATGCTGGGCCCACCAAGCCGTGGGGCGCTATGCATATAAATATGAGCTCGTATTTAAAGCGTTACTTGCGCTATTTCAGTTGTTTGTACTATGCTCGCCATTTTAAACTTTCTTGTTCTATCGAGATTTGGAGCTTCAGCATTTCGACAAGTTTTGATTTGATGGCTGATGAGAAGAAGACTTTCGACCCAGCGCTGTCTGAGTTTTACGAAGCTATGGAGAGGACCAATGTAGAAAAGATTGCACATGAGACATTGGCTAGAATATTAGAGGGTTCCAGCGATAGTGAAGACTTTGATGTAGAAAGTGAGAATGAGGATGTCGAAGATCGGCCCTGGAGGCCAAGTCATGTTGTCTTCGAAAAGTCAACAATCAAACAAGGACAAATTGATGCCATGAAGGGAAGGTACTTTTGTGACATTTCTATTGTGCGGGCTGGAGGGGAGAGTAATGTCCCTCTGCCCGAAGCTGACGAGGTGGTTGTCTACAGAAGTTTCATGAAAGCAGGGCTTCAGTTTCCTTTAGATAGTGTGTTGGTCGAAGTGCTGAAAACCTTCGAAGTCTACCTTCATCAGCTTACCCCCGAAGCCATCATCAAGATAGGGGTTTATGTTTGGGCCATTAGGAGCCAAGGATTAGAACCAAATGCGAAATGCTTCTGCAACATGCATGAATTGTCTTATGAGACGAAGGCCACCGGAAAAGAACAATATCACAATAACTTCAGTTGTTGTGGCTTCGTAACCCGCTCTGAGGTAAGCAACCCAGTCCCAACATTCCGCAAGAGATGGCCGAGAGCCTGGATGCAAGAATGGTTCTATGTAAATAATGATCTGGTTGAGAGAGAAGACATCAAGGGGATTATCCAACGTCCTATATGGTCTCACTTCGGCATTAGGAGACAATCCCTTGCTCTGGGTAACGACATACAAACGTGCCAAGCTACTTATAATACAGTATGCACTTACATAGGCACCAGGGACTTAGTCCAGGAGCACATTGCCTACAAAGTGTGGTCACTCGAAAGTGGGTGGGAGATGCCGAAGGAGGCTGCTGCTGGGTCTAGCCAAGGTGGTTTGATTTACTTGAAGTATAAATTCAAATACAAGAGCCAATTTGATGAGTCAAACGACGACTTGCTAGATGCCATTGACGCAACCAGTGATGAGTTACTTGGTGCCTACTCAAGGGCCAAAGATGATGCCATGACAACGGCATTCAGAGGTCGAGGCAAGAAAAGGTTGAATAGGGTTTTTCATGTTATTGGCTTCGTATACCCGGACTACTCCTATCCTTTGCGAAAGCAAGAAAAGAAAAGAAGAGCTGCTGCTTCGACGATTTCTACTACGCCGAAGACGAAAAAGGTTAAAGTTTTGACACATCGCCCCAAATGCATTGAGACAGCCGGAGAGCCGAGGCCTGCTGAAGGGTCTTCTGTTTTTGAGTCAAGCTACCCCGCTCCTGCCGAAGCTAAGACAGAACCGGCCGAAGAGCCAAAACTGAAGATAGCAGCGGAGCGGCTGAAAGCCTTGAGTCCATTGCAAGAAACAGAACTGCCGAAGGTTCAAAGAATTGCTTCAGTAACTCCAAAGAGAAGGAGGATGACCAGTGTATTGGACGCTGTTATAGAATCCACAAGGGCGTTAACTCCTGCTTCCGTCGAAGCACCTAGCGCGGAAGGCGAAAATACGAAGAAATCTGCCGAAGCTGACATAACATAGATTGCAGATGAGGCTAGGCCCTCGGCTCCCGCCGAAGCAAGACCTTATGAGGCTGTTGAAATAGGTGCTAAAACAAGACCTTCGGATGCTGTAAAAGCTCCATTACTGTTAGAAAAAGAGAGTCCCCTGCCCTTGGAGCATCTACTGAGGAATTGGAATTTATAGTGCGTCATGCTTCAGGGAAAAAATATCAAAATGGCAAATTGCCGAAGCGCAACATTACGCCAGGGATCTGCAATACCCTCGAGGATCCTTAGTGTATGGTGGGGATGATGAAGATGACTTCCTTTATTGTCTGCTTGACAACAAAGAAATTCATGTCTGTCAGGAGATGGCAGACAATATACGATACCCAAAGCTTGAGTTAGGTTTGTCTGCAATGACGAAGGACCAACTCGCGGATAGCCTTGCCTATAACAATCTGAAGGTAGGAACAATTTAACTTGTTAGAAAGCAAGTTATTTTTGTAGTTTACTTCCTTTTCAGTATGTGCTCATCCTTTGTTTTGTAGGGTTTAATTCTGAGCAAAGCTTTAAAGGCCTAGAAAAAAGCCAAAGATGAAAGCTGCCAGCTAGCGCTTGGAAATCTTCGATCAGAGGTTATTACACTAAGGAATGAAGCACTTGAAAAAGACAAGATACTGCTCTCCTTAGTGGATAGGCTAAAAACCAGCGAAGCTCAGCTGAAAGCACAAGCCGAAGCTCACGAAGCCGAGGTTGAAGGTTTAAAGAAGAAAATTTCTGAAATGAATGAAGATTTTGAAGTTGCAAAGGCGAAAAAAGAAATAAGTGAAATGGAAACAGCAAGGGTGCAGAAAAATATTGAAGAACTTTAGGATTCTAGAGAAAAATTATACAGAAGTATCCATGGATTGTGCGAAGAGACTAAAAGATAGCTTTGCAAAGGTGGGTGCATACTCATCAGAGCAAAAATTTATCTGAGGGGATCCCGAAGGAGTTATTCAATGGATCGGCGAAGAGGTCGAAGCTTTTGAAGAAATACTCAGCGACCGCGGGGATATTTGTGCCTTTGCCTGTGCCCGAGGGGTTGCAGCAGTTTTGGAGAAACCGGCTGTGAACATGTTGAGGCTGCAGCCCAGGCAGAAACCATCTTCTCTATAGACGATACGAAAGAACCTTCAACCAAAGCTACTTTGATGGGCGGGAAGTTCTATTCCGATATTTGATGAAGGGCGGCCGTGAGATGGCCGATGAAGCTATAAAGAAGAGTGAAATAGAATCTCACGATGCACAAGTGGAGGCAAAGGAAGCTGAAGAAGCTGTTGAACGCGCATTAATTATAGGTATCCTTTAAAAACTTTTTGTCTCGCTGTTTGTTTATAGCTTCGAAATTCACCAATATGCTCTTTATTACAGCCGACCTCTCGCCACCACCGGAGCCATACAATCCTGAGGTGGATCCAATTATGAAAGAGGCTTTAGATGTAATGAAAATTGCTAACGAAGTTGTCGACCAAGTCATTGACAGACTTTTACATGAAGCCGCCGAAAGAATACTGAAAGAAGACTAAATTCTTGTATACTAGGAAATGTAATATTTGTGTATGAGGCAGACATCAAATATCTATATGTATATTAATGTAATATGTTTCTTTGTGATGCATGAAATTTGTGTACATACCATTTTTGAGCCTTCGGCGAAAAAACACCTTCCCTTCTTTTCATGCTTCACAAAGAAAAATCGCCCCTCTATTGATTGAATACCTCATTCTTTGCCACGGTTGCTGTATAATAACATTGCTGACGAAGATTTCCCTACTATGTAAAATTATGTCTGCCAAAGGTATACTTTGTGCTTCAGCACATTGTTTCATAACCCATCAAATATTTTTGGAGGAGCATTTTCCCTTCTTCACAATTTTCTTGTTGATGCGATATGATGTATGATATAATGCTATACAGGATGATGTGATGGTATCATGCAATATGATGTTTATGTCAAAGATGAGCACCCACACGAAAACACACCCAGACTCTGCATTCCCTTAGGAATGACTTTAGTGTCTCTTCACATTTTATTTAGGTGGTATTTTAGCTCTGCATTCCCTTAGGAATGACTTTGGAGCTAAGCTCTGCATTCCCTTAGGAACGACTTTGGAGCTTCTTCACCTCTGATTTAGGTGGTATTTAAGCTCTGCATCCCCTTAGGAACGACTTTGGAGCTTCTTCACCTCTAATTTAGGTGGCATTTTGGCTCTGCTTTCTCTTAGGAACGACTTGAGCTTCGGAACTTACACTGCGCTCCCTTAGGAACGGCTTTGTAGCTTTAGAACTTACTCTGCCCCCTTAGGAACGACTTTGTAGCTTCGGAACTTAATTCTGTCACACTCAATGGTGTAACAACTATATTATTACATCAAGTTGAAAATTTATCCCTCCTGTATTGTTTTTCTTTCAAGAAAATATAAAAGGCAGAAATAGTTAAGATACATCAAATCAATATATTCCTTAGCCGAGCCACTGTAGTTCTTTTAGTAAATATGCTTCGATTCAGGCACAATGCTATTAACCGTGCAAGCTTCAGACTCCTACCGAAGGTCGCGCTGTTGCTGAGTATGATTGCGCCCTTCTGGCTGCTGATTGTGGACTAGCGGTGGTGGCGGTGGCAACTGAGGCCAGGAAGCTCGGGAATGGCTTGCCGAAGCAACAGAAGGCATAGGTTGTTGATTGCCTACGTATTCTAGGATGTATGGAGAGTAACACGAAGCAGTGTGGAGGACTTGCTTCGGCTGACTTTACCGCGGTTCGGCTTCAGCAATTTCTTTCTGCTTTTGAATTGTGATCTGGCATGTCCTTGTTGTGCGGCCCTTGTCCTCGCCACAAAAACGACAGTACAACTTTCTGGATTGATTGCCGAACCTTCCTCCACTGAAACCTCTTCCTCCTCTGCTTCTTGGAGCTGGTGGCCTAAAGTAAGTATGTTGCATGCTCGAAGACTAAGAACTGTGATGGCTAGGCTAAACATTGCTAGCCCATTCATCATTGGCACTGGAGTTATGGATTGATCGAACATGCCAGGGATGAAGTCTCCCTCTGAAGCCCCTAATCATCTCAGAAAACCTATAGGCTTCCTCCCATCTTTAGAGAAAATCATTATCGGCCCGGATGTACTCGTCCATGTTCTGAAGGAGCTTCTCCAGGGTTTGTGGAGGCTTCCTAGCAAAATATTGAGTTGTAGGTCCTGGTCGAAGTCCCTTGATCTGGTCTCAATGACAATTTCATTGGGCACAGTGGGCGCTTGTGCTCTTAGGCGCAAAAACCTTCGGACATACGCCTAAAGGTACTCCTCATGGTCTTACGTGCATTGAAACAAGGCCTGAGCAGTAACTAGCTTCGTTTGAAAACCTTGGAAACTGGTGTCGGTGTTTTGGGTCCGACCGCACACCCGGGGTTGCCCCTCAAGGTGTTTTAAGAGTAGGATGGTGTCGCCGACTGTAGCTAAATGGTTCGTGCCAGATGCACGAGGGACAATGGACAATGTTTACAGGTTCGGGCCGCTTTGAGATGCGTAACACCCTACGTCCTGACGAGTATGCTTTGTGTAATGGGTTACAAGGTAGCTCTCGTAGAGAGTTGAGGTGGATGGCTGAATAGTGGGATCGATCGATCTGAAGGGGTGCCCCCTAGGCCTTATATATTCAACCGTGAGGCAATACATGTGGATATGATAACAATGTGCACCTAAAAGATGGTGAACCGTTTTAGTCTATCTTCCTATGATTCTGCCGACTTATCCTCGCCTGGTTCCGTCGTACGGGGCTCCAGCGCGGGAAAGTCGGATCTTCTGTTGCGGTCGCTTGCTCAACGCCGTGGGGCCGTCCGGGTTTGCGCTAACCCGGCCTTATGTCGATCTGCTTCACTGGTCGTTCCTCCCTAGGCCCATGAAGGAGTGACCTCACGGGTTATTGGGCCCTTGGGCCTTTCGTGAGGTCTTTTATCCTTCTAGTGGACCCGGGGGATATCTGTCCCCCACAAGCCCCTGATCTTCGGGCTGATTTTGAGATAATCAGCCCAAAGATCCTAGGTCCAGCTTGCGGTCTTTGTTTATGATAAGAAATGCTCTCCAAGCAGTCTGGTAAAAATGATTTTTTACTATCTCCTTCTGCTTTGATCACTCGTAAACTGGAGCCTTGTTTCATGCTTGTGCCTTAGAGGTCGGCATTTCATTTTGTAGGACCCTGAACTTCATTGGGTGCACCAGAGGTGCACCCAATGGGTGTAGCCCCCGAGCTTCGAGTGGATTTTCGAAGATAATCCATTCGAAGGTCTTCATTTCGTGTCTTTTTGCTGAGGGTCATCTTTTCTTTTTTCGGGTGCCTTAGAAGTCGACATTATGTCATCCATATTATGCTTTAGAGGTCAGCATTATGTCATCAATATTATGCTTCAGAGGTCAGCATGTATTTTGTCTTTTGGAGCCGAGTTCGTGATCCGCCCATATCTTGCTAGGTGGTGCAATTTATTTGCTCTGCGACTGATTGGACATTTGATGGACGTTCCCTGGCTAGTCTTCACGTCGCTTCTGTCGGTCAGATTTTGTACTTCGCCGGCTATATTTGGCTTTCCTTTGATCCTTACTGATATCTCATTTTTGTCTTGAGGTATTCATTGCATGCCCTGCACGGATGTGACAGTTTTGAAAAATATACTGATAATTCCTGGGCGTCCCCCCAATGGGTGTGGGCAAGGGACGGCTTGGTACGCTGAGTGTTTTAGCCGGCTGCTTCTGAGTAGTAATTTGATGTGACGGCGGGCGTAATCATATCATCCGCGCTGTTGACTGGAGTCCCAATGGGTGTTGCGTTGCGTGAAACGGCGTCAGCCGCCTGATGTGTCTTCAGACGGGTTGAAGTGTGTATTGAATGCTTCGCGACTGTTCAGTGACCGTGGTTGGAGATGAGTGGTTGCCTTCTTCTTCTATAAATAGTGCCTTTGCCTCTCTGGTTTTTTCACATCTCTTTTTGTTCTCCGCTGCTTGCTTTCTTCCTCTCCTTGCATTTCCACCATGGACAAGAACAACAAACGCAAGCGCGAGCCGACTCCTCCATCAGAGGACTTTGGCGACTCGGAATACTCAGAGGAGGAGTTCTCCTCTGAGTCCGAGGGGTCTCCAGCTCCCGTCTCTCCCCCAGCGTCGTCCGATGACTCGGACGACTCTCAGGGGATTTCCGCGGAGGTCTAGACTTACATCCGGGCCGTTGAGCGCTCTGGGCTCGAGGGCTCGGATGAGTCGGAGTACTCCTCGGACGAGGAGGACTCGCCCGAGGAGGACAGCGAAGGTGACGACGACGACGACGACGGAGGCGACGACGGTGACGGCGGCGGCAGGGGCGGCAACAGCGGCAGCAGGGGCAGCAACGGCGGCAGCAGGGGCGATGACGGCGGCAACAGTAGGGGCAGCGGCGACGGCGACATCAGCAAGGGCAGCAACAAGGCCAGTGGCTAGATGCCACTGGTTTTTAGATATTAGTATAGATTAGAAGTAGTATAGTGAAATAATGTAGTAGTATTAGTAGTGTAGAGTAGTATAGTGTAGCGTAGTAGTAGTAGTAGTAGTAGTAGTAGTAGTAGTAGTAGTAGTAGTAGTAGTAGTAGTAGTAGTAGTAGTAGTAGTAGGAGTAGGGAAGCATCAACTCATAATGAGTTGATTTGTAAGTACTGTTACTTCCCTTAATGAAGAATGACTTTGTCTCCTCCTGTACCAATTACTTTGCTTCGTAGTAAGTCGATCTCTTATTTGTGAAGTTGATTCATTCGGAATAGTAACTAAATAACTCGGGCATCATATCGCTGTTTCAGGGGTGATGGCCGAGCTATTATTATCGATATTTACGCATTTGAAATAGAGTCCGAGTGATGACGAAACCATGTCAGCGTCGGAATAACTGTTGACCACGTCGGCGCTCTTAGATGTGACAGCCGAGTGACCTGTGACAACGCCAGCGTTTTTTAGAGATAACCGCCGAGCGACTGAGGACATCGTCGGCGCTTTAGAGATAGCTACCGAGCGACTGAAGACATCGTCGGCGCTTTAGAGATAGCCGCCGAGCGACTGAAGACATCGTCGGTGCTTTAGAGATAGCCGCCGAGCGACTGGAGACATCGTTGGCGCTTTAGAGGTAACCGCCGAGCGACTGAAGACATCATCGACACTTTAGAGATAAATGTCGAGCGACTGGTGATAACGTTGGTGTTTTAAAAATAGCCGTCGAGCGACTGAAGACATCGTCGGCGCTTTAGAGATAAATGCCGAGCGACTGGTGATAACGTCAGCGTCTTAGAAATAACAGTCGAGTTAAAACGGGCCATGTCGGCCACTTTGAGGATAATAGCCGAGTGACGATGTGGCACACCGGGGTTTTAGAAGTAGCCGCCGGGTGACGACGTGGCACGCCGGTGTTTTAGAAGTAACTTCCAGGTGCTGACTGGGCGCTTTTGGAGACGGTATCTCACTTGGGAATATCCCGCATATACTGCGCTTTCAGCCGCCTCTGCTTTCCGTGCCCTAGTCCTTGCTTTCCTACCTCCCGATCCTCTCTGCAATTCGACTCTCGCTCTGTTCGCCAGTAGAGTTGAGATGGCGCCCAAGAGAAAGGCCTCGAGTTCATCCGCTGCGGTGATTCCCCCCATCGACCCCAACAGCCAGTTGCCTTTCGCAGGTAACCATATGTCTGTTGTCTCCGAGCCTGACCTTCTCCACCTCGTGTCCATCGGGGTCCTTCCCCCGAGGGAGCTTTGTTCTTGGCGGATTTGTCATGGGGTCACTGTCCCGACAGAGGATACCCATGAATCCGTGATTTACGTTCCTTTTCTTCTCCGCGGTCTCGCTCTCCCCATTTCTCCCTTTTTCCGCGGTCTCCTTGATTTCTATCGCCTTAACTTGACTCATCTGAATCCCAATTCTATTATGCAAATTTCCATTTACGTTCATTTGTGTGAGGCTTTTCTTGGCGTCCTGCCACATTTTGGACTGTGGAAGTATCTGTATCACTGTCGCCCTGGAATGGCCGGGGGGCAGCATCAGCTGGTTGGGGGTGCTAGTTTAGAGATGCGCCGTGGGAGGAAGTCTGATTATCTTGAAATCCCTCTCAAGGACAGTATTAAGGGATGGCGCTTGGAGTGGTTTGTCGTTGAGAACCACGGAAATTCTCTCCCCCCACGGTCGGGGAGACAGCCGGACGTTCGTACCCCGAGTTGGACCGAGTCCCCCACAGATCAGGAGGTGACTGAGGCTGGGGCTTTGCTAGCTGAAGTTGGACTACTGAAGGAGAGGGGTCTAACTGCAGAGGCTATGGTTGCTGATTTTGTTTTCAAGAACATTCAGCCGTTGAAGGACAGGGCTTACCCGGCTTATCTATACAGAGGCCTAGCTGACTCGACTCGGGTTACCAACAGAAGGATTCCCTCTGTAGACTTGGTGAACCGACTTGATATGATTCTTAGAGGCAAGGTATCAAATGTTGGTGCCCCAGTGGCATACTCAGCCTGGAACCTACCTCCTCCCAAGGCCTTCACTCTTTTTGTGTCGAATCCACCTGTCGCTGATGGCAGTTTGGGCCTTAGAGTGCGACCCTCTGCTGAAGAAGTTAGCGCCTTAGTTGCCTCGCTCGGGGAAATTCCTGATGATGAACGGCAGGTCCACTTTGAGGTGCCTTTGGATCCTAGTGATGCAGAGATAAGTGCTATGCTCGATATGCTGGCTTAGGACTCTTCTGATGCTGCTCCTGCTGGGACATTGGTGGTGGCGCCTCTCCCAGAAGCTGGTATAACCTTGGATATTCAGAAGCCTGTCAGTGTTCGCCCAAGACGCCCTTCCCGAGCCAATCAACTTGATCCTCCTGCTGATGAACAGAAAAAGAAAAAGAGACGTCTCCGGCGAGTATCTAGTTTGGATCGGGATGTTGGTCCTTCGGTTCCTGTTGCTGAAGAAGTGCATGTTCCTGAATTTACTGACGCTGACCCTAATGGGGGTGCTCCACCTGCTGCTGACCCCAATGGGTGTGCTCCACCTGCCGCTGACCCCAATGGGTGTGTTGTCTGTGTTGCTGATGAAAACGACGGGGAGGAAGAAGATGAGGTCCCTTTGACTCGGAAGAACAGTCGGCGGTATGTCGCCAGTGGGGAAAGTAGTGGAGTTCCTTCTCCTGCTTTGTCTGCCCTCATTGGTCTGCAAGAATTGTCCCTGGCAAACTTTGATCAGACTCTTGAAGATATGGTTCCAGAAGACCTGTTATCAGAGCCAGCAGATGATGGTGTGATGGAGGTTTGTGCTGATGTGCTCGACGCCGGGTTGGGATCATCCCGGGCAGCATCCCGCGCCTCGTTGACCTTAGAGCACGGTCTTGAGGGTCAGGAAACTGACTTGGATCATCTTGCTCCCATGGAAGTAATTGAGGGACCCTCAGCCTTAGAGGCGGCTACTGCAGGGAACTTGGTCCTCAAGGATGGTGCTGACACTTGCCCAGCTCCCGAGGATGTTGCCAGGGATGATTCGGCTCGAGTGGGAGACGCGAGCCACTGCCCAGGCCCCGAGGGTACTGCCGGAGATGATCCGGCTCAAGTGGGTAGCGCAAACTATAGCCCAGCCCTCGAGGGTGTCCGAGCAGGGTCTCCCTCTTGTACTTCCATGAATGTTCACGCAGGATCTTCTCCACGCTCCGGTTGCATGGTGGTAGCCCAAGCTCTGGGCGAGGGAGTCGCTTTAGAGGCTAGCGTTCTTGCTGACCAAGCTTTGGGCTCTGTTGATGGTGCCGAGTTGGTCCCTGCTGGTTCATTGCAAGCTGCTTCGGGTGGCGACCTTATGCCAGGTCATCAATTGATCTCTCACGATTTGGGAGTCCCTTCGTTCTTCTCCAATCTCCAGGTACTGTGATATATTCTGGCCTGACTTTTACACCATACGAACTGCTATCAACACGCTCATCTGTTCTCCCTATCAGGCATTGGTGGACGGGATGGCTAGTCAGCTGAGGTTGCAAGGTGCTTCTGTTCCAGAAGGAGCTTCATCTCTGGCACGTTGGAATCCAGTGTTGCTCCAACATCGTGTCTCTGATTTGGAGGCGACGAATGCTGGTTAGTACTCTTTTGCTTCTCTTTGTCTATCTTATTGAACTGTTTTACATTTCAACTCTTTTTGCTTGATTGTCTCTTGCTAGATATGGCTCGGCAGATTTCCATTCTTGAAGAAAAACATTCTCAAGGTCAGGCTGAACTGGTCCAGCGGTGTTCTGATTTTGAGGAAAAGTATTCTCAAAGCCGGACTGAGCTGGCCCAGGTCTCTACTGCTCTAAATGACGCTAAGACGCTGAACTCTACTCTTCGCGCTCAGCTTGATTCTGAAAAGGTGACTTATGAAACTGTGCCTTGTATTGCTGTGTTCTTATTGCTCGCTTGATATTTGAAGGAGTTGATTCTTGTTTACAGGAAGAAAAAAGTGCCCTTGTCGCTTCTCGCGACAATCTTGACAGACTGTATCGTGATTCTAGCAACTCGTTGACCATCCTAGAGAGAAGCCATCACTTTACCATGGAGGAGTTAGACAATCATCGTTGTAAGCTGCAGGAATCCATGGATGATGTGATCCATCTCAGGCAGTTGATATCGGCTAAGGATGCTGCTATCAAAGAACTCCGTGCTTCCAAGAAATCCATCGCCCAGGAGCTAGAGACTGCTCAATTGGCTGCCAAAGTTGCTGAAGAAACTTCCATTACTCTGAGGGCCCAGTGCGACAGAGCCATGGATAAAGCCATTCGCGCGGGGCGAATCTTGATGAGGAGACCCGGCGTGGTTGTTCCTGAAGACATAAGGGCTGATGTGAACGCTGCTCCTGATTCCTCAAGTCGCCCTTCTTTGTCGGTTGCTCCTGAGAAAGATATTGCAAAATAGAGAAATATTTTGTGTGCTTTGAGCGCGCAGTTAGCATGGTCGGATATTTGCTAGAGGATACCAGTTCGGCATTTGAATGATATTGCTACTCTCCTATTGTTTTAGAATTCAACAGTACATAAATTTGCAGTAGTAAAATGCTGAGTGATGGTTTTGAAACTTGTTTACGGGGTATAGAAGTCACCCCTATATGAGTAATCGTAAGCATGCGAGATCGCCTTAAGTCGTTACTGACTTAAATCGATTGCATTTGTTAGTAGGGCATAGTGGTCACCCTGAGCTAAGTAAGCGCGAGCGTGTTGCACCGCCTCAAGTCGTTGCCGACTTAAGCCGATTGTTCCGTTAGCAGGGCATAGTGGTCACCCCGAGTTAAGTAAGCGTGAGCATGTTGCACCGCCATAAGTCGTTGCCGACTTAAGCCGATTGTTCCGTTAGCAGGGCATAGTGGTCACCTCGAGTTAAGTAAGCGTGAGCATGTTGCACCGCCTTAAGTCGTTGCCGACTTAAGTCGATTGCTCTGTTAGCAGGGCATAGTGGTCACCCCGAGTTAAGTAAGCGCGAGCATGTTGCACCGCCTTAAGTCGTTGCCGACTTAAGCCGATTGCTCCGTTAGCAGGGCATAGTGGTCACCCCGAGTTAAGTAAGCGCGAGCATGTTGCACCGCCTTAAGTCGTTGCCGACTTAAGCCGATTGCTCCGTTAGCAGGGCATAGTGGTCACCCCGAGTTAAGTAAGCGCGAGCATGTTGCACCGCCTTAAGTCGTTTCCGACTTAAGCCGATTGCTCCATTAGCAGGACATAGTGGTCACCCCGAGTTAAGTAAGCGCAAGCATGTTGCACCGCCTTAAGTCGTTGCCGACTTAAGCCGATTGCTCCATTGGCAGGGCATAGTGGTCACCCCGAGTTAAGTAAGAATGCAAGTCAATCATGAACAAACTGAGTATCTTTGAAGCCTTTTTTATTGATGACATATTTCCCGTTTTACAGAGTACATCGTCGTCCTGATAGCCTTTGAAATACAGCTAGGGATAAAACTTCCTGAGGTGTTCTATATTCCAGGAGTTCCCAATTTTTGTGCCATCCATTTGAGTGAGACGATATGATCCCGGCCGAGTGACTTCTGCTACTATGAATGGTCCTTCCCATAAGGGCGATAACTTGTGCCGTCCCTCCCCCGTTAGAATTCGGCGGAGGACGAGATCTCCTACTGAAAAGGATCGTTGTCGCATGGCCTTGTCATGATAGCGTCTCAGAGTCTGCTGGTACCGTGCCGATTGAATTATTGTGTTCAGCCGCTCTTCTTCGAGTACATCGACATCTTCCAGCCTGGTTGCTTCGGCCTCTGCTATGCTTTCAAAGATCAACCTTGACGCCCCAAACTTGAGATCAGCAGGCAGTACTGCCTCTGACCCATAGACCATGAAGAAAGGAGTGTTTCCATGCAGAGCTCGGCTAGGTTGGGTTCTTAGGCTCCAAACGACGTAGGGCAATTCCCTTATCCACTTTCCTGTGAACTTTTCATTTTTATCGAAAACCTTTTTCCTGAGTGCCTCCAATATCATCCCGTTAGCTCGTTCAAGCTGCCCATTAGCTCTCGGGTGTGCTACCGAAGCATACTTGACCTGAATGCTTTTTTGCTCGCAGAAATCAAAGAACTCTGAACTTGTGAAGTTGGATCCCAGGTCGGTTATGATATTGTTCGGTATTCCGAACCTGAATATTATGTCTTGTATGAATTCCACGGCTTTAGCTGAGGTCAAAGAAGCAATGGGTTTGAACTCTATCCATTTAGTGAATTTGTCGATTGCTACCAGTACATGAGTGTATCCTCCTTGAGCTTTCTTGAAAGGTCCAATCATATCTAGCCCCCAGCATGCAAAGGGCCAAGTCACCGGTATGGTCTGCAGTTGCTGTGCTGGTAGATGTTGTTGCTTTGACAAGTACTGGCAAGCTTCGCACCTCCGAACTAACTCGGGTGCATCACTTTTCGTTGTTGGCCAATAGAATCCCGACCTGAAGACCTTCCCGACAAGTGTCTTGGATGCTGCGTGTATTCCACATTGTCCAGCATGAACCTCATCCAGAAGTTGCTTCCCAGTAGACGATAGAATACATTTCATGAAGATGCCTGATGCGCCCCTTCTGTATAGTGTCTCCCCAATGAGTGTGTAGTGAGCTGACTGTCTAGCGATGCGCTCGGCTGCATTTTTATCGTCTGGTTCATCTTCATTCTTGATATATCTGATGATCGGCCTTCTCCAGTCATCAGAGCCTGACTCTGGTTGATTCACGATATTACATTTTTCTGTCTGATCCATTGAGATGCTTGGTTGTGGTATTTCTTGTACAAAGTCTCTGGGTGGGACCTGAGTTTGACTGGATCCTAGCTTGGACAATACATCGGCTGCCGTGTTTCGATCTCTTTCTACATGATGAAATTCCAGGCCTTCAAATTTATCTTCTAGTTTTCGGACGGCAGTGCAGTATTTTCCCATTGAATCATTCGAACAGTCCCATTCTTTGTTTATCTGGCTTATGACTACTAAAGAATCTCCGTATACCATTAGTCTCTTGATGCCTAATGATATAGCGATGTTTAGTCCATGGATCAGAGCTTCATACTCGGCTGCATTGTTAGAGGCTGGAAATAACAACTGGAGGGCATATTTGAGGTGCTCGCCTCCAGGTGCGATGAAGAGAATTCCCGCGCCTGCTCCCTGCAGTTTTAGCGAGCCATCAAAATACATCTGCCATACTTCTGCAGTTTCTGGGTTTTCTGGTACTTGTTGTTCAGTCCATTCTGATACGAAGTCAACCAATGCTTGGGTTTTAATGGCAGTGCGAGGTCGAAATTCGATGTCATGAGATCCCAGTTCGCAGGCCCACTTGGCTATTCGGCCAATGGCTTCCTTGTTGTGAAGGATGTCCCCTATCGGAAAACCAGTGACTACTATGACTTTGTGGTCATCAAAGTAGTGACGTAGCTTGCGGGCAGTTAGAAGTACTGCGTATAATAGCTTCTGAACTTGAGGATATTTTTTCTTCGAGGGACCCAGAACTTCACTGATGAAATAAACAGGATGTTGCACTGGGTAGGCATGTCCTTCTTCTGCTCGCTCGACTACCAACGCGGTGCTTACCACGTGAGTCATGCAAGAGATATACAGTAGCAGATCTTCAGCTGGTTGAGTTGATGTGGCTCGTCGTGGTGGTTTCAGTACTGGTGGGGTTGTCAAGAATTTCTTTAGTGCATCTAGGGCTTCCTGTGCTTCTGAAGTCCACTGAATCTTGTCCACTTTCTTGAGTAGCTTGTAGAATGGTAAACCTTTTTCTCCTAGCCTGGATATAAATCTGCTCAGGGCTGCCATACATCTGGTAAGTCGCTGAACCTTCTTTTGTGATCGTGGAACTTCCATTTTCATGATAGCTTCAATCTTATCCGGATTAGCTTCAATTCCCCGGTGGCTGACGATAAATCCGAGTAGCTTCCCTGATGGTACTCCAAAGACACATTTTTCGGGATTAAGCTTCCATCAATATCGCCGTAGACTGTTGAAAACCAGCTGTAAGTCTTCGATGAAGTTTTCCCAGTTCTCTGTTTTGATTACCACGTCATCCACGTAGGCTTCCACATGCTTGCCCCAGTGATCGGCTAAGCATGTTTGAATGGCTCTCTGATAAGTCGCTCCAGCGTTTTTGAGGCCAAACGACATGGAGGTATAGCAGAAAGCACCGAATGGAGTGATGAACGCTGTTTTTTCCTTGTCTTCCTTTGCCAAACTGATCTGATGGTATCTGGAATAGCAGTCCAGAAAAGACAGCACAGAACATCCGGCGGTGGAGTCTACCACCTGATCTATCCTAGGGAGCCCGAAGGGATCCTTTGGACAATGTTTGTTGAGATCTGTATAGTCGACGCACATGCGCCAATCCACTTTATTCTTTTTGAATACAAGAACAGGGTTGGCTAACCACTCGGGATGTAACACCTCTCTAATAAACCCAGCCGCGACCAAGCGAGCCAACTCAGCGCGAATGGCCTCTCTTTTGTCGGGCGTGAAGCGACGTAGTTTTTGCCGGATCGGCCTTGCCTGGGGGTAGACCTTCAGTTGTGCTCGGCCAGTTCTCTCGGGACTCCCGGCATATCCGCAGGTTGCCATGCGAATACGTCTCGGTTGTCTTGCAGAAACCGGACGAGCGCGCCTTCCTATTTATTGTCCAGGCTGGAGCTGATGATGGCAGTCTTGCGTTCATCAGCAAACCCCAGGTTGATCCTTTTAGTTTCTTCAGTTGGACGCATAGAGGTCGCGGCTTGAGCTTCGTTCGCCGGTGCTATAAGGTCTTCCTCAGGCTTAGAGTTCGCCTGCGCTGAAGAAGTCACCGACGATTTGATGGTGAGGGCCGCTTGGATGGCCACTCGAAAACATTCTGCGGTGCCTTGGAGTCAGCGCGCACAGTTATGATTCCTTGTGGCCCTAGCATCTTCAATATCATGTACGTGTAATGCGGGATGGCCATGAATTTTGCCAATCCCGGCCTCCCGATGATGGCGTTGTACCCGCAGTCGAAGTTTGCCACCTCGAACCTCAGGAACTCGGTTCTGTAGTTCTCCGGAGTTCCAAAGGTGACGGGCATGTAGATGTGGCCCAGCGGGTATTCCCCTTCAGTCGGCACGATGCCGAAGAAAGGCGTGTCTGACTCGCGGAGCTCTTTGAGGTGAACTCCCAAGCCTTGGAGTATCCGGGGGAAGGTGACGTTGATGCTGCTCCCCCTGTCCACTAACACCTTCTTCACCCTGCTCTCTCGGATCACCAGATCGACGAGGAGCGGGTATTTGCCTGGGTGGTCGAAGTTGAGCCATTGATCTGCCCGAGTGAAGGTGATCGGGTGCTCCGACCACCGGTATGGAGCGGGAGGACCGGTGGTCGCCACCAATATCTGGCGATCGTTGAGCTTTTGTTGTCTTCTGTTCTCCTGCGATCCGTGTCCGCCGAAAATGACGTTGACTTCCCTGTCAACGCGTGGGAAGGCTCCTCCTTCCCCCTCCTCCTGCTGCTGGGGTTGTCGTGGTTCTTCTGGTCCTCCCCGCGGCGGAGGAGGAGGTAGAGGTTGGAAGGGTCGGTCGTGCCCGATGGAGTGCTTGAAGTCCCTGCAGTTCCGCAGGGTGTGGCGCATGTCCTTTGAAAGCATCTAGGCCCCTGGTTGGTTTTAGTGATTAATGACAACGTATTATTATATGTGACTAACGTGTGTTTTGCAGAGACAAATGGTAAGTTAGGTCGCATGACAGGTAGAAGTACTACAACGGAGAAAACAATCCCGGAGATAAGAACTCGAAGCGACGGCTAAAACGACGAAACAAAAGGTGAAGGTCTACGGAGTCCGAGTGTCAAGGAGATGTGGACACTCGCATTTTAATTAGGCTTTTTATTCTCTTTTAGCCGTACTATAAAGAGGGGTTGTCGATGAGTAGTTTGACCAAGAGAGTTCTAGTGTAGTGTTGGTGCACAATCACACTCATACACAGTGCTAGGTGTCACTCTAGAACTCACACACAAGTTAGAGCGAAAACCGATTTGAAAATCAGCTGAAAAACAAGACTTAGGGTTTCTGGCTTTGGGGCACCGGACTGTCCGGTGTGCACCGGACTGTCCGGTGCACCCTCTGCCAGGTGGGACCAGGCTGGTTCACAGCAGAGCCTTCCCAGTCGCAGAAACCCGAGAGCGCTGCCTTCGGAGATGAATTTTAGTGGCACACCGGACATCGCACCGGACTGTCCGGTGTGCACCGGACAGTGGACTGTTCACTGTCCGGTGCGCCATGAGTCCAACGGCTCTGTGTCAGAACTAGCCGTTGGAAGTGACCGTTGGCACACCGGTGGCGCACCGTTGGCGCACCGGTGGCGCACCGGACTGTCCGGTGCGCCATCGCGCAGCAAGTTTCCTGTAACGGCTAGTTGGTGGGTGAGGGCTATTTATACCCCTTCCACCCACCATATTCAATGTCTTGCACTCCACATTTATTCCAGCACCTTGGTAGAGTATTGCAAGCACCAAAAGCCTAGTGAGGAGATTAGAGAATCATAATCCGCGCTTGTTCCTCATTAGCGCTAGTGAGAGCCACCTAGAGCACACACCACTTGCATTAGGCTTCTCTTGGTCAAGCGAAAGTCTATGGCTTGTTACTCTTGGTGATCGGCATCACCTAGACGGCTTGGTGGCGTTGGGAGCTCGGTGATCACCGTGAAGATCTTGTTGGTGACCCGACTCAAGTTTGTAAGCGGTCTCGAGGGATCCACCGCGCCGGAGTGGCAAAGGATCATCTCGTAGTGAGCACTTGGTTCTTGCGAGGATCAAGGGGGAGCGATACCCTTGCGCGGGTGCTCCAACGAGGACTAGTGGAGAGTGCCGACTCTTCGATACCTCGGGAAAAATTGGAGGAGTCTTCTAAACTTTGCTTTACATTCCGCACTTAATTCAAGCTATTTACTTTGTGTACTTGTTTAGCAAGTATTTGAAGCATTGTTTTAGCCTTGTTACATTTCTAGTATTATTTTCTTAGTGCTAGTTGTTGGGGTGAAGTTGGGCTCTTGTTTAGCTCTTGCTTAGGTTTTAATTAGTGTTGATTTTTAGAAAAGCCCAATTCACCCCCCCTCTTGGGCATCGTGATCCTTTCAATTGGTATCAGAGCCTTGTTGCTCATAGATTAGCTTAACCGCTAGAGTTACGATGTCCGGTGGGGATGGACCTCCTCCCGTTTTTGATGGTGACGATTTTCCTTATTGGAAAATTCGTATGGAAGCATACTTAGAGGCTATAGACATTGGTGTCTATAAAGCCGCCACACAAGGGTTTCCCCAACCTAGAGATCCCACAAATCTTGTAGGTGATGAGTTCAATTATGAGAAATGGAATGCGAAGGCCAAAAACACCCTTTTTAGAGGCCTTTGCAAAGATGTGTTCAATAGAGTTCGGAATCATAAAAATGCTCATGATTTGTGGATGGACATTTGTGCTCTACACGAAGGAACTAGAAGTGAACGTGAGGAAAGATATCACATAGCTATGCGAAAGTTAAATTCTTTTGAAATGCTTGCTAATGAAAATGCAAACGCTATGTACTCACGACTTAATATTCTTGTAGAGGAAGTCAATGGATTGGGGCTTACTCAAATCTCACAACCGGATGTTGTGAGGAAGATTCTCAGTGTCCTCCCAATAGACAAATATGGACACATTGTCACTGTGCTACATCAAATGGATCTTTCGGTTACCACACCCACACAAATTTTGGGAAAGATCAATGCCCATGAAATGTACATGCACATCAACGACAAAGAAGAATCATCTTCCAAAAGAAAGGATTTGGCCCTCAAAGCAAATCATGAAAGAAAAGGAAAAGCAAAAATACAAGTTGAGGAAGAATCCTCAAGTGATGATGACCTTGATGCAAACATTGCCTTGATGGTAAGGAAGACCACCAAGATGTTGAAGAAGCTAAATAGAGAAGGCATCAAATTTGATTCAAGGAAGAAGAAGTTCTTTTCCAACAAAAGAAAGCCCATCTCTGAGATGGACTGCTACAACTGTGGTGAGCTTGGTCATCTTGCTCATCAATGCAACAAGCCCAAGAAGAACAAGTTCAAGGGCAAGAAAGAAGATGACAGTGATGATGAAAAGAAGGAAAAGAAATTCTTCAAGAGGAAGGATGGGAAGCAAAAGAGGTTCCACAAGAAGAAGAATGGAAAGGCCTATATTGTTGGTGACTGGCTCACTGACGTCGAATCATCAAGTGGATCTTCTTCAAGTGAAGAAGAGGATGATGAAAAAGTTGCGGCCATCGCCGGGGACTTCTCTTCACCACCACCATCGCCATCATCCACTTCTCACCTGTGCCTTATGGCTAAGGGTGAACGAAAGGTACAAAATGATATTGATGATGATAGTGATAGTGATAGTGATGAAGAATTTGCTTCACCTTCATATGATGAGTTAGCTGACTTACTTAAAGAATATACTCAAATCATTAGAAAGTCAAAAGCTAAATGTGATAGGTTGAAAAATGAAAATGAATCTTTAAATGCCAAGTATGACATAGTTATAAAGGCTAGTGATGAAATAAAAGAAGAAAATAAAACTATGTCATCAACTGTAAATGAGCTCACAATCTCCCTAAAAGATGCTAAGGAAAAATATGACAAATTAAATGAAGCTAATAGGGAGTTGCAAAATAGACTAGTTAAGATCAAGGAAGACTATACTCAAATTAAATTTGATCATGACAATCTTCTTGTTGAAAATGAACTTTTATCTTGCAAAACACATGAGGCTATTAACCCTGTTGTTAAGCTTGATGTAGCAACCTCATGTGATGATTTGATTCAAGAAGAGCAAACTAGTCTACATGCTGAATTGACTGAAAAAGTTGAAGTCCTGACTTTAGACAACCAAAAATTGAAGAATTATTTGACTGATGCAACTACTAGAGGAAAAGTTGCTATTGAGAACAATGATTTCAACAATGAGTTGGCAGTGGATAATCAAAGGCTTAAGAATGAGGTCAAGAAACTAAAAAGTGAAAATGAACATCTTGCAACAAGTGTGCAAAAGTTCAACAAGGGTCAATACCTCCAAAATGAGCTGCTTATGAACACTGTTATGAAAAATAACAAGAGTGGTATTGGATACAATGCTCTTGTGCAAAAGAAATCTATCACTCAATACAAGCCAAAGCAGACTCACAAGCCTATCAAATGCTTTGAGTGTGGAAATGAAGGTCATTTTGCCCACAACTGCAAAGCTAAACCACCAACTCCCTTGCCTAAGCACTCAAGACCATTTGCTTTCAATGCTCACTATGTTCTAAGAAAGGTTGCAAATGGAAAGATTAAGGTTACATTCCTAGGTCCACCAAATAAGAGTAGACCTAGACAAATCTGGGTGGCAAAGTCCTTAATTGAGAGAGTCACTGGTCCTATGCAATATAGGGCTCTCAAAACTCAAGCTTGAATTGTCTGTGAATGTAGGTGAACTACAAGACCGGTGGGAGCCATTGGGTTATTGACAGTGGATGCACACAACATATGACAGGCAACCCACGGATGTTCACCTCATTAGATGAGAATGTTGATGGTCAAGATAAAATCACATTTGGAGACAACTCAAAAGGAAAAGTACAAGGACTTGGCAAGGTGGCAATCTCAAACGACTTATCAATATCAAATGTTCTCTTAGTTGCACCTTTGAGCTTCAATTTATTATCAGTGGGACAACTCTGTGATCTTGGACTTCAATGCTTATTCACTCCATCAGAGGTTATTGTAACAAAAATGGATGATGAATCAATGGTATTCAAGGGTTTTAGATACAACAACCTCTACTTAGTGGATTTCACTTCAGAAGATGCAGACCTAAGAACTTGCCTCTTCACCAAAGCTTCTCTTGGATGGCTTTGGCATAGGAGGCTTGCACATGTTGGGATGAGCACACTCAAGAAGGTATTAAAGAAAGATATGGTTAGAGGATTAAAGGATGTGGTATTTGAAAAGGACAAGCCATGCAGTGCATGTCAAGCTGGAAAGCAGGTTGCTAATACACATCCCACTAAAGCTTTCATGTCAACATCAAGGCCACTGGAACTACTTCATATGGATTTATTTGGACCTACAAATTATGTCAGTGCCGGTGGCAACCTCTACTGTCTAGTGATTGTTGATGACTTCTCAAGATACACTTGGGTGTTCTTTCTCCATGACAAATCTGAAGTTGCATCTATATTCAAGAAGTTTGCCAAGAAAGCTCAAAATGAATTTGATTGCAAGATTAAGAAGATTAGAAGTGACAATGGCAAAGAATTTGACAACACCAACATTCATGAGTACTGTGATGAAATTGGGATCAAGCATGAAGTATCTGCCACATATACACCTCAACAAAATGGAGTTGTTGAAAGGAAAAATAGGACTTTGATCACTCTTGCAAGAATAATGATTGATGAGTATAACACACCGGAGAGGTTTTGGGCTGAAGCTGTCAACACTGCTTGCTATGCATCAAACAGACTATTTCCTCACCGGCTACTTGCGAAGACTCCCTATGAACTGCTAAATGGGAAAAAGCCAGACGTCTCTTTCTTCCGGGTGTTTGGGTGCAAATGCTACATCTACAAAAAACGCCATCATTTAGGGAAGTTTCAAAGACGTTGTGATATTGGTTTTCTTTTGGGTTATTCATTAAAGTCCAAAGCATATCGAGTATTCAACCATGCCACTGGCGTGGTAGAAGAAACATATGATGTGGAATTTGATGAGACTAATGGCTCCCAAGGAGCACTTGAAAATCTTGATGATGTAGGTGATGAGCCACTTAGGGAAGCAATGAAGAACATGCCTATTGGAGCTATCAAACCAAAAGAAGATGAAGAAGAGGTGCGAATCATTGACAGGCCTTCTTCATCAAATGTACCACAAGATGATGAAAAAGATGAGAGGCATGCAAATGAAGATACATTTGTCTCTCATGAACAAGCAAGGGTACAAGCCGAAGATGTTGATGCTCCAGGATCTTCTTCCCAAGTGGTTAACAGGAGAAACTCATCACTACTTCAAGCTCATCCTCAAAACCAAATCATCGGGAGTCCTTCACAAGGGGTTATTACTCGATCACATAGACATGCTAATTTTATTGAACATCACTCTTTTGTTTCTTGTGTTGAGCCTACTTGTATAGATGAGGCGCTACAGGATCCGGACTGGGTGAATGCCATGCATGAAGAACTTAACAACTTCACCCGTAACGAAGTTTGGACCCTGGAGAAACCCCCACAAGATGCAAGAATCATTGGAACAAAGTGGGTGTTCAGAAACAAACAAGATGATCAAGGTGTGATCGTAAGAAACAAGGCAAGACTTGTCGCAAAGGGATTCTCTCAAGTTGAAGGCTTAGATTTTGGAGAGACCTTTGCACCGGTTGCTCGACTGGAAGCCATCCGTATCCTACTTGCATATGCATCATGTTATGATATAAAACTTTATCAAATGGATGTAAAAAGTGCATTTTTAAATGGCTTCATAAATGAACTTGTATATGTTGAGCAACCGCCTGGATTTGAAGACCCTAGATATCCTAACCATGCTTACAGGTTGTCCAAGGCGCTATATGGACTAAAGCAAGCTCCAAGGGCTTGGTATGAGCGTCTTCGCGACTTCCTCATCGAAAAGGGCTTCAAAATCGGGACCGTCGACACAACTCTCTTCACCAAGAAACATAACGGTGATATTTTCATTTGTCAAGTATATGTTGATGATATAATCTTTGGCTCGACAAATGACTGTCATTGCAAGGAATTTGGTGAGTTGATGTCGAAGGAGTTCGAGATGTCAATGATTGGTGAGCTAACATACTTCCTCGGCTTTCAAGTCAAGCAAATGAAAGATGGTAACTTTCTCTCTCAAGAGAAGTATACCAAAGACTTGTTGAAAAGATTCAACATGGAGAAGTGCAAACCAATCAAGACCCCCATGCCTACAAATGGACATCTCGACTTAGATGAGGGAGGTAACCCGGTTAATCAAACTCTCTACCGTTCTATGATTGGTAGTTTATTATACCTTACCGCATCTAGGCCCGATATCATGTTTAGTGTCTGCATGTGTGCTAGATTTCAATCTAATCCTAAGAAAGCTCATCTTCGCGCTGTTAAGAGAATTCTTAGGTATCTCAAGCACACCACAAGCGTTGGTCTGTGGTATCCCAAAGGAGCTACTTTTGATTTAATTGGCTATTCCGATTCGGATTATGCCGGTTGCAAAATTGATAGGAAAAGTACTTCTGGGGGATGCCATTTGCTTGGTAGATCACTAGTTTCATGGACATCCAAAAAGCAAAATAGTGTTGCCTTATCAACTGCCGAAGCGGAATACATTGCCACAGGTGCTTGTTGCACACAGATTTTATATATGAAACAAACTCTTCTAGACTATGGTGTAGTTCTAGAAAAAGTACCTTTGTTGTGTGATAATGAGAGTGCTGTTAAAATTGCTAATAATCCTGTACAACACTCTCGCACCAAGCACATTGATATCCGTCATCACTTCCTGAGAGATCATGTTGCTAAAGGAGATATTGTTTTAGAAGGAGTGAGGTCGGAAGATCAATTAGCGGATATTTTCACTAAGCCTCTTGATAAGACCCGCTTTTGTATGTTGAGGAATGAACTAAATATCCTTGATCTCAGAAATTTTATGTGAAATGTCAAATGGTGTTGTCACTTGCATTGCATATTTAAATTCCTTGTATTGCATCTAGGGCTTGTCTAACCTAGTTGAGATAACCGCCAATAAAGCGAGTGAAAAAGCTTAACTCGGGTCAAACTTGACAAGTCTTAGTTTTAAGCTTTTAGCACTTAAATTCTTACTTTCAAGCAATTATTGATTCTTGAAATATGCATGAGGTACTGCACTTAGGGGGAGTATTCAAAACTCAAATCACTCATGAAAAACCCCTAGTGCAAACCAAAATGCAAATTTCACCATTTGCCTATTTTCTCTAAAAAATTATCTAGCCTATGGCAAAATATTTTGAAAAGTATATGAGGGTGCCAATACCTGTCCCAACAAGTGTTCTTTTGTGTGATTATAAGTTGGGATTTGGTTTGGTTAGGAGTTAGATAGAAAAATTCAAAATTTTCCAAACTCCCCTCTGTCTGGGCTCACCGGACAGTCCGGTGTGCACCGGACACTGCACTGTGCAATGTCCGGTGCACCGGCAGCCGCGCGCGAAGTTCCTTTTTTTCTGTGCGCTGTCCGGTGGTTCACCGGACATCTACTGTGCGCTGTCCGGTGTGCACCGGACAGCCACTGTAGACTGTCCGGTGTGCCCATCTCGCGTTTTAAAAAAACAGCCTCCAGCCCGAGCCGAGCCAGAGGCCCTCTGGTTGTTCTTTTCTCCCAGCCGCCCAGCCTCTGCGTCTGGCGTTTTCCTCCTCCCGGCGACCTCTCCGGCGGCCACCATCTCCGGCCATCATCGCCGGCGACCTCGCCTCTCTCCATCCCTCCCTCGGTGAGCAAGTCTCTCTCCCATCTCCTGTTCTTCTTCCTCTCAGTCCTCTGTGACAAGTCTGCCCCCTCTCCACCCTTTCTCCCACCTTTTGCAAATCTTCAAATTCCTGTGAATCCAATTGTTGAAATGTGTTCATGTACCTCCATTGTGTATCCCTGCAAACCTTTAGCTCCTTCGGGAGGGCATTCCCACCTCAAATGGCCATATACCTAAAACCCTAAATCCCCGCCCACCAAGTGCTCGGTGAAATGCCCAAACCAGCCAAACTTGCTCCAATTGAACCCAAATTTTTCAGGCACCTTCACCACACTTCCAGTAACCTACTTGCCAAATTTCACGCCAATCCGAGATCCCAGGCTTAAATTTAACCAAAATTCTCGTTTTGCACGATCGTTTCCGAGCCGAGTGCCCAAAATCCTATTTCTTCGCCTAAATTCAAACCATGCACACACTTCACTCATATTGACCTATATAAACCTATTCGTGAAGTATCGGCTCAATCCCATATCGTTTTGTGCCTCAATTTGAATTCCAATCATTCTATGTCTCTATTTGTCCGTCAAACGTCGTTTTCACGGCTTTTGACTTATCGATCGTCCCATCTCGTGCCATATCTCTTTGTGTATGTATTTATTCACATTTCATATGCTTATGACTATGTGACTAATACGTGCTCACCTCTTCTGTCATTTCAGTGACCTTGTGTGACCGTGTGCCGTCTCCCGTCCTGCCTGGATCGTCACCTCTCGTGTGACCCTTCCAGGTAGACATCTCACTCTTTGCTAAATATATCGGTCACTTTTGCTCTGTGCTTAGTCTCTCTATCTCGTTTGCAGACTTTAGTTCAGGATGCCGCGCACGAAGAATGCGTCGGCATCAGGGGGTGGCGACGATGAGGACCCTCGTCGCCCCTTCAGGCAGGTGAAGGGCAAGACTGTGTATCTGGAGCAGCAGGAAGGCCGCAAGAAGCGGCGTTCAGACAGAGAGGCTCACGCAGCAGCAGCAGCTGCCGCAGCCGCTGCACAGGCAGCACTTGGAGATCAGCCGGATATTCCATCAGATCAGATTGCTTTCCGTGCTCGTCGTCTCGCCTCCCGGTCTTGCTCCTCCACTCACACCTCCGCTTCCACTCCGCCACCCACTCTGCCTGCTCCAGTCACTCCTATTGCTCCATCCACCTCCACCGCCATACCCACTACCAGCACCACGCCAGCTTCCACTGCTTCCCCTGCCCCCGCTCCCGCTTCAGCTCCACCTGTCCCTCCACCTCGCTTCCGGGAGCGCGATGAGACTGAGGTCCGTCCACTGGGTTCGGATCCTCGTCTATTTGATCTTCAGCGTGCCACTGCAGCCCGGGTACGTCGGTTCAGGTACGTACCCGTGGAGTCTTGGCTGCCAGCTCAGAGAGACCCAGCAGCAGGAGTTCTTTTCAGCACTCGGATTCAGGAGTCTTTCTTCCGGGCACAGATGTCAGCTCAGATTGCGCTACGTGTTCACCGCCTCTTAGATCTTCCAGCCTTCTTGCTAGCAGCCGGTGCTGAGTCTGAGGCGCATCTCACATATTTGCCAGGCCTTCTATCCTTTCTGACTATCAGCGGCAGATATGTTGAGGAGTGGGTCCGCGTCTTCTATGCCTCTGTTTGGATTGACCCGGATCATCATTGGATGAGGTTCCGCTCTGAGCGCGAGGATGTCACAATCACTGCCGATCAGATCCGACAGCTATTTGGCTTCCCTGTGTCGACGACTCGCCTGCACAGTCTCTGCTATGGCACTTCAGATCCTCCACGTCGCCCTCACGGCGGTGTGGCTCCCGGGACAGCTCACGTCGCGGCTCTGTTCCGCCCGCCTTTCACAGATGGGTCGCGACGTTCTCCAGCAGACTTCACTACTGCAGCGAAGTACTTATATGAGCTCGTCAGACGGACACTCCTGCCTAGGATGGGATACAGGGAGGCTACCACTCATATTCAGCTTTGGCTCCTTGGTGCCCTGGTATCCCACTCTGAGTTTGATGTTGTGGACTTTCTGATCTGTGAGATTGAGGACACTGTTCTGGATGGGATTCGTGCTCGACGACAGCTGCCCTATGCTCACTACTTGTGCCACATCTTTGCGCAGCTGATCCAGCCACCTCGTTTTCAGAGTACCCTTGAGGCCTCACGCCTTGTGTTTGGATCTTACCGTCCTGCTCCTGAGATTCCAGTGCCAGCTTATGCTCCTGTGTTTGACACTCAGGCCGAGGATGCTGCACTTCGACAGTTTGACTCCCAGGGTGCAGCAGCTGATGATGATGATGATGATGATGATGATGATGATTTTGGGGTTCCTCTTCCGCCTCCGCCTCCTATGCCTCCACGCTCACATGATCATGAGGCTGGGAGTTCCCGTGCTGCCCCTGCTCCTCCAGCTTTGGACCCTGCTCTTGCTTCGATTCTTCAGACTCTCACCCAGCAGCAGCAGACTCTCACCCAGCAGCAGCATACTCTCACCCAGCAGCAGGCTCTCCTGGCAGCCGAGCAGGCCCGTTTATCTGACCGTATGCTCTCGATGTTTCAGAGCATGCAGGACAGGCAGGATGCTCTTCAGCAGCAGCTTATTCAGGATAGGGCAGAGAATAGGGCATTCATGGCCCTCATGCTTCAGCACTCTGGTATCTCAGCGTCTCCAGTTCAGTCTGCTCCGCCTTCTTCGCTTCACGCTCCAGTAGTGCCTTCGATCTTGTCTGCACCCCCTGCTGTTACCTCTCCGCTCCGGCCGGTCACCTTGGCGTTCACTTCACCAGTTCTCAGCTCTGTCTGCCCGCAGCCGCCAGTGCCACCAGCATCTGCTGTTTCCACTACCGCTGTGGCAGTATCTGTGACTGCTTCTGCTCCGGTAGCTCCTGCAGCACTGCCTGTGTCCGAGTCAGTACCAGCTCCAGCTTCTACCGCAGATCCTGGATCCGAGCCTGACTCTGACCCTCCGTCGGCGTTTGCTCTGCTACCTCGACCTCGACCGGATGCGCCCCCGTCGCCTCCTCCTGCATCCGATGTTTAGGTCCCTTTTGGTGTTTGACGCCAAAGGGGGAGAGATATGAGTTATGAGAGCTAGGGGGAGTTAGAGAGAGAGTCAGTGTTCTTTTGATGTAATATTTGTGCCTGCTACTCTCTGTACTAGCTTTATGTTTTTGGCTCACAAACTCGTCATATACTCTCGTTGCTTTTGGTTGACTGTGTGTATTACGTTTTCACCTTATTTCAAATCACCAGTCTTCTAGCTCTTGTTTCATTAATTTACTTTCTCTTTTATATGAACAAGAATCTTATGATGTGTATGCGCTCACTCTTATTATTATGGTACACATTTCTTCTGTCAAAAATTACTGAGTATAACTAACCATTCTTTCTATTGACAGAATCTTCAAAACAAACTACTCTCACAAAACTTGTAGGGTTGTCATCAATCACCAAAAAGGGGGAGATTGAAAGCATCTAGGCCCCTGGTTGGTTTTAGTGATTAATGACAACGTATTATTATATGTGACTAACGTGTGTTTTGCAGAGACAAATGGTAAGTTAGGTCGCATGACAGGTAGAAGTACTACAACGGAGAAAACAATCCCGGAGATAAGAACTCGAAGCGACGGCTAAAACGACGAAACAAAAGGTGAAGGTCTACGGAGTCCGAGTGTCAAGGAGATGTGGACACTCGCATTTTAATTAGGCTTTTTATTCTCTTTTAGCCGTACTATAAAGAGGGGTTGTCGATGAGTAGTTTGACCAAGAGAGTTCTAGTGTAGTGTTGGTGCACAATCACACTCATACACAGTGCTAGGTGTCACTCTAGAACTCACACACAAGTTAGAGCGAAAACCGATTTGAAAATCAGCTGAAAAACAAGACTTAGGGTTTCTGGCTTTGGGGCACCGGACTGTCCGGTGTGCACCGGACTGTCCGGTGCACCCTCTGCCAGGTGGGACCAGGCTGGTTCACAGCAGAGCCTTCCCAGTCGCAGAAACCCGAGAGCGCTGCCTTCGGAGATGAATTTTAGTGGCACACCGGACATCGCACCGGACTGTCCGGTGTGCACCGGACAGTGGACTGTTCACTGTCCGGTGCGCCATGAGTCCAACAGCTCTGTGTCAGAACTAGCCGTTGGAAGTGACCGTTGGCACACCGGTGGCGCACCGTTGGCGCACCGGTGGCGCACCGGACTGTCCGGTGCGCCATCGCGCAGCAAGTTTCCTGTAACGGCTAGTTGGTGGGTGAGGGCTATTTATACCCCTTCCACCCACCATATTCAATGTCTTGCACTCCACATTTATTCCAGCACCTTGGTAGAGTATTGCAAGCACCAAAAGCCTAGTGAGGAGATTAGAGAATCATAATCCGCGCTTGTTCCTCATTAGCGCTAGTGAGAGCCACCTAGAGCACACACCACTTGCATTAGGCTTCTCTTGGTCAAGCGAAAGTCTATGGCTTGTTACTCTTGGTGATCGGCATCACCTAGACGGCTTGGTGGCGTTGGGAGCTCGGTGATCACCGTGAAGATCTTGTTGGTGACCCGACTCAAGTTTGTAAGCGGTCTCGAGGGATCCACCGCGCCGGAGTGGCAAAGGATCATCTCGTAGTGAGCACTTGGTTCTTGCGAGGATCAAGGGGGAGCGATACCCTTGCGCGGGTGCTCCAACGAGGACTAGTGGAGAGTGCCGACTCTTCGATACCTCGGGAAAAATTGGAGGAGTCTTCTAAACTTTGCTTTACATTCCGCACTTAATTCAAGCTATTTACTTTGTGTACTTGTTTAGCAAGTATTTGAAGCATTGTTTTAGCCTTGTTACATTTCTAGTATTATTTTCTTAGTGCTAGTTGTTGGGGTGAAGTTGGGCTCTTGTTTAGCTCTTGCTTAGGTTTTAATTAGTGTTGATTTTTAGAAAAGCCCAATTCACCCCCCCTCTTGGGCATCGTGATCCTTTCATCCTTGTGGTACGGGCACTGGGTGTCGAGGATGTCGTCCAGAGTGCGCTCGCCTCCGCGAGGTCCTCCCCGGGCGCGAGAGGCAGGTGGCCCGGCGGCGTGCACCTCTTCGCGAGGTCTTTTCTCCCATCGTTTGTCGGGTTGCTGGTTCGCGTCGCGTCGTGGCGCTGCCGGTGTGGGCTTCGCTCCCCCGATGAGGTCCTGAGCTCGCTCGTCGGTGGTGATGTAGAGGTCGGCTTCCCGGAACAGCTGCTCGAAGGTAGTCGGCGCTTTCTGCAGTATGGCTCGGACGAAGGCCGAGTCATTGGATCCTCTGTAGAAGTCCTCGATCACGACCGCCTCCGTGACCTCGGGGATACGATTTCTCATGGTCTGGAACCTTTTGAGGTACGACCGGAGAGTTTCGTCCCCTTGGCGCTTGATGGATTTGAGGTCCCATGGTTGCGCTGGTTTGTCGGAGAAGGACTGAAAGTTGGCGGTGAAGCGTCGACTGAAGTCGCTCCAGTCGTCGATGCAGTGTCGAGGTAGATGTCACAGCCATTGCAGTGCGTCTTGCCCGAGGACAATGGGTAAGTACGCAGTCATCACGTCCTCGGATGCTCCGGCGGCCCGGGCGGCAGTGGTGCCTACGGCCAGCCAGCCTCCTGGATCCTGCTTAGGTAAGGTTTGCAAAAATAGAAGTCAAATCATCACCATTATCACTAGAGCTACCCTCATCATCAGAAGTAGTGTATTTGGGGGTATCTCTAGAATGTACCTCCTTTTTGCTATCCTTAGCCATGAGGCATTTGTAGCCGACGTTGGGGAAGAGAAGGCCTTCCTTGATGGCGATGTTGGTGGCGTCCTCGTCGGAGGAGTTGGTGGAGCTCTCGTTGGAATCCCATTCTTGTCCCATGTGCGTGTCGCCTCCCTTCTTCTTGTTGTAGTATCTTTTCTTCTCCATCTTCTTCTTCCCTTTCTTGTCATCATCCCTATCACTATCACTTGTATATGGACATTTAGCAATAAAATTACCGGACTTACCACACCTGTAGCAAACCCTCTTGGAGCGGGGTTTGTAGTCCTTCCCCTTCCTTTGTTTGAGGATTTGCTAGAAGATCTTGATGATAAGAGCCATCTCCTCGTTGTCGAGCTTGGATGCGTCGATTGTGAGTCTACTTCTTAGTGTAGACTCTTCCTTATTTTCTTCCGTTGCCTTGAATGCAACTGGTTGCACCTCGGTTGTGGAGGTGGCGCCTAGCTCCAAGTTGATAATGTGTTTGAAGTCTTTGATCATAAGTTCAAAGCTCACAAACTTGTCGATCACCTCCTCGGGAGACATCTGTTTATATCTAAGATCTCCATGGATTAGTTGCACTTGAGTGGGGTTATGAAAGACAAGAGATCTTAGAATAACCTTGACCATTTCATGGTCATCCCACTTGGTGCTCCCGAGGTTGCGGACTTGGTTGACCATCGTCTTGAGCCGGTTGTACATTGCTTGTGGCTCTCCTACTTTGTTGAGGACGAATCGACTGAGTTCTCCCTCGATCGTTTCCCGCTTGGTGATTTTGGTCACCTCGTCCCCTTCATGCACCGTCTTGAGGATGTCCCAAATTTCTTTGGCACTCTTCAACCCTTGCACCTTGTTGTACTCCTCACGACACAAGGAAGCGAGGAGTATAGAGGTTGCTTGGGAGTTGAAGTGCCTTATTTGGGCGGCTTCATCGGAATCGTAATCCTTGTCGCCTACCTATGGTGCATGCGCTCCAAACTCAACAATGTCTCATATGCTTTTATGGAGTGAGGTTAGATGGTGCCTCATTTTATCACTCCACATGCAATAGTCTTCACCATCAAAATATGGTGGTTTTCCTAATAGAACGGAAAGTAAGGGAGCATGCTTAGAAATACGAGGATAGCAAAGTGGCATCTTACTATACTTCTTACGCTCTTGGCTCTTCGAAGATGTGGACTCGGCGCCGGAGGTTGAGGGTGAGGAAGAATCAGTCTCGTAGTAGACCACCTTCTTCATCTTCTTTTTCTTTTTGTCACCCTTCCTATGTGACTTGATGGAGCCGACAGATTCCTCTTTGTGCTCCTTGTCCTTGTCATCGGCCTCCTACGACGGAGTCCTTTCTTCATTCTTCTTTCCCAAAGATCCGGGCTTCTCCCCGGTGACCATCTCCCTTTTGGCGTGTTCTCCTGACATCACTTCGAGTTGTTAGACTCTAATGAAGTATCGGGCACTGATACCAATTGAAAGTCGCCTAGAGGGGGGTGAATAGGCGAAACGTGAAAATTATAAACTTTGAACATGCACTTCACCCAGGGTTAGGGTTAGAAATAAATAATAGTGAATTCGGAGTGCGGAAGATAGTTCTTCTTGCTATGAGTTGCTCAATCTATGCGGATAACTTTGGGAGCAAACTCAAATCAATGTGAGCAAGAGAACTTTTAGAGAGAGGAGAGGGGAGAAACAAATCGAATGGTGAATATCAACCCAAGTGGACACGATGATTTGTTTCTTGAGGTTCAGTTCCAAAGAACCTACTCCCCATTGAGGAGGCCACAAAGGCCAGGTCTATTTCAACACTTTCCCTCTCTCAATCAGTCACCTAGACCGGTCGATTGCTTCTTCTTAATGACACGGGTCACTAAGACCCTGCAAGGATCACCACACAATTAGGTGTCTCTTGCTTGCTTCACAAAACACTTGGAAGGACTAGAAAGTGAAGAAGAAAGCAACCAAGAAACAAGAGCAACAAAAGAAACACAAGTCACCCTCTCTCAAGTCACTAAACACTTTTGATCACTTGACTTGTTTTTGGAACTTGGAGAGGATTGAAGGCTTTGATTGTGTCTTTGGAGTGTATTCTTTGCTCTTGTATTGAATGAAGAGAGACGGATGTTTGGATGGCTTGAATGGTGGTGGTTGGGGGGTATTTATAGCCCCAACCACTGTTCTAGCCGTTGGCCGACTGCTGTATCGATGGGCACACCGGATAGTCCGGTGGTGCACCGGACATAACATTGTTCATTGTCCGGTGCGTGCCACGTCATCCGACCATTGGGGTTTGGAGATGTTAACCATTGAAGACTTCTGTCCTTTTGGTGCACCAGATAGTCTGGTGGCACACCAGACAGTCTGGTGCGATTTGACATCACAGATTGTCTTCTGACTTCTGACGGTCAGACTGCTGCGCATTCGACCATTGGTGTAGTTGATTGTTGCTCTGTGGTCCCACTGGAGAGTCCAGTGATTTTTAGTGGACAAGTGTTGAGAATTATCGAGAACGGCCAGTTCGTGGAGTGCTCCAGTCAGAGCACCAGACAGTTCAGTGCGCCACTGGCTACAACAAATCTGTCTGCCCCAAACTTGAAGAATTGTCCCGCAGTCATTTTCTTTGTATATGTATATGAACTTTATGCACTTGAGAAAAATATTAACTAGGCAAACTAGTTAGTCCACATGGTTTGTGATGGACGTCAAACACCAAAATCGATTATAGGAAATGTTGAGGCCAATTCCCTTTCATAGACCTCGTCGATCATCTGCAGAAGGCGCCCAGGGGCTTCACGCACCTACTGGTTGCCGTCGACAAATTCTCCAATTGGGTCGAGGTTCGACCCTCGCTAGCATCAAATCCGAGCAGGAAGTGATATTCTTCACTGTCACAGAACCTCCTAAGGTATTAGGCCCACCTACAGATGTCCTTGTCCTAAGGACCTCAGACAACCATGTAGATGCACATAATCACTCAACAAGTTCGGTCATCTGTATCATCATCATATCACCCAAGAGCGCTTCACCCATCATGCAGACATTACACACATAGTCGGAGTAAAGAATAAGCGGAAGCAAATTATAATAACTTAATTTACATTCATATAATATAAGGAGAGTATTTATTACAATACCGGGTGTCTGAGTGCATAACATATTATCTCTACTAACTATTAAGGGCTAAATGTAGACCGCCCCCGCTCGCCAACCCGCCCTACCTCTCCGCGCCGCTGCAAACCGTCCGCCATCCCCGCTTGCCCGACCGCCGGATTCTGCCCCCGCCACTACCAAACGCCCGCCGCTACCGCACGTCCGCCTGCCCGCCGCAGCGCACGCTCCGCGAATCCCGCACGCCCGCCGTCGCGAATCCCGTCGCTACCGAACCGCCTGCACGCCCGCCGCCACGAATCCCGCCGCTACCGAGCCGCCCGCCTACCACCCGCACGCCCGGGAACCCTACGGCCGCCGCGACTGCCGCATATCCGCCCCCACGCCACCAGCCATGCCGCGGAACACCCGCCTCCCTACGCCGCTAAACAACTGTCGAGATCGTCCTCTCCCCTCCTCTGCCGCCACCGCCTCCTGGTCCCGCACATCAGCCTCGCCTCCGCCCGTTGCCACGACCGCATCACCAAGAACTCTAGCGCCCCCGAACCCGATCGACGCCATGGTGTCAAAGGCCAGCAAGAGGAAGGCCATCGTGACCGGTCCTCGCATCGCACCCCCTCTTCCACGATATCCACGTGAGCACCCATTTTCGATCGAACCCTCGTCTTCCTATTCTTTTTGTGATTTGTGGTGTGAATTTTTTACACTCCTAAACTTACACTAGACGCGGAGGACTTAGCAGTCATCAGATTATTTTTCCCATACTACTCCATGTAAGATTTAGGATGTTTGGAGTCGCTGCTTCCATCAATCTCCAGAGATCTCTTCTGCTCTGTTCCCCGGCAAATTGATCTCGGGTTTTGATATGCGCACTGACCTTTGATCTTTGAATTATATTATTATGCTTTATTTTATTAGATGTCATTCCACAAACATAATGATGGGCAAATAGTTTTAGGGGGCAGCGATTGAAAAATTATAATTTCACGTTGTTTTGTGAATATTATGCTATATATCTCAAAGTAGAGGTCAGAAAAAGCAATCCATAATGTTTCTCGTGGATATTGAACAAAGGCCATTCCATTTGGTTATTGAACATGATATTGAAGTGTACCATCATGCCTTGCAAATGCATTCTAATCTACAGGAATTTTGCTAGCGCACTTCACTAGCTTACGACAAGTATTGATTTTCTTTTATATTTATCTCAGGGTACTTCAGATGTTGTAAGGAAGTACTTGTGGTTATTTGAGCAACATAATGTGATGGAAATTCTAATTCTTTCTGGGTCAACATGTTCCTGCTCGCAGTGTCAGAGTGCGAGATTGCACTCAGCACGGTGAGGGATTTTGGTTTTGATCTTGTTGGACTTGAGTTTACTGGAAGCTAATGTAGTGCCTTCTACCTGGATTTTCCTTGTACCACTTTGTCTATGAATTCTCACGATTTGCACAACTTGAGAATTATATGGCCTCCTCCGGGATTCAGTGGGTTGTATGAGTAATCAAGAAAGTGGATTGGCAGGTGTATTTACCATTATGGTACTGGAATGGTTCCTATTTCTTTTATTTGTGTTCTATTTGGATCACTTCTGTTCCTTCAAAGACAGATTGAGAAAAGCAGCACTACTTGATCGCTCCCGCATAGATGGGAACCATTTGAAGCTGCTCAGCAGTAGAACATACAACTTCAGGAGTTCAGAGCTTACATTCAGTTGGAGAGAACATATTTGGTAAAGGAGGTGTGATCTACTCTCTTCTTTGGTACACTCCAATCAGTTTCATACATATCCAGAAGTCTAATTTTCCCTATCTGTCTCTCTCTCCTTTTCTTTTGACAAAGAGATTCAGCAGGCTGCTGAGATAATCCATGAGTTTAAACTATGTACTACCTAAAAAGTCACAATTAAGATTATTTTTAGCTTAGTGGTTATTTAAGAAATCGTAAATACCAGGATTCATTAAAACATTAGAGCTTGAAATATAGAATCAGATTAATCTGTATTTTATTTCTGAAAGGTCAGATTATTCTATATTCAAATTCGTCATGTGTACCAGAACATATTAATTTACCAATTTCTTCTTTCTTTTCAGGGAGAGATAGTTGAACAGATACCAGAAGAATCTGGTAGAAGCTATTTAGAAATATGCGACGATCTTGAGAAAGTGTACCATGAAAAATGGAAATGCAGATAAAATTGCAACTAGAGGGATATCCATTTCCATGTCACATTGTCACTGCTTTGGCTTTCTTGGTCCAAATGGCTTGGGAAAGACCACTCTTATTAACATGGTAAGTTCAAATATAGATCTGGACACAAAATGTATCAGTGTTATCTTTTAGCTTCACATATATCCATCATCTATACTGATTGTCATGTTATGAGCCTCTGTTCTTAATCCATTAGATATGATCAGTGATTTGTACTTGGTAACAGTGAACTCTTTTTATTTTGGTCAAGAGGGAGATCTTGATACTTTGGCAAGAATTAACACAACTACAGAAGCTCTTGAAGCAAAATAAAAGGTGGTGCATGATCTATCCATGATTAATATTATAGACGATGATTATAGCAATTTATCTACCAGAAAAATACTTAAACTTCTCCATTCACAAATCTATGTTTCCCTTGCTAATAAATAATTGTCATTTTCTAATAAACCTTCTATTTGCTTGTTTTGTAGAAAAATACATCGTTCGAATCCATTCGTTGAAATGGTAAAACCATTAATTATAGGCAGCAAATAGTGTTTGTCTGTTGTGTTGTGGGCACATTGCATTATCCTTGGAGATGACAATTTGTTCCTACTTCAGGTGTAAAGCTATTATATTCAGATTCTCTAGCGGCTTTACAGTTAGGGATTAGATGGAGGTTCTATGTATTTAAAGATGGTGAACCATTGAATGGTAGGTGAGGCACACTCTTTGAAGGTAGACAAGGCGTTGTTCGAAGGGAAGTCGAACTATGTTATGTTTTTTAGGTAATCTGCAAAAAAAATCTCTAGATCTGTGCCATCTATTTCCACTATGCCTAAACTTAAGTACCTGTGAGTTCATTTTCTCATTACCAAAAACTAGACTTGCATTAAATTCTATGTTTGTGTTTGAGGTTAAATTGATTTTTCTATGTATATAGAAACCTCCCAAGATTATGTGGAATCAATCATTTGATCTGCGCTCCCCCATCGCCACCAGCGATGACGCCACCCCTGCTGCATCCATGGGTGCCAGGAAAGACGGTCAGCTCGGCAACCTCCTCAAGGCTCCGAAGTTGTTGGACACTTCCACCAAGTCCTGACAGCAATCGGTAACTTCTGCATTTGCTCAATTGTGGTCGGCATCATCGTTGAAATCATCGTCATGTGTTGCTCTTGGCTGTAAGGGCGTCAAGGACTGAGAACCAGGACACCTTCGATACTACCATGGTTGGCATGCTTGGAGGCTAGGACTGGTATTAGAGAAATCCACTTCTTGCCCTTCAACCCTGTTGATAAGAGGACTACTCTCACATATTTTGATACCGATGGAAACTACACCGTGTCAGCAAGGGTGCTCCTGAACAGGTGAGGAAATTTGCAATCACGTTGCTTATTCTGGAATGAAAAAAACTTTGTTCTTTCAGCATAGGAAGTATCTGAGAAAACAAGGAGTCCCCTGGTGGACCATGGCAATCCATTGGTTTGTTGCCCCTGTTTGATCCACCTAGGCAGCACTAAGACAATTAGCAAGGCTCTTGTTCTTGGTGTTAACGTCAAGATGATTGCGGGTACATAGCCTGTTACTAACAAATGATCATACAATTTATAGGTCCAGTATTTGTGCAATTGCTGAAGTTGGACTTCTTTTTTTACTTCAGGTGATCAGCTTGCTATTGGTAAAGAGACTGGAAGGAGGCTTGGCATGGGCACCAATATGTGAGGAGACTTCTTAATCATCAATTGATTTAATCCTCTCAAGTGCCTTTGGTTTTGGTTTCTCCAAAATTTCCCATTTCATAGGGTTCCTGAATCTCTTAAAATGTGTGCTATTATTTCAATATTTTAGTTTTTTAAAAAATTGTTTATCTATGGTTTTTGTGAGTACATGGCTCAAGATCTTATTCAAGGAAGGAGGATATGGTACTTCTGTTCCTCTGTTCCTCAACTTGATTGGCGCTACAACCGGTTCGAAGCCCAGTCTGCTGCTAGCATGGCACTGTGGGGGATGGATATCCCCGGGTCCACATGCGCATGTAAACACACGAAAACACGTCTCGAGCCACCTAGCAGGCATCCCCCCTGGAGCGTCCTGCAGTGGGCCAGCCGAGAGTAACCAGGCGAAGCAAGCCCATTCTGATCCAGCAAAGGTCCACGTCTGAGTTAGGCGCCATGAGAGCACAAGTATGTTGGGCATGACAGTTGCGCCCACCCGACAGGCTAAACCTCTGGCGGTAACTCAGGCGGATGAGCGTAGGAATTTCCCAAGATGTAGGAGGACAGTTCGCTACAAACCGGGAGATATGTGAATGGATTACGTTGGTCATTTGTGCGGGGATAGCTACCCTTGGTCGCATATATAAGGCTAAGAGGCACCCCTACCATTATCATCTTACCTCAACCCACCGTTCTCATAGTTCACAGCTTTTAATCTCATCCCAATACTAAGACCACCGCAGGACGTAGGGTGTTACGCCTCTCACGCGGCCCAAACCTGTACAAGCTTGTGTGTTTCTCCTGTCGTGCCACCGCACGAAATATCGAGTTACGATCAACAACGTCGTCCTGTCCAAAAGCACCACGAGGGTAATCCCGTGGTGTGCGGTCGGGTAACAAACTCCGACAGGCACCTGTGTGGACCCTCTGCGAACTGCGTAGACTCCTATCAGTGATAGGATGCGTCATGCGTGAGTGCTCACAACCAACATAGAAACTTTCTCTTGGGTCTTGGCTATCAATTTATCCAGTATGAACTCATGTCAGTTGATATATGTTAAAGTATGTTGACCCTAATGATCCAACCAACATAGAAACTTTCTCTTGGGTCTTGGCTATCAATTTATCCAGTATGAACTCATGTCAGTTGATATATGTTAAAGTATGTTGACCCTAATGATCCAACCAACATAGAAACTTTCTCTTGGGTCTTGGCTATCAATTTATCCAGTATGAACTCATGTCAGTTGATATATGTTAAAGTATGTTGACCCTAATGATCCTACCAAGATCTTCCTGTGATACCCGGTTTGCAAAGAAGAGAAGTTGAAGGTTATTCTTTTTGTTTGTTTTTTCTCTTATTCGGGTGTCGCGCTTTGGGGATTTAGAATTTGTGGAAAACATTCACCAGTATAGCAGTAGAGTGGTTGGTCGGGAGCTGTCGTGCAAGCGAGTTGGGCCGCGAATCGCAATCCGGCCCACTAACCCTCCCCTAACCCTAGCCGCCCCCCCCCTTTTTCCCCCTTGGGTTGTTGCAGCCGCCCCTTCCCCTCCCCTTTCTCTTGGACGCCCCCCCCCCCCTCTCCCATCTTCTTCCTCCTCAAACCTTTGCAGCCCTCACCACCCAAAACCCTAGCTGCCCCCCCCCCCCCCCATTTCTCCCCCTCCTCCCAAGGTGCAGCCCTCCCGTGTGGTTCTCCGTCGTGTGGCTGCGATCTCAATTGGAGTTTGGAGGGAGGAAGAAGGAAGGAGTAAGGGAAGAACCTAAGGTGAATTTGTGATTAACTTTTGTTGTTTTTGTGCTGCAATCAATTGGATTATGTGTTTATCTTTGCGAATCGGTAGAGGTGCTGTCCAGGAATTTTGTGAGTGGGTGAACAGCAGTAGTTCTAGGGATTTCTGGGAATTTTCGTGGGGTAGTTAGTGGGAATCAGTGGGATAATCATGTAGAGCTTTGTCATACCTTTCCAACGAGTACTTATGCGCTCGATTCGGAGTTATAATTTAGGAGATATCGTTGTTTGAATCCGGGTATGTTGCTGTCCAAAAAAACAGATTTTTCAGGTGGGTGAACAGCAGTAGTATTAGCAGTTTCTGGGAATTTTTCGTGGGTAATTAGTATTAACCAGTATTATAATCATGTAGGGCTTTGTCTTATCTTTCCAATGAGTACTTATGTGCTTGATTTGGAATTATATTTTAAAAGATATCGCTGTTTGAATCCGGGTATGTTGCTGTAAAAAAACAGATTTTTCAGGTGGGTGAACAGCAGTAGTATTAGCAATTTCTGGGAATTTTTCGTGGTTAATTAGTGCTAACCAGTATGATAATCATGTATGGCTTTGTCTTATCTTTCCAATGAGTACTTATGCGCTTGAATTGGAATTATATTTTAAAAGATATCGCTGTTTGAATCCGGGTATGTCGCTGTCCAAAAGAGAAAAAAACAGATTACAGGGTTCAACTTGTGAACTGTTTTGGGCTAATTAGATGTTGGAATTTAATTATAAATTGTATACAAAACTTGTGGGGAATTTTATGTAGATGCCTCTGCAGTTTTTGTTTGTTACCAATGCTGTCATAATTTTGAAGTTATGAAATTATTAAGCAGCGCCGCTACAGTTTGGTGGGTGTGGGGAGAGATGTAACCCGCGGCGGGGTTTGAGTTTGTGCGTAGGTGCGGCGTCGTTTATGAGCCTGGTTATGTGAAATTGGTGCACTAAGTTGTGTGTCAAAAACAGGTGGTGGACTTCCGGATCGTACTTAGGGATTTGCCCAAACTTCCGGTAAAGGCAAGTAAATACAGTGGTGGTTGCTACCGTTTGGTTTGCATCCTATTCCCTGTCATTGAGTATGCATAAGTTTTAAATATGTTAATCATTGAATTCTATGATGAAGTTTATTTGTTCGAAAGTATTAATTCTCAATTGTCTAATATTGTGGATGATCATGATTTGGTAATGATATATGTGGTTGATTCCTATCATGGATGGAGTTGAAGTATTTTTTTTTGAATCACGTTATATGAAGTGTTGTAGGCATGTCATGCACATTGCATCATCCATCTTGCATTCTGAAGTTATGTCGTGATCTTATGGTCCGACTGTACCGGTACATTTTTAGCATCGTACGTTGCCCGAGGAGGGGTACGATGCGGCTTCATATCCTTAGAGGTATGAAGGCAGAAGTCATCCTTGCATTTGCAGACATTTGCACTCATGAGGTATATATATGAAGAGTGACATTACTATGTTACTATTGTGGTTTCTACCTGCGAGGTGTGGTAGCTAGGAGTGTTGTACGTTGTATACGTGCTGCACCTTTGTAATAAGAAGGTTGTGAAATCAAGTGGTGGTAAAACAATATTCTTATGTGGTTAAACAGTTTGATATTATTTTACTTGCTGAGATGTGTCATCTCACTCTTGCATTACTCAATGCAGGTACTTGATACATGTTGGGAATGAGGGGAGTAGCAGCACGTCCACTTTCACTCTCATAATAGCGCTGCCCAGGCGTAGCCATGATTTAATTAGAAACTTGTTGTCAAAAGAAGTTTATTTTTTTGCTAGTCGTGCGCACTGGTTAATTCAGTTCATGTCGTATGTTTAACTTCCCTTTGCTAGCCGATTAATAATACTCGGTATGTTTTTGTCATGATATATGTTTATACACTGTTGTCCCCCCCCCCCCCCCTCATTTATGCAATTTTGCAAAGGAGATGCTGCCAAAATTTTATATAGATGTCAGAAGTGTAGTTCAGTAGCATTCCGGGGTGTTTGTGGACCCCGGGGTGTTACAGTTGGTATCAGAGGATAGGCTTTAGATTCTACGCAATTTGAAGATAAATTTGACACACTTGCACATATAGGAAGGGTATGGGTTCGTATATCTTTCATATTAGTATTTTATTGTATAGATGACTAGAACTTCCTTACTCCAAATTCCTTTATGGTTTGATGGGGTACGTCATTAATGACGTAATGCTTGATATGATATGTTATTTCTATTTAATATTGGTTTCTTGATGTGGTTGTTATTGAAGATATTATGCAAGTGAAGCTACTACTGTACTTGTTTTATATACATATTGTCATGATGTTTTTTTTGATGCAATGTTTTCAAATCTCTGAGCTATTACTATCATATATTTCTATATGCTTGACTGTGGATGTTTTTTTCCAAAAGGATTCTTGGGTTCTAGTACTTGTAGGACCGATTGTTTATTGAGCTTGTCTATAGTGGGTCTAATCCGACTTGGTGTAGTGTGAAAACACTATATAATGTAGTTTTATGGTGTTGTTGAGTTTGATTGACTGTTGGGTTACAACCCAACTTATCAATGTAATATTTCCATGGGTGCAATGCTTTGCGCCTCACTTTTTTGGCTAGTGTGGCTACTTGCTAACTTGATCTTAGTATAAAATTGGTTTGTCTCTATAGAGCAAAGGCAACATTATAATGTCTATGAAATCTTGAGACTGGTAGAACTCAAGTGAATTTGTAAGATGACGTAGATTGATAAGTCCAACCATGTTTACCTGATAGGTTTTCTTATTATGTGCAACCTTATTTTTTTAACAATAAATAGGGTGGTTTCAAGTGGATTTTATGTCGTGCATGTTTTCCTTCTATGGTTTGTTTCAATAGCCATAAAGGCTATGCATAATTTTTAGTTGTTGCAGGCTAGTCATGTGGACGATATTGACAACCCATTTTATTTTTTTATTTTTTTTGCCAACATTGTATGGTAGTTTGATTTTTTTTATGATCAGTTTCTCTATGCATGCTTGTTGAATCATTATTTGGACCGCTTTATCTTAAACGAAGTCAATGCTTAACTGGGAGTTGCTTATGTTTGTTAGTCATCTATCTCTTTAATGATGGGGTTGTTGCATCGGATTGAGATTTTTCTTATATGAATGATGGTTTGATAGATCATGTATGTCTACTACTTTGAATGCATCCTGTGATATCACGAGGTACAAATTGTTCAAGTGCAGTAATAGTAGGTTTTGTTGTATGTGAGGTTAATCAAGGTAGTTTGGTTATGTGGATTGTCTTATTGACATCCAATTACTCCTGATGAGCATAGTATCGTGTTGCTATTTTAGTATTGAAAGTAATATTTATGAAGCTTTTGCATGAGTCTGTGTCAAGAAGTACATTAGTTTTTCTTGTTGTTATCCCTCCATTGCTTTATGAGTATTGCAAATTTTATCTCTTTTGAGAGGAGGAAAAGACGTTACATGACATGAGCACCATTTGCTTCACGTCAACAGAATAGTTGTGGAGAGCTCTAATAGTTGGATTCTAGTGTAATAACAACCATGTCTTATAGTGCTAGAGACGGGTATGTCAGGTGTTTCATACATTGTCGATACATGGATGTTTGACCTTAGTGGCATTAACAAACGAGGTTGTTTAATTCGTTGATTGTTGTGCTTAGTGTTCTAACCTATTAGGTAAAGTGTTGCTTAAAGGCTTTGGGGAGTTGCATCCCCATTTGGTAGTGGAAAATCCTAGTGTTGATCGCACCTGCCAATGCCTTGGGTTTTATTTTATATTGTTTTTTTATTATGGGTAAGGTGTTGTTTGGTTTTGGGAGTCATTTTAAATTAGTTGGAGGCTGAATCAGGCTTCACTTATCTAGAATGTTTTGTAGTAGGCTTCTTCATCTTTGCATAGGATGCTCAATCACCCAGTTTGGTCTAATCATTGGAGAGTTATGGGTTTCCTATAGCAGCCTTAATTTTGTACGGAAGTATAGACATTGAAGACGGTAAATTTTGGTTTTTGTTGGATTATGAAAGTTTTAGTAATTTCATGATCTTTCCAAAGATTATTGGTTTGTAATTTTCATTGCATATAATTGGAGTTAGGCTACTCTGAAGTTGTTACACCGTCGTGTCTGAACTTTAGGTGTCGTTAAAACCACCAATAAATCGACCGTGTTCTGATAGTTTCAGAGCCCAAATTTGGGAATTCTCTTTAAGAAAAACTTTTAGTTTTTCTAAGTACCTTTTAATGGGTATTTACTTGTAATTGCCTATTAAATAGATTGGGAGAGGTGGTTGTCCGGATATAAGTCGAATCTCTGATGTGCAGTATCTCAGGTTGAGTTTAGCTGTAGGTCATGTAGAGTTGAGGGTTATAAAGATAAATTTGGGTGCAACTTTATTGCAAAAGTCGTCGACAATTTCCAAACTTTTCCAACGCATGTTCGTTGTAGTTTTAAGTTGAGTATAGAAGGAGTTATAGGAATTTGAATTTTAGTTGTCCAATATTTCTATCCTATCAGTTTTGCAACAAAGCAGTTGCATTGTTTTATCGGTTTGGAAACCAATTCTGAGACACTCATTATAATAAAAGTTTAGGGAATGTTATAACCTTTCCAATGAGTTTGTATTTGCAAAATTTTGTTAGATGCAGATTGGGTGAGTTATTGGATGGATATATATGCATAGTATAATTAAAAAAAAGTGTTCTTCGATGGAATGATATAATGTATAGAATATGCTTGGATGGATATATGGGCAGGCGTAGTATGCTTAAATCGATTCTTGCTTCCATGATGTGAGATAAGGCTTAAAATGATTTAAAAAGTTAGCATATGGCTTCTATCTTTATGTTGGCTCTGAGTGTCTCGTAATGAAGAACCTAAAGTTATTAGTCCTTCGATGAACGCTTAATCTTAGAAGAGTATAGAACCTGAATAAATCTATTGCTTGCTGTTTGGGACTACATGACCAGTTTTGGTTATGCAGCTAATTCAATGAATTAAACCATGTTTTCTGTAGAGGTGTTGTATATAAAAGTTGTAGCCAACTTCTTCATCTTACTTGTGTAAAATTTCATGACCATAGGTCTAGTAGTTTGGGAGTTATGATTTTCTCAAGTCTAGTCTTGGAATCTATCCAGATTCTGTACAGATTTTGAAACTGACCTTGTTTGCCCAAGTTAAACTTTGAATCAGTTCTTATAAATTATAAAGAAGTGGAGTACTTTCCTTAAGATTTCCAACAAATATTGGATCACCCTTTTTGGTGACCTATAAGTTAAGCTACAACTGTTTTAAGTGGAATCTTTGAATCTGTCCAAATTTGGACAGCAAAGCCTTTCTTATGTCTTTTGACCTTGATATGCATTGAATTAACCTGATATGTTTATAAATGAAATATAGACAATTTTACTGGCTTTCAAAAAAGTCTAGGAGCGCCTAAATTGGATGACTGAGACTCCAATTATGGATTTTTTAAGTGAGTAGTTGAATTCTGTCCAAGTCTGGACAAAATTTACGTTTCGCATTGTTTGTCCTTTCTAAGTGTCAAATCTTGTGGTGATGATAATACCAAGGGTATAGTGGACTTTGTAAGCTTTCCATAAAGTCCTAGTTTACTACTGTTGGATGCATATTTTGTGAGTTTATGAGCAAAACAATTGACCGTTGTGCTGATGTCTAGAAATATGCAAGCATTAAATTGATCTTTTGAAGTTACTCTTGTTTGGATAGGTTTGGTTTAGGCTATTGGAGCACAGTATGTATTGCTTTCATTATATATATTCATTGAAGTACTTGCATGTGTCAATGTTGATTTGGTGTCAGGAAAACTTTGTCCGGGTTATATAGGACTGTCTATTATCTTAGCCCGAGTTGGCAGCTTGGCTTAGCACATGCAATTGTCGGAGTCTATGATCAGAGTACGCCATGTATTCCATGTCTCTATGTTGAGAAAGTATTTGCGGAATCCATATCAATAATCGAGCTAGAGTCGATTCCCATGTAGCAAGACCTGACTCTAGAGTGTCGTCTGCTGCGTATCCTAGAATCCTTGAAGCTCGAGGAGCTGATGCGGCAGAAGTACCCCGAACTTTTCGTTATGGGGTGAGTTTTTGTTGTCGCTGATCTTTCCTTGTCGTTCCGATAGAAGCGTTGGAATTCGAGGTCGAATTCTTTTTAAGGGGGGTAGAGTGTGATACCCGGTTTGCAAAGAAGAGAAGTTGAAGGTTATTCTTTTTGTTTGTTTTTTCTCTTATTCGGGTGTCGCGCTTTGGGGATTTAGAATTTGTGGAAAACATTCACCAGTATAGCAGTAGAGTGGTTGGTCGGGAGCTGTCGTGCAAGCGAGTTGGGCCGCGAATCGCAATCCGGCCCACTAACCCTCCCCTAACCCTAGCCGCCCCCCCTTTTTCCCCCTTGGGTTGTTGCAGCCGCCCCTTCCCCTCCCCTTTCTCTTGGACGCCCCCCCCCCCTCTCCCATCTTCTTCCTCCTCAAACCTTTGCAGCCCTCACCACCCAAAACCCTAGCTGCCCCCCCCCATTTCTCCCCCTCCTCCCTAGGTGCAGCCCTCCCGTGTGGTTCTCCGTCGTGTGGCTGCGATCTCAATTGGAGTTTGGAGGGAGGAAGAAGGAAGGAGTAAGGGAAGAACCTAAGGTGAATTTGTGATTAACTTTTGTTGTTTTTGTGCTGCAATCAATTGGATTATGTGTTTATCTTTGCGAATCGGTAGAGGTGCTGTCCAGGAATTTTGTGAGTGGGTGAACAGCAGTAGTTCTAGGGATTTCTGGGAATTTTCGTGGGGTAGTTAGTGGGAATCAGTGGGATAATCATGTAGAGCTTTGTCATACCTTTCCAACGAGTACTTATGCGCTCGATTCGGAGTTATAATTTAGGAGATATCGTTGTTTGAATCCGGGTATGTTGCTGTCCAAAAAAACAGATTTTTCAGGTGGGTGAACAGCAGTAGTATTAGCAGTTTCTGGGAATTTTTCGTGGGTAATTAGTATTAACCAGTATTATAATCATGTAGGGCTTTGTCTTATCTTTCCAATGAGTACTTATGTGCTTGATTTGGAATTATATTTTAAAAGATATCGCTGTTTGAATCCGGGTATGTTGCTGTAAAAAACAGTTTTTTCAGGTGGGTGAACAGCAGTAGTATTAGCAATTTCTGGGAATTTTTCGTGGTTAATTAGTGCTAACCAGTATGATAATCATGTATGGCTTTGTCTTATCTTTCCAATGAGTACTTATGCGCTTGAATTGGAATTATATTTTAAAAGATATCGCTGTTTGAATCCGGGTATGTCGCTGTCCAAAAGAGAAAAAAACAGATTACAGGGTTCAACTTGTGAACTGTTTTGGGCTAATTAGATGTTGGAATTTAATTATAAATTGTATACAAAACTTGTGGGGAATTTTATGTAGATGCCTCTGCAGTTTTTGTTTGTTACCAATGCTGTCATAATTTTGAAGTTATGAAATTATTAAGCAGCGCCGCTACAGTTTGGTGGGTGTGGGGAGAGATGTAACCCGCGGCGGGGTTTGAGTTTGTGCGTAGGTGCGGCGTCGTTTATGAGCCTGGTTATGTGAAATTGGTGCACTAAGTTGTGTGTCAAAAACAGGTGGTGGACTTCCGGATCGTACTTAGGGATTTGCCCAAACTTCCGGTAAAGGCAAGTAAATACAGTGGTGGTTGCTACCGTTTGGTTTGCATCCTATTCCCTGTCATTGAGTATGCATAAGTTTTAAATATGTTAATCATTGAATTCTATGATGAAGTTTATTTGTTCGAAAGTATTAATTCTCAATTGTCTAATATTGTGGATGATCATGATTTGGTAATGATATATGTGGTTGATTCCTATCATGGATGGAGTTGAAGTATTTTTTTTTTTGAATCACGTTATATGAAGTGTTGTAGGCATGTCATGCACATTGCATCATCCATCTTGCATTCTGAAGTTATGTCGTGATCTTATGGTCCGACTGTACCGGTACATTTTTAGCATCGTACGTTGCCCGAGGAGGGGTACGATGCGGCTTCATATCCTTAGAGGTATGAAGGCAGAAGTCATCCTTGCATTTGCAGACATTTGCACTCATGAGGTATATATATGAAGAGTGACATTACTATGTTACTATTGTGGTTTCTACCTGCGAGGTGTGGTAGCTAGGAGTGTTGTACGTTGTATACGTGCTGCACCTTTGTAATAAGAAGGTTGTGAAATCAAGTGGTGGTAAAACAATATTCTTATGTGGTTAAACAGTTTGATATTATTTTACTTGCTGAGATGTGTCATCTCACTCTTGCATTACTCAATGCAGGTACTTGATACATGTTGGGAATGAGGAGAGTAGCAGCACGTCCACTTTCACTCTCATAATAGCGCTGCCCAGGCGTAGCCATGATTTAATTAGAAACTTGTTGTCAAAAGAAGTTTATTTTTTTGCTAGTCGTGCGCACTGGTTAATTCAGTTCATGTCGTATGTTTAACTTCCCTTTGCTAGCCGATTAATAATACTTGGTATGTTTTTGTCATGATATATGTTTATACACTGTTGTCCCCCCCCCCCCTCATTTATGCAATTTTGCAAAGGAGATGCTGCCAAAATTTTATATAGATGTCAGAAGTGTAGTTCAGTAGCATTCCGGGGTGTTTGTGGACCCCGGGGTGTTACACTTCCTTCAGCATCCTACGCTGGAGCCGCAGGTGAGGAGGAGAAACAACCACGACCAAGCTGATGCGAATTAGCATTTGGTTATTCTCCACAAGCATAGTAGTGCAGAGGCACTACCTCTTCCTGGTATTTGCTAATACTAACTATATGATGCTTAGAGCCTGTTTAACTATATTCCATAGATGTTGTAGCCTTTGTGTCATACTCCATCCATTCCAAAATAAAATTTGGTTTAACAGATTCTTACAATAATTGATGTATGTGTTTTGTATGATGTGAATTGTGATGTGATGCAATGCAATTTGAATCGAGAAATTTATTTTATATATTGTTGTTGTTTGGTATTTGCAATCTCTATAGGCGCAGCGTGTAGGCTGTGGAATTCACTGTCGCCCATATCACTACCAGATGTTCAGACACACATCGTCATGCACTAACATTTAGTAAATTTGTGTACCCTAGCATATTTATAATAGTATTACATATTTATAGCGTCAATATAATATTAGTGTTACGGTGATATTTTGCCAGCGAATTTTACATATTATGATAATATTTGTCGTTTCGTATCTATGTTTTGTACTAATTTTTTTACTCCCGTGGCAACGCACGGGCACGGACCTAGTTACATATAAGGGAGGTAAAACATCCTCCCACCAACAAGTTCACTGATCTGCCTCCTCCTTTGGTACCACCTTCGAGCAGAAACAACAAAACTCTGTTGTTTCATCACCTACAACAATATGGGTTCGAAAACCCTGAGTACGGAGTGTACTTTCACAAGTCTTACCCGACGAAGGAAAAGACTCTCAAGGATATGCTGGCTTGTGGGATTCAAGGTAAAGCTGATCAATAATCAAAGACTTTGTTTGCATAAATGCTTACTAACAGTGGATCCTTAAAAATCCAGTTTTATTATCAGGTTAAGTCATTACCTGCATCTAGAGTTCTTTCTATCCTAGTTCAGGCACTTGGCCTATGCTAGCCGTCTTTTATCAACCCTTCACTTTACTGGATTGCTACATGTAGGGCAGTGACCAAGTCTTCATATCCGAGAAGTAATGGCGATCTGAATCGATTAATACTTAGCTGAGGATCTCCAACCACACGACATATTTAGCACTTAACCCTTGCATATGTCAACTTGCCACCGGGTTTCTCAAGGCCAGAACGAGTTCACGCCAACCGAGAGCACAGATACACCACCGTCCAGCCTCTTGCCACGGATGGTACACGCTACTCTCGTCATCTCTCCACTCCCATTACGTGGTGGCCTTTCTGGTATTGGTCCAACTGAGGCAAAGCTTACCCATGACGAGGCATGTGGCCAGTTAAAGGGTCCTCGATCGGCAAGCCTACATTGATATGGTCCTTAATTGACTCAGACGGAGACACTACACCGAGACTTCCTTCTCGTGCAAGTCACCCGCCCGGTCTCGTCTTTATCATTTACATCCCAAACTTTGGTACCTGTCAGAGGTACATCTTTTCCGATGTTGAACCCATCATGGCCATGATGGATTCACCATCAAGTCTTTTCTTTGAAAACTTCCCATCCCATATGAAGCATCATCTTTGTTTAAAACAAAACATTTTGTTTTCTAAGGCAAGACTAAGCATCAGAAATTTTTTAAGTAAAATAGGTATCAAGGAATGGTAATCAGTTCCAAGGAAGGAAATGCAGCAATTGTTTATCACTCAACTCCTATCACCTAATGCATCATTTCAAGTGATAAAGAGTTTTAAAATAACAAGGAAAGGGTAAATGCATCGGGGCTTGCCTTGTGTTGTAGGAGGCTCAGGTTCTGTCCCACAAATATCAAAGTAGGAGTTGTTCTCGACAGGTAGAATTTCAGCTTGTGGGGCAACTTCTTCTTCGACTACAACTTCTTTGTTTTCTATACATAACAATACATATACAAGAATGCTCATGTGATGCTATGAATATGCAGTTATAATAGAAATACACTAAGTTGTATCTTGAATACAACTTTCCTTCACGGTGCCCACTAGTCACTAGAGTTTCTTGGGTTAGTACTTTATTAGGGTTAGGCACCTTTATCCCAGAAAGCTAGTGTCTTAGGTTTGGGACCAAACAATGTCCAACGCATGCCAAACTTTACCCAAGGGCTTTAATCCTCAAATTAAGCATACCAAAAAGTTTTATTACATTTGGAGCTACCAAATTAATTCTAAAATTCTAAAAGGCTAGGTTTAGGCATCTTTAAATGCTAAATAATTCCTGGTTGGGACTAAAAATCTTAGAACTATTTTTATTAAATACTAGATGAATTTAGGAGTCTAGCAAAATTGGTCCCATAATTTTACCATTTTCTAGAATTTCCTATAAATTTCCAAGCATGGCAGTAAAAAGAAAAGGAAAAAAGGAATAGTGCTGGGCTGAAACCAGCCCAAACCGGCCCACCAACAGGGGAAACCCGCGCCCGCGCACGCCCGCGTTGGCCATCTTGCGCATAGGCCCTCGGTCATTTGAACAAAGAGTAAAGAACCCTCGGCACTATTTCCTATCTCACGGACAATCACACTTAAACCCCTCGGTTTCTATTTCTTCGCAAGATCAAGTCCCCGGCGGTGAACGGCAGCGTGCGCGCTATCCGGGAAACTTGCACCGGTCGCAACACTCAACAAATCATGCTCTAACTTGGTCTATGTCGAATTCTATCCTCGATGATCTACTGGGAATCACCAATTTGATCCGCACACCATTCTAGAGCTTAGTCCATGCACCCCCGCGTCCACGGCGGCGTGGAGAACCGATTTGGGGGAAAACGAAATTGCTCGGGCTATGGTGGATGACAGGCCGAGGTTAGAGTTGCACTAGGTTCGTTATGAGGGGGCAAAGCAAGAGAGGTGCTCAATTTATAGAGGTTGGCCACGGTTACTCCGAATTTGGAAGGGATTTGGAGGGCGGCGGTGACAAGACATTGCACTAGCGAGCACGCTGTGGCGCTCGACGGCATACAAATGCAGGGAGAGTAATTCTGGGCATGCTACTGTTATGACTACGTGGTAAAGGACCACGGCGTGGCACAGTCGAGCTCACCAGCGACCTATGACAACCATGTCCGTTCAGCCACGTCGCACAGCCCCCAAGCCCATCCGATAAGCTACAGCCCGCGACCCAATCCATCTCCCTGCTAGATCTTTTACTCCCCGCGGTTATCCACCTTGCACCGAGCACGAATCGTGACGACCGGCGTGAATCCAGCCGCGGGGATCACAGGCGGCGAGGTGCGATGTATCTGAAGATTTTTCCTTCACCACTGCACCATTGCGACCGTTCATCAGAGCGCCTGATAGAGCAGATTGAGAAGCCAAATTCTCCAACTTTTATGTGGAGAGCTACCAATTCGACTACATGAAAATTGTTGTTCAACATACCAGCTCTGATTTTGTTATAGCAACTACAATCAAACACTCATTGGATCTTGCTTGAAATCGCCCCCGAAGTTTACCAGAGTTCATTGTTAGCCAAGTTCAGTCTTTAGTGGTGACTGACAGTCCAACTTCATGCTCATTTTTCTCCATTTTTTGTACAGCAACAATGCTTAGTCACTTAATCAAACTTGTACCCCTAACATAGTTCTACAAGTTTGCTATATTGACCTAGAGCAAAATCCTCATAGATTTAGAAATATAAGGCCTCAAACTTGGCCTAATTACACTGAAATTTTAGAGTTTACCACATGGGTGTTCTTGGGACTTTTGCAATTAAGTCCAAATTGTTCCATACTACTTGAAAATCCTCCAATGTAAAAGTTGCTTGGTTTTTTATGTTCTACCATTTTTATATATACACTTTGGTCCAAAAGTGTATAGAATTTGAAATCACCCCTAGGGTATAAATTAGGGTTTCTAGGGTTCCTTTTAGGGTTTTGGGTGCTTTAGGGTTTTAGTGCCACTCAAATCCATCAAACTTAATCTCTTGTGAATATTTCCATTGCCTTTTGAGGTACTACTCAATTTGGCTTCACATTTACCCATATGCCCTAATCCCAGGGTTAAGCGTCCTACCCTAGGGTTAAGAATACTTCAAGCCACCACATAACACTTGTTTTTAAGTTTTACCTTGTGGATGCATTCTATGTGTAACAAACATAATGACATGTCAATGCATATGATGCCATGCTAAAGTTTTAGTTCTAGTAACTCCAGGGGTGTTACATCCTTCCCCCCATAAAATAATCTCTTTCGAGATTTAAGGTCCTAGGGTAAGTAATGGAAAAGGAAACATGTCACATCTTTATTTCCTTATTTATCTTACAGAGCAGGGGGTGGTATGGGGTTTATTCCAACTTTACAATCGGATATACAAATCTTACAGGTTACATGAAGCTAAAAACCTAGGAAAATTTTTCTCCAAGAAATCTTGAGTCTCCCAGGTAGCTTCGTCTTCAGTGTGCTGGTTCCATTGTACCTTATAGAATTTAAGAGTCCTTTTTCGGGTGATTTTGTTCTTTTGATCCAGAACTCGAATAGGATGTTCTGAATAAGTCAAGTATGGTTCCAAAGTAACATCCACTACATCTATGGTTCAATTAGGAATCCGAAGAAATTTCTTTAGTTGAGATATATGGAGCACGTTATGTGTCGCAGATAATGAGTCGGGCAGTTGAAGTCTGTACGCCACTGGTCCGCATTGTTCAAGAATGGGAAATGGGCTAATATATCGGGGTGCCAACTTTCCTTTTACCCCGAACCGGTTAACACCCTTCATCGGTGATACCTTCAGGTATACATGATCCTTAACTTGAAAGACCAAAGGTCGGCGTCGTTTATCTGCATAGTTTTTCTGCTGAGCTTGATCCTCTTTCAAGTTATGCCTTATCCATTGAACTTTTTCCTCTGTTTCTTTAACCAAGTCAGGCTTGAAAACCCACCGTTCCCCGAGTTCTGACCAATTTAAAGGTGTTCGGCATCGTCGCTCGTACAGTGTATCAAACGGTGCCATCTTAATGCTTTCTTGATAATTGTTATTATAAGAAAATTCTGCCAATGGCAGACAATCATTCCATTTCTGCGGAAACTCCAGGACACATAACCATAGCATATCTTCCAGTATCTGATTTACTCTCTCGGTTTATCCACTTGTTTGAGGATGACAGGCTGAACTATGGAGTAATTTAGTACCCAAGGATTTATGCAGCTCTTCCCAAAACTTGGATACAAATTGCGGTCCCCGGTCCGACACTATCGCCTTTGAAACTCCGTGTAAACTGAGAATACGAGCAATATAAAGTTCTGCGTAGGTGACCACTGTATATTTTACTTTGACGGGAAGAAAGTGGGCAATCTTTGTAAGTCTATCAATTATAACCCAAATAGAATCAAATCCTTTAGTTGCCTGGGTAATCCCACAATGAAATCCATACTAATATCTTCCCATTTCTAGGTTGGGATTGGCAAAGGTTGTAATGGCCCAGCAGCCTTCATATGTATGGCCATGCCCCGTCTGCAAGTGTCACACTTTGCCACATAGCGTGCAATTTCAATCTTCATTTTAGTCCACCAATAATGTTGATTGAAGTCTTGATACATCTTAGTGCTCCCCGAATGAATGGAATATCGACTAAGATGAGCTTCGTCCAGGATTTGTTGGCAGACCTCAGTATCTTTTGGCACTACTATGCGATCTTTAAACCATATTACTCCCTGATTATCTGTCCTGAAGCAATTTGCCTTGCCAGCCTCCATTTTCGCATGAATCTACTTCATACCCTTATATGTTCTTTGGGCATCAATAATTCTTTGTAGAAGAACTGACTCAAGCTTCAAATTCGTCAAGGTTACTTGTTGGATTATCCCTAGATTCAATCTTTCCATTTCCTGACATAAAGTGGTGTCAGGTGCTCTTACTGTAAGACAATGACAAAAAGTCTTACGACTTAAAGTATCTGCCACCACATTGGCTTTCTGGGTGATAATGAATTTCCAAGTCGTAATCCTTGATTAGCTCAAGCCACCTTCTATGTCTCATGTTTAGTTCTGACTGGGTAAAGATATACTTCAAACTTTTGTGATCCGTATACAAATAGCAGGTATTCCCCAGCAGATAATGACGCCAAATCTTAAGGGCATGAACGACTGCGCTAGTTCCAGGTCATGAGTTGGGTAGTGTTCTTCATGCCAGCACAGCTGCCTTGAAGCATACGCTAAAACTCGCCTGTTGGGGACTTGTTCTCAAATGCTTCGCCTCTGACAGAAAATATTTCCAGCGTAATGCGTTAGCGATTATAGGATTGCGTGAACAGTGCCGGGGTACAGTTCGCCTATTTATAGGCACAGGGCGCAGCCTGTGTAAAATTACATTTATGTCCTTTACAATTGACTACAATAATGACACAAAACATCATGGGTCTTTAAGTCAATCCATCTTTAAGTCGGTTCGGCCCTTCGTCTTGAGATCTGTCATTATGCCGAAGCTCTATAGGTAATAGCTTCGGCGCTTGCTCCTGAGAGGATCTTCCGAAGGTGTTCTCTTTCTTTAGGATCTTCGGCTACGAAGCATACCCCCAACAGTAGCCCCTTCGCGGTGCTAGATCGTTTTTCGTAACGAGCTTGATCCGTGAAAAAATCATCTAGGCTTCGGGATGCTGAAGATCCGAAAAACACCTTCCCTGAGCTCGTTGGCGAGAAACGATTAAAATAATCGACGCGCGCGCAGTGTCCCCATCTTGCAGCAGTTACGCGCGCCCCAGCGATTCTTCTTCTCGGACGCTGTGGCCCACCGTTCAGCGAGTGCGGGTGACTGTTTGTTCGGTGCGGGAGACCTTGATGATTCACCTTCCCACCTGCGGCACTATATAAACAGATGGGTAGGTGTGAAGTTACCACAACATTCATTGCTATTCCACTATTTTGCTGCCGAAATTTTAGTCATAGCCGAAGCTTAATCATCGTGCTCAAATGAAACTTCGCTTTTGATTCTGCTTCGTCACAAGAGGAAGAGCTTCGGGAAAATCAAAAAAGTCAACAACAAAAATTTCAAGAAAGTCATAATCAAATGGCCAGAGTTCGCTCCACTGCTAGGGTTGATCGTGAGGGAGATGAGACCGAAGCTACTGAGACTGTTCCGATTTCCAAAGCAATGAAGCGGTCTGGGCTGGTAACATCGGAGGACGTCCCTGCCGCTAAAGCAGAGCAAGCTGATGTTGAGGAGACCGAGTCTGAAGATGATTATAGCAGCACGGTGCCGAGCAAACCCAGCCATCTGGATTTCGGAAAATCCACCATCTCCGAAGGTGACCTACCTAAGATGTTGAAATTGGGCTATTTTAATGAAGAAAAGAAAGAGCCGGTTTGCTTTGGTGGGGAAGAAACTACTCCGAAGCCAGGAAAAGATGAAGTAGTAGTTTTTAAAAAGTTTCTTTAAAGCTGGTTTGACATTCCCTTTGAATAAGATGATTGTTGATGTGCTGAAGAAGTTTGGGATCTACCTTCATCAGCTAACTCCTAACGCTATCGTTAGGCTTAGCGTTTACATTTGGGCTCTCCAAAGCCAAGGGGTGGAACCATTTGCCGAAGGTTTCTGCCGAGTGCATGAGCTGCATTATCAGACTAAGGCTAGAGGAGATGGGTTACATGAAAACTTCGGCTGCTACAATTTTGCCTACCGCAAGACTACAAAATTTCCAGTGATTAGTTACCGAAGCAAGTGGCCAGCTGGTTGGAAATCTGAATGGTTCTACGTCAAAGTTGACGATGATAAGGAGAAGCTGGTCTAGAGTCCGATAGAGCTGATCTTCGGAGAGACCAGACCCCCGTGCAATATGACACCAGAGGGTCCAACCCAAATTGCGCTAGCTGAATTTAGAGTTATCGCGGAGCACATCGGCACTAGGGACTTAGTGCAGGAATTCTTGGCTTTCAAAGTGTTTCCAACTATGAAAGAGTGGGTCATGCCGAAGCTTGAAGGAAAAAAGAAGGAAGGAGAACTTATCCGGTTGCCTTACCATTACAAATTCAAGAGACATTTCAAAGTGCCTTGCCAAGAATGGCTGGACACAATCGAAGTAATGTGCAATGAAATACTCGGAAATTATTCTAAAAAAGAAGACCAATTGATGATTGCGGCCTTCGGCACCCGTCCGAAGCGAAGGCTAAACCGAGTGATGGATGCTATAGGTTTTGAATATCCTGACTACGAGCGGCTAGACAAGGGTGCCGAAGGCCAAAAAAGGAAGAGAGTAGCTAGTGCTCTGAATAAAGACGATGAAGATCAACCGAAGAAGAAAAAACAAGAGTCTGAGGCGAAAACAGTTGTAACGAAGAAAAGAAAGGCTTCGACTCCGAAGCAAAAACCAATTGATGAAGGAGAAGGGACTTCTGCGACACCCTCTGCTACTGAAGTAGAGGAAATCTTAAAGGTAATGACTGGATCTTTGCCTGTCAAACTAAGTCCACTGGGGCTACATCTGACAAAGATTTTTCAGAAGGAAAAGGAGCCCGCAAAAATGAAGGCATCTAGGCCAAAAAGGCAAAGAATCGTTATTGTGACAGAAGTCATCGAAGCAACACCACCAGGAGCTTCAGCTCCGAAGGTGCCGGCTATTGAAAGCATGACGGCTACTGAAGCTGTACCTTCGGAGGTTGCCTCAGAAGAGGCCAGAGCCGAAGATGCCAGATCCGAAGATATTAATTTAGAAAGCATGGTTGCTGATATAGATAAAATACTACTAAACATGGCCGCGGAAGAAGCTGCCGCAGAAGAGGCTGCCGCAGCCACCAAAGAGACTACGGTCGCAAACCCCGAGAAGGAAGAAATGACCGAAGATACTTCGGAAGATGAAGCTTTTAACTTTCAAAACTTAGTTGGCCAAGAGCTGACAAAAGCTGAAAAAGAAGAACTAAAAGAATATGCTATATCTTGCGGGTATCGGCCGGGAGCGCTTCTCTTCGATGGCATTGATGATGAAAGGTTGGGCTGCGTACGAGATCAGACCGGCGCGAAGGTTATCGGTACTCTATCAAAGAGTATCGGTTTCCCGAAGCTCGAAGCAGATATCAGCCACTACCGACGACAACACATTGTCGGTAGTTTGTTTTATTCCAATTTTAAGGTAAACAACTTTTCTCTAACTTTTATTGTTTTTAATAACATAGACGTTTCCTAACGAAGGTTATTTGTCCGCAGAGTATGTTGTTGAGCAAAGCTTTAAAAATGCAGTAGGACTTAGAAGATAAAAAGCATGAAGTTATAATTGAGAACTTAGAGAACAAGATAAAAGAGCAATCAGTTGCTATCGAAAAGAAAGACTTCGAGCTTCAAACAACCGAAGGCTTATTAGCGGAGGCTAAAGCTAAAATAATAGAATTAAATTCGAAGCTTCTCTCTCAATCAGAAAACTTCGAACAAGAAAAGCTGAAGCTTAATGCAAAACTTGAGGCCAAAGTCCAAAAAAGTTCAGAGCTGAAAAAATCATTGACAAGCCTTCAGAATAAATGTTTGGAGTTCAGCAATCGATGCGTTCAACGGCTGAAGCAGGTGTTCTATTTTGTTGGAGCCAGCAGCGAGAAGTTTACTCCTTCGGCTAAAGACCTGCCTGGTGCCTTCGAGCATATTGAAGGTGAAATTGATGATCTTGACGAAGTTATAGCTGGACATGGTGACTTATGTGCCCTAGTAGCTTCTCGGGGCACAGCTGTTGCCTTTCTGAAGTCTGATTGTGAACACGGAAAGGTTATCAATAGACCCAACTTTAGCTTATCACCAGCAGACTTGGATAACATTCCCAACCTTGCCCGAAGTATTGCAAATAGATTTATAAAATTAGTATGGACAAAGGGTGGACGAAGCAAAGCTGGTGACGAAGCTCGAAGCCACCTTACGCCGGTAACAAAATCATACCTTATGCTTCCTTTTCCTTTGAATTTGAATTTTGCTTATAATACTTACATATAGGATGATGAAGCCGAAGCTGAAGCTACGGAGTAAAAAGACGAAGCTCCATGAATACTGACGAAGCTCGAGTAGTATGTAGAAATAGCTCAAAAAACTCCTGTAATAACTTGTATAAAGAATGATGTAATTAAATTTCACTTCGTGGACTTTATCCATACCTTGTAATATATTCTTACCTTTCCGTCAATGTATAAAGTGCTTTGGTGTGGATGAAATTAGTATTTTTGAGCCAAAGGCGAAAAACACCTTCCCTTCTTTTCGTACACAGCGAAGCATAAAATTGCCTCTTTTCCTTTTTTCCTTTTTTCCGAAGCCTTCTCTTTTAGAGCCGAAGCAAGTGTGTATGTTATGATGATGATGATCCTATGTATGTCTAAGTGAATGTTTATGAATGCAAATGTATGATGTAATGTATCGTGCAAATGAATGTTCAAAGACACATACGAAGCCACAATCAAAACTCTTATTCCCTTAGGAATAACAAATCTTTGTCGTTTATTTTTCGGCTTCACCGCTTATTTTTCGGTGTATCAGCGCTGACTTTTCGCTGTAAGTTATGCATTCCCTTAGGAACGTCTTTTGAACTTCTTCGCCTTTTACTTTCGACGGTATCGCGTTGACTTTTCGCGCTTCGCCTTATACTTCGGTGGAATCGGCGTTGACTTTTCTCTGTAAGCTCTGCATTCCCTTAGGAACGACTTTTGAGCAGAAAACTTACGCTGCGCTCCCTTAGGAACGGCTTTTTGTAGCTTCGTCGTGCTCTGCATCCCCTTAGGGACGTCTTTCAAGCTTCTCCCTGTTTTTCCTTTTCTCTTTGCACTCGATAGTGCATGCTCATTTTTTACATTTACATTTTTTGGGGGATATTGCTCTTGTAGAGCTAAAATGAGAAAAAGAGAAATTGCATGCTATGGCCCCATTAAAAACCTTTCTCCCCCTTTGGAAAGGAAAAGGGTGCCATAGGAGAGAATAAAAAAGATTACATCAGGCTACACATAATATCGTCGAAGCTCATCTGCATTCCAAGATCTAGGAATGTCGTTGCCATCCATATCCTTCAACCTGTAGGAACCGGGTCTTGACGAAGATACAACCAGAAAAGGTCCTTCCCACTTCAACTGTAGCTTGCCTACTGTATCTGGGTTGGCCACTCTCTGAAGTATTAAGTGCCCTAGCTTGATGTTTTTTAACCGAACTTTTCTGTCACACCATTTTATTGTTTCGGCTTGATATTTATTGATATTCTCCACATCCTGAAGCTTGATCCCTTCTATAGCATCTTTTGCCACAAAATAATCAGCTTCGTCCTCCGGCGAAGCCACTGTTCTTATTGATCCCGCTTTAGCTTCTTCTGGGGTTATTGCTTCGTCACCAAACAGCAATTTGAATGGTGTAAAGCCTGTTGACCTTGACATTGTTGTGTTGTGGCTCCACACCACTTTGATTAATTCATCTGGCCACTTTCCCCTGGGCTGATTGAAGATTAACTTCATTATTCCTGTCATTATGATGTCATTAGCTCTTTCGACAAGTCCATTTGACTCCAGATGCCTAACCGATGCAAAATGAATCTTCGTGCCAATTTGTTCACAAAACTCTTTGAAAGCTTCGGCATCAAACTGTGTTCCGTTGTCCACAGTAATAGCCTTTGGCACTCCGAAGCGACAGACAATATTCTGCCAGAAAAATTTTTGGACAGTAACCGAAGTTATTGTGGCGAAAGGTTTCGCCTCAATCCACTTAGAAAAATATTCCACTGCCACCACAACATATTTTAAATTTCCTTGTGCTGGTGAAAGTGGGACTAGCAAATCAAGGCCCCATCTTTGCAACGGCCAAGTAGGCTGTATTAATTGAGTTAGAGACGAAGGTTGTTTTTGATCTCTTGCACATTTTTGACAACCTTCGCATTTTTGGACTAATTCTGCTGCATCCAAAGCTGCCTTCGGCCAATAATATCCTTGACGAAAAACTTTACCCAGCAAGGGCCTGGATCCGATATGAGATCCACACAGGCCTGCATGTATTTTTTCATCAGCTCTATACCTTCAGCTCTGGATAAACATTTGAGTAATGGAGAACAGACTCCATGCTTGTATAACTCCCCTTCTATTATTACATATGGACGGGCTCTTGCCGCTATTCTCTTATTATAAGCTTCGTCATCTGAAAGGAAATTGCCCTAGAGAAAAGACATGATCTCAGTTCTCCAATCTTCGCTATAAACAGGACATATATTGAGCACTGCTCTTTCAAGAAGGTCGACCGAAGGTGCTTTTATTGTTTCAAAGAATACTTCTGAAGGTAAAGGCAGCCCATGTGCCGCTGACTTGGCTAGCAGATCAGCATGCTCATTTTCTCCTCGTGGAATATTCTTGACAGAAAACCCTTCGAAGGAAGCTTCAAGCCTTCGAACTGTATCCAAATATTTCTCAAGCTTCGGATCTCTTGCTTTGCAACTCTTGTCAACATGACCAGAAATAACTTGGGAATTAGTTTTGAGAACCGCCCTTCTTATCCCCATTGCCTTCAACTTTCGAAGCCACAAAAGCAAAGCTTCGTATTCAGTAATATTATTTGTGCACCTAAAATCAAGTTTCACTGCATAGCATGTTCTGACTTTGGAAGGTGCAATTAAAACGGCAGCTGCACCTGCCCCGAAGGTTCCCCAGGAACCATCGCAGAACAATGTCCAAGCTTCGGCATCTTTACTTGCTTCTTCCTCCTGAGCCCCTGGCGTCCAATCAGTGATGAAGTCTGCTAGCGTCTGGGACTGAATCGAAGATCTATGCACATAATCAATGCTGAACTCGTTGAGTTCCGCAGCCCACTTTCCAATCCTTCCAGTAGCTTCTCTGTTTCTCATAATATCCTTCAAAGGCTGTGATGAAGGAACAATTATATGGTATGCTTGAAAATAATGTCGAAGCTTCCTGGAGGCCATTAAAACAGCATACATCACCTTCACCAATTATGTATAGTTTTCCTTTGATAAACTGAGAACTTCGGAGACGAAGTATACTGGAGCCTGCTTTTTCAATTGTCCTTCAAGCTTCTCCTGGACAAGCACCGCACTTACTACAGAGTGTGAAGCTGCCACATACAGTAGCAGAGGAGCCCCTGGCGCTGGTGGAGTTAGGGTTGTTAAATCTATCAGATACTGCTGCAGCTCTTCGAAGGCTTTTTGCTGAGCTGATCCCCATTGAAAAACTTTGGCTGACTTCAGCACTTCAAAGAATGGTAAATTTCTCTTTGCTGATCTGGATATAAATTGATTCAAAGATGCCAATCTTCCTGTTAGCCGTTGAGCCCCTTTCTTTGTGCTTGGTGGCTCCATTCGAAGAATAGCTTCGATTTTATTTGGATTAGCTTCAATACCTTTCGTTGAAACTAGACAACCAAGAAATTTCCCTTTCTTCACTCCGAAGACACACTTCTCTGGATTCAGCTTCAGACCAGCTTGCCTAAAATTAGCGAATGTCTCCTGCAGATCAGCAATGTGATTTTCTTGCTTTGTGCTTTTTACTATGATATCATCAACATATGTTAGCACGTTTCTGCCTATCTAAGAATGAAGGACCTTCGCTGTCATTCTGCTGAAGCTTCCTCCAGCGTTCTTGAGCCCCTCAGGCATCCGAAGATAACAATATGTACCACTGGGGGTTATGAAGCTGGTTTTTGGCTCATCTTCTTTCTTCATCCAGATTTGATGGTAGCCTGAATAACAATCTAGTAGGCTCATGAGCTCTGACGAAGCTGCTGCGTCTACTAGAGAATCTATTCTTGGTAATGGAAATTCATCCTTCGGACAAGCCTTATTAAGATCAGTAAAGTCAATGCACATTCTCCATTTACCATTGGCCTTCTTCACCATAACAGTGTTGGCTAACCATTCTGGGTACTTTACTTCTCTAATGACGCCAGCACTAAGAAGTCTTTTCACTTCGTTCCGAGCACCTTCGGCTTTGTCATCAGACATCTTCTGAAGTCTCTGCTTCCTAGGTCTGAAGGATGGATCAACATTGAGCGAGTGCTCAATGACATCCCTGTTCACACCACAGAGATCATTGGCCGACCATGCGAAGACATCTTTATTGTTGAACAGAAACCTTGTCAAGGTTTTCTCCTGCTCCTCAGACAATTGAGACCCCAGCAACACCTTCTGCTCTGCTATATCTTCACATAAAAGCATGGGTTTCGGCTGATCAGCCAAAGCAGCCTTCTCCCTTCTGTACTTGTATTGCTCACAAGCTTCAGCTCCATCTATATTATGGATTGCTTTTGAATCTGTCCGGTTTCCTTCGGCCTTTCTGGCAGCTTCTTGACTTCCATGAATAGCAATAGGCCCTTGATCCGAAGGTATCTTCATGCAAAGATATGCTGGGTGAAGAATTGCTTCAAAAGCATTGAGTGTCCCACGACCAATGATTGCGTTGTAAGGGTATTCCATGTCAACGATATCAAACACAACTTGTTCAGTCCTTGTATTGTTGATAAATCCGAAGGTCACTGGCATCGTGATCTTGCCGAGCGCTACAATCTGCCTTCCTCCGAAGCCACAAAGGGGATGTGTAGCATCATGGATCTTATCTTCGGGCTCTTGCATCTGTCTGAAGGCCTTAGCAAATATAATATCCGCTGCACTGCCTGTGTCAACCAGAACATTGTGGACCAGAAATCCTTTGATAACACAAGAAATAACCATAGCATCATTGTGAGGGTAATCCTTGAGCTGAAGGTCTTCTTGAGAGAAGGTAATTGGGATGTGGGACCATCTTGACTTGATGAAGGGTCCTTGCACCCCGACATGTTGTACCCTTCTCTGTGCCTCCTTCTTCTGCTTCTTGTTAGTTGGCTCTGAGCATGAACCGCCTATTATCGGGAGTACCAGCTTCGGAGCTGAAGCAGCTCCAGCTTGGTTGTTGAACAAAGTCATCAGCTCAAAAAAGTGGAAGTGAGTTCACCAGAGGTGGGCGCCAATGTTGGGGACTTGTTCTCAAATGCTTCGCCTCTGACAGAAAATAATTACAGAGTAATGCGTTAGCGATTACAGGATTGCGTGAGCAGTGCTGGGGTATTGTTCACCTATTTATAGGCACAGGGCGCAGCCTGTGTAAAATTACATTTATGTCCTTTACAATCGACTACAATAATGACACAAAACATCTTGGGTCTTTAAGTCAATCCATCTTTAAGTCGGTTCGGCCCTTCGTCTTGAGATCTATCATTATGCCGAAGCTCTATAGGTAATAGCTTCAGCGCTTGCTCTTGAGAGGATCTTCCGAAGGTGTTCTCTTTCTTTAGGATCTTCGGCTACGAAGCATACCCCCAACATCGCCCTTCTTGCATCAGGACACGTCAGAGTCCACTGCCTGACGCGTCACAATACACATCAAAAGGCTTTTCAATACCCGGTTGGGCCAAAATCGGTGCAGTGGTTAACAACACCTTCAACTGCTCAAAGGCTTTGTTGCATTTCGAGGACCAATCAAACTTTGTATCATTCTTCCATAATCCCGTAATGGGTTTAACAATCTTGGAGAAATCTAGAATGAACCTGCGGTAATAACCAGCCAGTCCAAGGAAACTCCGAACTTGATGCACTGTAGTAGGTGAGCTCCATTCTAGAATATCCTTGACTTTGCTGGGATCGACCGCAATCCCTTTAGCAGACAATACATGTCCAAGAAACTAGATTTCCTCAAACCAGAACGCGCATTTGCTGAATTTAGCATATAGCTGATGTTCCCTTAAGCGCGTTAGCACGATCCGCAAGTGCTTTGCATGCTCCTCTTTATTTTTGGAATAGATTAGAATGTTGTCAATGAAGACCACCACAAACTTATCTAACTCGAGCATGAATACCGAATTCATTAAGTATGTGAAATAGGCTGGAGCATTTGTTAATCCGAAAGACATGATCAGATATTCAAATAATCCATACTGCGTAGTGAATGTGGTCTTGGGTATATCCTCGAGTCGTATATGGATCTGATGATAGCCCGATCTAAGATTAATCTTGGAGAGTACCTAGGCTCCAGTAAGTTGATTGAATAAAATATCGATCCGAGGAAGAGGATACTTGTTCTTAATGGTAACCTCATTGAGGGGTCTATAGTCCACGCACATTCGAAGTGTCTGATCCTTCTTCTTGACAAAAATTGTTGGACATCCCCATAGTGATGAACTTGGTCTAATGAACCCTTTCTCCAACAAGTCTTGTAGTTGAGTCTTGAGTTCTGCCAGTTCATTAAGTGGCATACGGTACGACCTTCGGGAAATAGGAGCCATACCGGGCTTTAATTCAATTACAAATTCCACATCTCTTTCAGGAGGCAATCCGGGCAAGTCTTCGGGAAAGACATCCAGAAATTCACATACCACTGGAATATCCCGAATTTCTTGTACTATGGTCTCAAAAACTTGTCCAGATGCTTTGACTGGGACAGCTATAGGGATGGACAATTGGACTTCTTCATGACCATAACTTAACTTAATGGTTCTTTGGTCTGTATTGATGATGGCTTTCTTCTGGGCTAACCAATTCTTTCCCAGAATCACATCTATATCTTGCCCCTTTATAACAATCAAGTTTATAAGGAATTCCCGTCCGGCCAAAGTTACGGGTATGTGGAAGGCTACTTCCTTAGTAAATATTCAGCCCCCAGGTGAGTGGATAACAAATCCCTCCCTTAATTCAGTGCAATGTATGCAATATTTCTCCACAAAAGTCTTTCTTATGAAGGTATGTGATGCACCAGAATCGAAAAGGATAACTGTTGGGTGGTTGGCAACGAGGAACGTACCCATCATCACTGGTTCGCCTTCCGGTGTAGTAGCCACCTAGGTATAATACACTCATCCAGTTTTCTTCAAATTTTTGCCTGTTGAAGAGTTGGTCGTGTTCCCCTTTCCTTGATTTGAGTTCCCAGAAGTCTGCTGAAAGTTGGATTTGTTTTGCTTAGGATATGGGCAGTCCTTGATGAAATGTCCGGATTTTCCACAATTGAAGCAACCAATGGAGGAACTAGGAAGGGCGGGGAAACGAGTACCAGGGGCACTCGGCTGATTGGTCGGGGCGGGGCAGAAGTGGGACGAATAAATACGGGTTGTCTGAATGGATATATAGGTGGGCTAGGTGAAGAACGGTTTGGATTGAAAGGTCGGATTACCAACCTTGTTCTCTTTTCAGGTCCCTGAGTTGATCTTTCACCCGCATATCCTTTTGACTTTGCTTGTCTCGCATTTTTTGCTTCAACTAACAGTGTTGTACTGACAGCCCTGATGTATGTGAGGTTCAGACACATTGCCATCTTAAGCTGGAGTCTGTCATTTAGTCCCCTTATGAAGCAATTCTTCTTTTTCAGGCCTGTATCCACTTGATCAATGGCGTATTCGGAGAGGTGATTGAATTTATTGAGATACTGCATCACAGAATCTCCCCCTTGCTTCAGTCGGATGAACTCTTCCAGTTTCATTTGTAGTACTCCCTCTGGAACATAATGTTCCCTAAATGCTAGCTTGAACTCTTCCCAAGTGACTTGATGTCCCGCAGGCTGGATGGCAGAGAAGTTTGCCCACCAGGTGCTGGCGGGGCCTCTTAACTGCTGAGCGGCAAATAGGGGCTTCTGTACCTCGGTGCATTGGATTAGCCCGAATTTCTGTTCCATTACTCGCACCCATTGATCAGCTTCCAAGGGTTCCTCCGCCTTGACGAAGAGCGGTGTGCAGGTTTCGGAGAACTCCAGATAGGTAGTGTCTTGTGGTCCTTGAGGGGGAACTCTTCCTCCGTGTTGTTGAAATTGCTTGCCCGCCATTTCGTGCAGAAAGCGCATGTTGTCGACGGTGGCGTTGACCAAGGCAGCGATAGCCTCGGCCAGGGTAGGAGGTACAGGTGGCGGATTGGGAGTGTCCTCCCCGCCGCGGGATGTACCTGCCCCATCATGAGCACAGGTCCGGGATGGCATCTAAGGCAAAGAAACATTTGGAAAATAACATGTCAAACATACACCATCTTTATTTCACTGCGGAACAGTAATAATTATGCATACTCCATTATACAACTCAACTTCCTTACTTATTTTACATAAGTACATTACTTAGACTATACTACTATAATCCTCTTCGTCCTTAGTTGTTCCGCTACCTGCTTTAGGAGACCGTTCATCTGCAAGATTCATGGAAGGAGGGGCTCCAAAAAGGTCAATCCCCCCATTAGATCCTCCATTTGTTGTTCTAGATGGTCCAACTCCCATAGCTGCCACATCAAGTGGCACGTTCGGGTGTAGCCAATCATACAATACATGCACTTCTTCATGCAAGGTGTTGTAGTACGCTTGCAGGTTTTCGAGGGATGCGCTAAGTTCTGCTACTCGAGCTAGAACTTTGGCTTCACAGTCCCAAGCGAAAGAGCGCGAGTTTATGGCCCAATCAATGGCTGTATCGCGTTCCGAAATTTTGTACTGCAGGCGATTAACTTCGACTGATAGTTCAGCAATGCGGTGACTATCACAAGCATGCTCCCTACACCCGTGGCGTAGTTCAGACCTGAGGCGATCCACCCTGGCCTCCAAATCCCTGATGGGGTCGTTACTTCCACTACTGCTTCCTTCATGCTGGGAGGCTAGCTGATGTCGAAGCACACCCTAAGGTCCAGTTGATTTGCGCTGGGTAGTTTTAGTGCGCGCCATATCTCCTTAAGAGGGGAAAAATATTTAGTATAATTTAAACATGATGCATGCATAACCTAATAATTATGGGATCAATCTTTCGTTGATCCCCTACTTCCTTACATATACTCCACTCTGTTACCTGGTTTTAGAAAAATGACTACCAGAAAGTGGTAAGATAAGAATGAAAGAATATTTTAAGGTAAGTATTTAAAAAAATTCTTTTGAAGTACTACGTAATGTATGAAGAGACAGGCTTCGCTCCGATACCAGCTATCACGGAACCTCCCAAGGTATTAGGCCCACCTACAGATGTCCTTGTCCTAAGGACCTCGGACAACCATGTAGATGCACATAATCACTCGACATGTTCGGTCATCTGTATCATCATCATATCACCCAAGATCGCTTCACCCATCACGCAGACATTACACACATAGTCGGAGTAAAGAATAAGCGAAGAGGATTACAATAACTTAATTTACATTCATAAAATATAAGGAGAGTATTTATTACAATATTGGGTGTCTGAGTGCATAACATATTATTAAATATAAGGGAGGTAAAACATCCTCCCACCAACAAGTTCACTGATCTGCCTCCTCCTTTGGTACCACCTTCGAGCAGAAACAACAAAACTCTGTTGTTTCATCACCTACAACAACATGGGTTCGAAAACCCTGAGTACGGAGTGTACTTTCGCAAATCTTACTCGACAAAGGAAAAGACTCTCAAGGTTATGCTGGCTTGTGGGATTCAAGGTAAAGCTGATCAATAATCAAAGACTATGTTTGCAGAAATGCTTACTAATAGTGGATCCTTAAAATTCCAATTTTATTATCAGGTTAAGTCATTACTTGCATCTAGAGTTCTTTCTATCCTAGTTCAGGCACTTGGCCTATGCTAGCCATCTTTTATCAACCCTTCACTTTACTGGATTGCTACGTGTAGGGCTGTGACCAAGTCTTCATATCCGAGAAGTAACGGAGATCTGAATCGATTAATACTCAGTTGAGGATCTTCAACCACACAACATATGTAGCACTTAACCCTTGCATATGTCAACTCGCCACCGAGTTTCTCAAGACCAGAACGGGTTCACGCCAACCGAGAGCACAGATACACCATCGTCCAGCCTCTTGCCACGGAGGGTACACGCTACTCTCGCCATCTCTCCACTCCCGTTGCATGGTGGCCTTTCTGGTATTGGTCCGACCGAGGCAAAGCTTACCCATGACGAGGTATGTGGCCAGTTAAAGGGTCCTCGATCAGCAAGCCTACATCGACACGGTTCTTAATTGACTCAGACGGAGACACTACACCGAGACTTCCTTCTCGTTCAAGTCACCCGCCCGGTCTCGTCTTTATCATTTACATCCCAAAGTATGGTACCTGCCAGAGGTACATCTTTTCAGATGTTGAACCCATCATGGGCATGATGGATTTACCATCAAGTCTTTTCTTAGAAAACTTCCCATCCCATTTGAAGCATCATCTTTGTTTAAAACAAAACATTTTGTTTTCTAAGGCAAGACTAAGCATTAGAAAACTTTTAAGTAAAACAGGTATCAAGGAATTGTAATCAGTTCCAAGGAAGGAAATGCAGCAATTGTTTATCACTCAACTCCTATCACCTAATGCATCATTTCAAGTGATAAAGAGTTTTAAAATAACAAGGAAAGGGTAAATGCACCGGGGCTTGCCTTGTGTTGTAGGAGGCTCAGGGTCTGTCCCACAGATATCGAAGTAGAAGTTATTCTCGACGGGTGGAATTTCAGTTTGCGGGGCAACTTCTTCTTCGATCACCACTTCTTCTTCGTTTTATATACATAACAATACATATACATGAATGCTCATGTGATGCTATGAATATGCAGTTATAATAGAAATACACTAAGTTGTATCTTGAATACAACTTTCCTTCACTGTGCCCACTAGTCACTAGAGTTTCTTGCGTTAGTACTTTATTAAGGTTAGGCACCTTTATCCTATAAAGCTAGTGTCTTAGGTTTGGGACCAAACAATGTCCAATGCATGCCTACTTTACCCAAGGGCTTTAATCCTCAAATTAAGCTTACCAAAAAGTTTTATTATTTTTGGAGCTACCAAATTAATTCTAAAATTCTAAAAGGCTAGGTTTAGGCATCTTTAAATGTTAAATAATTACTGGTTGGGACTAAAAATCTTAGAACTATTTTTATTAAATACTAGATGAATTTAGGAGTCTAGCAAAATTGGTCCCATATTTTACCATTTTTCTAGAATTTCCTATAAATTTCCAAGCCTGGCAGTAAAAAGGAACACTACTGGGCTAAAAACCAGCCCAAACCGGCCCACCAATAGGGGAAACACGCACCCGCGCACGCGCGTTGGCCGCCATCTTGCGTAGAGGCCTTCGGTCGTTTGAACAAACAGTAAAGAACCCTCGGCACTATTTCCTATCTCACTGACCATCACACTGAAACCCCTCGTTTCTATTTCTTCGCAAGATCAAGTCCCCGACGGTGAACGGCGGCATGCGCGCTCTCCGGTGAACTTGCACCGGCCGCAACACTCAACAAACCATGCTCTAACTTGGTCTATGCCGAATTCTGTCCTCGACGATCTATTGGGAATCACCAATTTGATCTGCACACCATTCTAGAGCTTAGTCCATGCACCCCCGTGGGAGTGAAGCTTTCCTGGTCTGTTCCCGGTCATACAGCGAAGTAGCGTACAAATTGGGAGCATGGTAAGTTTTAGCAACTTACCAGAACTTAAGAACGGTAGCTAGGAAGGCGAGTGGAGGGATAGGACGATGGGTCGACGGAGGAGTGTCCACAGCGGCACGGAGAACCGATTTGGGGGAAAACGGAATTGCTCAGACTATGGTGGATGACCGACCGAGGTTAGAGTTGCACTAGGTTTGGTATGAGGGGGCGAAGCAAAAGAGGTGCTCAATTTATAGAGGTTGGCCACAGTTACTCCGAATTTGGAAGGGATTTGGATGGCGGCAGTGACAAGACATTGCACTAGCGAGCACGCCGTGGTGCTCGACGGCATACTAACATAGGGAGAGTAATTCTGATCATGCCACGGTTACGACTACGTGGTAAAGGACCACGGCGTGGCGCAGTCGAGCTCACTGGCGGCCTATGACAACCACGGTTGTTTGGCCACGTCGCATAGCCCCCAAGCCCATCCGATAAGCTACTGCCCGCGACCCAATCCATCTCCCCACCAGATCTTTTACTCCCCCACGGTTCTCCACCTTGCGCCGAGCACGAACCGTGATGGCCGGCGTGAATCCAGTCACGGGGATCACCGGCGGTGAGGTGCGATATATCTGAAGATTTTTCCTTCACCACTGTACCATAGCGACTGTTCATCAGAGCGCCTGACAGAGCAGATTGAGAAGCCAAATTCTCCAACTTTCATGTGGAGAGCTACCAATTCCACTACATGAAAATTGTTGTTCAACATACCAGCTCTGATTTTGTTATAGCAACTACAATCAAACACTCACTGGATCCTACTTGAAATCGCCCCAAAGTTTACCAGAGTTCGTTGTTAACCAAGTTCAGTCTTCAATGGTGACTGACAGTCCAACTTCATGCTCGTTTTTCTCCAATTTTTGTACAGCACCAATGCTTAGTCACTTAATCAAACTTGTACCCCTAACATAGTTCTACAAGTTTGCTATATTGACCTAGAGCCAAATCCTCATAGATTTAGAAATATAAGGCCTCAAACTTGGCCTAATTACATTAGAATTTTAGAGTTTACCACATGGGTGTTCTTGGGACTTTTGCAATTAAGTTCAAATTGTTCCACACTACTTGAAAATCCTCCAATGTAAAAGTTGCTTGGTTTTTGATGTTCTACCACTTTTATATATACACTTTGGTCCAAAAGTGTATAGAATTTGGAATCACCCCTAGGGTACAAATTAGGGTTTCTAGGGTTCCTTTTAGGGTTTTGGGTGCTTTAGGGTTTTTGTGCCACTCAAATCCATCAAACTTAATCTCTTGTGAATATTTCCAATGGCTTTGGAGGTACTAATAAAATTGGCTTCACATTTACCCATATGCCCTAATCCTAGGGTTAAGTGCGCTACCCTAGGGTTAAGAATACTTCAAGCCACCACATCACACTTGTTTTGAAGTTTTACCTAGTGGATGCATTCTAGGGGTAACAAACATAATGACATGTCAATGCATATGATGCCATGCTCAAGTTTTAGTTCTAGTAATATCAGGTGTGTTACATTCATAGACATCATCCATCGCTTTGGGGTCCCCAACTCCATCATCACGGATAACGACACCTAGTTCACGGGGAAGAAGTTCCTAAGCTTCTGCCACGACCACCACATCCGTGTGGACTGGGTGGTCGTGGCCCATCTGAGGACAAATGGGTAGGTAGAACGAGCCAACGGCATGATTCTATAGGGCCTCAAGCCAAGGGTCTTCAATTATCTAAACAAATTCGGCAGAAGATGGCTTGCTGAACTCCCCTTGGTGATTTAGAGCCTAAGGACAACCCTGAGTCGGGCCACGGGGTTCACAACGTTCTTCCTGGTCTATGGGGCTGAGGCCATCCTGCCCACGGACCTAGAACATGGCTCCCCGAGGATACAAGCGTACAACGAGCACAACAACCAAGTCAGCCGCGAGAATTCTTTGGACCATCTAGAAGAGGCTCGGGACATGGCGCTCCTTCATTCGGTGAGGTATTAGCAGTCACTCTGACGCTACCATGCAAGACGTATCCGGCCATGGGAGTTCCAAGAGGGAGACATGGTACTTCAGTTACGACAAGACAACCGAGGATGCCACAAGCTCACTCCCCCTGGGAAGAACCCTTCATCATCACCAAAGTACTAAAGCCTGGAACATACAAACTCTACAATGAGCAGGGAGAAGTCTACACCAACGTATGCAACGTTGAAAAACTATGTCTCTTCTACCCTTAGGGCCCTAGGCTTAAAATTGTACTCGAACTTTCATAAGTAATAAAGTTTGGCCTTCAAGTGAGGCTCGACCTTGGCTTTAAAACCGAGCCTCCCTCGGGGGCTAGTAGGGGGAACTCTCATAGTTTTTTGCCCTCGCCCTCGTCATAAGGCGGAACCCCAAAGAACAAGAGACATCCCGATTAGGAAGGACATCCGAGCTGTGGGAACACCTACGCCTCAAGGATATGGTTTCCCCACTCACTATCCCCCCTAAAGAGGTAAGTTGCGTTCCGGAAAGAACACCGTGGAAAGACAGGGTGACGAGCACAAAGCAAGCAAAAAAGTGACGCAGCAAAACAACTGAACAACACCAAACATAAAAAGTTTGAAATAAAATTTATATAGATAGCTTAAAGTATTCTTCACAATCTCCACAGGACATGAAAGGGGTTTACGATGCTGAGGGAGGTGGCAGGTCGCCTTCAAAGTCATCGGGAGGCCCCACGGCAAAGTAAGACACAACAGAAGAGGACGACACTGACGGAACCACCTCATCCTCTAAGTGGCACGCCAGTTCCGAACCCGGCCCATCGACAGCGTCAGTGAGCCTTTACATCTTGGCCTCGGCAAGGTCGCATTCGTTTGGGAGGACGTAGCCTTCGCACACCCACTCGAGATTGATCTCATAGTGGGAGGCGACTACGGCCAACGCCCGCTTCACCCCGAGGTTGACAACCTCATAGAGTTCACTTCGCACATGGCCACTCAGAGCTCACATGTGGCTCCGTGTAGTCTCACCCAAGGGGACGTCCATGGCGCCGAAATCTCGGTGAAGCTCCGCCATAGCGTCAAACAACTCCTAAAGCTCGACCATCTTCTGGTCCACGGCCTGGGACAGCGTCTGAGAGGTATGTATAGAAGTATCTAGGTCCTTCTCGAGCTCTAGAATAATAAAACTAAGATGTGGCCATAAGAAATCCTAAAACAAAATAAGGTGATCGCAGTTACCTCCCACATGGGCCTTAAGGCCTGCGGCTGCCGACCGCTCGGCCTCTAGATTCCTCGCAAGGGAGTCGGTGCGAAGAGAAGCTTCGGTGGCTTGGCGAGAAGCCTAGGTGTCTTGGTGTTGAGACTCATCTCATTCATCGACCGCCGCACAAAGGTCTTATTGTAGCCGCCGCACCTCTTCCTCCAGCGGAGCCACCCTCCCGCGCGTAGCCGTGGCCTCATCCGCCAACTCCACGCACAGATCGGTCAGGTCGCTGCCTCGTGTGATATCCTGGCCCCTGGGATGCGATATCCTGGCCCAAGGCTTAATAGAATTAATAGAGTATTCATACCAATAAGGTGCATCTTCTTTTTTGGAAGCCTATCTCGAAAGAACCTCCAAGTTAAGTGTGCTTAGCTTGGAGCAATTTGGGATGGGTGACTGACTGGGAAGTTTTCTTGGGTGCGCATGAGTGAGGACAAAGTGCGCACAAAAGACCTGTGTTGGTCTATGTGGACGATATATGATCCTAGCGAGCTGCTAGGAGTAAGTACCACCGGTCCAGGGATTGGAAGGGGTGTTACAAGTGGTATCAGAGCCAACCCTCGAGGTTTCATGGGCATGTGTGGGCTAGGGGTTCGGGTATATGGCGCATGGCACATGTGGTCCCAGAGTGGTTTCATGGCATGACATATGGCGACACTAAACACTAAGACGTGGCTAAGAGGGGAGGTTCCTAGATTGGGGTTGACCGATGAGGACGTCGGTCTTCTAAGGGAGGTGGATTGTGATATCCTGGCCCTGGGATGAGATATCCTGGCCCAAGGCTTAATAGAATTAATAGAGTATTCATACCAATAAGGTGCATCTTCTTTTTCAGAAGCCTATCTCGAAAGAACCTCCAAGTTAAGCGTGCTTGGCTTGGAGCAATTTGGGATGGGTGACCGACCAGGAAGTTTTCTCGGGTGTGCATGTGTGAGGACAAAGTGCACACAAAAGACCCGTGTTGGTCTGTGGGGACGATATATGATCCTAGTGAGCTACTAGGAGTAAGTACCGCCGGTCCAGGGATTGGACGGGGTGTTACACCTCGGCGCTCTTCAGGGCCAGCCGCCCATCAACCCCTAGAAGAAGAATTGCGATATCATTAAACCCTTCACAGGAGGGGAACCCTTGCGTACAAAGTACGACCCACTTACCCAAGCCATGGTTTGAAACTCGGACCACATCTCCCGCTCCTCCACATCATTGAGGACAAAGAAGGGCTTGCCATCCTCATCCATCCACATCAGGGTCGGACCTCCCCTAGCCAAAGGGTCCGACCCCATGTGGACAAGTTCGCTGCTTGCCTCGGCGGGGGAAGAGGCATGTTCTGTTCCCCAGCCGGTTCCTCGTAATGATTCGAGGACCGATCTCATCGGTACTCGTCACCTTGAGGACCCAAACAGCGATCGGGGAGTCGGGGATGGCGTGCAGGAGGTCTGAGATGGTGGGCGATGCCACGGTCGACGTGGCATTCGCCACCCCTGGTCTTCTCCGAAAGAGACAGTGATGGCCTCGACCAAGGCCACCAGGGGAGGCGATGTCACCTTGACAATGATAGCATCCTGCCTGGCCTGCCCCTCAAGGTCATGCCGGGCAACTTCGATGTCGCGCTGGATAGCCTTCTGCGCAGCATCGAGCCACGAGTGGGAATAGGAAGCAGCCCCGGCCGACGTCCCAGCGTCGTGTTTCACCGCCTTGGTGGCGATAAAAGCCAGTTTGCGAGCTCGAAGCTTAGTGCTGAGACACGAACAAAACAAAGTTTGCAAATAGAAACTACGATCATAGTCTAGCAACTTACCCAGACCAGGGTGCGGCGTCCACGTCCACCCTTGGTTTCTTGCTCCTCGGGTCCCTTCGCCTCACCATAAGCATCTAAGGTGGGGTGGAGGCTCTCTCCCACATGCCACACACTTGGGGCAGGCCAAGGTGACCTCTTCCACGACCGCCTCCTCGGCGACGATGGAGGATGACCCTAGCTTGGACGATGCCCCCCGCCTCGTGTAGGGACGCTGTCGCCCCTGATGCGGGCACTTTCGCACCACCGGATAGCCCCGCTGAGGCTGGTGTGGACCAAAGTCCAGCTTCAGGGCTGAAGCCCAAGCGGACCTCCATCCCCTCATCATCGTCGTCGTTGTCATCGTCTTCTGTGCTGGGAGAGGCTTCAAGCGGCAGCTCCTCCCTCGCCTGCGCCTTGCGGTGCTTCTCCAATGCATCGCGGGCCAACATTTCTTATGGGCCCGCTTCTTCTCCCCGTCCTTCTTCTTCTCCTCCTCCTCGGCCGCCAACCGATGCACCTCCCTGCCGGATGTGTCTTCTGGGACCGGGGGTCAGGCGTTCCAAAAGCCTCGCAACCCCTATGGAGGGATAGGAGGAGTAAGATGAGAAGGAAAGAACCAAAAACAGAGGTAAAAACAGAGAACTCACCAAGAACACGTAGCCCTAATCGGGCGCATCATCACAATGGCGGAATAATCCGCCCTCCCCACTGTTCCCTTCTGTTGGGGACTTGCTCTCAAATGCTATAAATTGAGAACAAGGCAACACCAAAACAAGTTATTTGTTAATGCCCTTCGTCCTTGGAAGAATTATTTCCCTAAGTATATAATGATCTTCGGACGAAGGTCACGAAGGACATACCTTCATCATCTCATCATACATATATGTATTAATGTTAGCAACGAATGGAGCATGTAAAGCATAAGAAACAATGTAAACAATAATATTATCATATATATTTCTCAGTATATGATTGTAAGTTAACATAAGGACAATATTGAATAACATTTGGTACCTTCGGCTTGACAGAAAACAAAGGTACGAGCGTGACGCAAAAGCAAATGCCAAGTTAGTGTGAACAGTACGGGGGTACTGTTCATCTATTTATAGGCACAGGACGCAGCCTGTGAGAAATTACATTCATGCCCTTTACATTTATTATTAACTTATGTACGACTCTACGAGGACTAGATAACCTTTTTCTCTTTAAGTCGGTTCCTTTTTCTACCATTTGGCCGAAGCTTTCTTGCACATAGCTTCGGGATTGACTCGACCTTCGTCCCGATCGACCTTCGTCCCGATCATGCTTTCTGTATTATATATGCTTTTGGCCCGAGTCCGAAGGTACCTGTTTACATGTCACACTTGGAAAATATTGTTAAATCACATTTTTGAGGACCTTCCGAGGATGAAGGCCCCCAACAGTAGCCCCTCGCAATATTAATTTGTTTAGAATAACGAATTCAGATTGCGACATGGACGAAGGCCCTAAGCCGAAGGTCTGAAAAAACACCTTCCCTTTGCTAGAATAGCAACAGTCAATGACAGACGGGGCCCTCCAACTTGGAGCGTGTCGGGCGTATAAATAGGATCTCACACCGCCTGCATTTGATACACTGCTTGTGCCATTTGCCTTATTTTCTCGATTTGTTAACTTGTGCTTACTAGCGCTTGATAGCTCTCAGGCTTTTTAGCTTCGGTTTGAAGGACACGTTTTCGTTAGTTCCGAAGATAAGATGTCTCAAGACAAGAAGACAGTTGCTGAGACGAAGCTAACCGAAGAGGAGAAGCTTCTTGAGGAGAAGACTGCTGGATTTGTTGAGTCAATAGTGAAAACGAATATAGAGAAGATTACTAAAGAAATTCTGGAAGGCTTGTCTGAAGATACTGATGATAGTGACGGCTATGATGTGGAAAGTGGGGGCGAAGACTCTGAAGATCGACCCTAGCGACCAAGTCATGCAGTCTTCGGGAAATCAACTATCAAACAGAGTCATCTTGATAATATGAGAGGAAGGTATTTTCGAGATATGTCTATTGTGAGGGCTGATGCAGACAGAGTCGTTCCTGCTCCCGAAGAAAATGAAGTTGTAATCTATCGAAGCTTCTTCAAAGCTGGACTTCGGTTTCCATTGAGCAGATTTGTGGCTGAAGTTTTGAAGACGTACCAGATTTTCCTTCATCAGATCACTCACTAAGCAGTTATTAGAATGGGGATCTTCATCTGGGCTGTGAGGAGTCAAGGTTTAGAGCCAAGTGCAAAATGTTTTTGCAGCATGCACAAACTTTCGTACGAGACGAAGCCCTGGGGTAAAGAACAATATCATAACAATTTTGGGTGTTATAGCTTCGTTGCTCGCTCTGGCGCCAGCTACCCGGTGCCAACGTTTCGGAAGAGGTAGCCTAGGGCCTGGATGGAAGAATGGTTTTACGTGAAAAATGATTTGAAGCAAGAGAAGATATTAAAGAAATCATCATGCGACCCATTTGGTCCCGCTTTGGCCTCCGAAAGCCGAAGGTAGAAATTGATGAGGCAGTCGAAGCATGCCGAAGGGCCTTCAGCATAGTTTTCTCTTTCATTGGAACAAGAGACTTAGTTCAAGAACATGTAGCCTACAGGATATGGCCACTGATAGACAATTGGGAAATGCCAAAAGAATCCATCACTAACCCTAGCGAAGGTGGTTTGGTTCGATTGAAATATACCTTCAGGTTTGGGGACCAGTTTATTGAGCCAGATGATGACTGACTGAAGTGTGTTGAAAATACTAGTGATGAGCTACTTGGAGCATACTCCAATTCTGAAGATAATGCACTATCTGCGGCCTTCGGGAGCCGAAAAAAGAAAAGATTAAATAGGTTTTTTGATGCTATTGGATTTATGTACCCTGACTATCGCTACCCACCACGGGAGCAGAAAAGAAAGGGTGCAACTTCTAAAAAGGTTGCTGCTTCGGCTGCTCCAAGCGAGCCTGCGCCGAAGAGAAAAAAGTTGAAGGTCCTTACCCACAGACCGCGCTACATTGAACCGGCCATAGTGCCTGAGTTTGGTGGGGAAACTTCTTCAGCTGCTATTCCAAAGGAACCAATTCCTTCACAGAAAGCTGAGGAACAGTCCACCTTGCCGAAAACTGATAAAGCTGAAGAATCAAGAATCGAGGGGACAAAAATATTAGAAGTTTTAAGCCCTTCGGCAGAAGTGACAATGCCGAAGGCACAAAAAGGTCTTGTGGCGACCCCCAAGAGAAAAAGGATGGCCAGTGTACTAGATGTGCTGGAGACGATAAAGGCTTCAAGCTCTACTCCAGGGAAAGTTGCCAAGGCTTCGAAAGTGCAAATGGAAATCGAAACAAAACCGACCGAAGTCGAAGCTTCAGTGAGCCAGGTTGGCGTCGAAGCTGGGCCTTCAGAGCCTACCAAGGAGAAACCCTTGGAAACTGGAGAAAAGGCACCGGAGGAAGAGGCTATAGAACGAATTTTTCCTGAAAAAGCTGTCGCTCCTACTCCCGAAGCACCTTTCGAAGACCTTGATTACATTATTCGACATGCTTCGGGAAAAAGATTATCTGAAGAAGAATTTTTTTGAAGCTAAACACTATGCCTGAGAACTAAAGTACCCAAAAGGGGCCTTAGTGTTTAATGGTACAGATGAAGATGATTTCTTGTATTGCCTCCCAGACAACAAAGAATTATCCGTCTGTCGGGAAATGGCCAGAAGTATGGGGTTTCCGAAGCTTGAGGCTGGCCTCTATGCCATGACGAAGGACGATCTTGCGGATAGCCTTGCATACAATAGTCTGAAGGTACAAAAATTGTGAATTTTGAAGTTTATGAATTTTGAATTAGTCTTTTGTTCTTATGTTAATCCATTCATTCTTTTGTATAGGGCTTAATACTTAGCAACGCCTTAAGGGCATAAAAGAATGCTGAAGATGAGAGCTGCACTATTGCTCTCAACAACCTTCGAACAGAGGTTATCAAGCTGAGAAACGAAGCCTTGGAAAAATACAAAATTCTACTCACATTGGTGGACAAAGTAAAGGTGGATGAAGCTACCTTCAAGGCTCAATCCAAAAATGCAAAGGAATGAGATTGAAAACCTTCAAAAACAACTGGCTGAAGCCAAATTAAAATGCGTTGTTGCCGAAGCTGACCGAGATGCCAGTGAGTACTAGAAAAATTATTTTGAAAAACAGTTGCAGAGCTTCGCTCATCAAAAGAAAGATGTTTTGGAAAATCTGTAGAATGCGTTAAAAAGATAAAATCTAGCTTCGCCAACTTGGGCGCATACTCGAGCGAAGACAATTTTATAAGGGGCGATCCTGAGGCGTAATCGAGTGGATCAGCAGTGAAGCCGAAGCTTTTGAAGAGATATTGAGTGACCGCGGGGACGTCTGTGCATTTTCTGGAGCGGGGGGAGTTGCAGCTATTTTGGAGAAGGCAGGGTGCGAACATGTTAAAACTTTGGCCCAGGCCAAAGCTGCCTTCTCTATCGACGATACGAAGGACCCCTCGGCCGAAGCAAGGTCAATAGACATAATTTTTTTTACTGATATCTGGGAAAATGGTGGCCGAGGGATGGCCCATGAAATAATGAAAAAGAGCGAAAAAGACATCCATGACACTCGAGAAGCAGCGAAAGCAGCTGAAAAAGCTGCGGAACTTGAAAGGCGAATAGGTATTACTCAACGTCTTTTTAACTTTATTGCTATTTATTTTTGTGACTTCGAACTAATTCATGTCTTCTACCACAGCTGAACTATCTCCTCCCCCAGAGCCATTCGACCCAATGGCCGACCCAGAGACAAAGAAAACAATAGAGATTATTAATATGGTCGAAGCTATTGTAGACGAAGTCGTTACCAAATTGCTGACCGAAGCTGCAGATAAAGTTTTGAAGGAAGAAGAGTAACTATTGTAAAAACATTTCTAGAATATTATTGTAACATTTGCTGAACTATGCTTATAATATTTGGTACTTGAATGTAACATATGAATTCTTTGTAATTCAGTTCTTTGCGATGCATGAAACTTTATGTACATACCGTTTTTGAGCCTTCGGCGAAAAAACACCTTCCCTTCTTTTCATGCTTCGTAAAGAAAAGCTTTTATGCTTCGTAAGAATCATCCATTCTTTGTAAAACATCAATGCTTCGTAAACAATAGATCCCTTTTTTCTGCATCAGAAGTGATGAAGCTGTGATTCTCGGCTTACTTTGTGCCTTGGCGTCTTTTCATTTTTTGTAAAGCATTGCCCGAAAATTGGCCGTATTTTAAATTGATGTCATTAATGTGATATGATGTATGATGTAATGCTATGCGATATGATGCCATGAATGATGGTAATGCATCGTGCAAATGAATGCGCAAACACACACATCCGAAGCTTCATCCACAACCTTCATTCCCTAAGGAATGTCTGAAATCTCTTTGCCGTTTACTTTTTGGCTGCACCGTTTATTTTTCGGTGTAAGTTCTGCATTCCCTAAGGAACGTCTTTTGAACTTCTTTGCCTTCTATTTCGGCGGTATTCGCGTTGACTTTTCGCGCTTCGCCTTATATTTCGGCGGTACCAGCGTTGACTTTTCGCTGTAAGCTCTGCATTCCCTAGGGAACGACTTTTGAGCAGAATACTTACGCTGCGCTCCCTTAGGAACGACTTTCTGTAACCTCAGTAAAACTTTTAATGCGATTTTTAGCTCTACATTCTTGAAGGAATATCTCTTTGTAGCTTCGACATTCTCGTAAGTCTGTGACGAAAGTATATTTTATTTTGGCATAAACGAAGCTAGTACAGAGAATTAAAAAAATAGTAAGAAAACTAGGTTTACATTGATTGTTCCTTATTAAAAAGAAAACGACAGTGAATGTAAAATTGTGCCAAAGGAATGATATCTCTCAATATATATGTTTTGATTCTGGCACAGTGTTGTTAACTGTGCGAGCTTCGGACCCCTCCCTGAAATCTCGCTGCTGATGGGTCTGTCGGCTCCCTTCTGGCTGCTGACCTCGTGAGTAGGCAGGCTGTAGTGGCGGCGGAGGAGGAAGCTGTGGCCAAGAAACTTGTGGCTGACTAGCCGAAGCAACAGAAGCTGCGGGATGATTACCCACATATTCTGGTATGTAGGGTGAATGACACGAAGCAGTGCGCAGGACCTGCTTCGGCTGATTTTTCTGGGCTTCAGCTTCTGCAATTTCTTTTTGCTTTTGGATGGTGATTTGACACGTTCTTGTATTGTGGCCCTTGTCTTCTCCACAAAATAGGCAGTAGATTTTCCTGGGCTGGTCCCCATATCTTCCTCCGAAGCCCCTGGCGCCTCTACATCTTGGAGCTGGCGGCCGGAAAGAGCTTTGTTGTTGTCATGAAGCTTGTGAAGAATACTGTGGTCTCTGCTGTTGACTTCCTCTATCATCACTCTAGATGGAGTTGTGAATGGACCTGACATGCCTCAGGTGAATTCTTCCTCCGAAGCCCCTGGTCATTTCAGAGAACCTATATGCTTCCTCCCTTCTTTGGCGGAAGTCATTGTCGGCCCGGATGTACTCGTCCATCTTCTGAAGCAGCTTCTCCAGAGTCTGTGGAGGCTTTCTGGCGAAATACTGAGTAGTAGGTCCTGGACGAAGGCCCTTAATCATGGCTTCAACAACAATTTCATTAGGCACTGTAGGCGCTTGTGCCCTGAGATGCAAGAACCTTCGGACATATGTCTGGAGGTACTCCTCATGATCTTGTGTGCACTGAAACAAGGCCTGAGCTGTGACTGGCTTCGTCTGGAAGCCTTGGAAACTTGTCACCAGCATATCCTTGAGCTTCTGCCACGAAGTGATGGTCCCTGGCCGAAGAGAAAAATACCATGTTTGGGCCACATTCCGAACTGCCATGACGAAAGACTAGGCCATGACAGCTGCATTGCCTCCGTATGAAGATATAGTTGCTTCATAACTCATCAAAAACTGCTTCGGGTCTGAATGCCCATCATACATGGGAAGCTGAGGTGGCTTGTATGATGGGGGCCATGGGATAGCATGTAGTTCTGCTGCCAAGGAGAAGCATCATCAAAAGTAAAGGAATCATGATTAAAATCATCATACCATCCATCGTTGTTGAACAAGCCTTCTTGATGAAGCTCCCTGTGTTGGGGCCTTCGATCTTGTTCGTCTTGAACAAGATGGCGTACTTCTTCGGTGGCTTCGTCGATCTGCCTCTAAAGAACAGCCAGTCGGGCCATCTTCTCCTTCTTCCTTTGCACTTGCTGGTGGATAATCTCCATGTTTCTGATTTCTTGGTCCAACTCCTCCTCCTGGAGTGTTGGACTACTGGCCTTCCTCTTCTGGCTTCAGGCCTCTCAAAGAGAAAGGGTCTCCTGATTCGGGTCGAGTGGCTGCAGTGCGGCAGCCCCTGTCGCTGAAGCTTTCTTCTGTGGCATGACGAAGGTCAGTGCTTGCCGAAGGTGGTCAAAAACAGAGTTCACCGGAGGTGGGCGCCAATGTTGGGGACTTGCTCTCAAATGCTATAAATTGAGAACAAGACAACACCAAAACAAGTTATTTGTTAATGCCCTTCGTCCTTCGAAGCATTATTTCCCTAAGGATATAATGATCTTCGGACAAAGGTCACGAAGGACATACCTTCATCATCTCATCATACATATATGTATTAATATTAGCAACGAATGGAGCATGTAAAGCATAAGAAACAATGTAAACAATAATATTATCATATATATTTCTCAGTATATGATTGTAAGTTAACATAAGGACAATATTGAATAATATTTGGTACCTTCGGCTTGATAGAAAACAAAGGTACGAGCGTGACGCAAAAGCAAATGCCAAGTCAACGTGAACAGTACGGGAGTACTGTTCATCTATTTATAGGCACATGACACAGCCTGTGAGAAATTACATTCATGCCCTTTACATTTATTATTAACTTATGTACGACTCTATGAGGACTAGATAGCCTTTTCCTCTTTAAGTCGGTTCCTTTTTCCGCCATTTGGCCGAAGCTTTCTTGCACATAGCTTTGGGATTGACTCGACCTTCGTCCCGATCATGCTTTCCGTATTATACATGCTTTTAGCCCGAGTCCGAAGGTACCTATTTACATGTCACACTTGGAAAATATTGTTAAATCACATTTTTGAGGACCTTCGGAGGACGAAGGCCCCCAACACCTTGACCCACCGAAGGAGTTCATCGGTAGGGAGGGCTGCTGAAGCCATCCAGGAGCTCTCCACAGAGGCCTCGGGCATCATCTTGTCAAGGTGGAGCCGATGCTCAGTCAGCGGCAGCACCCTCTGCCGGTGGAACATAGCAACGACCCCGGCTGCAGTAAGGCCACAAACCCAGAGCCTCTGCAGGGTATCTAGCAGCGGCTTCAGGTGGGTCTGGAGCTCCCGCGGCAGGCCCCACCTCCAGCGCTCCTCTACTCTGAAAATGACACGGTGCGTGAATGTTGGCAGCCACCCATCATCGTTGTGAAGGTAAAGGCACCAAATCTGCCACCCCTTGTTCGACAAGGTGAGGGTGGTAGGGATGTATAGCTGCGCTCAGTCTGAGCGCAGCGGAGCGTGCAGCCACCGGCCTGAACGACATGACACACCTTCTTCACATCGGTGGAGAGGTAGAAAGGCTCCGCCCGAAACAAGTGAAGCAATAAGTCTCAATAAGGCTCGATCCCCAGGAATCCCTTGTAGACAGTGGCAAAGATGGCCGCCTAGACAATGGAGTTGGGGTTGAAATTGTGGAGCTCCATCGCATAGTAGTGCGGGAGCGCCCGCATGAAGCGGCTCGCCGGCACTCCGAACCCCCTCTCATGGAGGGAGGTGAAGTTAACCACATATCCCGCGAGCGAGGCCGGATCTTGCTCGTCTCCCTGCGCAATCCACTCCGGCTATGGCCCATGGAAATGGGGGCGGAGCAGCCCGACATCCACCAACGCCTGCAAGTCGTCGTCGGTTACGTAGGAGATCAGCCACGGGTCGCGGGGAGGAAGCACGTTCACTTTCTCGGCCATCACAGCTGGCGAAAAAGACCGAGGGATAACATGAAAGCTTTTTGTGGCTAAGAGAAAGGGTGGCTAGGGCAGGAAAACAGGAGCAGAAAGTAAAGAACTGAAGTGATCGTCTCGAACGAATTTATAGGGGTAGGGGAGTCACCAAGTCTTGGGCCAAGCTGAGAACGGGCTAGGACGCTTCGAATTCCTCCAATGCGGGCGGCAATAGTCGGCCTGCGGGCAGACGCGTCTCATCGCATTTAATGCTCGCCCCTCCTGTCAGCTGACATCAGGCACGAAGCGCCGACCCGCATTACACATCGAAAGGTGCGTCCTTCCCTCTTTCCCACCTTTTCTGTCTCCTTGCATGTAACGGGAAAAAGCGCCCCCACCTCGGGCGTCCTTCCTCAAGGAAAAAAGTGAATACTGTTCAGGGATTCGAAGGTCAGGCCCTCGTCAGGGTTTGGAAGATGGCCTCAAGACGACTGGTCTATGGGCCCTTTACTGATCAGGGGTTCGAAGGTTGGCCCCTCAGAAGGGTATTAGAACTACCCTAGAACGTAGAGCCTGGGATGACTATGGGTATGCATGTGAATGGCCAAAGGCTTGAGCTACGATCCTGAGATACTACAAGACATATCCGAGACCCCTGGGAGCGATTGTGACGGTATCCCATCGAAGGGAGGCAATAGAGCCCTCGGACCCCGTCGAACGGGACCGAGACTAGGCGAATCACCCATAGGTACTTTTGGGGTGCGTCTCCGGACCACTAGCCGACTCCCATCAAATGGAGCTTGGGCCTCCGCTCGGATTACCCGTTAACAGCTCAACAGAAATGGCATGTTCATTGCCCATCGAGGGTGGCTTGACGCATTCACCCTCTTCCTCCTCACGAAGAGGCGTATAAATAAAAGAAGTCAAGGTACTCCTTGATCGACCTTTTGCCCTTCGTGAAGCCTCGAGAGCTACCCTTGCAAACTCACACTACAACAAAATTATGGGAAGCTCCAACAAACTGATACAGAGCGCCAGGGGACTCTCTCCACACCCAAGCCATGACCAGGTGACAAACAGAGCCCACCACACCAGAAAGGGTAAAAATTAAGCCCCCGAAGGAGTCTACCACTCCTTTGGGACCTCGGGGGCTACACCCGACGGGTGCGCTCGTGCGCACCCATCAGAAACTGGACCTTCCACTCCTCAAAAAATCACACCCACGCAGAAGTAGTAGAGCCTCCGTGCAAGTACCAAAGTACTTTCATGGAAGGTTTCGGGGCTACTGTCGGGTGTGATAATTAGGAGTACCCAAATTACGCCCCTAAAACACGCTGAGGAAAGGTTAATTGCTCAGACGTAATCCCCAAATACGAAAGGCAGGTCACCTCCTCATCTAAGGCCCACCACGAGGGTCTTCCCCATAAGAACGCCATCATAACCGAGACCACTCCCCGAGGGCCCTCTAAAATCTCTGCCTCGGGTAAGTCTCTGCCTCGCCCGAGGGCACCTCGCCTTGAAACCGCCATGTCCGTCTCGCCCGAGCTTGTCTTAGACGAGGAGGACAAAGCGCACCTGAAGGCCAGTGGGGAACACTCGCATTTAATGCGCATACCTACCCTGCACGATGACATAGGAGCATAGTGGCAAAAAGACAACAGTCACGTCTAGGCGCAACAACATGATTACACATGCGCCACTATGCATGCACGCTGCCTGCCATCTCTGGACGGGACACCTAATACGACAGAAGAACAGACCGGGCCACGGGCGCAAAACTCTGTCCCGCCCGATGTCGGGCTTGCCCTCGGACACCATCTCCACCTCGCCTGACGATGGGCTTGCCCTCGGGCACCGTCTCCATCTCGCCCGAGTATGGCCTCGGCTACTTGCTCCACCGCGAATCCTGCAGACAACCACTCTATCAACTGTGGCGCGCGTCAGGAAGAACATGACCGTCTCCTCAGGAAGACTTCCGCCTCGCCCGAGTTTGGCTCTATCCTCGATATCTGCACCCAACATCACCCAACACAGGGGCATTGACGCATCCAGTAAACAAACTTTTACCCATACCGAGGCCCTTTTACAACCACTACGGTATGGACATCCCCTCCCCTAAGGGCTCGGGCATATGGCCAACCCCTCGGCCTCGGCTCTCTTCAGGAAAATAGCAGGCTCAAGTCAACAATGCAGTGCAAGGTCATGTCACCCACAGGACACCAAGACATCTACCTTGGGAGCGCGACGACCCCCAACTCAACAGCATCCATTCCCTAGGTGTATAAATAGGGCAGTCACGACTCCTCCAAGGGGCAGGTGAAATACTTGGTAGTTTTACCTTGCCTTTCAGTATTAGCACTTGCCTCAATCAGTTCTTGGGACTTGAGGACTACCCCTCTCCCGATGTGCTTGTAATCCCTATTGCAAGCACCTTAGTGCGAGTAATAGAAGCTTCTCCCCCCTCTGTTGGAAGTAGGGCCTCACATTGCCTGAACCAGGATAAATCGCTTGTGTCAACTCGCACACCATCTAGATTCTAGGCACGCGATATCATTTTACTAGTTGGTTAGGACCATTAGTCCAAACACTGACAACTCTCTTCTTAGGGACCACGACTTGAATCCTGGTAGTTTTTTTATATTTCACTTACGCGCGAGGAATGCTCGCTACACACCTAAAGAGGGGGGACACACTCGCTGCACGTGTAAAGAGGGGGACAATGACACACGATGAAACTTGTGCTTTATATCAGTAAGGATGGACCGTCTCATTTGGAGTTCGAATAAATAATATGAATGTTAGAAGATTTTTCGCGTTGAATTTGCAATAGAACCGGTCAGACCGATTTGAACCAGCCAAACCTGTTTGCCAACAAGCATGTTGGTTTGGTTGCCTGCTTAGCTTCCTAGCCCCCTAGAAATCGCCAAGCCAGTTTGGGACTGGGCTAGGCTAGTTTTCTGTCCTATTCTATTCCGAACCGAATGATTTTAAGCTAGTTTAGATCTATTTTTGGTGTGGGAAACTTGGATGTTACAATTTGGATATCTTCCCCCAGCCTTATCTATGTACCTCCTATTTGGAGTTACATTCTGTAAACGGTACTGTTTGCAGTGCAAAACAATACAAAACACTGTGTTTTGCATGGTCTGTTGCCCACAAGCTTAAGCTATAACTAGGATCGTGTATAGTAGATTGTGTATATGACCGTGCAAAACACTAATTTATACTATAGATTATACTATTTACAGAGTGGAGTTTGAAATAATAGACGAGGATAAATAAGTTGTGGGAGATAGCCCTATAGATAATATGAAGACCAAACAAAAAAATTAGACAGAAACTTTTACCTCTTTGTCGGGGATGAGATCCTCGGTCCCTATGGCCCATCGGTCAAAGAGCGCACTAGGGAAAGGCCTCTAGCAACTGGGCCCTGCTGGTTAGCCGGAGGAGATAGGAACGACTACCCTGAGACACCCACCCCCGGACGAACCTCGCGGCACTGAGCCCAAGGTCGGGTGTGGTGGAACCTGACAGGGGGCTGGGCGCGTCGAAGCGAAACTACTCGAGTGGATGTTGTGCCTGGCCCGAGACCGACTCGTCATAAGTGACCGACTACATTAACTACGCCTGGCGATGAGTCGTGGCAGAGGCACCGGCCCACTTCCCACTCATGACTGACGAACCCCTCAGACTGCGACACATTTATTGCCCATGCACTCTAGGCCTACGACGCACTCATGGTCTATCGGGACTAGGCTTGAGTGTGCAGAACGCTGGCAGGGCGCTATGATGCCCGCGCCACCCGCCATAGAGAATACATGACAATCGGACGACCACGAGACCAACGAGCACGCGTGGCTTCACCATGGTAGAACGTTTGGTTTACCACTGGTGCCCGACCCCTTCCTCGACCTATAAAAGGAAGAGGTTAGTCCCCGGACCAAAGGATCTCGGGCAGACAGATGCACGCACAAGGACGGACCTAGACGAGAAGACGCCCAGAAGGACCGACGAATAGGAGTACGCACCGACGATAACCCAGAGACCGGAGCCCCGCCATCAAGCCAAGACTTAGCTAGGACTCCACTCTGTCACCCTTAGCTCCACCTCTACCATGATAAGAGACTTGGGAAACTCTCCTCCCTCTCTCGCCCGCTTGTAACTCCTACTACGTGCTTTGATCTTCAATGGTGTCGGTTAGCGCAAGCCGCCGATGACTGGAAGTAGAAACATCCTGTCCGAACCAATATAAATCTTACGTCCACCGTGTATACCGTCCGAACACCGGAACACACACAATCAGTGGCGGTCCCAGCTGCTACGCTTAGGATGTGCCGAAAAAATATCAAAAAAAAAAAAGAAACAAAAAATAGTTATCAATAAGACTCGAACCTTGACTCACAATATCAAAAAATAATACTTACACCACTATGTTAACTACCCTTATATGATTTTAGGGTGTGCCGTTCATTATATGGACCATCCACTAGGTCCACCATGCATATAATAAATTACTTGTCGGAGAGATGTTTGAAACATCCACCGTCTTCAAAATTGAGCGTAGATACTGTACCTGCAGAGCATCGTGACATTGCTTGCCACTTAAGTAAAAAAAAAGAACAAAGCTCCTTTAGTTTTGCTAAAAGGGAAACCTGAGAGATCCGCCCGAAATTGGAAGAGGACAAAACAGAGACGGAGGAACAGACAAAGCTAGCGTCACCGTCAAAGTAGAGAGGAGCCCCATTAGTCATTACCACGAATCATTTTTTTGTGGCTTTGTGAGTGGTCGGTACTCGGTAGCTAAGATCATCTTTTGTGCTAATCTTGCACTAATCACCATCATAGTTTGAGCATTTCACTATCTCATCAGCCATCGACCACCACGCCGTGTCAGTTCTTCAAAAAAGCTTCTCCTAGACCCCTAGCCCACTCTCTCCCTCTTCATGCAGTCGTGTTGCAGTGCATCATCAGCCTTTGTTCAGTCATGACCACGAGACGAGAGACAGCACCACACGCAGACGCAGAGGCAGGTCCTTTCACATGCCCACGACGCACAGCCTTTACCACCGCTGCTCTGCTCCCCTCAAAGCCAAGGCCAGTAGAAACCAGCCCAGCTTGCTCTCTCTGCTCTTCCCCCTCACACTTCTCCCTCGCTCATCACTCATAGTCACACAGTCACACTACAGAGCCCAGAGCCCTAGTGTCCTCCCCTCCCCTCCCCATGGCCCCTCACCGCCTCCTCCAGCTTCTACTGCTCCTCGCCGCCGCCATGACCACCGCCCGGTCCCAGACCCAGTCACCAGCCGCCGCGCCATCCACCTCACCCTCCTCTACCGCCGCCGCCGCCCCAAGCCCCTCATCCTCCTCCTCCCCGCCGCCCTCCAAGGACACCCACATCTCCACCTCGCCCGCCGCGTCCCCGTCCTCGTCCCACGCCGGCGCCAAGCTCACCTCCCCGGCCGCCTCCCCCGCGCCCACCCACTCCCCGACCCCACCGACGCCACCGCCGTCTCCGCCCACCCCAGCCCCCACCAGCTCCTCGCCGCCGCCCGCATTGCCGCCCCCGGCCGCGGCGCCGGCGCCGGCGCCCGTGGGCGCGAGCGCCCCTCCGCCCGCCGCGTCCTCCCCGCCGGTCCCAGCGCCGACGCTCGCCCCCGCGCCGTCGTCGTCCCCTCCGGCCCCGGCGCCCGTCCTCGCGGCGCCCGCGCCCGCGCCCAGCAAGAAGCCGACGCCGACGAAGAAGAAGCACGCGCCAGCACCGCTCGCGGCCGCGTCCCCGGCCACCGGCACCGGCACCGGCGTGGGCCTCGCCCCCGGCCCTGGCCCCTCCACCGCCGACATGATGGTACGTGACCCACTGGCACTGCGCTCCACCTCTCTCCGTACCACGTACTGTAGTAGCTAGAGCAGAGCAGCCGGGGCAGGCTAGCCGCACTACGCTTGCATTGCACACGTGTTGGGACCGCAGCCGTCGGGTATTCCGAACCCAGGCGCATTTGATCCCACCACCACTACCGGGCAGGCGGGCACAGTCGCACAGGCAAGCATGCAGGCAGTCAGTGAGTCAGGCACCGGCCAGCGGGCGCGGAGACCGAGGCACTCGCGCTGCTGACGCGCGGGACCCCGCGCGTCAGCGAGAGGCAGGCATGCGTGTCGGGTCAAAGCACGGGAGGCTGGCCGGCGAACCCGGTCGAGCTGCGGGCCCCGCGCACGCGTACCCGTGCGGACAGCACTCCTACTCGATGCTTCGTGGGCCGGGCCCTGGTGGAGGAGAAGTAGCCGTTCGCGGGGCGTGGGTCTGGGATTCTGGGTACGGCCGCGCCTACTGTACGTAGGCGCACCAATAATTTCCGCCGTGTACTGCCCCCTGCCCCTGTTGCTTTGCTTCGTTCGTTCGTCGGCTTGTGCGTTCAACTGCGTGGTTATAAATGCACTTTTGACTGGCCTGCGGGCCCCATCTTTTTGCAGAGCGGAGCGGCGCGGGGCTGCGGCGGGTGGGCGGCGACGGCGACGGCGGCGCTGGTTCTTCTGGCCGCGTCGCTGACGGTGGGTCCGATGGTGGCGTGATGGATGGTAGAGCCACCTGTCAGGGTCGAGAGAGTGGTGGGTTGATGTGATGGGATCTGCATGGGTAGTACGTGCATTGGTTCAAACACGCTGTATTTTGTGCTACTGCCGCACGTCACGTTATTATTCTCTGCGTGGAGTTGACGCCCAGAATATATAGTACCACCACTATTATATTTTGTTTGCTATTGTACAACATTTTCATGCTTGATTACTTCTACCGTGCCTATGATGGTCATTTGCTTCTGTCCTTTTTTTTTCTTTCTTTTGCTCTCCTATATGCTCGGCACACTTCCGTGTGGGTGGGCGCGGGGGCGTGGTCGGGCCCGCATGCACGCAGTGACTCCAATCGTAAGCCCTATAATTTGCTTTAGCTACTCGGTCAATTTGTTGTTCAGGACCCAAACTAAAGGTTAGCCTATGCTGTAGATGCAGAACATTTCTTTTTCCATGTTCATCCATTCGTAAGCATTCAAATCTAACTCAACAACTGCATATGATTTTGTTCGTTATTGCAAATATATTTTTCAACCGATTCAATTGCAAACAGTTTTTTTCTTGTTTTAGGCCCTATATTTCAATTTGTTTTTGTGTATAAAACTCTATTGAAGTTGCTTTTAAGGGCTATTTTGGGAGCTCTATTTTTCCAATGGATTTTTTTATTTTTCCAATGAAAATTAGTTATTTTTTCCTTGCAAAAGTAGGAATAGCTGAAAAAAAATTGAAGTTCGAAAACTCGTACCTTGCCGCCGATTCAACGTTGTAAGAACAAGGGAATTAAATCCGCGCAGTTAGGACAACCACTAGTGCCGAATCCAAGCCTCTGCAGTTAAAAATTCGATGGCATTCCTCTGCTATCCATGAGGTTTTGTCCTGTGTTGCGTGTACAGGCTACAGTCTTGGAAGCCGCCAGCCCGCCACCGCCGCTGTGGTTAGAGCCGGTCAAATCCTGCTCTGTTTTGTTTGAGATGGACCGTTCAGATTCTACAAACCGTGGTTTAGTAATACCATGCTTTCGTAACTGTCTGTAACACAAATGCTGTAGTTTTCTTTTACAGCACCGAAACAAGGATGCGGGAGCAAGACGCGGACGTTGCGAGGAAAACTGTGGTCCGGACTTAGGTACTAGGGATACATATCGAGCTAGCTCGATTCGGATGGACCGATCTCTAGCTGATTCGTTAAGGTAATGAGTTGAATCGACCGGCGAATGAACTTAAATCTCTGGTGCCCATCTATGTTGTGGCCTGCACTAGCCATATCCTAATGTGAACCGTGACATGTACAACAGAATACAACATAAATATAAGGACATACGATTCCATATAGGAACCATTTCCATTGTTTCCAAAAAAAACATACCCCAAACTCTGAAACATGATTTCAACTTATTCAGATTTAAGACTGCAACACACTAAAATTATTCAGAATGATCTGGTGGAGCAGCACACTAAAATTTGAGACTGCATTTTGACAGATACGAGACTCCATTTTGATAGATAATGATACTGCATTTTCAGACTGTATTTTTACAGAAACTAGAACAAAACCATAGGTAGTAGTGCTAAAACAAAACACATGAAACTAAGCACATTGTTTGTCTAAAAAAAATAGTTAACTACTTGTATGCTTTCAACGAAGGCCTTCGAGTTCGTGGTAGAACTAGAACCTCGTGTGTGTATGATTCTGGCTCCGATCTTCGTTGGACCAAAACACGGTGAGCTGAGCCTATGGTGATGCCTTCCGCATCTGCGACACCCAGCCTTGGATGGCACGCTCGTCTTCTGGAGCTCCCCCGTTTTCTCCCACTGTGACCAGCACTAGCTCCTCGAAGGCAAAGGTTCTCTTTAGCGGGAAGGCGAGCAGCTGGAGCTGGAACCTCGTCCCTCTTGAGGCCCTTCCTCTTCCGAATGTCTAAAAAAACGGGACTAACATGTTTTTCAGTGTAACATAAACTAATATAGAAGGCTTCAACTTTAGTATGAAAACATGCGTGATATTAAGATACAACCCGAGAGCAGGATGAATGGGCGCCGAAGTTGTGGCCGAAAAAGCTTCAGCTTAGCACAATGACGAAGGTGGAAGATGGAACCGACCTAAAGGAGAAAAGACTACCTAACCCTTGATAGCTTGCCTCATTATTAACAGTAGAAGTCAGGGACATGAATGTAATTTTGTTTGGGCTACGTCCCGTGCCTATAAATAGATGAACAATAACATCGTACTGTTCACACTATCCTAGAATCACTCTTGCGTCACTCGCATCTTTACCTTTTGACGAGCCGAAGATATTAATGTAACGTGAATATTACGAATATTTACTCATGAAGAAGAAGAATATAAATGATTTATTGATATTCCATTATTATTTATATTCTTTTATATTTCTTTTATATTCATTTATAATTGTTTGCTGATGTGATACCCCAATTTTCTGAAAAGAAGTTAAATTTCTATTTCTCTTTTCTTTCATGTTCTGTGGCATTGGGGTTTGGAGTTTCAGGAGGCATTCCTCAGGGAAACAGTAGATCTTTTGGCATTTTTTCCGCTGGAGTCGAGAGCTCAGATGGGAGAGCGAGTTCGGGCCATTGATCTCGATCCGATGGATGGGAGCCCCCTCTCCACCCCAACCCTAGCCGACCCCCTCTCCCTCTCCCTAATTGTTGCAGCCGCCCCCTCCCTCTTCCTCTCCTCCCCATTTGCAGCCGCCCTCTACCCTCTCCACGACTTCCTCACCCCTCTAGATCTCCCCCACGCTGCAAGGATCGAGAAGAGGAGGAGCACGTTGAATTGAAGAGGAAGAGAGGATTAAGGAGATGTTCTACCCCATCTCTTCTTGTAGTTTTCCATGGTGAAACCCTAGGTAAGGATAAGATCCATGTTCCTCCCTGTAATTATGTGTTTTGGAGGTTGTGAATCATGGGGATTGAAGGATTAGAGGTTGGATTAGATGGGGGTTAGTTTTTGATCTCGAAATTAGTTTCTGCAGAATGGCAGATTCGACTGTTTCTGTTCCTACCAGTTTTCCGTGCTCTTAGTGGCCTCAAAAAAATAAAAAGTCTATCTATGAGTCGTAGATAATTTGTAGATCTTTTCGTGGCCGCGAAGAACACCCCAATCGGACATCAGATCAGAAAGTTATTGCAGTTTGATTATAGCAGTTTTTCAGTCTCACAATTCTGTGCACAATCTGTTCTCTTAATATTTAGGAAATTTTATCAACAGAATTAAACTTTAGGTTGGTAAAAGAAGTTGTAGATAATTTCATAAGCTTTCAAGATTGTTAAAGAGTGCATTCATATGAATTTTGAAACTCCAGTTATGTTTGTTTTACTGTGGTTGTTCCTGTTTGCCTGACAAAAATAAGCGGGTCTGTTCACTGGTAGGTTTCATCTAGTAAATGGTTGAATTGGCTCTTCCAACTATGGAGACTTTTATAGAGGGATAAAAGATCTTACTGCCAGCAGAATTTCATAATTTTTAGTTGAGTAGTTTGGGAGATAACGAATTTTAAAATTAACTCTGCTACTGTCTGAAACAGATTCAGTCAGTTATCTTGTCAGATGTTTTAGAACTTATAGATGGCTGAATTTAATTATCCATTGAATATCGAAGTTGTAGAGTATTTTGTGTAGATACTCCTAGAGTATTTGTTTGATATCACCACTGTTATAATTTTAAAGATACAAAATTAACAAACAGCGCTGCTGCTGTGTGGCATGTGGTTCAGGGTGGGAGTCTTTCCACCAGGTATTGGTTTCCAGTGTAGGAGCGAATTGTTAATTGTCGGCAAATATTTGTGAAATATTTGTACTAAGTTTTATACGCGCTAGCAGGTGGCTACACTCCAGATCATGCCCAGTATATTTTTCTTCTTCGATGAAGGCAAGTGAATGTAGCGGTGGTTGCTACCGTTTTGACCTTTTACTTCTATCGTCTACACTCTAATATTCAGAATTATTGAATTCTTTTATAATTGAACTATATGATGATATTTTACTTGATTGTATTATATTGATGCTCTATCATATATTGATGATGATTATGGTTCGAGTATGACCCATGAGATTAATTCACACCCCTGAAGGCAGATGGAGCATTATTTGAGGTTGGTATTGTATCTGAAGGCAGATGAAGCATTATTTGAGGTTGGTATTGTATCTGAAGGCAGATGAAGTATTATTTGAGGTTTGTATTGTACTTGAAGGCAGATGAAGTATTAATTGAGGTTTGTATTGTAACTGAAGGAAGTGTAGTTTATTGATAAATGCAGCATGCCATATACATTGCACGACTCATTTGCATCTGAAGTTTTGTCGTGACCTATGGTCCGACCGTACCGGTACAACTTAGCATCGTACGTTGCCCGAGGAGGGGTACGATGCGGCTTCATACCCTTAGAGGTATGAAGGCAGATGACATGTGCATTGCATTCATATGCATTCATTGAAGTGATATTTGCAGATGATGTGGTTTTATACCCTCAGAGGTATGAAGACAGAGGACCTACACATTGCATTCCTGTGCATACATTGAGTGATATTTGCAGGTATTGTTGACGCAGGGAAGTGTTATACAACCTATCATGGTTGTTTGAGGAAATGAGATGGTATTGGTTATATTGGGACTACTAAGTTCTATATCTACAAGTATTTCTGATCTTATTTGTGATTCTTTTAGAATGTTGATTAATTCAATTTGTGGTTTAAATATCTCATCAAAACAATTTGCTTGCTGAGATGTTTCATCTCACTCTTGCATTACTCAATGCATGTGTTTGTTATTCATCAAGGGGAGTAGGAAGTAGCAGCACATCCATCTTCACTCTCATAATAACGTTGCCTAGGTGCAGTCATGATTTAATTAGACACTTCTTGTCAAAGGATGTTTGTTTTTAACTAATCGTGTGCAGTGGTTAATTCAGTTCATGTCGTTATGGTTGTGTTCCCATTGCTAGCAGATTATTAATGTCTATTATGTTTTCTTATCATGATATCTATTTATACTTTGTTGCTTCCCCGTTTATGCAATTTTTAAAGGGGATGGTGTCGAAATTTTATATATGATTGTTAGATGTGTAGTTTAGTAGCATTCTAGGGTATTTGTGGATCCCGGGGTGTTACAGCTGAGATGATGAAGGTATGCCTTTCATGACCTTCGTCTGAAAATCATTATGTCCCAAGGCAAATGATGCTTCGAAGGACGAAGGTCTCTAATCGTTAACAATTGTGTTGCTTTGTTCTTGATGAATAGCATTTGAGAACAAGGATCAACATTGGTGTCCACCTTCGGTGAACTCATTCGACCACCTTCGGCGAGCATCGACTTCTGCAATGCCACCAAAGAAGACAACGGTGCCAGGGGCTGCCTTGCAGCCACTGGACATTAATCAGGAAACGCTACGCGAAGCTAGGAACCAGAAGAGGAAGGCTACCAACCCAACACCTCAGGAGGAGGAACTGGATCAAGAGATCAGGGATCTGGAAGCTATCCATCAACAAGTGCAAAAGAAGAGGGAAAAGATGCTTCGGCTCGTCAACCTCCAGAAGAAGATCGATGAAGCCGCCGAAGAAATGCATCACCTCACACAGGATGACCAAGACCGGAGACCCCTACACAGGGAGCTTCGCCACGAAAATCCATTCAATGATGATGAATGGTACGGTGACTTTCATCATGGCAATTTTGCTTTTGATGATGCTTCTCTCTTGGCTGTAGAATTGCAGGCTACCCAGTGGCCGCCGTCATACAAGCCACCTCAGCTTCCTATGTATGATGGGCACTCAGACCCGAAGCAATTCCTGATGAGCTACGAAGCAACCATATCCTCATATGGGGGCAATACTGCATTCTTGACGAAATCTTTCGTCATGGCAGTCAAAAGCATAGCTCAAACTTGGTACTCTTCTGTCATACTCGGTTTTAAGGAACAAAGCCGGGTGCATCTCTTACATGCACCAAAGAAGACAACATATATAATAACAGAGTGTATAGAGATAAATGTCATAATATAATCAGAGTACTTTATTACATAGCGAAAATCATACAAAATAAGAGATAAATATCGCAGGATCTAAAATCTATCCTTGGCGCTAGAAAGCTCACTGGGAGATGCCACCTAGATCAAGTCGAATGCCTCAGTGTTAGGCGGCTCCTCTTCGACCACCTGTTCTTCTCCGGTGGGGGGTGAGACAACAAGAGTGAGCTCACATACGTTCATAGCTCAACAAGTCATGGGGAATAATGTGCATGAACTCACCGAAGGTGGGAGTTCATGTGAAGTGTAAGGCTAATCAACAAAATAGAGGCTGAGGCTGAGCATTGCTTTATAAGTTGGTCAAAATTTTATTAGCAATTACTAAGTGTAAGTAAATACCAACCCTTAATAATAATAAAGAAAAGTAATAATAAAATAATCCTAAATGCGATGCAAATGTCAAATTAAATTTAAGTTCCATAAATTAATCATGTGAGGGTCCGAGCTGCTCATGACCGTGAGCACAGCTAGTATACCGGTTTTACACTCTGCAGAGGTTGCGCATCTTTACCCACAAGTCATGTTACCCATCTGCCAAGAGATGGCCAATCCCATACACCTCTACCGAGGAGGCGAGATAGGGTAACACTACGAGGCCTTTACAAAGTTCCACTAGCTTCAGAAATCCCGCTACAGTTTATAGGAAGCTCCAGTGCAGGAATCCCTAGCCTGACCGCCATCGCAGCAAAATCAACCCAAGGACCTCCCTACACTGACCACTCCCCTACTGCCCTTGCCCCTTTCGGGTAAGGAAGTCATCCTCTAGCTTTCCTAGTTAATCAGCCAAGGGCGTCCCATTAAACCCTTATGGTAGCACTGTTTTCCTGGGTGGTCGCTCCATGTTCCCGTTAACATAATGATCTTAACATGAACAATAATAATAAAAAGATAATAAAAGAGTAATCATAAATAGTGTATCTTCATACCCAAATCCACATAAAGCAATAGCAAGTACTACCCAAAAATGTTTAGTGATGAACAAGGTATAAAGATAACCAAAACTGGGTAACCTATTGGATCCCATCAAAATTAACCTATGCAGATCATTATAATTAATAAGAACATGGCTAGGAAAAAGTAAGTGATCAAGGGCACAACTTGCCTTTAATGAGCTCCTGCTCAGCTACTTCTATCTGCTGAACCTCAGAATCCACAGTGGCTTGCTTGTCTACTCGCATCAGCACAATACATACATAGTATAGCAAAAATTAACATCACACCAAACATATAAATAAAATACACAATAATAATCTACACATTAAAATAAGATCCTAGGAACAGGAATCGTTAAATTTGGAGTTATAGATTTTAAGTTATGAATTTCCAAAGGTATTATGTATTTGATTCAAGATTAACTAATAAATAAATTCTATTACTGTTTTTAAGTCAAAATAGAGACACTAAATGATAGATAATAATATTACAAAATTTTAGAAACTGGAATGGATCAATTTGGAGTAAAAATGAATTTTCTATGAATTTTACAAGTTCTAGCAATTGTTTTTGTATTAAAAATGCATTTACTAATTCATTTATTCATTTTAAATAAGTTATGTACTAGGCACATAAAAACCAGAGAGGTCAGGGGCTATTCCACAAAAATCCCTAGACTCAGAGCGCCAGGCGCTGGACTGCGGGTTGTTTTTAACTAAACCGAGGGGCTTGTTTGCTTATTCGCACGGCCGAAACAGTATCTTTAGATCTGAGTCGTCCGATCAGAGATGGGCGCATGAGATTAGATCTCGCCGCCCGCGAAACGGTATGTAGCGCGAACTATCGGATTACAATCCGACAGCCCTGATTTAATGAGTCCTAGTGCGAGTACTTACCATCCGATCCCGATCGAACGGTCGTCGTGTAATCTGAACGAACCTGTACGTGAAGTCTAATCGGAGCCGTTCGCGGCCAAATCAACGGTCAGCGCGCGTCGTTCCAAATCCAACCCAATCACGCGAACGCCGGTCACTGCGCACGGCGGCGCCATAGCCGGAGGGGCGCAGATCGGTGCCCAGGTCCGTTACCAACTAATCCGAGACTCGCTACATGGCCAGAAGATCAATCCGAACTTATGAGATAGATACTCACCGGAGATAGAGGCGAGGAAGAAGCGGCCCATGGAACAGCGCGGTTTCCGTCGCCGGCGACACTATGATGAGCAATTCCCTCCGCCCCGACTCCTAATTCGCCCCACCGAGACCACAGACAGCTTCAATACGCACCGGTGTTGCTCCACGTCTCGAAATCCGACGGTCCTAGTGGATGTAATTCTCTGTGCAGGGTGACGGCGGCACAACCATACGGCGCGGCGGCTTAGCACGGCTCCTACGCGATGGTGGCTAGAAATTCGGAGCGAGAAAGTGGTGTGGGAGAAGGAGTGGGTATGGCCCGCGGCTAACCCGCCTTATAGTCTCCGAGGTGAGGGAGGACATAGGCCGGTAAGCTCTGCCCGGAAGACTCGCCGCGTGAAAGTCGCCTAGAGGGGGGGGGGGGTGAATAGGGCGAATCTGAAATTTAACAACTTAAGCACAACTACAAGCCGGGTTAGCGTTAGAAATAAATGTGAGTCCGAGAGAGGGCGCAAAAACAAATCGTAAGCGAATAAGAAGTGAGACACAAGGATTTGTTTTACCGAGGTTTGGTTCTTGCAAACCTACTCCCCGTTGAGGTGGTCATAAAGACCGGGTCTCTTTCAACCCTTTCCCTCTCTCAAACGGTCCCTCGGACCGAGCGAGCTTCTCTTCTCAATCAAACGGGAACCAAACTTCCCCGCAAGGACCACCACACAATTGGTGTGTCTTGCCTCGGTTACAATTGAGTTTTGATCACAAGAAAGAATGAGAGAAAGAAAAGTAGCGATCCAAGCACAAGAGCTCAAATGAACACGACAAATCACTCTCTCTAATCACTAAAGCTTTGTGTGGAGTTGGGAGAGGATTTGATCTATTTGGTTGTGTCTAGAATTCAATGCTAGAGCTCTTGTAAGTAGTTGGAAGGTGGAAAACTTGGATGACTTGAATGTGGGGGTGGTTGGGGTATTTACAGCCCCAACCACCAAACTTGACCGTTGGTGGAGGCTGCTGTCGACGGGCGCACCGGACAGTCCGGTGCGCCACCGGACAGTGTCCGGTGCGCCAGCCACGTCACCCGACCGTTAGGGTTCGACCGTTGGAGCTCTGACTGGTGGGGTCGCCTGGCTGTCCGGTGGTGCATCGGACAGGTACTGTAGACTGTCCGGTGCGCCGTCTCGCGCGTGCCTGACTTCTGCGCGCTCTGGCGCACATTAAATGCCTCTACAGGTGATCGTTGCGCGCGAAGTAGCCATTGCTCCGCTGTCACACCGGACCGTCCGGTGAATTATAGCGGAGCGAATTCCCGAAGCTGGTGAGTTCAGAGTTGCTCTCCCTTGGGGCACCGGACAGTCCGGTGAATTATAGCGGAGCTCCTCTGAAAATTCCCGAAGGTGAAGAGTTGGACGTCGAGTTCCCTGGTGCACCGGACACTGTCCGGTGGCACACCGGACAGTCCGGTGCGCCAGACCAGGGTGCCTTTCGGGTTGCCTTTTGCTCTCTTGTTTGAACCCTTTTCTTGGTCTTTTTATTGGCTTATTGTGAACCTTTGGCACCTGTAGAACTTATAGACTAGAACAAACTAGTTAGTCCAATTATTTGTGTTGGGCAATTCAACCACCAAAAACAATTAGGAAATAAGTGTAAGCCTAATTGCCTTTCAATCTCCCCCTTTTTGGTGATTGATGCCAACACAAACCAAAGAAAATATAGAAGTGCATAATTGAACTAGTTTGCATAATTGTATGTGCAAAGGTTACTTAGAATTGAGCCAATATAAATTCATAAGATATGCATGGATTGTTTCTTTAATTTTTGACATTTTGGACCACGCTTGCACCACATGTTTTGTTTTTGCAAATTCTTTTGTAAATTCTTTTCAAAGTCCTTTTGCAAATAGTCAAAGGTAAATGAATAAGATTTTGAGAAGCATTTTCAAGATTCGAAATTTTCTCCCCCAGTTTCAAATGTTTTTCCTTTGACTAAACAAAACTCCCCCTCAATAAATTTCTCCTCTTAGTGTTCAAGAGGGTTTTGATGTTAATTTTGAAGAGGGTATACCAATTATATCACAGATAAGATACCAATTTGAAAATACTTCTTTAAACCCAAATTGGAAGACTAAAATTTTTGAAATTGGTGGTGGTGCGGTCCTTTTGCTTTGGGCTAACATTCTCTCCCCCTTTGGCATGAATCGCCAAAAACGGAGTCAGTAGAGCCCTTTGAATTACTTTCTCCCGCTTTGGTCATAACTAAATGAGTGAAGATTATACCAAAGTTGGAGAGTGATGCTCGGAGCGACGGCGAAGGATGAGTTATGGAGTGGAGTGGAAGCCTTTGTCTTCGCCGAAGACTCCAATTCCCTTTCAATACACCTATGACTTGGTTTGAAATCCACTTGAAAACACATTAGTCATAGCATATATAAAAGAGACATGATCAAAAGGTATACTTATGAGCTATGTGTGCAAAACATCAAAAGAAATTCCTAGAATCAAGAATATTTAGCTCATGCCTAAGTTTGTTAAAAGTTTGTTCATCTAGTGGCTTGGTAAAGATATCGGCTAATTGTTCTTTAGTGTTGATATATGCAATCTCGATATCTCCCTTTTGTTGGTGATCCCTCAAGAAATGATACCGAATGACTATGTGTTTAGTGCGGCTATGTTCAACGGGATTATCCGCCATGCGGATTGCACTCTCATTATCACATAGAAGAGGAACTTTGGTTAATTTGTAACCATAGTCCCTAAGGGTTTGCCTCATCCAAAGTAATTGCGCGCAACAATGGCCTGCGGCAATATACTCGGCTTCGGCGGTAGAAAGAGCTACGGAATTTTGCTTCTTTGAAGCCCAAGACACCAAGGATCTTCCCAAGAACTGGCAAGTCCCCGATGTACTCTTTCTATTAATTTTACACCCCTCCCAATCGGCATCCAAATAACCAATTAAATCAAAAGTGGATCCCCTAGGATACCAAAGCCCAAACTTAGGAGTATAAACTAAATATCTCAAGATTCGTTTTACGGCCGTAAGGTGAGCTTCCTTAGGGTCGGCTTGGAATCTTGCACACATGCATACGGAAAGCATAATGTCCGGTCGAGATGCACATAGATAGAGTAAAGAGCCTATCATCGACCGGTATACCTTTTGATCGACGGATTTACCTCCCGTGTCGAGGTCGAGATGCCCATTGGTTCCCATGGGTGTCTTGATGGGCTTGGCATCCTTCATCCCAAACTTGTTTAGAATGTCTTGAATATACTTCGTTTGGCTAATGAGGGTGCCCTCTTGGAGTTGCTTTACTTGAAATCCCAAGAAGTACTTCAACTCCCCCATCATAGACATCTCGAATTTCTGTGTCATGATCCTACTAAATTCCTCACATGTAGATTCGTTAGTAGACCCAAATATGATATCATCAACATAAATTTGGCATACAAACAAATCATTGTCAAGAGTTTTAGTAAATAAAGTAGGATCGACTTTTCCGACTTTGAAGTCATTAGCTATAAGAAAATCTCTTAGGCATTCATACCATGCTCTTGGGGCTTGCTTGAGCCCATAAAGCGCCTGAGAGAGTTTATACACATGGTTAGGGTACTCACTGTCTTCAAAGCCGGGAGGTTGCTCAACATAGACCTCTTCCTTGATCGGTCGATTGAGGAAGACACTCTTCACGTCCATTTGGTAAAGCTTGAAGCCATGGTAAGTAGCATAGGCTAATAATATACGAATTGACTCAAGCCTAGCTACGGGTGCATAGGTTTCACCGAAATCCAAACCTTCGACTTGTGAGTATCCCTTGGCCACAAGTCGGGCTTTGTTCCTTGTCACCACACCATGCTCGTCTTGCTTGTTGCGTAAGACCCACTTGGTTCCTACAACATTTTGATTAGGACGTGGAACCAAATGCCATACCTCATTCCTAGTGAAGTTGTTGAGCTCCTCTTGCATTGCCACCACCCAATCTGAATCTTGTAGTGCTTCCTCTACCCTGTGTGGCTCAATAGAGGAAACAAAAGAGTAATGTTCACAAAAATATGCAACACGAGATCTAGTTGTTACCCCCTTATGAATGTCGCCGAGGATGGTATCGACGGGGTGATCTCGTTGGAATGCTTGGTGGACTCTTGGGTGTGGCGGTCTTGGTTCTTCATCCTCCTTGTCTTGATCATTTACATCTCCCCCTTGATCATTGCCGTCATCTTGAGGTGGCTCATTTTTTTTGTTCTTCTCCTTCATCAACTTGAGCCTCATCCTCATTTTGAGTTGGTGGAGATGCTTGCATGGAGGAGGATGGTTGATCATGTGCATTTGGAGGCTCTTCGGATTCCTTAGGACACACATCCCCAATGGACATGTTCCTTAACGCGATGCACAGAGCCTCTTCATCACCTATCTCATCAAGATCAACTTGCTCTACTTGAGAGCCGTTAGTTTCATCAAACACAACGTCACAAGAAACTTCAACTAGTCCTGAGGACTTGTTAAAGACTCTATATGCCCTTGTGTTTGAATCATATCCTAGTAAAAAGCCTTCTACACTCTTAGGAGCAAATTTAGATTTTCTACCTCTTTTAACAAGTATAAAGCATTTGCTACCAAAGACTCTAAAATATGAAATATTGGGCTTTTTACCGGTTAGGAGTTCATATGATGTCTTCTTGATGATTCAGTGTAGATACAACCGGTTGATGACGTAGCAAGCGGTGTTGACCGCCTCGGCCCAAAACCGATCCGAAGTCTTGTACTCATCAAGCATGGTCCTTGCCATGTCCAATAGAGTTCGATTCTTCCTCTCCACTACACCATTTTGTTGTGGGGTGTAGGGAGAAGAGAACTCATGCTTGATGTCCTCCTTCTCAAGAAAGCCTTCGATTTGCGAGTTCTTGAACTCCGTCCCATTGTCGCTTCTTATTTTCTTGATTCTTAAGCCGAACTCATTTTGAGCCCGTCTCAAGAATCCCTTTAAGGTATCTTGGGTATGAGATTTTTCCTGCAAAAAGAACACCCAAGTGAAGCGAGAATAATCATCCACAATAACTAGATAGTACTTACTCCCGCCGATGCTTAAGTAAGCAATCGGGCCGAATAGGTCCATGTGTAGGAGCTCCAGTGGCCTGTCAGTCGTCATGATGTTCTTATGCGGATGATGAACACCAACTTGCTTCCCTGCTTGGCATGCGCTACAAATCCTGTCTTTCTCAAAATGAACATTTGTTAATCCTAAAATGTGCTCTTCCTTTAGAAGCTTATGAAGATTCTTCATTCCAACATGGGCTAGTCGGCGGTGATAGAGCCAACCCATGTTAGTCTTAGCAATTAAGCAAGTGTCGAGTTCAGCTCTATCAAAATCTACCAAGTATAGCTAACCCTCTAACACTCCCTTAAATGCTATTGAATCATCACTTCTTCTAAAGACAGTGACACCTACATCAGTAAAAAGACAGTTGTAGCCCATTTGACATAATTGCGAAACGGAAAGCAAATTGTAGTCTAAAGAATCTACAAGAAAAACATTGGAAATGGAATGGTCAGGTGAAATAGCAATTTTACCCAAACCTTTGACCAAACCTTGGTTTCCATCCCCGAATGTGATAGCTCGTTGGGGATCTTGGTTTTTCTCATAGGAGGAGAACATCTTCTTCTCCCCTGTCATATGGTTTGTGCACCCGCTGTCAATTATCCAACTTGAGCCCCCGGATGCATAAACCTACAAAACAAGTTTAGTTCTTTGTTTTAGGTACCCAAACTGTTTTGGGTCCTTTGGCATTAGATACAAGAACTTTGGGTACCCAAACACAAGTCTTTGATCCCTTGTGTTTGCCCCCAACAAACTTGGCAACTACCTTGCCGGATTTGGTAGTCAAAACATAAGATGCATCAAAAGTTTAAAATGAAATGTCATGATCATTTGATGCACTAGAAGTTTTCTTCTTAGGCAATTTAGCACGGGTTGATTGCCTAGAGATAGATGTCTCAACCTTATACATAAAAGCATGATTAGGGCCAGAGTGAGACTTCCTAGAATGAATTCTCCTAATTTTGTTCTCTGGATAGCCGGCAGGGTACAAGATGTAACCCTTGTTATCCTGAGGCATGGGAGCCTTGCCCTTAACAAAATTGGACAATCTTTTAGGAGGGGCATTAAGTTTGACATTGTCTCCCTTTTGGAAGCCAATGCCATCCTTGATGCCAGGGCGTCTCCCACTATAGAGCATGCTTCTAGCAAATTTAAACTTTTCATTTTCTAAGTCATGCTCATTGATTTTAGCATTAAGTTGAGCTATGTGATCATTTTGTTTCTTAATTAAAGCCATATGATCATGAATAGCATCAATGTTAATGTCTCTACATCTAGTACAAATGGAAGTATGCTCAACGGTAAATGTAGAGGGTTTGCAAGATTTTAATTCTACAACCTTAGCATGTAATATATCATTTTCACTTCTAAGGTTAGAAATAGTAACATTGCAAGCATCAAAATCTTTAGCCTTAGCAATCAATTTTTCATTTTCAATCCTAAGGCTAGCAAGTGAGACATTCAATTCTTCAATCTTAGCAAGTAAGTTAACATTATCATCTCTAAGATTGGGAATTGAACCATCACAAATACTAGAATCAACCTTAGTAATTAATTTAGCATTTTATTTCTAAGGTTGGCAATAGTGTCATGGCAAGTGCTTAGCTCACTAGATAGTTTTTCACATTTTTCTACTTCTAGAGCGTAAGCATTTTTAACCTTAACATGCTTTTTGTTTTCTTTAATTAGGAAGTCCTCTTGAGAGTCCAAGAGATCATCCTTCTCATGAATAGTACTAATTAATTCATTTAGTTTTTCCTTTTGTTGCATGTTTAGGTTGGCAAAAAGTGTGTGCAAGTTATCCTCCTCATCACTGCAATTATCCTCATCGCTAGAGGTTTCATATTTAGTGGAGGATCTTGATTTTATCTTCTTCCTTTTGCCGTCCTTTGCCATGAGGCACTTGTGGCCGATGTTGGGGAAGAGAAGACCCTTGGTGATGGCGATGTTTGCGGCGTCCTCGTCGGAGGAGGAGTCGGAGGAGCTCTTGTCAGAGTCCCATTCCCGATAGACATGGGCATCGCCGCCCTTCTTCTTGTAGTATCTCTTCTTCTCCTTTCTTCTCCCCTTCTTGTCGTCGCCCCTGTCACTATCACTAGATAAAGGACTTTTGCAATAAAATGACCGGGCTTACCACACTTGTAGCACACTTTCTTGGAGCGGGGCTTGTAGTCCTTCCCCTTTCTTTGCTTGAGGATTTGGCGGAAGCTCTTGATGATGAGCGCCATCTCCTCATTGTCGAGCTTTGAGGCGTCGATTGGTTGTCTACTTGATGTAGACTCCTCCTTCTTCTCCTCCGTCGCCTTGAATGCGACTGGTTGTGCTTCGGATGTGGAGGGGCCATCTAGCTCGTTGATTTTCTTTGAGCCTTTGATCATCAATTCAAAGCTCACAAAATTCCCGATTACTTCCTCGGGAGTCATTAGTGTATATCTAGGATTGCCGCGAATTAATTGAACTTGAGTAGGGTTAAGGAAAACAAGTGATCTAAGAATAACCTTAACCATTTCGTGGTCATCCCATTTTTTGCTCCCGAGGTTGCGCACTTGGTTCACCAAGGTCTTGAGCCGGTTGTACATTTCTTGTGGCTCCTCCCCTTGGCAAAGCCGAAAGCGACCGAGCTCCCCCTCGATCGTCTCCCGCTTGGTGATCTTGGTTATTTCGTCTCCTTCGTGCGCCGTTTTGAGTACGTCCCAAATCTCCTTGGCGCTCTTCAATCCTTGCACCTTGTTATACTCCTCTCGACTTAGAGAGGCGAGGAGTATGGTGGTGGCTTGGGAGTTGAAGTGCTCGATTTGGGCCACTTCGTCCTCATCATAATCTTCATCCCCTACGGATGGTACCTGTACACCAAATTCAACAACATCCCATATACTTTTGTGGAGTGAGGTTAGGTGATATCGCATCATATCACTCCACCTAGCATAATCTTCACCATCAAACGTTGGTGGTTTGCCTAATGGGACGGAAAGTAAAGGCATATGTTTAGGAATGCGAGGATAGCGTAGGGGGATCTTACTAAACTTCTTGCGCTCATGGCGCTTAGAAGTTACGGACAGCGTGTCGGAGCCGGAGGTGGATGGCGACGAGGAGTCGGTCTCGTAATAGACCACTTTCCTCATCTTCTTCTTGTCACCGCTCCGACGCGACTTGTGTGAAGGGGATTCCTTTTCCTTCCCCTTGTTGCAGGACTCTCCCGATGGAGCTTTCCCGTGGCTTGTAGCGGGCTTCTCGCCGGTTACCATCTCCTTCTTGGCGTGATCTCCCGACATCACTTCGAGCGGTTAGGCTCTAATGAAGCACCGGGCTCTGATACCAATTGAAAGTCGCCTAGAGGGGGTGAATAGGGCGAATCTGAAATTTAACAACTTAAGCACAACTACAAGCCGGGTTAGCGTTAGAAATAAATGTGAGTCCGAGAGAGGGCGCAAAAACAAATCGTAAGCGAATAAGAAGTGAGACACAAGGATTTGTTTTACCGAGGTTCGGTTCTCGCAAACCTACTCCCCGTTGAGGTGGTCACAAAGACCGGATCTCTTTCAACCCTTTCCCTCTCTCAAACGGTCCCTCGGACCGAGCGAGCTTCTCTTCTCAATCAAACGGGAACCAAATTTCCCCGTAAGGACCACCACACAATTGGTGTCTCTTGCCTCGGTTACAATTGAGTTTTGATCACAAGAAAGAATGAGAGAAAGAAAAGTAGCGATCCAAGCGCAAGAGCTCAAATGAACACGACAAATCACTCTCTCTAATCACTAAAGCTTTGTGTGGAGTTGGGAGAGGATTTGATCTATTTGGTTGTGTCTAGAATTGAATGCTAGAGCTCTTGTAAGTAGTTGGAAGGTGGAAAACTTGGATGACTTGAATGTGGGGGTGGTTGGGGTATTTATAGCCCCAACCACCAAACTTGACCGTTGGTGGAGGCTGCTGTCGACGGGCGCACCGGATAGTCCGGTGCGCCACCGGACAGTGTCCGGTGCGCCAGCCATGTCACCCGGCCGTTAGGGTTCGACCGTTGGAGCTCTGACTGGTGGGGTCGCCTGGCTGTCCGGTGGTGCACCGGACAGGTACTGTAGACTGTCCGGTGCGCCGTCTCACGCGTGCCTGACTTCTGCGCGCTCTGGCACGCATTAAATGCCTCTGCAGGTGACCGTTGCGCGCGAAGTAGCCGTTGCTCCGCTGTCACACCGGACAGTCCGGTGAATTATAGAGGAGCGGATTCCCGAAGCTGGCGAGTTCAGAGTTGCTCTCCCTTGGGGCACCGGACACTTTCCGGTGGTGCATCGGACAGTCCGGTGAATTATAGCGGAGCTCCTCTGAAAATTCCCGAAGGTGAAGAGTTGGACGTCGAGTTCCCTGGTGCACCGGACACTGTCCGGTGGCACACCGGACAGTCCGGTGGCACACCGGACAGTCCGGTGCGCCAGACCAGGGTGCCTTTCGGGTTGCCTTTTGCTCTCTTGTTTGAACCCTTTTCTTGGTCTTTTTATTGGCTTATTGTGAACCTTTGTCACCTGTAGAACTTATAGACTAGAGCAAACTAGTTAGTCCAATTATTTGTGTTGGGCAATTCAACCACCAAAAACAATTAGGAAATAGGTGTAAGCCTAATTCCCTTTCACCGCGCGCCTCACATGGGTGGTTGAAGCCGGTGTTGAGCGCGATGACAGGCGGGTCCCAGGTGCCAGTGCAAGGGAGGGAGGTGCGAACGCCAACGGAAAGGCTGACTCGCGGGCGCCGCGACTCAAAGAGACGTGCGCGTACACCGTGGCTGACGAAAGGGCCCCACGCCGTAGAGACAGATGGCGCACGCGGTGGGGGTTTGGGCCGCGCAATACACTTCTACTGGTGGGCTAAATAGATGGTGCTCGGCCCATTCTGTGTATAGTGCTACTTTTCATTTTCTTTTCCTATTTTCTTTTCTCTATTTCCAAGTTAAATTTGAACTTCGAATTTTGAATTCAAACTTGTGCTACATTAATCTCTATTACTTTTGTGAAGTTTAAAAATACCAATTTTAGAAATATAATTATATTATTCATATTTTTATATCATTTCTCTTCTTCTCATTTTCAAAACCCTAATTCCCATTTAGGGTTTAATTCAACTTCTAATAATTATTATCTTATTATTGTTACCTTATTGTTTTTTTATTTAATGCACAAACATATAACTCCAACATGATGCATTTTTTATCATTGTTTTAATTCGTCTCTAAATTTTATGTATGCTCTTTTTATGATGCAAATGAGGCACATAAAATAAGGAATTTACTATATAATCCTTTTATTCAATTTTGAGTGTTACAAATCCTACCCCCTTACAAAGAATCTCGTCCTCGAGATTTAGGAAGATCTAGGGAAAATATGTGGAAAATCTATGCGAAGCTCTTCTTCTCTCTCCCAAGTAGCTTCATCTTCTCCATGGTGGCTCCATTGCAGTTTGCACATCTTTATAACCTTATTTCTTGTAACCCGAGTCAGTGTATCGAGAATCTTGATGGGATACTCAGCATAAGTCAGATCCTCTTGAACACTAAGGTCCTCCATTGGTAGCTGCTCTTTAGGTACCCTGAGACACTTCTTCAGTTGTGACACATGAAAGACATCATGTACATAAGATATATTATCAGGTAGCTCGAGTTGATAGGTCATCCCTCCAACTCGCCTAAAAACTCTGAATGGTCCAATAAAGTGAGGGGACAATTTGCCTTTGACGTTAAATCTCCTCATTCCACGAAGTGGTGACATCTTGAGGTACACATGATCACCTTCCTCAAACTCCAGTTGTCTTCTTCTAGTATCAGCGTAGCTCTTTAGCCTGGTCTGAGCTACCCTCAAGTTCTCCCTGATTATACAGACTTGTTCTTCTGCCTCTAGAATAAGTTTAGGTCCAAAGAACTGTCTTCCTCCAGTCTGGTCCTAATATAGAGGAGTCCTGCACTTCCTGCCATATAGAGCCTCGAACAATGACATCTTCAGACTGGCCTGATAACTATTATTATATGAGAACTCAGCAAAAAGGTAGACTCTTGTCCCAACTACTTCCATGCTGAAGGGCACAAGCTCTCAACATGTCCTCCAAATACTTGATTAGTCCTTTCAGTCTAAGGATGGTAGGCCGAACTAAAATTCAACTTCATATCCAATTTCTCATGAAAACTTTTCCAAAATCTGGAGGTAAACTGTGATCCTCTATCCGAAACGATCTTCTTCGGTACACCGTGTAGAGACACAATTCGAGCCATATATACTCTGCCAATTGAGATCCCTTATAAGTAGTCTTGACCAGAATGAAATGAGCCACTTGGGTCTGTCTATCCACAATCACTGATATCGAATCATGTCCTTTCGAGGTGCGAGGCAATCCAGTAATGAAATCCATACCAATCTCTTCCCACTTCCATTCGGGTATCTTTAATGGGTGCAATAGTCCAGCTGGCCTCTGGTGTTTAGCCTTAACTCTTTGACACACATCGCACATAGCCACATGTGCAACCACATCTCTCTTCAATCCATACCACCAGTACTTCCGCTTCAATTCCTGATACATCTTGGTACTACCAGGATGAATAGAATAATCCGAGTCATGGGCCTCCTTTAAAATAGTCTCACGAAGGCTTTCAATATAAGGAACACATATCATGTCCTTGAACCACACAGTGCCTTATTCATCTTCCGTGAATTCCAGACCTCGACCTTCAGTAATCAGATCCTTAATCTCTTGTATCTTAGCATCACCAATGTGTCCTTTGCGGATTTCTTGCTCCAAAGTAGGTTCCATATCAATAATAACTCCTTAAGTGTGGGCAACTATCCCCAGGTTAAGTCTCCTAAAATTCTCAACAATCTCATCGGGTAGCTGGGCAACAACAACTGAATGAACAAGCTCATTTCGACTCAAGGAATCTACAACCAAATTTGCCTTGCCCGGGTGATAGTGAATCTCCAAATCATAATCCTTAATAAGCTCCAACCAACGGTGTTGCCTAAGGTTGAGATCCTTCTAAGTGAATATATACTTCAAACTTTATGATCCGTGTATACTTGACACTCGGTTCCCATATATAATGTCTCCAAATCTTAAGTGCATGCACAACGGCTGTCAGTTCTAAGTCATGAGTGGGGTAGTTCAACTTGTGTTTCCGCAATTGACGAGACGCGTTGGCGATCGCATGTCCTTCTTGCATGAGCACACATCCTAAGCCTTAGCCACATGCATCATAATAGATATCAAATCCCTTCTGTAGATCTGGCATAACCAACACTGGTGGTGACATCAATCTCTTCTACAATTGACCAAAGTTGTCTTGGCACTTCTCGTCCCACTTAAACTCTCTTTCCTTCTCCAGAAGTGAGGTGATAGACTTAGCAATCTTAGAAAATCCTTCAATAAATCTCCAATAATATCCTGCAAGTCCCAAAAACTCTGAATCTTCGTAACTGTAGTGGGTATGCTCCACACCACTATCTCCTTGACTTTAGCAGGATCCACTGATATCCTTCCATGATATGTTCAAGGACTGGCATCTCGTCAATCCAGAACTTGCATTTGCTAAACTTGGCGTAGAGTTGATTATCTCGTAGCTTCTGTGGCACCAATATCAGATGTTCCTCATGATCACTATCACTATTGGAATAAATGAAAATATCGTCGATGAAAACCATGATGAATCTGTCCATATCATGAACAACTTATTCTTCAGATCCATAAAATAGGCCGGTGCATTAGTTAGTCCAAATGACATAACGGTGAACTCATATAAACCATATCGGGTCGAGAAATCCGTCTTGGGAATATCTAATGGCCTAATCTTCATTTGGTGATAACCCGATCGGAGATCAATCTTCGAGAATACCCTTGCACCTCTCATCTGATCAAATAAATCTTCAATGCGGGGTAATGGATACTTGTTCTTCATAGTGACACCATTAAGGGACCATTAATCCACGCACATCCCTTGCAATCCATCTTTCTTCTGTACAAACAAAACCGACACTCCCCAAGGTGAGAAACTCGGACGAATGTACCCAGCCTCTTGTAATTCCGTTATCTACTTCTTATGTTCCTTTAGCTCTTTTACGAACATTCTGTAGGGGCGTTCAGAAATAGGAGAAGTTCCAGGTAAGAGATCTATGACAAACTCAACTTCCGTATCTGGTGGCATCCCTAGTAACTCATCTGGAAAGACATCCGGAAAATCCTTAACCACACGGATGTTGTCACCAACAAACTTCCCATCGACTAAGCATGCCGCTAGTTTGGTGGCGGTAGTTACTGCAATTCCAACTTCAAATCTTTCTCCTTTGGAACTGGTGAGTTCTATGGTTCCTTTAGCACAGTGTATAAACCGCCTTTACCTTTCTTAACCACGACATACCAAGGATCACATCTATAGTGTTCTCTTCTAACACTATAGGGGTAGCCCATTTGGGTTAGAAACACAGGGGACGAAAGAAAGGATTGTAGACAAGGCAGTGATTACGAAGCATGTTACTTTGGGGGATTTATTAGCTAAGTGTGTCACCTACTAAAGCTAATTCATTACCTTATGGTGGTACATGCTAAGATGTCCGTCTATACTATTTCAATCAATCCAAGAAGCAAATCAGGCATTGATCATCAACACAATCAACCAACATTTTTAATAGATAAAATAATTTTCATTTTTGTCTTAGGTCTCCTATCTCTCAAAAAGGTCATAAATGTAGGATTCCAAGGTGTGAAATCCATCTTGTCTCAGAGTAGAAAAGGTAAGAATCATCAGAGTAGAATAGTAGAAGGTGAGACAGGATCAAGATAAGTATAGAGAGAATCAGAGTAAGGTAAGTATAGAATGAATCAGAAGAAGGTAAGTAGGGAAGGGTTTTGTCCATTTCTGTCTAGGTTTCGTCCTACAGTCAACATTTCCTTTGATACCACTTCTGTCACACCCGGTTTTAAGGAACAAAGCCGGGTGCATCTCATACATGCGCCAAAGAAGACAACATATATAATAATAGAGTGTATAGAGATAAATGTCACAATATAATCAGAGTACTTTATTACATAGCGGAAGTCTTACAAAATAAAAGATAAATATCGCAGGATCTAAAATCTATCCTTGGCGCCAGAAAGCTGACTGGGAGACGCCACCTAGATCAAGTCGAATGCCTCAGTGTTAGGCGGCTCCTCTTCGACCACCTGTTCTTCTCCTGTGGGGGGTGAGACAGTAAGAGTGAGCTCACATACGTTCAGAGCTCAACAAGTCATGGGGAATAATGTGCATGAACTCACCAAAGGTGGGAGTTCATGTGAAGTGTAAGGCTGATCAACAAAATAGAGGCTGAGGCTGAGCATTGCTTTATAAGTTGGTCAAAATTTTATTAGCAATTACTAAGTGTAAGTAAATACCAACCCTTAATAATAATAAAGAAAAGTAATAATAAAATAATCCCAATTGCGATGCAAATGTCAAATTAAATTTAAGTTCCATAAATTAATCATGTGAGGGTCTGAGTTGCTCATGACCGTGAGCACGACTAGTATACCAGTTTTACGCTCTGCAGAGGTTGCGCATCTTTACCCACAAGTCATGTTACTCATCTACCAATAGATGGCTAATCCCATACACCTCTAACGAGGAGGCGAGGCAGGGTAACACTATGAGGCCTTTACAAAGTTCTACTAGCTTCAGAAATCCCGCTACAGTTTATAGGAAGCTCTAGTGCAGGAATCCCTCGCCTGACCGCCATCGCAGCAAAATCAACCCAAGGACCTCCCTACACTGACCACTCCCCTACTGCCCTTGCCCCTTTCGGGTAAGGAAGTCATCCACTAGCTTTCCTAGTTAATCAGCCAAGGGCGTCCCATTAAACCCTTGTGGTAGCACTATTTTCCCGGGTGGTCGCTCCATGTTCCCATTAACATAATGATCTTAACATGAGTAGTAATAATAAAAAGATAATAAAAGAGTAATCATAAATAGTGTATCTTCATACCCAAATCCACATAAAGCAATAGCAAGTACTACCCAAAAATGTTTTAGTGATGAACAAGGTATAAAGATAACTAAAACTGGGGTAACCTATTGGTTCCCATCAAAATTAACCTATGCAGATCATTATAATTAATAAGAACATGGCTGGGAAAAAGTAAGTGATCAAGGGCACAACTTGCCTTCAATGAGCTCCTGCTCAGCTACTTCTATCTGCTGAACCTCAGAATCCACAGTGACTTGCTTGTCTACTCGCATCAGCACAATACATACATAGTATAGCAAAAATTAACATCACACCAAACATGTAAATAAAATACACAATAATAATCTACACATTATAATAAGATCCTAGGAACATGAATCGTTAAATTTGGAGTTATAGATTTTAAGTTATGAATTTCCAAAGGTATTCTGTATTTGATTCAAGATTAACTTATAAATAAATTCTATTACTGTTTTCATGTCAAAATAGAGACACTAAATGATAGACAATAATATTACAAAATTTTAGAAACGGGAATGGATCAATTTGGAGTAAAAATGAATTTTCTATGAATTTTACAAGTTCTAGCAATTGTTTTTGTATTAAAAATGCATTTACTAATTCATTTATTAATATTAAATAAGTTCTGTACTAGGCGCATAAAAACCAGAGAGGTCAGGGGCTATTCCACAAAAATCCCTAGACTCAGAGCGCCAGGCGCTGGACTACGAGTTGTTTTTAACTAAACCGAGGGGCTTGTTTGCTTATTCGCACGGCCGAAACAATCTTTAGATCTGAGTTGTCCGATTAGAGATGGGCGCACGAGATTAGATCTCGCCGCCCGCGAAACGGTATGCAGCGCGAAATGTCGGATTACAATCTGACGGCCCTGATTTAATGAGTCCTAGTGCGAGTACTTACCATCCGATCCCGATCGGACGGTTGTCGTGTAATCTGAACGAACCGGTACATGAAGTCTAATCGGAGCCGTTCGTGGCCAGATCAACGGTCAGCGCGCGTCGTTCCAAATCCAACCCAATCGCGCGAACGCCGGTCACTGCGCACGGCGGCGCCATAGCCGGAGGGGCGCAGATCGGTGCCTAGGTCCGTTACCAACTAATCCGAGACTTGCTACATGGCCAGAAGATCAATCTGAACTTACGAGATAGATACTCACCGGAGATAGAGGCAAGGAAGAAGCGGCCTACGGAACAACGCGGTTTCCGTCGCCGGCGACACTCTGATGAGCAATTCCCTCCGCCCCGACTCCTAATTCGCCCCACCGAGACCACGGACAGCTTCAATACGCACCAGCGGTCCTAGTGGCTGTAATTCTCTGTGCAGGGTGACGGCGGCACAACCATACGGCGCGGCGGCTTAGCACGGCTCCTACGTGATGGTGGCTAGAAATTCAGAGCGAGGAAGTGGTGGGGGAGAAGGAGTGGGTATGGCCCGCGGCTAACCCGCCTTATAGTCTCCGAGGTGAGGGAGGACATGGGCCGGTAAGCTCTGCTCGGAAGACTCGCCGCGCGCCTCGCGTGGGTCGTTGAAGCTAGTGTTCAGCACGATGACAGGCAGGTCCCAGGTGCCAGTGCAAGGGAGGGAGGTGCGAACGCCAACGGAAAGGCTGACTCGCGGGCGTCGCGACTCAGTGAGACGTGCGCGCACACCGCGGCTGACGAAAGGGCCCCACGCTGCAGAGATAGATGGCGCGCGCGGTGGGGGTTTGGGCCGCGCAATACGCTTCTACTGGTGGGACAAATAGATGGTGCTCGGCCCATTCTGTGTACAGTGCTACTTTTCATTTTCTTTTCCTATTTTCTTTTCTCTATTTTCAAGTTAAATTTGAACTTCGAATTTTGAATTCAAACTTGTGCTACATTAATCTCTATTACTTTTGTGAAGTTTAAAAATACCAATTTTAGAAATATAATTATATTATTCATATTTTTATATCATTTCTCTTCTTCTCATTTTCAAAACCCTAATTCCCATTTAGGGTTTAATTCAACTTCTAATAATTTTATCTTATTATTATTACCTTATTGTTTTTTATTTAATGCACAAACATATAACTCCAACATGATGCATTTTTTATCATTGTTTTAATTCATCTCTAAATTTTATGTATGCTCTTTTTATGATGCAAATGAGGCACATAAAATAAGGAATTTACTATATAATCCTTTTATTCAATTTTGAGTGTTACATTTCTCTTCGGCCAGGGACAATTACGTCATGGCAGAAGCTAAAGGATATGTTAGTTACCAGCTTTCAGGGTTTCCAAACAAAGCCGGTCACTGCCCAGGCTCTTTTTTAGTGTATGCAGGACCGGAAGGAGTATTTGCAGGCGTATGTTCGAAGGTTCTTGTGGCTGAGAGCTCAAGCACCTACAGTGCCAAATGAGATCGTCATTGAGGCCATGATCAAGGGGCTATGGCCAGGACCTACGACACAATACTTTGCACGGAAGCCACCACAAACTTTAGAGAAGCATAGCTCCCAATCATAAGGGGCGCAACAAAGTTCCTTCAGGCCACCAGCTCCAAGAGGCAGAGGGGGCAGAAGCTTTGGAGGAAGATATGGAGATCAGCCCAGGAGACTGTTTTGTTTGTTCTGCGATGAAGACAAAGGCCGTACCACAAGAACGTGCCAGGTCACGATTTAGAAGCAGAAAGAGATTGCCGATGCTGAAGCACGACAGAATCAGCCGAAGCAGGTTCTACATACCGCTTCATGCTATTCTCCCTACGTCCTAGAGTACGTAGGCAATCAACAGCCTACGACCTCTGTCGCTTCGGCAAGCCATTCTCAAGCTTCCTGGGCCCAGCTGCCACGACCACCACTGCTAGCACCTACTCTGGTTCGGAGCCAGCAGCCAGAAGGGCATCAACACGCTCAGCAGCAATGTGATTTTCGGGAGGAGTCCGAAGCTCGCACAGTCAATAGCACTGTGCCCGAGTCCAAGCATATTTACTAAAGAATATCCTACCCTGGCGCATCTTTATTTTTTCGCCATTTTATTTTCTTGTATGAAAAACAATTCACGAAGGATTAAATTCCAATTTGATGTAATAATATTGTGGTCACACCATCGAGTGGGGTGCATCCCCTTAACAAAAATTTCGAAGCTACAAAAGTCGTTCCTAAGGGAGCGTAGAGTAAGTTCCGAAGCTACAAAAGTCGTTCTAAGGGAGCGCAGAGTAAGTTCTGAAGCTCAAAAGTCGTTTCTAAGGAAATGCAGAGCTAAGATACCACCGACATAAAAGGTGAAGAAGCTCAAAGTCGTTCCTAAGGGGATGCAGAGCATAAATACCACCGAAATAGAAGGTGAATAAGCTCAAAAGTCGTTCCTAAGGGAATGCAGAGCTTAAATGCCACCGAAATAGAAGTTGAAGAGACTCAAAAGACGTTGCTTAGGGGATGCAGAGTCTGGGTGTGTTTCCGTGTGGGTATGTGTCTTCAGCATAAACATCATGCTGCATCATATCATCGCATCATTTCGTATAGCATTACATCATACATCATGTCGCTCAGCAGCAAGATTGTGCAGAAAGAAAGTTGCTTCTTTCAAAATATGAGATGGATGAAACAGTGTGCTGGAGCACAAAGTACACCTTCGGCAATTATAATCTTACATGCCAAGAAAATTTCCGTCGACAACAATATTATACAACAGCTGTGCTATAGAAGGGCTCTTTCTTTACAAAGCATGAAAATAAGGGAAGGTGTTTTTTCGCCGAAGGCTCAAAAATGGTATGTATGCAAATTTCATGCATCACAAAGAAATATAGTACATTAATATACACATAGATATACAATGTTTAACTCATGTACGAATATTACATTTCCCAAATGCTACATTTCTTAACTACACAAAAAATTAGTCTTCTTTTAAGATTTTCTCGGCAGTTTCGTTCAGAAGTTTGTTGACAGCTTCGTCAACAGCTTCTTCGTCAATTCTTATTGTTTCTAGTGCCGCTTTCATGGCTGGATCGGCTTCGGGATCATATGGCTTGGGTGGCGGTGAAAGTTCAGCTGCAGTAAAAGTAACAAGTTGTTAATCCGAAGCCAGAAAAAATATCGAAGCTAAGAACAATAAAAACAACTATACGCCTTGCGCGCTCAGGAGCCTCTTCGGCTCGCTTGGCATCTTCCCGGGCATCATCGGATTATTTTTCATTTTTTTATAGCTTCGTCGGCTATCTCCCGGTCGCCCTTCATCCAAACGTTGGAATAGAATTTCCCGCCCATCATAGTAGCCTCAGCCGAAGGACCCTTCATGTTGTCTACAGAGAAGACAGTCTCTGCCTGGGTTGCAGCTTTAACATGTTCACATCCAATTTTCTCTAAAATTGCCGCAACCCCTTTGGCACCGGCGAAGGCGCAGAAATCCCCATGGTCGCTAAGAATTTCTTCAAAAGCTTCAGCTTCTTTGCCGATCCATTCAATAATTCCCTCGGGATCGCCTCTAATAAATTTTTGCTCCAATGAGTATGCACCCACCTTTGCAAAACTATCTCTCAAATTTTTAGCACAACCCAAGGATTTCTCATAATGTCTCTCATTCGATTCGCGAAGTTCATCCACATTCTTTTGTAATCTTGAGCTAGTCCACTCGCTTATTTCTTGTTTGGCCTTTGCCACTTCGAAATCCTCATTCTTTTCGGCAAGCCTTTTCTTTAGGTCTTCAACTTCGGCTTTATGAGTTTCGGATTGAGAAGTGAGTTTGGCTTCGCTGGTCTTTACTCTGTCTACCAAAGAAAGCAGAATTTTATCCTTTTCTACAGATTCATTCCTCAGTCTGATAACCTTTGACCGAAGGTTTCAAGGGCTATCTGACAGCTTTTGTCCTCGGCATTCTTTTGTGCCCTTAAGGCATTTCTCAGGATTAAGCCCTACAAAAAAGGGGGATCAACATAATGGTAAAAGATACAAAAATAATCTGATTGTAAGTCAAAACATCTTTACCTTCAGACTATTATAAGCGAGGCTATCTGCAAGGTCATCCTTCGACATTGCAGAGAGGCCAACCTCGAGCTTCGAAAACCCTATGTTTCTTGCCATCTCCCGGCAAACAGATATCTCCTTGTTGTCCGGAAGGCAGTATTGAAAGTCATCTTCATCAGTGCCATTGTACACCAGGGATCCTTTTGGGTACTTTAATTCCCTGGCATAGTGTTTAGCTTCGGCAATCTGCTCTTCCGACAACTGTTTACCCGAAGCATGTCGTATAATAAAGTTTGACTCCTCAGTAAACTCTTCGAGAGTAGGAGATTTAACCTTTTTGGATGCACCTTCTTTTTCCAAGATCAGAGTGGCATCCAAAGGTCCTTGTTTGGTATCATGTTCAATAGTTTCAACAGACCCTATTTTGATGGGCACTGAGGTCCCAGCTTCGGCTTCATCACAAGTTGTACCAGCTTCGACAGCCTCCTTTGCAGAAGCAGGAGTTGGTGCCCTTGTCGACTCCAAGACAGCGTCTAGCACGCTAGCCATCCTCCTCCTCTTGGGAGTTATTGCAGGAGTTTTGGATACTTTCGGCAACTCCGACTTTGGTGGCAGGCTCGGGATTTTTGGTAGCCCTGCTGATTCCTCTAGTTCTGGTTCTTTGACCGTTTTCTCCTTGGCCTCAGCAGGGCACTTTGGCGCTTCGGCTGACTCGGCTTTCTTCTGTCCCATTACTTTTGGCACTTCAGCCGATTCTCCCGGCTCAGCGGCGGAAGAAGTCCCCTCAGCAAGCTTTGGCACCCTGGTTGTTTCAATGTACCTGGGCCGGTGTGTTAAAACCTTGTTCTTTTTACCCCTCGGCGTAGCAGAGATGGCCGAAGCAGCAGCTTTTCCTATCTTTCCCTGCTTTCGCGAGGGATAGCAATAGTCTGGGTATATAAAACCAATTACATTGAAAACTCTACTCAACCTCTTTTTGCCTCGTCCACCGAAGGTTAAGGTCATGGCATCATCTTTGGCCCTTGTGTAGGCCCCAAGCAATTCATCACTAGTTGCCTCAATACAGTTCAACTAGTCATCGTTTGGCTCATCAAACTGACCTCTTTATCTGAAGGTGTATTTCAGATAAACCAAGCCTTTTTGACTGGACCCGGCAGCAGCTTCCTTCGGCATCTCCCAGTCACTCACAAGAGGCCACACTCTATAAGCAATGTGCTCTTGAACTAGGTCTCTTGTTCTAATAAAAGTGCATACATTGTTAAAAGCCCTCTGACATGCTTCAATTTCATTTCCATGAGCAGTGGCTAGCCTTCTGATGCCGCAGCGAGACCAAATATGATGTTGGATGATCCCCTTTATATCCTCTCTTTCAATTAAGTTGTTCTTTACATAAAACCATTCTTCCATCCAGGCTCCTGGTCATCTTTTCTGAAATGTCGGAACTGGATAGCTCACATCAGAGCGAGGCACGAAGCCATAACAACCAAAATTATTTTGATATTGCTCCTTGCCAATAGCCTTCGTCTCATAGGACAGCTCATGCATGTTGCAGAAGCATTTTGCACTCGGCTCCAGTCCTTGGCTCCTCACGGCCCAAATAAAAATCCCCATCCTGATGATAGCTTCGGGGGTAATCTGATGAAGATAAATCTCAAAGGTCTTTAGAACTTAACCAAAAATTTACTCAAGGGAAACCGAAGCCCTGCCTTCATGAAGCTCCTGTAAACAACAACTTCATTTACTTCGGGTGTAGGGGCAGTACTATCACCTCTAGCCCCACAATAGAAATACCGCGAAAATATCTCCCCTTCATAGCATCTATCTGGCTTTGCTTGATGGATGACTTCCCGAAGATGGTATGACTCGGCCGCCATGGCCGATCTTCGGCATCTTTGTTTCCGCTATCCAAATCGAAACTTTCACTATCGCTGGAATCTTCAGATAACCCAGCCAGCATTTCATTGATGATTTTCTCTGTGTTTGTCTTCTCCATAGCCTCATAAAACCTAGCTAGTGCAGGGTCAACAACCTTCTTCTCTTCAGCCATTTAGTCAGCGCTTGTGCAAATGCTGAAGCTTATAAACTAATCAAAACTTGGCAGAGCAAGAAAATTCAGAATGACAAGATCACTACAGGAAACGCATATATTTTCGTGGGCCAAAAACCCACGAAAATAAGCATAAACCGACGAAAAAGGCTATTTTCGTCGGCATGCCGACGAAAATAGCCGCCGAAAATAAATTCGACGAAAATATGCAACTATTTTAGTCGGTACCGACGTAAATTACTTATTTTCGTTGGCTTCCCCCAAGGCCGACGAAAATAGGTGCTCCAGCGGGGTATTTTCGTCGGACACGGAGGCCGACGAAAATATAGCGCTTTATTTTCGTCGGCTTCCACGTGTGTTGGAACTTGCTATCAGTCGCAAGAAAGCCAACAGGGGTGAACAGTGTGGACAGTAGGGTTACGTGTGAGATGGCAAATAGCTCTATTCACCAGGCCTCTCACGGGCACTGTGCGGGGGTATTTATAGGTACCTGAACGCCCAGCGCCTTGTGTTAAGGACGCATGTGCCCTCAGCTACCTAGGTTATCCCCAGAATATTCCCATAAAGCAGGGTTACAGACTGTAATTACAGGGATGCCTTTACAAATTAGGCCCGTAACACGCGGCGGCCACGCAGGGCCCGTTACAATGGGCCGGATCGCACGTGGGCCTCTGAGCTGGACGAGGCCGCACTGTGGGATGCCTTCGTCGCCGGTCTTCGTCTGGTGCCGATCAAGCGAAGGGTATCCCTGCCTGCTTTGTCTGTCAGAGCAGCGGCTAAGCAGCGGAGACTTCGAGCGAAGGGTGGCGTTTCTGCCTTCGCTCCAACATCTGCCCTCCGAGGGCCAGTTCGACAAAGTCACCTGGTGCCGAAGACGTCGCTAGATGGCGGAGACGCTGCCCTCTCTCGAAGTGGTTCCGTGGGGGTTTTTGATGTGACCGTTGATTGACCGCGTACTGTTGGATTGCGGGTTTCCCGAAGCGCCACGCTCTGTTGGATTGTGGGTTTCCCGAAGAGCCGCGCCCTGCCTATAAAAGGGGGCGGGGCCCGGCGCTTTTTGAACTTTACTTTCCGCGCTCCGCGAAAACCCTAGCCGCCCGCCGTCTTGCTGCTCGTCTGCCCGCCGTGCTCTTGTTCGCCGGAGATCTGGCGCGAGTGAAGCAGACTGCCCTCCGCCGCCGACGGTACGTAGCGATGCCGTCTTCCTCTTCTTCCGCTGCCGCTACGCCGCCGGCCGGTTCCTCGCCGCCGGCCGCCGCCTCGTCGGAGGAGACGCTGAGCAGTTTGATGCCGGAGGAGTTGCGCGCCGGCGATTCTATTGATTTCGGCGTGTCGCGAATGTCGTCGGCCCGCGTGGAGGATATGCAGCGGTTGGGCTACTTCGGCGGCGGAGTTGCCCGTGCCCCGGGGACGGAGAAAGTCCCCGAGCCGGAGGGCGAGTTGGTTGTTTTCGAGGCGTTTTTCGCCGCCGGTCTCCGCTTGCCTGCGCATCGGTTTGTTGGCGAAGTCCTGCGCAGGTTCAACGTGCAAATACATCAGCTGACGCCGAATGCCGTGGTGGCCCTGTCGAAGTATGTCTGGGCGACGACTTCGTACGGCGGACAGCCATCGGTCGAAGTTTTTGCAAAGCATTATTGTTTGCACTGGCAGAAGAGGATGATCGGGGACGAAGTTGCTCAGTTTGGGTCCTGCACATTCACGCCGAAGACCGGCAAGACCACGATGCCAGTGGTCGAGTTGGTCCCTTGCGCTCGCAACAAGTGGGGCAACTGGAATGAATTTTGGTTTTACGTTGCTGAGGGTACCGTCGAAGGCCACGAGGGACTTCCCGTGTCCGAGATGTGCTCTCATTTTTACTCGGCGTACCCTCCCTTTGAAGTGGCGGAGGATGATGTGGACGAAGGGGCCCTTCGGTGTGCCGCCGGCTAGAGCAGTGGGCGCGACTTGGTTGAAGAGTTTGTGGCATACGGGGTATGGCCCTTGGCGCATGGTTGGGCGTTGGGCAAAGTATGCCCTCGCTAGATGCCTTTCCGTGGTGGAGAGATGGTGCGGAGTCCCGCCTTCGCGCTAAATCTACGAAACCGTGATCCGGCCGCCTTTGTGCGTGAAGCTGAGGATGAGGCGGTGCGGCTTGTTGGGCGTTATGTGCCGAGGACCGAGGGCCAGCGCAGCTGGGAGATCCGCGGGTCGAATGACCGTTTGAATAGGGTCTTCGAATTGAACCAACTGCCATATGACGGCTATCCTGGTCAAGACGACGCGGACCGCCGGGGGAAGAAACCGGTGGTGGAGACTAAAGACGACTCTGCGCGGGCGGCCGCCCCATCCTCTAAGAAGAGGAAACTAGGTACTGCCATGGGAGGACTTGGGGTTTCTGATGGGTTTGCTAGAGAGTTGATGAGGACATGCGCGGCCCCGGGGGAAAGGATGTCTTCGCCCGAGCTCCGGGAGTCTTCGGCTCGGATGCTGAAGGTTACCGGGGGTTGCTGGCCTAGGAATGTTCCTATCCCCCGCGCGGCCAGCGGGGACGTTTTTACATCTCGCATGGTTCGCAAATGGAGAGTTTTTCCTTACGGGCGGAATATTGCTGCTGTTGTGTCGGCAGTGATGGACAAGGATCGCCAGGGGGCTGCACAAAAGCGGCAGGCGGCTCTCAGGATTGTTGAAGCCAGGCCCAAGAGGCAAAAGCGTGGGTCGGCGAAGGATGCGGCCCCCAGCGGAGGCAAGCCGCCACTGGCGGCGAAGTCAGGCGTCCCTGCATCTAGCAAGGCGCCAGAGGCAGCGGCGGGCGCCGGAGGCTCCAAACCGTCGAAGGCTGTGCCGCCGCTCAGCAGGGTGGCGGAGGCCGCGAAGGCGTCCCGAGCGTTGCCGTCGGCAGGCAAGCGTGTCGCCGACTTCACCACCGACATTTGTGTGGAGGACTATCTTGGTGGTAAGTCGCTGGCTTGAGTTGTTTTTTTTAATTCGTTGGTGCGTTGCAGGGTCGGACGAGAGCCAGCTTGCTATGGTTGCGCCTGCCGCGGCGATCGCGACGGCTGGCGTAGTGCCGAATACGAGGGGCGAGGCTCTTGGCTCCGGAGGCGAGGTGTCGGCCCTCGCGGTTGTCAGGGACGAGGCGGGCGCAGTGACCCGCCGGCTGAAGGGGGTGACGGAGGCGCTGAGTCAGGTCCGCTGAGCTATACTCTCTCCCCCCCCTTTTTTTTACGGGCAACGGCCTTACATGTGCTCTGCAGGTGGCTGACTTCGCCAGCCGTACTGCGTCGGGGGCCCTCACGGCATCTGTGTCTGCCGAAGTCGAGAGACTTCGGACGCAACATGCTGACGCTGTCCGTGAGAAATCAGCCTCTGACAGCAAGTGCCAAAAACTGACGGACAAGGTGGCCATGCTGGAGAGGGAGAAGGCTGACCTTCAGCGCCAACTGGCGGCGGAGAGGAGGGAGGCCAACGAGGCCATCGCCAAGGAGCAGGCTGCTCAGGCGGAGGCCAAAATGGCGCGGGCGGAGGGCAATCTTGCCAAGGAGCTCGCCGAACATCTGCAGGAGCGGCTCACCGCCCTGGAGAGCCGCGCGAAGGGGCCGAGGCCGCAGTGCGTGTGGAGGCAGAACGGACGCGCACACAGCTTATGGCTACATATCGTGAGCTGGGTGCGCAGACCGGTGACTTCGAGGTGCCGGACCGAGAGCCCGGGCTTCGCTGTCTGCAGTGGGTGCAGGAGGAGCTGCAGGAACTCCCCGCTGTCGTGGGGGGGTTTATGTCGTACGCCTCCCTGGTCACCTGCGAGGGGGCGATGAACGCGCTCTCCCGCGAAGGGTGCCGGCATTTCGAGGTCTTCGACCAGGCGGATGAAGATTTTGATCGAGATGTCTATAAGGTTGAAGACCTCGTGGTGAAGGATTCTGCCGGGGCCCTCTACGACCGGATGTGGGGTCCGCACTGTCGCGAGGTGGTCAGGGAGCGGGCGGAGACGACAATGGCTCAGGTAATATTTTCGTTTGTTTGGCGTTTGTTGGATGTGGGGTGTGCGTGTGTTTGCTGAATCTTGCGTGTTTTGTCTTAGGCGTTGCGTGGCGAGCGGGTGGACGACCTCGGGGCGCTGAACAGCGCGCTGCCTGACCCGGAGCCGACCCCTGCGGAGGCCGTGTCCGGGGTCGCCCTGGAGCCAACCCCGGAGACCGCGGCGACCGCGACGGCTGCCCCATCTGTTGCGGCCGGCGAAGACCTGCCCCCAAAGGTGGCCGAAGGCGCCCCTGATGCCCCCGCAGCTGCTGTGCCGAGTGCTGAAGATCCCGCGGCGGAGGCGGCAGAAATAACAGCGGAAGCGGCGGCAGAGCCAGCGGCGGAGGCTCCCGCAGCGTCAGGGCCTTCGCAGGTGGCATAGTGGGTGTAATAGGATTGGGGAATTTTGGATATGTTACTAAATTTTGGTTGCTGCGCAGGTTCAAGATTTTGGGCCTGCGCACGCAACCGCTACTGCTAAATTTTTGGCGGCTTCGACCGCGGAAGGTGGTAATGAATGTGGTGGATCTGGATCTGAATTTTCTGAGTTTTTTGATGTTGCTGATTCTGGGAGCTCGGTTGAGTGGACTGAGGAGTCGTCGGAGGAGGATTTGGACTATTTCGCGGCTTTGGATGTGGCTGCGGCGGAGACCTCGCCGCATGCTGCGGACGTGCAAGATGTGCCAGGTCCTAGCACCGGGCGCCGACGGCGAAGGGCGGTTGCAAAGCGTAGAGTTAGCACAGAGGAAAGGTCTCGGCTTCGTGTGAGTAGGGCTGGTCGGCAGGAACTGTTGTCTTTGCCGGCCGCTGCGAGTACAGGGGAAGGGGAACTGCGGAGTCTTTTTGCGGGTGAGGAGCTTAGGATAATGTTATTTAATTATAGGGAGATGGGAATTATTCCTAAGGTTGAGCCGATGTAGAGTGTGGCACCCTCGCGTGTATATGTGTTATTTAATTATAGGGAGATGGGAAGTTGTGTGCCCTCGCTTGCCTGTGCCTGCGGAGGCGTTGTGTACTTTGTCTGGTATGTTTTGTTATGCTGTGCTGGTGTGGTTATAGTCGGTCTCAACACGAACGGTTTGATGCTGTCGTTTCTGCTTTTGTTGTACTAGTTCGGCTGCGCCTTTTAGGCGGCTTCTGCGTGGATAGTCTTCGCGGTAGACTTCGGGTTTTTTCGCACTTGTTGTGCTATTCCGGCTGCACCCTTAGGCGACTTCTGCGCGGATAGTCTTCGCGATAGACTTCGTGTTTGTCGCACTTGTTGTGCTAGTCCGGCTGCACCCTTAGGCGACTTCTGCGCGGATAGTCTTCGCGATAGACTTTGTGTTTGTCGCACTTGTTGTGCTAGTCCGGCTGCACCCTTAGGCGACTTCTGCGCGGATAGTCTTCGCGATAGACTTCGTGTTTGTCGCACTTGTTGTGCTAGTCCGGCTGCACCCTTAGGCGACTTCTGCGCGGATAGTCTTCGCGATAGACCTCGTGTTTTTTCGCACTTGTTGTGCTAGTCCGACTGCACCCTTAGGCGACTTCTGCGCGGATAGTCTTCGCGATAGACTTCGTGTTTTTTCGCACTTGTTGTGCTAGTCCGGCTGCACCCTTAGGCGACTTCTGCGCGGATTTGTCGCACGCGAGGGTGGCTAGCGCTTAGCCTCGCGGTGACCTCGAATTGGTCGAATGTCGAAGACCGTCGTCGCGGTCTTTTTTCGACGCATGTTTTTGCGGGGGATTTTTCACACATATATTACATGGCTCCGCCTCGTTAAAAACCTCACCCCCCGGGAGGAAAAGAGTGCGGGCCGGTACAAGATTGTTTTTGGCGAATTACAAGGGCGAAGTCAGCCCTAATGAGTCAAACAAAAAATTTGCGAAGGTTGTCGACGTTCCAGGAGTGCTCCAGGTCCTCGCCGTTTGGCGTTGTGAGCCTGTAAGCGCTGGGGGAAGCTTTTGTCTTGACTATAAAGGGGCCCTCCCACTTGGGCTCCAGCTTGCCCCTGGACTCCGTCCGAGCTGTTCGGACGAGTACGAGGTCCCCCTCGCTGAACTCCCTCGGGATGACTGCGTGGTCACGCCATGCTTTGGTCTGGGCTTGGTACTTGTTTAGGGCCTATAGGGCGAAGACCCGGTCTCCGTCAATGAGATCTTTTGAAGTTGGCTCGTCCACGTCGGGGACGGCTGACGAAACTGTACGCAGGGACCCATGCTTTATTTCTTGCGGGGTCATGGCCTCCGATCCGTATAGAAGGCGGAAAGGAGTGAACCCAGTCGCCCTGCACTCAGTTGTGTTTAGCGCCCAGACTACCTCCGGTAACAATTCGGTCCATCTGCCTTTTTTTTCATCGAGGAGCATCTTCTTAACAGCTGTGAAGATTTTCCCATTGGCGCGCTCCACGACCCCGTTGGATTGCGGATGATAGACTGAAGCGAAGGCAAGCTTGGTGCCGATGGAGAAACAAAAATCCTTGAAATCTTGGCTGTCAAACTGCTTGCCGTTGTCAACTGTTAGCTCGGACGGTACTCCGAAGCGGCAAACAATGTTTTGCCAGAAGAATTTCTGGGCAGTCTTTGATGTTATTGTAGAAACAGCCCTCGCTTCGATCCATTTGGTGAAGTATTCGACGGCTACGAAGGCGAACTTGAGGTTCCCCTGAGCGGTGGGCAGGGGCCCGACGATGTCCAGGCCCCAGCGCTGGAGAGGCCATGTATGGGCAATCAGCTTTGTATACTGCGAGGGGCTGCCTGACCGAGGAGAAAACTTCTGGCAGGCTTCGCAGGACCTTGTGACCCGATTTGCGGCGCAGATCATTGCGGGCCAGTAAAACCCTTGGCGGATCACCTTGGCAGCTAGGGCCCTTGGCCCTGCGTGCGAACCGCACGTGCCACTGTGGACTTCACGTAGAATCTGCATGCCTTCGGTTTCGGTGACGCACTTAAGCATGGGCTGACTGACCCCTTTCTTGTAGAGTTGGCCCTCAATCAGTGCGAAGTCCCGGCTTCGATGTCTGAGGCGCTTGGCCTCACTGACGTCGGTTGGATGATAGTACCCCTGTAGGAACAGGGTTATTGGTGCCCGCCAGTCTTCGGTCATGATTAGGTTGACTATGCGGTGGCCCTCGCTGTCATTGGTTATTTGGAGCCCTTCGGGGCTCCGGACGGCTGGCGTGCCGATGGTGTGAAAGAACACGTCGGAGGGCAAGGGCTTGCCCCTGGCGGCAGCCTTGGCCAGTGCATCGGCCTCCTCGTTCTTGGCCCTATCCACATGCTGCAAGGTGAATCCCTTGAACTGTCTCTCGAGACTTCGGATGGCCGCGAGGTATTGCATGAGCGCGGGGTCTTTTGCTGCATAGTCCTTCTCGACCTAGCCGGCAACTATCTTGGAGTCTGTTTTGATGATACATGTGGTGACTCCGAGGGCCCTTAGCTTGCGGAAGCCCAGGATAACCGCTTCATACTCTGCTATATTGTTTGTGCATCTGTCGGATTCCAGAGCGAAGCTGAGGCGTGCTACATATCTGTGTTTGACTCCGGTTGGTGAGGTGACGACTGCAGCGACGCCTGCCCCCGCATGGCACCATGCGCCGTCGCAATGGATGGTCCAAACCTTCTCTGTGGACGGGTCCAGCTGTGTTATTGGCCCAGTCCAGTCGACGACGAAGTCTGCCAGGACTTGTGACTTGATGGCTGTCCTGGGCTCAAAGCTGATGTGGTAGCCGGAGAGTTCGGCTGCCCACTTGGCAATCCTCACCGATGCCTCCGGGTTTCTGAATAGTTCGCCGAGCCCCTTGTCTGAGGTGACTCGGACCTTGAATGCTTCAAAGTAATGGCGCAGTTTGCGCGAAGACATAACAACTGCGTAGGCGATCTTCTCCAGCTCTGTCATGTTGCATTTGGACGGTGTCAGGACCTCGGAGACATAGTAAACAGGGCACTGTCTGACCGCGCCCTCAACTGTCTGCTCCTGCACTAGTGCCGCGCTGACCGCGTGCGGCGAAGCCGTGACATAGAGCAATAGGGGGAGCGAGGAGTCGGGGCTCGTGAGGATGGCCAGCTCCGACAGGTACTGTTTTAGTGAGGCGAAGGCCGCTGCTTGCTCCGGTCCCCAGGCGAAGTCTTTTGCACCGCGGAGTGTTTTGAGGAAGGGGAGACTTCGCTCAGCGGACCTGGAGATGAATCTGTTGAGAGCGGCCAATCTGCCTGTCAGACGCTGGACGTCCCTGGCGGACTGCGGAGGCGACATGTCGACGATGGCCTGGATCTTGGTTGGGTTGGCCTCGATGCCGCGGTGTGACACCAGGTAGCCCAATATCTTGCCCTGGCGAACACCGAAGACGCACTTTTCCGGGTTTAGGCGGAGTCGTGCATCTCGCATGTTCGCGAATGTCTCGGCGAGGTCGGCAAGATGGTCCTCCTTATTCTTGCTGGCGACGACGATGTCGTCCACATATGTAAATATGTTTCTACCAACCTGCCCTTCGAGTACTGTTTTGGTGAGTCTGGAGAAGGTGGACCCGGCATTCTTGAGTCCCTCTGGCATTCTGATGAAGCAATAAGTGCCGAAGGGTGTTATAAAGCTGGTGCTAGCCTTGTCTTCCTCCTTCATGTATATCTGGTGATAGCCAGAGAAGCAGTCGAGGAGTGACATGACCTCGCATCCGGCCGCGCTATCGACTATTTTGTCGATCCGCGGCAACGGGAAATTGTCCTTTGGGCAGGCCTTATTGAGACTGGTGAAGTCTATGCACATTCGCCATTTCCCGCTTTTTTTCTGCACCATTACGACATTGGAGAGCCACGTGGGGTAAGCCACTGGCTCGATGAATTTAGCTTCTAGGAGGCGGTGCACCTCCGCCTTGGCGGCCTCTGTCTTTTCGTCGGACATTTTGCGAAGCCTTTGCTTTTTTGGTCGCACCGAAGGGTCAATTCCCAAGCTGTGCTCAATTATGGATCGGCTGACTCCGACCAGGTCGAGGGCGGACCAGGCGAAGACATCTTTATTCTTGGTCAGGCAGCAGAGAAGCTTCTCTTCTTCATGTGAGGTAAGGTCTTCGCTGACAGTGACTGTCTGCTTGGGCATGGCCTGATCGAGGGGGACAGTCTTGGTCCCGTCTTGGCTCTGCAACTGTGCCTTGTCATGCAGCTTATCGGTTGGGCTGGCGGGCGCAGGGACCTCGCACTGGGTCGTGAGACAGTGCACGTTCCTCTGACCAGGCACGAAGTCCCGCTCTATGTTGCGCGCCGTCTGCTGGTTGTCGTAGATCGTAATAGCGCCTAGCGGACCTGGTATCTTCATACATAGGTACAGTCCGTGGATGGTAGCTTCGAACTTATTGATGGAGCCCCGGCCCATGATGGCGTTGTATGGATATACCATGTCGACAATGTCGAAGGTTACTTGCTCGCTTCGGGCATTGGGTGCTACACCGAAGGAGAGGGGCAACTCTATTTTGCCAACGGGAAAGGTGTCCTTGCCGCCGAAGCCATACAACGGGTTGTCCGAAGGCTTGAGCAGGCTGTGGCTTATACCCATGCGGTCGAAGGCGTGGAGGAAGATGATGTCCGCCTGACTGCCGTTGTCGACTAGGACTTTGTGTAAGTCCCAGCCTGCCATGCTGCAATTGATGACCATGGCGTCGATGTGGGGGGCGCTGCGCAGGTCGACGTCTCGTGCGTCGAAGGTTAGCGGTTATGTGGGACCACTTTGTCTGCACGACTGGGCCAGTGACGGCGACATGGTTGATGCTGTGGTAGTGGTCCCGCTTCTGCCGCTTGGTGTCGAAGTCAGTGCTTGACCCCCCTGTTATCATGTGAATGACTCCACGATATGGTTGATCGGCGAAGTCTTCCTGCTTTGGGGCATGGGGGATGTTTTGATGTTGCTGGTGTGGAGGTGGGGGTGGAGGAGGTACGATTTGTACTTCCTGATGGTGTTGGTAAGCGTGGTGCGGTGGATGCGGAGCGGGGGCGTGGATATATGGTGGAGGGGGTTGCTGGTAGTTGTGCGCGACAATTCTGGGGTTGTCGGCTGGCTGCGCCCGTGCCATTCTATCTCTGGTGGCCTTCGTTTCGGGGCAGTCTTTGGTTTGGTGGGCGCAGTCTTCGCCGTGAAAAAGGCAGTAGAATCGGTGCGGCGGCTGTGCGCGCCCTCGGCCCCTGCCACGAGTTCCATTTCCGCGGCCTTGGGGGGGATATTCCTGGCGGCGAGGGGGGTCAGCAGCGGGATGCTGGTTGGCGATGTTGTGCACTTGCTGCTGACTGCGGCCGTCTCGACCGGAGTCTGGCTGCGGAGTCCTCGTCCATGTGCGGCTGGACTGCGGGGCATCTTTGGGCTTCCGCTGTGACTCAACCTTGCGCTGGTGGAGCTCTTCGAATTTGGCATATTTTTCAAAGAGCTGATATAGCTCCTGGAGGTTTTTGGGTGGATCTCTGATACAATGACTGTAGAGGACGCCGGCACGAAGGCCACTGATGGCGTAGTGGATAGCGATCTGATCATCGACGGAGGGCAGCTGTGACTTGAGTGTTAAGAATTTGCGGTAATACTCCCGCAGAGTCTCCTTTTCCAGCTGCTTGCAAAGCGAGAGCTCGGCCAAGGCGTCGGTGTCTGGGCGGTACCCTTGGAAGTTGAGCAGGAACTTGTCCCTGAGACTTCTCCATGAATCAATGGACAGCGGAGGCAATCTGGTGAACCAGGTGAGTGCTGGGCCCTCTAGGGCGATGATGAAAGACTTCGCCATTGTGGCGTCGTCCCCTCCGGCGGATGCAACGGCGACCTGATAACTCATTATGTATTGCGCCGGGTCGGTGCTGCCGTTGTACTTGGGATAGGTCCCTGCTCGGAAGTTAGCTGGCCAAAGCGTCACTTGCAGGTGTGGCGCCAGGGGACTTCGCTCGTCGAGGTAGTTGACCCCTTGGAATGGCGCGCCGTGCTGGAAGGTGTAGTCATGCTGGGGGAAACGCGGGTTCTCCGGCTGCGCTCGGTGTTGCAGGGGTGGGCCATGCTGCAGGGCGAGGTGGCCTTCGCGCGTGTCTTCCGGTTGCACGCGCTGCTGGAGGGGCAGCTCTTGGTGTAGACCGAGGTGGCCTTCGCGCTGCATCAGCGCGATCTCGCGCTCGAGGTCCTGGGCCTTCTGCTCCTCGTCGCGTATCATTTGCCGCACCTTGGCTAGTGCGGACACACGCTGGCGCTTGGCCTCCAGTATCCCTTTCTGCCTCTGGAGATTGCGGTTCTTGAGGCGCAGGGCGCGCAGCTGTAGCTGTTCTTCTGTTGAGACGCCGAGGACCTCGCCGTCCTCGGTGAGATCCGCGCCTTCCAGTGGGGCGAAGCCTGGGGGCGGCTGCGATTGTCCTTCGGGCCCGCAGGTGCGGAAGGTGTCGTCTTCGCAGGTGCGGGGGACATTGTCTTCAGTGGGCTCTTGGTGGGTGGATTGGGTGAGGGCGAGGGCCTTGCCCTTTCTTGCGGCGAGCAGTGCTGCCTTCGCAGCCTCGTCAGCCTTCGGGTTAGCTCTCTTGGGTGCCATCGCGGGTGGTTTTGTCGTAGCACGAACGGTGGGCGCCAAATGTTGGAACTTGCTATCAGTCGCAAGAAAGCCAACAGGGGTGAACAGTGTGGACAGTAGGGTTACGCGTGAGATGGCAAATAGCTCTATTCACCAGGCCTCTCACGGGCACTGTGCGGGGGTATTTATAGGTACCTGAACGCCCAGCGCCTTGTGTTAAGGACGCATGTGCCCTCAGCTACCTAGGTTATCCCCAGAATATTCCCATAAAGCAGGGTTACAGACTGTAATTACAGGGATGCCTTTACAAATTAGGCCCGTAACACGCGGCGGCCACGCAGGGCCCGTTACAATGGGCCGGATCGCACGTGGGCCTCTGAGCTGGACGAGGCCGCACTGTGGGATGCCTTCGTCGCCGGTCTTCGTCTGGTGCCGATCAAGCGAAGGGTATCCATGCCTGCTTTGTCTGTCAGAGCAGCGGCTAAGCAGCGGAGACTTCGAGCGAAGGGTGGCGTTTCTGCCTTCGCTCCAACAACGTGCCCATGAAAATAGCTGGCCCGGAGCTATTTTTGTCGGCCAGCCCTAGGCCGACGAAAATAGGTGTCTGGCCATGAATTTTCGTCGGCCTCCGTGCAGGCTGACGAAAATTCATGGTACCCCCCAAAACAGATTTTTCTGCACCTTTTAATTCCCAGCAAAATACACATACACAATAAACAGTTTCAATACAGAATTCACAAATCACATTCACAATCAATACCATAATTGTTTCAAACCACAATCACATCCATAATAAAGTCCATACATAGTCCATACATAGTCCATAACAAGTGCACATAAAAGAAACTCACTCACGGTAAGTCTCACTCCTGCGGGCTGTGGGAGTTTTGGCCACTCCCTCCTCCGCCACCAGGAAGGTGGCCACTCCCTCCGGAACCATGGACGAGGTAGTCTTGGACGTTGACAGCACCCTCTGATCCCTAAGCATGTGACACTGAACCCTGCAATTCATCAATCATTCAAATAAGGTTGTGTTTTGCTATCCCTATACCTATACATTGCTATGTTTGGTCACTATTTGTATAAAACTAAACATGGAACGTCACCTGTGATCCAATGTGCTAAGGAGGCTGTGCATGCATCCACGGGTAGTGTTGTGCTGGCCACCCCTGAGGTGGTGGCACCCACCCCAGCGGTGGCGGTGCCATCCACGCTTGAAGTGGCTAAGAGCCCGGCGGTGGCTGGGAGACCGGTGGCACCCAACCCGGGGCTGGCTGCGATCCCTGGGGTGGTGGAGCTGTCCAAGTGCCTGGAGGCGCCTGCGTCCACCCAACACCGGTCCATAGTGGCTGCGACACTGGAACTAGATGAGATCCCTGGGGCGGTGGCGTAAACGGCTGCAACTCTGGAGCTTGTCTTGGCCACTGTCCCCACCTTGTGTCTGCGAGCCATTTTTGATAATAAAAAAAGAGTTGCTATGGAATTGAAGTGTTCAGATAGTGTTACCTGGGGAGGGCGAAAAGCGGGCAAGTTCATATCAGGGCCGAGTCGAGAAGTCATTTCCTGCAAATGGTTGAAACGCTAGAATCGCAACATTATACTTTGAATTCAATGACACGTGATGAGATAGACAAATTACCTGAAAATAAGAAGTCATATACTACGTTAGCTGTCTGACTTGCTCCTGCGCTGCTCGAGCCTGCTGCTGTGCTGCTCGAGCCTGCTCCTGTGCTGCCCGAGTCTCCTCCTCTAGCTGAGCCTCTCGAGCAGACCTGGAGGAGCGAGAACTCCCTACCGAAGACGATGCCTTCCCTTGACCTATTGTCCTGTTATACTCCACAACGCCGGTGCCAAAGGCAAACCTGCATGATACACATAGTTGAGCCATTAAGTGGACACATTCTTGTTAATGAAATTGTCGAATCAAACACAAACACCTCACCTGCCATGCTTTCTACCCCCACCACTGTGGTACAACGCTGAGGCATCTAAGTCCGAATGCATCCAGTCGAAGTCAGGCCCATGGCGTTGAGTCATTTCCTCCCCATATGCATTCTGCAAAGAAAGTTGGAGTTGGAGTTAGACACAAAACATGCAATTTAATTCGTAAATACAAACTTGTTTACCATTTTCTCCCTTGCCGCCTCGCTGCATAGCACATTAGGGTTCGCCAGATCAGGGCCACGGTGACCACGGACGTAAACCTCCATAAAACCTGGAGCAACTCCACTTTCAGCTTCCTGCATGAAAAAGAAGAGTTAAACCATAGAATTTTCATAGATGTAACATACAAGTTTGATTTATATACTTACCATGCGGCGTGCGGTACCAAGGTGTCCATCGGCGCTGTACCTGTGCCCCGGTCCTTCAAGGCCACGGTTGGCACGATGCTTCTGGGACTCTGCAATCCACTCAGGCGACGCCCATCTCTTAGCCAACCACCTCCAGGCTTCCATGTCCTTCGCAAGCCAATCCACAACGCTCTCCAGGTACTGCTCCTTTTGATTTGCTCATGTTCTGCCCCTTTATCTTCTTGTAGTAGTAGTAGTTGACGGCCGCGATGCGCTCATTGTACATGGCATCCTTGATGACCTTATCAGCGCACTTCCGAAAGTGCCTCTTCACACGTGCCCACTAAGCCTGATCCTCCTCATTCTCCAATTGGAACCTCTCCTACATATCAACGGAGATGTTAAGTTAAAGTAAGATTATGAGAAGCAATAATTCAGTGAATTGCTTATATACGAAAGTAAACTCACCCAGAACTCGTCCCACACAGCCACCTGACAAGTCCTTCGTCTTTGTTCCGATGTTCCCCCTCCGCTACTGCTTTCCCCTGGCTCCCCTGGCTGGACATAGTCCTTCAGACCCCAGTCAGCCCACTGCATAGCCGCGAACCTCTCGCCATTGAGCTCCACCATGCCAGGGTAGTAGAAGCGACAAAGGCTACCCAACACCACGTTCACCTTGGGACGTCTGCCTGTACCATCCCAAGTCAAGTCTTCCCATGACCTACAAACATTAATAAAACAAGTAAACCAGTGCAATCATGTTCACATTAAAAAATTAACACAACAGAAATAAGTCCCACCATTCTCCATGCGGCCGAATGAGCCTCCTCTCGATAGGTCTCGGACCAAGCGCATTGCTCTTCTTATACCTAAGTATACAAGTCAATTCAATATGATGAAATGATTAAAAACTAATATGCATAAGTAACTTGAATTATTATGAAATAAAAATCAACATTAATTAATAATACCTGAAGGACGTAGAAAAAGAACCATCCGACGCATCGCCCGCGCCGCCTACCCCCATAGGGTCAACCTCCTCATCCTGCACATGAGCCTCCTGCTCACCCTCCTCACCCTGCACATGAGCATCCTGCTGAGGAGCCTCCTGCTCACCCTCCTCACCCTGCACAGCCTGCTGTGACTCTAGACAGTCGAGAAGCTGCTGCTACCTCTGTCGGCTCTGTGAGGTGCCCTGAAAAAGCCCACTGCCCGAGCTGTCCTCGCTGGTCGCTCTGCCCCCACTCCTCCTCGATCTCCTATGCTTGAACATGTTCAACTGTAGATAAATTAATGTCAAACCACAGTATATGAAACAAATAATATGAAAATTAGTAATGTGAAAATTGCAATACATAGCTTAATTGATTAACTAAAAGAAACATACTAATCAAAAGTCATCCACATCCGATGATGCTTCTTCGGCTCGTTGTTTATTCATACGCTCTTGATTTCGTTGGATTCTTACTGATCTTCTAACAACGATAGGTCGTTTGCGCTTTGAGCTAGGTTCTTCAATTAAGTCGCTTGAATTGCTACAAAGATTTTCAAGGCCTTCTCCATTGGTCACATGGAATCGGTGAGCTATGTCCTGATTCGATGCCGCTTCTGGTTGAAAAACATCATCATCGTTGTCCCTGCTCATACTCATGTAGTCAGCACTCTTAGGAGCGAAGACTTGTGGGTTGACTTTGATTGCAACCCACCAAGCCCTAAGGCTTGGGTGAGGATATGGCAGGTAGTACACCTGTTTTGCCTGATTTGCAAGGACAACATCGCTCATACTGCTCGGAATCCTAGATCTATGCTTCACCTCGACATTACCATACTTGTCGACACGAGTCCCACTATGAGCATCAAACCAGTCGCACTCGAAAAACACGACTTTAAGTTCCTTGGGGCCATCAAAAATCAACTCTACAATGTTTTGAAGAACATCGTAATAGTCCACTACTTTGTCATCGTCAACATATGAACTTGCCAACACACCACTATTGGTGGTGGCTGCCAATGGTCGACTCTTCTCCAATTTCGTGGTTCAGAAGCGATATCCATTTACATCATAGCGAGTATAGTTCCTGACGGACACAAAGGTATGTGCCATTTGCTGCAAGTCCGGGTGCACAGAGTTTTTGGAAACCTATACAAGGAATTAGTATATGCATTATATCTTCCATGTCCAAAATTCAAAGATTAAGTATGGACAATGAGAGAACGACAATTACTAACATAATTACGAAACCACTGCATGAAGTTTGGGCCACCTTTCAACCCATCACGTCGAAGATTTTCTAATTGGATGGCCGTAGGTTTACTAGTAGATTTCCAACATTCTTCATCAAACATGTTGGACATATTAGAAACATGGAGATTACACACTATAGAAATTGTGAGATGAGAAAATGGACGTAACTATGAGGAAAACTTACTCGAACGCCTCCTGTGTGCCGTCAATATTGCTATACATATATAGCATTAGCGTGTTCAAATCTGATGCTTCAATGTGACGTACACTCCCGTTTCCAACTGCTTTACCCGGATTTGCAAAAATCTGAAGGGTGCTTTGGGGTGATTCATTTTCGACATGAAGTCACATTGAAGGCGCAAACACATTGTTGGCTCGAGCGAAATACCTGGTTGAGAATTGAGATATCTCCTTAAAGGCAAAAGCCTCAGCAATACACCCTTCGACTCTAGCCTTGTTGCGAACAGACGCCCTGAGCTTTTTCAATGCCCTTTCTATAAGATACATCCACCTGAATTGCACTGGTCCGCCTACCAAAGCTTCCCAAGCCAAATGCACAATTAGATGTTGCATCACATTGAAGAATCCTGGTGGGAAAACCTTTTCAAATTTACAAATAAGAATTGGAATTTCTTTCTCAAATTTCTGCATCAACCTCTTTGATACCGTCTTTGCGCATACTTCCCTATAGAAGTAACTCAGCTCTGCAAATATGCTCCAAAGCTCATCCTTAAAATAGCCTCGAAACATCACGGGCATCAGCCATTCCCATAATAATATGGTAGTCATTGCTTTTCAAATCGATCAATTTACCGGTCTTCAGATTGACTGCCCGTTTCAGATTTGCCGCATATCGATCTGGAAATTTCAGATTCTTCAACCACTTAAATATTTCTTTCCTTTCATCTGGCTTGAGGCAATAATCAGCTCGCGGCCTACTCTCATGCCCTTTATCGCTTACTTTCAACTCGAGCATCGGCCTCTTACAAATTTCAGCCATGTCTTTTCTTGCCTTCATATTATCTTTCGTTTTATCAGTCACATCGAAACATGTGCTTATGATGCTTTCAGCAACGTTACGCTCTTGGTGCATCAAGTCTATGTTGTACGGCATGATCAAAGCTTTTGCATACAGAAGCTCCCATATTGATGAAATATGGGTCTAGTTGTGGTCCTCCCCGTAGCCTTGGAACCTATCATTTTCTCCTGGCTTCAGACGAGCATGCCATGCCATTATCTGCGGTGCAGTTTGCCTCTTTGGTGGCCCCTTTCTGATTTTGGCTCCACTTCTGAATGCAGTAAGTGAACTCCTGAAATCATGCTTGAATGGAGTCCAACGTCGATGAGCATCAAAGAATGACACTTTCCCACCATGCTTCAATCGAATGCATCCGTATCATTCATACATATGGGACAGCACAACCGACCATGAACACATTATCCAGACCAATCTCCATACGCCAGCAGATCATGCACTGACCACAAATAAGCAGCACGCATGGTAAACTCCTTTTTAGTATGGCTGTCTTAAGCCTTCACACCTCTCCACAATTGTTTTAGCTCTTCAATTAAAGGGCGAACAAACATATTCAGCTTTGGCCCTGGATGCTCGGGGCCTGGGATGACTAGTGCAAGGAACATGAAATCTTCTTTATTGACCAACTCAGGAGGAAGATTATATGGCACAATGAAGACAGGCCAACACGAGTAAGGGCTTGCACTACTATTGAACGGTGTGAATCCATCCGTCGATAGACCAAGCCGTACACTCCTAGGGTCGTTTGCAAATTCGGGATCAAACTCATCAAGTGCCTTCCATGCATCACCGTCCGACGGATGGACCATTGTGTCTGGATCAGTGACGAGACGTACACCATTCTTTGGCCACGTCATATGCAGAGCTATTTCCTTGTTGAGGAACAACCTTGAAAGCCAAGGAATGATGGGCAACCGATGAAGTTGCTTAGCTGCGACCTTCGTAACTACCAATTCACCCTCATCATTTGTCACCTCGACATATCTAGAAGCTTCGCAATGCTTACAACAGTCCAGCTTGTCATCCTCCTCAAAGAATAGCATGCAACTATTGGGACACACGTTGATCTTCTCATATGTCATCCCAAGACCAGCCAACATCTTCTTTGCGAAGTACATATTCTTTGGCAACTTATGATTCTCCGGGAGAACCTCACCCATCAGTTGGACGATGTTGTTGTAAGCACTATTTGAAATGTTGTGCTTCGAATTTATCGCCATTAGTCTTGTGAGAGTCCCAAGAACTGACATCTGAGTGTGCTCATGCAGTCTCTCTTCTCCCCCGGTGAGCAGCCGGAAGAATTCCTGAGCATCGCGTGGAAGCTGCCCCAGCTCCTCAGCGTTCATTTCAACCTCCCTACCAAGATCATGCAACATGTCGTCCATCCTATCATGATCGTCATCAAGTTCCACCTCCACGTCAACATGTCCAATAGACTCTCCATGCCGGTACCATACAAGGTAGTTCGGCATAAACCCACTTTTGCAAAGGTGTTTCTCCATTTCTTCCTTCTTCTGAGGCCACTTGTTCTCGCAGCGATTGCAAGGACACTTCACTAGACGACCAGTTGCATCATTGAAAGCGTGCTCAAGAAAAGCCTTTGTTACAACCATCCATTCATTCGAATGTGCCCCATCCTTTCTCCACCCGTCATACATCACCCTCCGATCACCGTCCATTTCAAAGGCTAAACAAAAGACAAAGAACATCAACGATCGTCCGTGGCTTAGGTGAACTCCCTATTAGGTAAAGGCCCTAAACCCACCCAAGAGTGTAGGCCGATGCTTGTGATTTGTGACGTGTAGCCTACGATTGCCACGAAATTTTGGCAGCATAACCCCAAGTTATACTAATATGCAAAGAGCCGACGAAAATAAACATACTAATATGTATTTTTGTCGGCTTTCAACAAAAAGCCGAAGAAAATAAACATACTAATATGCAAAACGTCAATTTATACTTACAATACTTTTGATGATGAAGCTGGTCACAAACAAAACGAAGGATATATGCATAGTCTTTTTTAAATAAGATGAATGATCAAATATTGTGATTAAAATCAATAGCGACAAGTAATTTGAAACGAAGGAAGTAACAAACAAAATAAGCTATACTTATATACTTTATTAACAAGACAAATGATCACGCATTGTATCAAAAAGTTAATGGTAACTGATATTTCAAAATAAAAGTTGTACGTACTACTGTCACACTGCACTTAGATTTTGTTTGGACAGAAGAGTATTTGAGTTGAATGACGGGGATTAAGTCTAAAATGATCGAATTTCTCGTCCAACCTCTCCCATTCCACTTCAATGGGCTACTATCCAAACAAGTTCTTAGGTATCGGCACAAGAAAAATAAACCATTCAAATAAAATTACTGTTCTATTATTGGATCTGATACCTGGTTGTCCAAACATACATTTTTCATGCAGAAAAAGAATGACACAAGACAAGCAAGCAAGCACGGAACAAGATCCTCTTGACTAATGACCACTCCCGGCAGCAATTATACTTGCCTGATGGCGAATGCTCCCTACTGCGACCTCGGGGCCTCGGAGCAGCGCGAGGGCACTGCGCGGCCGCGTCGTGGCGCCTCAGGCGGCCGGCAATAGCGCGGGGCGGCCTCGGGCCGGGTGGGCTGGGCACCGCCAAGGCCTCGGGGCGGGCGGGCAGGGCACCGCCAAGGCCTCGGGGCGGGTGGGGCGGCCGGCGATGGCGCGGCGCGCCTCGGCGGCAGGCGTGTGGGCGGCGGCAGGCGTGTGGGAGGCCTTCGCGGCGCGGCGCAGGGCGGGCGTGTGGGCGGCGACGCGACTAGGGGCGGCGACGCGGCGAGGGGCGCGCGGGGCGCCTCGGACGGCGGGCGGCGGCGCGGTGAGGGGCGGCGCGTGCGGGCGGCAGCGCGGTGAGGGGCGGGCGCGCGTGCAGCGAGGGGCGACGCGGCAAGGGGCGGGCGCGCGTGCGGGCGGCGGCGCGGCGGGGGACCGGCAAAGGGGGATTCAAATCGAGCGACCGGGGGAGGGGATTTAGGGGGCCCGGTCGCTTTATTTTCGTGGGTCGAGCCCTTGGCCGACGAAAATATTCCATATGTTCGTCAGTTAAGAGGCCGACGAAAATAATTGCCGTATTTCCGTGGGCCGACTGACGAAAATATTCCGGCCCACAAAAATTTATGCGTTTCCTGTAGTGAGAATAGCACAAGCAGTTGAAATGGCACATGCTATCAATGCGAGTCCCTATTTATATGCCCAATGCATCACAATTTGGTGGGCCCTACATGTCATTGACTTTCATTATTCTAGCGAAGAGAAGGTGTTTTTTTGGACCTTCGTCTAAAGGCCTTCGTTCACGTCGCAGACTGAATTTGTTAACATAGAAACAAATTAATACTGCGAGAGGCTACTGTTGGGGGCCTTCCTCTTCCGAAGGTCCTAAAAACGGGACTAACATGTTTTTCAGTCTAACATAAACTGATACAGGAAGCTTCGACTTTGGGATGAAAGCATGCGTGATATGGAGATACAACCCGAGAGCAGGATGAACGGGCGTCGAAGTTGTGGCCGAAGAAGCTTCAGCTTAGCACAATGACGAAGGTGGAAGATGGAACCGACCTAAAGTAGAAAAGACTATCTAACCCTTGATAGCTTGCCTCATTATTAACGGTAGAAGTCAAGGACATGAATGTAATTTTGTCCGGGCTACGTCTCGTGCCTATAAATAGATGAACAGTAACACCGTACTGCTCACGCTAGTCTGGAATCACTCTTGCGTCACTCGCATCTTTACCTTCTGACGGGCCGAAGGTATTAATGTAACGTGAATATTATGAATATTTACTCATGAAGAAGAAGAAGAATATAAATGATTTATTGATATTCCATTATTATTTATATTCTTTTATATTTCTTATATATTCATTTATACTTGTTTGCTGAGATGATGAAGGTATGCCCTTCATGACCTTCGTCTGAAAATCATTATGTCCCAAGGGAAATAATGCTTCGAAGGACGAAGATCTCTAATCATTAACAATTGTGTTACTTTGTTCTTGATGAATAGCATTTGAGAACAAGGATCAACATTCCCTTTGAAATTCGTTGAACTGGAACTTTGCGCATACCTTGATGCTTCGTTGCTGGCATACCAGGCGATTTGGAGAACAGCGACAACCACAACGCGGGAAGGTGCCTAGTATTGGCGTGAAAGGGGGGAAACCACGCGGGGAACAGAAACATTCTTCGATTGAGAGCTCGCGCGGTGGTAGAACTTTGCGCCGTGTACGAGTTGTTTTTCGCGTGCGGTAGTTTTAGGATGATAGATACATTTCTGTTGGAGATGTATTTTTATATTTTTTTTCTAAAACAAGGATTGGGACAAGGGTTTTAAGGATATCTTGGAGATGCTCTAACTCTTTTGCATTGGGACGTCTGCCCCTCCCCACAAGACTCTTGAGTAGCCCTAGGGAGCGTGTCTTGTGTGGGCTTCTATGGTCCTGTTTGATTTAGCTTCAGGTATGATTCTAGCCGTCAGAATCAGCTTTTGACAGTCAAACGTTTTGTTTTTTTTCTAATTGTTGTGATAATTGTGTTGGGCACCAACATGGCCGGGCGGACGGTCCGCGGTCCGGACAGTCCATACTGGTGTCGTGGACGGTCCGCGCGCGAGCAGAATCAATTAGGATTCTGCGTTTCTTGCGGGATTTGTTAGCTAAAACCGCGGAATTAGCTCAGGAGATGGATTGTAACGGGTCCATACCTCCCCCTCTATACATATAGAGGACTACGGCCTATTGGAGATTAACAATCGAATCAATAATCAATTACATCTCATTTTTACCTTATGCATTAGGAGTAGTTCTAGTTTAACCCTAGTTTAGCCTTTCTCTACCTCAAATCTTCACCTCTCATCGGCTCTATGTCGATTAGGGGTGTCTTGGGTGGCCTACCAATCCCAAGACAAAGCCTAAGATCTCTCCTCCCCGACGGGGCCCTCCTAGGAGCGAGATCCAGGCGCTGTCGGCGAACTCCGCCGCCCCTGCGCACGCGTGAACTGTTCGGCCACCAGGCGTGGACCGTCCGGCTCGTAAGGCAGGACCCTCGTCCCTGCGCCAGGTCGCGACCTCTGGCCTCTGGCCGTGGACCATCCGCGCCTCTGCAGAGAGCACCACCGTCAGTTCTCATCGCAGTGATTGGCACCCGGATCGGCGCCAACACACTTTTTGGGACTCCGCTGGGGACTCCGCATGTAGACCTATCAGATCGGCCCTCAATGGTCGGTTCAAAGGATAGCTCTAATGTTTCCACCAGCAATATCATCGAGTCGACTTGGGAAACCTTGCTGGCTGAAGAACAGCTTCAGTTCGAGGAGCACAAGGAGCAGTTGATCCATGAAGCAAAAAGCAAAATTCCTGGCCAACTTCAATGTGGACAGGAATAATAAGGTCGTTCGACAATGAACGACTGATCTGGCTTCGCTCTGACCCACTGTAGCTACCCCCAAGGTAAGTGACGCAAATGAACTCCAATCTTTAAGCCTTACATAGATGAGCAGCGAGACCAAATGCAACTGAAAGGATCATGATGCCCAAGATGGGGGGGTGATTTGGGCTTTTCTAAAAATCAACAATAATTAAACCCTAAACAAGAGCCCAACTTCACCCCAACAACTAGCAATAAGAGAATACTACTAGAAATACAACAATACTAAGACAATGCTTCAACTACTTGATAAACAAATGCACAAGGTAAAATGCTTGAATTAAATGTGGAATGTAAAGCAAAGTTTAGAAGACTCCTCCAATTTTTCCCGAGGTATCGAAGAGTCAGCACTCTTCCCTAGTCCTCGTTGGAGCACCCGCGCAAGGGTATCGCTCCCCCTTGGTCCTCGCAAGAACCAAGTGCTCACTATGAGGTGATCCTTTGCCACTCTAGAGCGGTGGATCCCTCACGACCGCTTACAATCTCGAGCCGGGTCACCAACAAGTCCTCCAAGGTGATCATCATGCTCCCAACACCACCAAGTTGTCTAGGTGATGTCGATCACCAAGAGTAAAAAGTCATAGACTTTCACTTGACCAAGAGAAGCCTAATGCATGCGGTGTGTCCTCTAGGTGGCTCTTACTAGCACTAATGAGGTCCTAATGCGGGATTAAGATTTTCTAATCACCTCACTATGCTTTGTGGTGCTTGCAATACTCTAACAATGTATGGGAGTAAATGTGGGCAACAAGACCTTCAATATTGTGGGTGGAGGGGGTATAAATAGCCCTCACCCACCAACTAGCCCTTACCAACCCTGACTGCGCATGGGCGCAATGACAGTCTGGTGCGCCACCGGTGCGCCAACGGTCACTTCCAACAGCTAGTTCTGACAGCTAGCCGTTGGGCAGTTAGCACACCGGACAGTCCGGTGTGCCGGCTATAATTCCATTTCTGAACTCGTCGCTCTCGGGTTTCTGCGGGGGAGAAGCACTTCCCCGGGCCAGGCTAGCCCCACTATCAGAGGGCGCACCGGACAGTCCGATGCCCCTAGGGCAGAAACCATAACTTCTTTTTAATTCTGTTTCCTAACTTCATTTTAATTCTGTTTTTCGAATCCGTTTTCGTTCTAACTCGTGAGTGTGTTATAGAGTGACACATAGCACTATATGTGAGTGTGAATATGCACCAACACTACACTAGAACTCTCTTGGTCAAACTACTCATCAACAACCCCTCTTTATATTACAGCTAAAACAAAATAAAAGACCTAACTCTATAGCGAGTGTCCGCAACTCCTTGACACTCAGAATACGAAGACCTTCATCTTTTGTTTCGTCGTTTCAGCCGTCGCTTCAGGTTCTTATCTCGGGGAATGTTTTCACCATTATAGTATATCTTCCTATAATGCGACCTAAGTTACCATTGTCTCTGCAAAACACACGTTAGTCACATATAATATTATGTTGTCATTAATCACTAAAACCAACTAGGGGCCTAGATGCTTTCAGTCTCCCCCTTTTTGGTGATTGATGACAACCCTACAAGAGTGTGAGAGTAGTTTGTTTGTTTTCTGTCAATAGAGAAGATAGTTAGTTATACTCAATAATTTTCACAGGAAGAGCGTGTAAAATAATAATAAGTATAGGCGCATACACGACGTAAGTTTCTTGCTCATATAAGAATGATATCAAATCGATGAACAAGAACTACAAGACTGGTGAAAACATATTAGGTGAAAACACAATACACAACCAGTCAAAATAAACATCAAGAGCAAATTATAGAGTTTGTGAGTTAAAGTGTCATACAAAAGTGGAGCTAGTACAGAGAGTATCAAGCACATATATTACATCAAAATACAACAGGCACTCTCAACTAACTCCCTAACTCCCCCTAGCTCTCACAACTCTCATATCTCTCCCCCTTTGGCGTCAAACACCAAAAGGGTAACCCGAACCTACAGTCCAGAGGAGGAAGAAGGAGGCGGGGGCACATCCGGTCGCGGTTGTGGCAGAAGTGCAAACGCAAGCTGGGGGTCGGAGTCAGTCTCGGATCCAGGGTCTGCAGTAGAAGCTGGAGCTGGTACTGACTCTGACAGAGGCTGCGTTGCAGGATCCGCTGGAGCTGAAGTGGTCACGGACACCGCCACAATAGCAGTGGTAACATCAGGTGCTGGTGGCACTGGTGGCTGAGAACTGACGGATCCGACGACCGGCGAAGAGAAATCTAGAGTGATCGGCCAGAGCGGAGAGGGAGAATGACCAAAAGGAGGAAGTGTGGGTCCTGCCTAAATCGCTGGCACAACGACTACCTAAAGAGCTGGAGGAGGGGCAGACTGAACTGGTGGTAGCTGAACACCGGTATGCTGAAGGATGTGAGTCATAAAAGCTTGATGCGTAGCCCTATCTGCCAAAAGCTGCTGCTGCAGAGTGTCCTAACGATCCTGAATCGTCTGAAACATAGATAGCATCCGCTGGACATCCGCTGCTGGATCATTGCCTGTCGAGCCTGCTCGGCTGCCAGATGAGCTTGCTGCCGTGTAAGGGACTAGAGTATCACAGTCAGAGCAGGATCAATGGCAGGATGAGCAGCAGGGGCAGCACTAGAACTCCCTGCCTTGTGATCATGTGAGCTAGGAGGAATACACCGCTTCTTGTGGCCTTCCTACTGCTCTAGGTACACTGTCTTGCCCTTGACCTGCCTAAAGGGGCGAGGAGGGTCTTCATCGTCTCCTCCCCCTGGCGCAGACACATTCTTTGTGCGCACCATCCTGACCTGAGTGCTGCATAAGTGAGTGAAAGACTAAGCACAAGTAGACAACAACTGATAAGATCATGACGAAGTGATAAGTACCTGGAAACCTCAAGAGAGAGAGAATCCAGGCAGGACAGGAGACAGGCACACGGGCAGGCGAGATCACTAAAATGACAGAAGAGGTGACCACGTATTAGTCACATAGTCAGAAGTATATGAAATGTGAATATAAAGAGTTATGACACAGAAACTGAGGGATTTGTAGATACAGAGGTCAAACGACGCGAAAACGACGTTTGAGCGAGGAATAGTGCCATAGGAGGTGTGAAATTGGAATTGAGGCATGAAATGACTAGGAATTGAGCCAATACTTCACGAATAGGTATATATGAGTAAATATGAGTGAAGTGTGTGCTTGGTTTGAATTTAGGCGAAGAAAGTGAATTTGGGGCACTCGGCTTGGAATCGATCGCTATAAATGGGAATTTGACGAACACTAGTTCCTGGAATATTGGATTGTCGTGAAATTTGGCGAATATGTTAGAGGTGTCATGAAGGTGCAAGAAAAATCTGGGATCGATTTGAACAAATTGGAGTGGTTTGGGCATTTCACCGAGTAGTTGGTGCGCGGGGTTTTAGGTTTTGAGTGAAATGCCTATTTGAGGAGATGAAACCCTCCCTAGGGAGCTAGGAACCTGCAAGGGGATTGAGAGAACATATAAGGACACACACAAGTGCTTTGATCCACTGATTTCACAAGAATTTGAGATGTGATTCAAAAAGAGATTGAGAGAGTCCTTCACTGACCAGAGAGTAACAGAGAGGGGACGAAGGCAGTGGGGGAGCTCATCGAGAGAGGAGGGAAGAGTTGAGCATAGGGAGAAGACTGGTCGCCGGAAGATGGCTGGAGCTCACCGGCGATGAGGTGGGATCGCTAGAGACAGAGAGAGCAAGTGAGCTGAGAGAGAAGTGGGAGCCTCAGGCTCGAGCTCAGGTAGGGAACCTTTTTTAAAAACGCTTCATGGGCGCACCGGATAGCCTACAGTGCCTATCCGGTGCACACCGGACAGCGCACAGTAGTTGTCCGGTGAACCACCGGACAACGCAGTGCTAAAAGGGGATCTGTGCGCGCCCAGCTGGTGCACTGGACAGTGCACAGTAAAGTGTCCGGTGCACACCGGACTGTCCGGTGAGCCTAGACAGATGGAAATTTGAAATTTTCTATCTAATTTTGAACCAAACCAAATCCCAACTTATAAGCACACAAAAGAACACCTGTTGGGACAGATATTGGTACCCTCACATATTCTGTCATATTTTTCAAAATATTTTGCCATAGGCTAGATAGTTTTTAGAGAAAATAGTCAAATGGTGAGATTTGCATTTCGGCTTTGCGCTAGGGGTTTCATGAATGACTTGAGTTTTGAATACTCCCCCTAAGTGCAGTGCCATATGCATATCTCAAGAACCAACAATTGCACGGTAAATGAAATTTTAAGTACTAAAAAGCTTAAAAGCTAAGACTTGTCAAGTTTGAGCCTGAGTTAAGCTTTTTCACTCGCTTTGTTGGCGGTTATCTTAACTAGGTTAGACAAGCCCTATATGCAATACAAGAAATTTAAATATGCAATGCAGGCTTGACAACACCATTTTGAGATTTAGATGAAATTTCTGAGATCAAGAACGTTTAACTCATTCCTCAACATACAAAAGCGGGTTTTATCTAATGGCTTTGTGAAAATGTCCGCTAATTGATCTTCCGATCTCACTCCTTCTAAAATAATGTCTCCTTTAGCAACATGATCTCTAAGGAAGTGATGACGGATATCAATGTGTTTGGTGCGAGAGTGTTGTACAGGATTATTAGCAATTTTAACAGCACTCTCATTGTCACACAACAACGGTACCTTTTCTAGAACTACACCATAGTCTAGAAGAGTTTGTTTCATATATAAAATCTGTGTGCAACAAGCACCCGCGGCAATGTATTCCGCTTTAGCAGTTGACAAGGCAACACTATTTTGCTTCTTTGATGTCCATGATACTAGTGATCTCCCAAGCAAATGGCATCCCTAGAAGTACTTTTTCTATCAATTTTGCAGCCGACATAATCCAAATCGGAATAGCCAATTAAATCAAAAGTAGCTCCTTTGGGATACCAAAGGCCAATACTTGGGGGTGTGCTTAAGATACCTAAGAATTCTTTTAACAGCACAAAGGTGAGCTTTCTTAGGATTTGATTGAAATCTAGCACACATACAGACACTAAACATGATATCGGGCCTAGTTGCGGTAAGGTACAATAAACTACCAATCATGGAACGGTAGAGTTTGATCAATTGGGTTACCTCCCTCATCTAGGTCGAGATGTCCATTTGTTGGCATGAGTGTCTTGATTGGTTTGCACTTCTCCATGTTGAATCTTTTCAACGAGTCTTTGGTATACTTATCTTGTGAGAGAAAGTTACCATTTTTCATTTGCTTGACTTGAAAGCCGAGGAAGTACGTTAGCTCACCAATCATAGACATCTTGAACTCCTTCGACATCAACTCACCAAATTACTTGCAATGATAATAATTTGTCGAGCCAAAGATTATATCATCAACATGAACTTAACAAATGAAAATATCATAGTTATGTTTATTTGTGAATAAAGCTGTGTCGACGGTCCCGATCTTGAAGCCCTTTTTGATGAGGAATTCGCGAAGACGCTCATACCAAGCCCTTGGAGCTTGCTTTAACCCATATAGCGCCTTGGACATCCTGTAAGCATGATTAGGATATCTAGGGTCTTCAAACCCGGGTGGTTGCTCAACATATACAAGTTCATTTATGAAGCCATTTAAAAATGCACTTTTACATCCATTTGATAAAGCTTTATGTCATAGCATGATGCATATGCAAGTAGGATATGGATGGCTTCAAGTCGAGCAACCAGTGCAAAGGTCTCTCCAAAATCTAAGCCTTCAACTTGAGAGAAGCCCTTTGCAACAAGTCTTGCCTTGTTCCGCACAATCACGCCTTGATCATCTTGTTTGTTTCTGAACACCCATTTTGTTCCAATGATCCTTGCATCTTGTGGAGGCTTCTCCTGGGTCCAAACTTGGTTGCGGGTGAAGTTGTTTAGTTCTTCATGCATGGCATTCATCCAGTCCGGATCCTATAGCGCCTCATCTATACATGTAGGCTCAACACAAGAAACAAAAGAGTGATGTTCAATAAATGAAGCATGTTTATGAGAACGAGTGATAACCCCTTGTGAAGGACTCCCAATGATTTGATCTTGTGGGTGTGCTTGAAGTAGTGATGAGTGTCTCCTGTCAACCACTTGGGAAGAAGATCTTGGAGCATCAACATCTTCGGCTTGTGCCCTTGCTTGTTCATGAGAGACAAATGTATCTTCATTTGCATGCCTCTCATCTTTTTCATCATCATGTGGTACATTTGATGAAGAAGGCATGTCAATATTTTGCACCTCTTCTTCATCTTCTTTTGGTTTGATGGCTCCAATTGGCATGTTCTTCATGGCTTCCCTAACTGGCTTATCACCTACGCCATCAAGATTTTCAATTGCTCCTTGGGAGCCATTAGTCTCATCAAACTCCACATCATATGTTTCATCTACCACGCCAGTGGCATGATTGAATACTCGATATGCTTTGGATTTTGATGAATAGCCAAGTAGAAAACCAATATCACAACGTCTTTGAAACTTCCCTAGGTGATGGCGTTTCTTGTAGATGTATCATTTGCATCCAAACACCCGAAAGAAGGAGACATCTGGATTTTTCCCATTTAGCAATTCATAGGGAGTCTTCTCAAGTAGCCAATGAGGAAATAGTCTGTTTGATGCATAACATGCAGTGTTGACAGCTTCAGCCCAAAACCTCTCCAATGTGTTATACACATCAATCATTGTCCTTGCAAGTGTGATCAAGGTCATGTTGTTCCTTTCAACAACTCCATTCTGTTGAGGTGTGTATGTTGCTGAAACTCCATGCTTGATCCCAATCTCATCACAATATTCATGTATGTTCAAATTCTTTTCCGTTGTCACTTCTAATCTTCTTGATCTTGCAATCAAATTCATTTTGAGCCTTCTTGTCAAACTTATTGAATATAGATGCAACTTCAGATTTATCATGGAGAAAGAACACCCAAGTGTATCTTGAAAATTCATCAACAATAACCAGACAGTAGAGGTTGCCACCAGCACTAGCATAAGTTGTTGGTTCAAATAGATCCATGTGAAGCAGTTCCAGTGGCCTTGATGTTGACATGAAAGCTTTCGTAGGATGTGTGTTAGCAACTTGCTTTCCAGCTTGACATGCACTAGAAGGCTTGTCCTTTTCAAATACAACATCCTTTAGTCCTCTAACCATGTCTTTATTTAGTACTTTATTGAGTGTGCTCATTCCAACATGTGCAAGCCTTCTATGCCATAGCCATCCAAGTGATGCTTTAGTAAAGAGGCAAGTTCTTAAGTCTGCATCTTCAGAGGTGAAATCCACTAAGTAGAGATTGATATATCTAAATCCTTTGAACACCATTGACTCATCATCTATTTTTGACACAATAACCTCTGTAGGAGTGAATAAGCATTAAAGGCCAAGATCACAAAGTTGACCCACTGATAGTAAGTTGAAGCTCAAAGGTGCAACCAAGAGAACATATGAAATTGAAAGATCATTTGAAATAGCCACCTTGCCAAGCCCTTGAACTTTTCCCTTTGAATTATCCCCAAAAGTGATTTCATCTTATCCATCAACATTCTCATAAAGTGAGGTGAACATCCGTGGGTTGCCAGTCATATGTTGAGTGCATCCACTGTCAATAACCCAATGACTCCCACCGGTCTTGTAGTTCACCTACATCAAGAGACAAATCAAGCTTGAATTTTGAGGGCCCTATTTTGCATAGGACCAGTGACTTTCTTAATCAAAGACTTTGCAACCCAAATTTGTCTAGGTCTACTCTTGCTTGGTGAACCTAGGAATGTAACTTTGACTTTTCCATTTGCTACTTTCCTTAGGACATAATGAGCATTGAAAGCAAATGGTCTTGAGTGCTTTGGCAAGGGAGTTGGTGGTTTGGCTTTGCAGTTGTGGGCAAAATGTCCTTCTTTTCCACACTCAAAGCATTTGATAGGCTTATGAGTCTGTTTTGCCTTGTATTGATTTGTAGCTTTCTTTTGCACAAAGGAATTATATCCAATACCACTCTTGTTGTTTTTCATGACAGTGTTCATGAGCAATCCATTTTGAAGGTATTGGCCTTTATTGAACTTTTGCACACTTGTGGCAAGATGTTCATTTTCATTCTTAAGTTTCTTGACCTCATTTCTAAGCCTTTCATTGTCCACAGCCAACTCATTGTTAAAGTCATTGCTCTCAATGGCAACCTTTCCTCTAGTAGTTGCATCAGTCAAATATCTCTTCAATTTTTGGTTGTCTAATGTCAAGACTTCAACTTTTTCAGTCAGTTCATCATGAAGACTAGTTTGATCATCTTGGCTCAAGTCATCACATGAGGTTGCTACATCAATCTTAACAACAGGGTTAATAGCCTCATGTGTATTGCAAGATAAAAGCTCATTTGCAGCAAGAAGATTATCATGATCAATTTTAATCTTTGTATAGTCTTCCTTAATTTTTACAAGTCTATCTTTCAACTCCCTATTTGCTTCATTTAATTAGTCACACTTATCCTTAGCATCTTTTAGGGAGGATTTAAGGTCACTTACCGTGGATGACATAGTTTTGTTTTCTTCTTTCATCTCATCACTAGCTTTTACAACTATGTCATATTTGGCAGTTAAAAATTCATTTTCATATTTTAACTTATCACATTTAGCCTGTGACTTCCTAATGATTTGAGTGTATTCCTTAAGCAAGTCAGCTAATTCATCATAGGAAGGTGAAGCAAATTCATCATCACTATCACTATCACTATCATCAATAATATTATTATCAATTTGTACCTTCCGTTCACCTTTAGCCATGAGGCATATGTGAGAAGTCTATGAGCGTGATGGTGGTGGTGAAGAGAAGTCCCCAGCGATAGTAGCGACTTTTTCGTCATTTTCTTCTTCACTTGAAGAAGACCCGCTTGAGGACTCAATGTCAGTGAGCCAGTCACCAACAATGTATGCCTTTCCATTTTTATGGAATATTTTGTGCTTCCCATCTTTTCTCTTGAAGAATTTCTTTTCCTTTTTTCTCGTCATCACTGTCATCATCTTTCTTGCCTTTGAACTTGTTCTTCTTGGGCTTGTTGCATTGATGAGCAAGATGACCAAGCTCTCCACAATTGTAGCAGTCCATTTCAGAGATGGTCTTTCTTTTACTGGAGAAAAATTTCTTCTTTCTTGAGTCAAACTTGATGCCTTCTCTATTGAGCTTCTTTAACATCTTGGTGGTCTTTCTCACCATCAAAAAAATGTTAGCATTAAGATCATCATCACTTGAGGATTCGTCTTCAATTTGCACTTTAGCTTTTCCTTTCTTTTCTTGATTGGCTTTGAGAACCAAGTCTTTTCTCTTGGAAGATGACTCATCCTTGTCATTTATGTGCATGTACATTTCATGAGCATTGATCTTTCCCAATATTTGTGTAGGAGTAGCAACTGAAAGATCCATATGATGTAGCACTCTGACAATGTGTCCATATTTGTCAATTGGAAGGACACTGAGAATCTTCCTCACAACATCCGGTTGTGAAATTTGGGCGAGTCCCAAGCCATTTACTTCCTCTACAAGAATATTAAGACGTGAGTATATAGCATTGGCATTTTCATTTGCAAGCATCTCAAAAGAATTTAATTTTCTCATTGCAATATGATATCTCTCCTCACGCTCACTTCTAGTCCCTTCATGTAGAGCACATATATCCATCCACAAATCATGAGCATTACTATGGTTTCTAACTCTACTAACGACATCTTTGCAAAGGCCTCTAAAAAGAGTGTTTTTGGCCTTACAATTCCTTTTTTCATAATTAAACTCTTCTCCTACAAGATTTGCGGGATCTCTAGGTTCGAGGAACCCTTGTGTGGCAGCTTTGTAGACACCAATGTCTATAGCCTCTAAATAAGCTTCCATACGAATTTTCCAATATAGAAAATTGTCACCATCAAAAACGGGAGGAGGTCCATCCCCGCCAGACATCGCTACTCTAGCGGTTAAGCTAATCTACGAGCAACAAGGCTCCGATACCAATTGAAAGGATCACGATGCCCAAGAGGGGGGGTGAATTGGGCTTTTCTAAAAAACAATAATTAAACCCTAAGCAAGAGCCCAACTTCACCCCAACAACTAGCAATAAGAGAATACTACTAGAAATACAACAATACTAAAACAATGATGCAACTACTTGCTAAACAAATGCACAAGGTAAAATGCTTGAATTAAATGCAGAATGTAAAGCAAAGTTTAGAAGACTCCTCCAATTTTTCCCGAGGTATCGAAGAGTCGGCACTCTTCCCTAGTCCTCGTTGGAGCACACGCGCAAGGGTATCACTCCCCCTTGGTCCTCGCAAGAACCAATTGCTCACTATGAGGTGATCCTTTGCCACTCCGGCACGGTGGATCCCTCACGACCGCTTACAATCTCGAGACAGGTCACCAACAAGTCCTCCAAGGTGATCACCGTGCTCCCAACGCCACCAAGCTGTCTAGGTGATGTCGATCACCAAGAGTAACAAGCCGTAGACTTTCACTTGACCAAGAGAAGCCTAATGCATGCGGTGTGTGCTCTAGGTGGCTCTTACTAGCACTAATGAGGTCCTAATGCGATATTAAGATTTTTTAATCACCTCACTATGCTTTGTGGTGCTTGCAATGCTCTAGCAATGTATGGGAGTAAATGTGGGCAGCAAGACCTTCAATATGGTGGGTGGAGGGGGTATAAATAGCCCTCACCCACCAACTAGCCGTTACCAACCCTGACTGCGCATGGGCACACCGGACAGTCTAGTGCGCCACCAGTGCGCCAATGGTGCGCCACCGGTGCGCCAACGATCACTTCCAACGGCTAGTTCTGACAGCTAGCCATTGGATAGTTGGCACACCGGATAGTGAACAGTCACTATCTGGTGCACACCGGACAGTCCGGTGTGCCGGCTATAATTCCATTTCTAAACTCGTTGCTCTCGGGTTTCTACGGGGGAGAAGCACTTCCTCGGGCCAGGCTGGCCCCACTGTCAGAGGGCGCACCGGACAGTCCGGTGCCCCTAGGGCAGAAACCCTAACTTCTTTATATTCTGTTTCCTAACTTCTTTTTTATTCTGTTTTCCAAATCCGTTTTCGTTCTAACTCGTGAGTGTGTTATAGAGTGACACCTAGCACTATATGTGAGTGTGAATATGCACCAACACTACACTAGAACTCTTTTGGTCAAACTACTCATCGACAACTGCTCTTTATAGTATGGCTAAAACAAAATAAAAGACCTAACTCTATACCAAGTGTCCGCAACTCCTTGACAATACGAAGACCTTCATCTTTTGTTTCGTCGTTTCAGCCGTCGCTTCAAGTTCTTATCTCGGAGATTGTTTTCACCGTTGTAGTATATCTTCCTGTAATGCGACCTAACTTACCATTGTCTCTGCAAAACTTACCTAACTTACATTGTCATTAATCACTAAAACCAACTAGGGGCCTAGATGCTTTCAGCAACATATCATAGGGGGTATACAAAATGATTATAGAAGGCTAGTACGTGCTTTTGATAAATCTACCATTGCAAATTTTCCATCACATGAGGTTGAATTGGAGGAAAACACACGTGATTCATCAGCTACGAGTTGTCATGACCAGTCACAACCCCTGTACGGGATGCCAATAGACACGCACCTTGGGCAACCACAGCCTCCTATGCACATTGGCGGTAAAACTGCCAATCTGCGCATGTCCGGACCGTCCGCACGCAAGTGCAGACCATCCGGGCTAGCGGCGGCCGGTCCAATTTTGAGAAATGAATTACCAAGACATTAATGTCTTGGAGTGTAGTCTTTTGCTCTTGTATTGAATGTGAAGTTTAGAAAACTTGGATAGATTGAATGGAGGTGGTTGGTGGGTATTTATAGCCCTAACCACTATTCTAGCTGTTGCTGTCGATGGCGCACCGCACAGTCCGGTGGTACACCGGATATGGCACTGTTTAGTGTTCAGTGCATGCCACATCAGCTACCTGTTTGACCATTGGAATCCTTTGTCTTCTAGCTGCACCGGATAGTCCGGTGGCACACTAGACATGTCTGGTGCGTTCTGACTTCCTGCTCTGACTTCTGACCGCGCACTGTTCACTTTTGCAGTCGACCGTTGCGCACAGGTGACCGTTGCTCTGTTGGTTCACCGAACATTGTCCGGTGCACACCGGACAGTCCGATGAATTATAGCAGAGCGCCTCTCAGGAAACCTGAGAGTGGTCAGTTCGTTGGTGCCTTGACCTGGGCACCAGACAGTGTCCGGTGCACACCGGACAGTGTCCGGTGCGCCACTGGCAGCACCATTTCTAGTCTTTGCTCCAAACTTGGTTGAGTCCCCAACTTAATTTCTTTATTGGTTGATGTTGAACCTTATGCACCTGAGATAAATGACATTTAAACAAACTAGTTAGTCCACATGGTTTGTGACAAATGTCAAACACCAAAATCGATTATAGGAAATGTTTAAGCTCATTTCTCTTATAATTACCTATGAAATCCCAGTGTTAGGAGGTATAGGAACGTTCAACGTACAACTTTCAAATATGTTTTAATGAGTGCTGAACTCTACCGCCGAACAGTCAACGATGTCCTGCTTAAATGCTTGGGCCCAAGTGATGCTATATTAGTGTTGGGACCATGCTTCGTCGCCGAAGGTCCTGCAGAAAGAAACAGCTTCGGCTGAAGCTGCTCGTACGTGACGCCGAAGGCACCATTCATGAAGCTTCGGTATTACAGCATATCCGAAGATGAAGGTTCGAACCGACTTAAAGATAGAATGACCTTTTAGTCCATAAGGGTCTGAGTCATTGTTGTAAACTTTTATGAAGGCCATGATTGTAATTCCTCACAGGCTGTGTCCTGTGCCTATAAATAGTGAACAGTATTCCTTTACTATTCACACATTCTTGTAATTGCTAACGCATCACTCGGGAATTATTGTTTGTCAAGGCAAAGGTATAAATGTACCTAAACGTTGTATTCAAATATCTTAAATTCATATAATAAGATATGTGGATGATGTCATTTATTTTCAATATATTTATCTTTAATGTTTCATGTTTTATTTTACTTTGTATTATCTTTTCAAGTTTAATTACGAAGGTGAAACCTTCGTAATATTATGTTCGTGACCTTCGTCCGAAGTCCATTAAATCCTTGTGGAGATAATGCTTCAGCGGACGAAGGGCATTGATATTTGACATTTTATGTTGCCTTGTTCTTAATTCATAGCATTTGAGAACAAGTTCCCAAAATTGGCGCCCACCTCCGGTGAACTCACTTCCACTTTTATGAGCTGATGGCTTCGTTCAACAATCAAGCTGGAGCTGCTTCGGCTCCGAAGCTGGTACTCCCAATAACAGGCGGTTCATGCTCAGAGCCAGCCAACAAGAAATAGAAGAAGGAGGCATAGAGAAGGGTACAGCATGTCGGGGTGCAGGGACCCTTCATCAAGTCAAGATGGTCTCACATTCCAATTACCTTCTCCCAAGAGGATCTTCAACTCAAGAATTACCCACACAACGATGCTATGGTTATCTCTTGTGTGATCAAAGGATTTCTGGTCCACAATGTTTTGGTTGATACAGGCAGCGCAGCTGATATCATATTTGCTAAGGCCTTCAGACAGATGCAAGAGCCCGAAGACAAAATTCATGATGCCACACATCCCCTTTGTGGCTTCGGAGGAAGGCAAATTGTAGCACTCGGCAAAATCACAATGCCAGTGACCTTCGAATTTATCAACAACACAAGGACTGAACAAGTTGTGTTTGATATTGTTGACATGGAATACCCTTACAATGCAATCATTGGTCATGGTACTCTCAATGCCTTCGAAGCAATTCTTCATCCAGCTTATCTTTGCATGAAGATACCTTCGGATCAAGGGCCCATTGCTATTCATGGAAGTCAGGAAGCTGCCAGAAGGGCCGAAGGAAATTGGACAGACTCAAAAGCAATCCATAATATAGATGGAGCTGAAGCTTGTGAGCAATACAAGTTCAGAAGGGAAAAAGCTGCTTCGGCTGATCAGCCGAAGCCCATGCTCTTATGTGAGGACATAGCAGAGCAGAAGGTGCTATTGGGATCTCAACTGTCCGAAGAACATGAGAAAACCTTGATAAGGTTTTTGTTCAACAATAAAGATGTTTTTGCTTGGTCAGCTAATGATCTTTGCGGAGTTAACAGGGATGTTATTGAGCACTCGCTCAATGTTGATCCATCCTTCAGACCCAGAAAGCAGAGGCTTCGGAAGATGTCTGATGACAAGGCCGAAGGTGCTCGGAATGAAGTGAAAAGACTCCTCAGTGCTGGAGTTATCAGAGAGGTAAAATACCCAGAATGGTTGGCTAACACTCTTATGGTAAAGAAGGCCAATGGTAAATGGAGAATGTGTATCAATTTTACTGATCTCAATAAGGCCTGTCCGAAGGACGAGTTTCCATTGCCAAGGATAGATTCCCTAGTTGATGCAGCAGCTTCATTAGAGCTTATGAGTCTGCTGGATTGTTATTCAGGCTATCACCAAATCTGGATGAAGAAGGAGGATGAACTGAAAACTAGCTTCATAACCCCTAGTGGAACATATTGTTACCTTCGGATGCCTGAGGGGCTTAAGAATGCTGGAGGAAGCTTCAGCAGAATGACAGCGAAGGTTCTTCATTCCCAGATAGGCAGAAATGTGCTAACTTATGTTGATGATATCATTGTAAAAAGCACGAAGCAAGATAATCACATTGCTGATCTGCAGGAGACCTTCGCTAATTTTAGACAGGCTGGTTTAAAGTTGAACCCAGAAAAATGTGTCTTCGGAGTGAAGAAAGGGAAATTTCTTGGCTGTCTAGTCTCAACAAAAGGGATTGAAGCTAATCCAAACAAAATCGAAGCTATCCTTCGAATGGAGCCACCAAGTACAAAGAAGGGGGCTCAAAGATTGATAGGAAGACTGGCATCTCTCAACAGATTTATATCTAGATCAGCAGAGAGAAACTTACCATTTTTCGAAGTACTGAAATCAGCTGAAGTTTTTCAATGGGGACCAGTTTAGCAGAAAGCCTTCGAGGAGTTGAAGCAATATTTGATAGACCTAACAACACTAACTCCACCAACGCCAGGGGCTCCTCTGTTATTATATGTGGCAGCTTCGCACTCAGCGGTAAGTGCAGCACTCGTCTAGGAGAAGCTTGAAGACCAAGTCAAAAAGCAAGCCCCAATATACTTCGTATCAGAAGTTCTTAGTCTATCAAAGAAAAATTATACGGAATTGGAGAAAGTACTGTATGCTGTTTTGATGGCCTCCAGGAAGCTTCGGCATTATTTTCAAGCTTACAATATAATTGTTCCTTCTTCACAACCGTTGAAGGACATTATGAGAAATCGAGAAGCTACTGGAAGGATTGGAAAATGGGCTGCAGAGCTCAATGAGTTTTGTATTGATTATGTGCATAGGTCTTCGATTCAATCCCAAGCGTTGGCAGACTTCATTGCTGACTGGACGCCAGGGGCTCAAGAGGAAGAAACGAATAAAGATGCCGAAGTATGGACAGTGTTTTGCGATGGGTCTTGGGGAACCTTATTCGGAGCAGGAGCACCTGATGTGTTGGTTTCACCTTCCAAAGTTAAAACTTGTTATGTGACAAGACTTGATTTCAGTTGCACAAACAATATTGCTGAGTACGAAGCTCTGCTCCTGGGTCTTCGGAAGTTAAAGGCAATGGGAATCAGAAGGGCCATTCTTAAAACTGATTCCCAAGTTATTTCTGGTCATATTGACAAAAGCTACAAAGCAAGAGATCCGAAGCTTGAAAAATATTTAGATACAGTCCGAAGGATTGAGGCTTCCTTCGAGGGATTCTCTATTAAAAATATTCCTCGTGGAGAAAATGAATATGCTGATCTATTAGCCAAGTCAGCAGCACAGGGGCTGCCCTTACCTTCGGAAGTATTTTTCGAAACAATAAAAGCACCTTCGGTCGAGCTTCTTGAAAGAGCAGTTCTCAACATATCCCCTGTTTATAGTGAAGATTGGAGAACTGAGATCATCTCTTTCCTTCAGGGCAATTTTCTTTCAGATGACGAAGCTTATAACAGGAGGATAGAAGCAAGAGCTCGACCATATGTCATAATAGAAGGGGAATTATACAAGCGGGGGGTATGTTCCCCGTTACTCAAGTGTTTATCCAGAGCCGAAGGCATAGAATTGATGAAGGAAATACACGCAGGCCTGTGTGGATCTCACATTGGATCTAGGCCTTTGCTCGGAAAAGTTTTTCGTCAAGGATTTTATTGGCCAAAGGCAGCTTCGGATGCAGCGGATTTAGTTCAAAAGTGCGAAGGTTGTCAGAAATGTGCAAGAGATCAAAAACAACCTTTGTCTTTAACTCAATTAATACAACCCACTTGGCCGTTGCAAAGGTGGGGCCTTGATTTGCTAGGTCCATTACCACCATCACAGGGGAACTTAAGATATGTTGTAGTGGTAGTGGAATATTTTTCTAAGTGGATTGAGGCAAAGCCTTTAGCCACAATAACTTCGGTTACTATTCAAAAGTTTTTCTGGCAAAATATTGTTTGTCGCTTCGGAGTGCCGAAGGCCATTACTGTGGATAATGGTACACAGTTTGATTCTGAAGCTTTCAGAGAATTTTGCGATCAAATTGGCACGAAGATCCATTTTGCATCAGTTCGACACCCGGAGTCAAACGGACTTGTTGAAAGAGCTAATGGGATCATAATGACAGGGATAATGAAGCTAATCTTCAATCAGCCTAGGGGAAAGTGGCCAGAAGAATTAATCAAAGTGGTGTGGAGCCATAACACAACAGTGTCAAGATCAACAGGTTTTACGTCATTCAAACTATTGTTTGGTGACGAAGCAATAACACCGGAAGAAGCCAAAGCAGGATCAATAAGAACAGTAGCTTCGGCAGAAGGCGAAGATGCAGTTGATCACTCTGTGGAAAAAGATGCTATACAAGGGATCAGGCTTCAAGCTGTGGAAAACATCAACAAATATCAAGCTGAAACAATAAAATGGCGTGATAGAAAGGTTAGGCTGAAGAACATTGAGCCAGGACACTTGGTGCTTCGAAGAATAGCCAACCCTGAGACAGTAGGCAAATTACAGCTGAAGTGGGAAGGACCTTTTTTGGTAGCATCTTCGTCTAGACCCGGTTCCTACAGATTGAAGGATATGGACGGCAACGACATTCCTAGATCATGGAATGCGGATGAGCTTCGGCGATATTATGTTTAGCTTGATGTAATTTTCTTTTTCTGTTCTTTTTTGTGGCACCCTTTTCCTTTCCAAAGGGGGAGAAAGGTTTTTAATGGGGCCACAACATGTAATTTTCCTGATTTTAATTCTATAAGAGTGATATCCCCCAAAAATGTAAATGTAAATGCAAAGGAAAAAGAAAAGAAAACAGGGAGAAGCTCAAAAGTCGTTCCTAAGGGAATGCAGAGCTTACAGCGAAAAATAAACGCTGATTCCGCCGAAAGTAAAAGGCGAAGAAGCTCCTAAGGGAGGCTTACAGCGAAAAATAAACGCTGATTCCGCTGAAAATTAAAGGCGAAGAAGCTCCTAAGGGAGGCTTACAGCGAAAAGTCAACGCTGATACACCGAAAAGTAAACGGTGAAGCCGAAAAGTAAACGACCAAAAGATTTGAATCATTCCCAAGGGGATGAAGGGCTATGATTATGGTTTTTGAATTTGTGTTTCGATATTCATTTGCACGATACATTACATCATGTCATTTGCATTCATAAACATTCATTTAGACATATATAGAATCATCATCATACAACACAAAAAAGACAGATGCTTCGGCAATGAGGAAAAATTTCGAAGAAGGAGAAAATTTTTCATGCTTCGTTGTGTACGAAAAGAAGGGAATGTGTTTTTCGCCTTCGGCTCAAAAAGAGAAGTTTCGTCCACAGCAAAGCAGATTGTACACGGATAAAGGAGACAAAATATATTACAAGGTATGTACAAATTTACATAAGTTTTTTCCATAATTATATTACAAAGATCCCTTCAGAATTTTTTGTAGGAAAGTCTATTATGGCAACTATCAAGCTTCAGGTCGTCATACTTCAGCTTCGTCATACTTCAGCTTCGTCATCCTGCACATATTAAAGAGCAGAATAAGAAAGATGCAAATTTCAAGGAGAAGGTAAAAGTAACAAATATAAGTTTCTTACCGGCTTAAGGTGACTTCGAGCTTCGTCACCAGCCATCCTTCGCCGCCATTTACCCAAATCTGGGTCATAAATCTATTTCCGATGCTTCGGGCTAGGCTCGGGATATCAATCAAGTCTGTTGCTGACAAGCTGAAGTTTGGTCTATTCACAATTTTTCCATGAGTACATCCAGCCTTCAGAAAAGCGGCAGCTGTGCCTCGAGAAGCTACCAAGGTGCAGAAATCGGCATGCCCACCAATAACTTCGTCAAGAGCATCAACCTCGCCTTCAATATGTTCCAAGGTGCTGGGCAGGTTTTCGGCTGAAGGTGAAAATTTTTCAGAACTGGCTCCGATAGAGTGAAATACGTCCTTCAGCCGCTGCACGCATCGGCTGCCGAAATTTAGGCATTTCTCTTGGAGATCCTTCAATGATTTTTGCAAATTTGAATTTTTCTCGACCTCAGTCTTGAGACTTGCTTGAAGCTTCTCCTTTTCTTGCTCATATTTTTCTGACTTTTTGAGTAGTTCATTCTTTAAACTGTCATTTTCGGCTTGGACCTCAGCCAAGGAGCCTTCCATAGACTGAATAATAAAGTCTTTCTTCTCTAAAGCACCTTCGTGTTCTTTAGCCATAATTTCAAGATCTTGAATGGCGAAGTCCTTCTTCTTCAGAACAGCTTCGTAGTTTTTAACTTTTTCTTCTAAATCTTTGATGATAGCTTTGTTCTTCTCCTCTTCAAGATCTTGTTGCATTTTTAGCACTTTACTTAATAACATACTCTGCCAAAACAACCTTCGCCAGAAAAAGACATAAAAAATAAATAATAATAATAAAATAATAATAATAATATTTTTACCTTAAAATTCGTATAGAGCAAGCTGCCAGCGACATGATGTCGCTGGTACGTGCAGAGGTCTGCTTCTATCTTCGGCAGGCCAACGTTTTTGGAGAGGGTTCTAACAATTTTGGCCTCGGTGCGATTCCGAAGGCATCTTAGCTTCCCTTCGTTGACCCCACCAAATAGCATAGCCCCTGATTTATATCCGCAAGATATGGCATATTTTTTCAACTCTTCTTTTTCGACGTCTGTTAACTCTTGTCCAAGCAAATCTTGAAAGTTAAAATCTCCTTCCTCCGAAATTTCATCAATCTGCTCTTTCCCCTTTTCAGTTGTCGTGTTCACCGCAGCCACAGCAGCTTCTTCTTCAGCCATTTTCAGAAGTATATTGTCAATAACCTCAACTGTGGTTTCTAGGTTCGAATCTTCGGTGGTCCCAGCTTCGGCCCCGGTAGCTTCGGCTTCGCCGGTTTCAGCTTCAGTGGTTTCCACTCCGGTAGCTTCGGCTGCGGCGCCTTCGGCTTCAGCAGTCTCGGCAAAGACAATTTTTGACACCGTCACCGGTGGCGGTGTCTGATGAATCACATCTGCGACTTGGATAATTCTTCGTTTTTCGGCTTTGCAGGATTTTCTGCTCCGAAGCTTCTTTGTCCTTCTGAAAAAACTTCGTCAGTTCCGGCGCCAGCGGACTTAGCTTGACAGGCAAGGGTTCAGTCATTACCTTTAGAATCTCTTCTACTTCGGCAGCAGAAGGTGTCGCAGGAGTTTCCTCCTCTCGGATCAATGTTTTTGGTTCTGGAGATGCAGTTTTTCTTTTTCTTGAAGTAGCTACCTTCGGCTCAGGGCTCGGCTTTTCAGAAATTTCCTTTTTCTTTTTGGCCAATTTGGTGCTTTCTTCGTCAACGGCGCTGGCAATTCTTTTTCTCTTTGGGCCTCCGGCATCTCCGCCCAATCGCCCATAATCAGGATATTCAAAGCCTATAGCATCAAGCACTCTGTTTAGCCTTCGCTTCGGCCGGGTGCCGAAGGCTGCTGTCATCAACTGATCCTCTTTTTTAGAGTAATTTCCAAGAATTTCAGTACTCATTATTTCGATTGTTTCGAGCCATTCTTGGCAGGGTGCCTTAAAATATTTCTTGAACTTATAGTGGTAGGGTAGTCGGACAAGCTCCCCCTCTTTCTTCTCTCTTTCAAGCTTCGGCATAGCCTATTCTTTCATAGTTGGAAATATTTTGAAAGCCAGAAATTCCTGCACTAAATCTCTAGTGCCAATGTGCTCTGCAATAATCCTGAATTCATCTAACGCGGTTTGGGTTGGACCTTCTGGTGTCATACTGCATCAGGGTCTGGTCTCTCTGAAGATCAGTTCAAGCGGACTCTGTACAAGCTTCTCCTTGTCATCGTCAACTTTGACGTAGAACCATTCCGATTTCCAGCCTGTCGGCCACTTGCTTCGGTAGCTGATTACAGGAAATTTTGTAGTCTTCCGATAGGCAAAATTGTAATAACCAAAATTTTCATGTAACCCATCCTTTCTGGCCTTAGTTTGGTAATGTAGCTCGTGTACCCGGCAGAAACCTTCGGCAAATGGCTCCACCCCCTGGCTTCGGAGAGCCCAAATATAAACACTAAGCCTAACAATAGCATTAGGAGTTAGTTGATGAAGATAGATCCCAAACTTCTTTAGCACATCGGCAATCATCCTATTCAAAGGAAATCTCAAGCCAGCTTTGAGGAAACTCTTGAAAATCACTACTTCATCTTTCTGTGGCTTCGAGGTAGTTTCTTCTCCACCGAAGCGAATCAGCTTTTTCTCATCTTTGCTAAAGTAGCCCGACTTTACCATCTTCGGAAAATCAGCCTTGGAGATGGTTGACTTTCCGAAGTCCAGGTGGCTAGGCTTGCTCGGTACTGCGATACTGTGATCACCTTCAGAATCAGTCTCTTCAATATCTGCTTGTTCTGCTTCAGCAGCAGGGTTGTCTTCCGATGTCACCAATCCAGATCGCTTCATTGCTTCCGAGATAGGAACAGTTTCCACAGCTTCGGCTTCGTCTCCTTCGCGCTCAACTCTAGCAGTAGAACGCACTCTGGCCATTTGATTTTGAATTTCTTGAAAATTTCTTGAAAATTAATAACCTTTCTTCTGAAGCTCTTCTTCTGACGAAGCAGGCACCAAACTGGAGCTTCGTTTGAATGCGAAAGTCAAGCTTCGGCTATGGTTAAAATTTTTGGCAGCAAAACAGTGCAATAGCAATGAATGCTGTGGTAACTTCACACCTACCTGTCTGTTTATATAGTGCTGCAGGTAAGAAGGTGAATCGTCAGGATTTTTACACCAGGCAAACAGTTGCTCGCACCCACTGCATGGTGGGCCGCAAAAACCAAAATAGTGAACCTGCATGGTGGGACCGCTACGCGCTCGAAAACTGTATCGTTTCTCGACAACGAGCTCAGGGAAGGTGTTTTCGGACCTTCGGCTTCCTGAAGCCTAAGAGACTTTTTTCACGGATCAAGCTCGTTACGAAAAACGATCTAGCACCGCGAAGGGGCAACTGTTGGGACCATGCTTTGTCGCCGAAGGTCCTGCAGAAAGAAACAGCTTCGGCTGAAGCTGCTCGTACGTGACGCCGAAGGCACCATTCATGAAGCTTTGGTATTACAGCATATCCGAAGATGAAGGGTCGAACCGACTTAAAGATAGAATGACCTTTTAGTCCATAAGGGTCTGAGTCATTGTTGTAAACTTTTATGAAGGGCATGATTGTAATTCCTCACAGGCTGTGTCCTGTGCCTATAAATAGTGAACAATATTCCTTTACTGTTCACACATTCTTGTAATTGCTAACGCATCACTCGGGAATTATTGTTTGTCAAGGCAAAGGTATAAATGTACCTAAACGTTGTATTCAAATATCTTAAATTCATATAATAAGATATGTGGATGATGTCATTTATTTTCAATATATTTATCTGTAATGTTTCATGTTTTATTTTACTTTGTATTATCTTTTCAAGTTTAATTACGAAGGTGAAACCTTCGTAATATTATGTCTGTGACCTTCGTCCGAAGTCCATTAAATCCTTGTGGAGATAATGCTTCAGCGGACGAAGGACATTGATATTTAACATTTTATGTTGCCTTGTTCTTAATTCATAGCATTTGAGAACAAGTTCCCTACAATTAGCCATGACCGAAGTACATGAGGGGATTTGTGGTACCTATCATTGCGAAGATCTGGCTTCTATTGGCCTAACATGATAGTTGATTGTTTCAAGTACTACAAAGGTTGCCAAGTATGTTAGAAATTCAGCGACTTACAGTTGGTCCCCACAGTCGAATTACATCCTATCATTAAACCTTGGCCTTTCAGAGGATGGGGATTGGACTTTATTGGGGAGATTCATCCTTCACCATCAAAAGGGCATCGATTCGTGCTAGTTGCCACTGACTACTTTACCAAATTGACTGAAGCCATTGCTCTGAAGAACATGACACATAGGGAGGTAATTGAGTTCATAACCAAACATATTATTCATAGATTCGACATTCCCCAGATTTTGACTACAGACTAGGGGGCTTCTTTTATGTCTAAGGAGGTACGTGAGTTTGCTGAATTATATAGAATTAAATTGCTCAATTCATCTCCATATTATGTTCAGACAAATGGACAGACCGAGTCTAGTAATAGAACATTCATTAGCCTTATAAAAAAGAAGATATCTGATCATCCTAAGCATTGGCATAAGATTTTGTCCGAAGCTTTATGGGCTCATAGAACATCTAAACACCATGCTACTAAAGTATCTCCGTTTGAGCTTGTCTATGGGCAGGAAGCAGTGTTGCCTGTAGAGATAAGTTTAAATTCTATCAGGTTCACCAAGCTAAATGATCTAACTGTCGGTGATTATTATAATTCAATGATGAACAATATTGATGAAGTGTCCGACAAGACAGTGACAACCTTAGAAGAAATAGGAAAGGACAAGATCATGGTCGTCAAAGCTTACAAAAAGAAGGTCAAGGCTAAATCATTCCAGGTAGGGGACATGGTATGGAAGACCGTCTTGCCTCTAAGGAGCAAAGACTGGAAGTTTGGGAAGTGGTCGATCACATCGAGTTAGTTGCTTTTGGTTCGCTCAGCTCCACCAAAGGGCAGGGGCATATGTTGGGCACCAAAATGGCCGGCCGGACGGTCCAGCCTCGAGGTCGGATGGTCTGTGGTCTGGACAGTCCGCACTGATGGCACGGACAGTCCGCACGCGAGCAGAATCAGTTAGGGTTCCGAGTTTCTTGGGTGGATTTGTTAGCTAAAACCGCGGAATTATCTCGAGAGATGGATTGTAACGGGTCTAGACCTCCCCTATATATATATATGGAGGACTATGACCGATTGGAGATCAACAATCAAATCAATAATCAATTACATCTCGTTTTTACCTGATGCATTACGAGTAGTTCTAGTTTAGCCCTTGTTTAGCCTTTCTCTACCTCAAATCTTCACCTCTCTTCGACTCTAAGTCGATTAGGGCCATCTTGGGTGGTCTGTCAATCCCAAGATAAAGCCTAGGATCTCTCCTCCCCGACGGGGGCCCTCCCGGGAGCGAGATCAGGCGCTGCCGACGAACTCCGTCGTCGTTGCGCACACGTGGATCGTCCGGCCACCAGGCACGGACCGTCCGGCTCGTCAGGCAGGACCCTTGCCCCTGCACTAGGTCACGGACCGTCCGGCACCTGGCCGCGGACCGTCCGCGCCTCAGCAGAGAGCACCACCACCGGTTCTCATCGCAGTAAGTGGCGCCTGGGTCGACGCCAACAAATTGTTTCTATAAAATCGTCTAAATCAACGTGAATGCGAAATCTGTCGAGTTCTCGCGGCGGGAGGAGTCCAGTATTTTCTAAACTGTACACTTTGCAGACCCCTTTATCTTTCTCCACACGCAAGCCTGCGATATCCATATTCTCATGACAACTAGATTAGCAAGAATCCAAATTCTCATAAAAGTCGTTCAGAAAAAGTTGTCCCAAACATAACACATGTATCTTAGGACGTTTGGAACCCCCTTTGGCTATTGGGAGACCGGGACCCTTTAAATGTCTAGCAGGCTCCCATGTTACATGGTACATTTCAGGGCCTCTATGGCTGTTGGAAGACGGGGGTTTCGAGATGGTGGCATTCAATGGAGTGCTAAAGAACCCTGCCACCTTTGGGCAAAGAGCAGATTGGCTCCAACCAGAGATGATGCTTTCACATCCTAGTAGCAGTAAAGAGCAAAGGCAAAACTTGTTCCGCACAAAACTCTCAATTCAAGGTATTGACCATTGTTATGTGTTTGAAGAAGTGGTAACCTATACTCTAGGTGGATACTGAACTTACCAAGCACTATGAAAACACTGGCATATCAAACGAGAGCATTTCAAATATGTCCTAGAATTTGGTGGGTTTGTTAGATTTAACATGGACTTTCCCTACCTTTTTATTTAATTGAATAAAAAATAAATCGTAGGTGCATATTAAATGCTATGTTGTACTAATTTTAGTTCCTATGAGATTTGACTATTAGTTGACTCATCTGAAATAGGTGGACTACATGTGCGCTTATAGTTGATGGAGGTGTATAATGTGTGGGATAATAGGCATATATTATTGTGATTACTCCATCTTTTCCAAAAACTCTTGCTATTACCCCCTTCTCTTGACCTTTTCACATGAACGCAAACACACACAACCACCTCTCTTGTACGTCGAGTTGCATCTTAGCCTGCACACCTCGATCTTGTACACACACATGAAAAACCACAACACGAATGGAAGGAGCAATGTGGGGGGGCCGATCTTTAGCCTCGAGGCTTGGGCCTCCCCATGTCTAACGGGTCCTTCGTTTCTCGGACTCCTCCGGCAACAACTGGGCCCGATTCAGTTCGGTGTCGAGTGTAGTGGTTGGCCCATACGACTCTGCCGCTCGCGGTCGCCCTGCCGTGCCGCGCGGCCTTCCATCCATCGGCGCCTGGCCTACGCGGCGGCGAAGGCGAAGGAGCGAAGCGCAACGGCTGGGCGGGCCACTCCAAAAAGGAGAGCTCTCCAATCTCCATGCACGCGTCACTTGCTTCTCCCTCCCGCGTCCCGCTCACGCCTCGGCAGCTCCACCTCCACTCCAGCTGTGGCGGCCTAGCGGGTGAGGTCACTCATCACGCGATTCACGCCTCGCGCTAGTAGTAGCAGCAGCAGAAGACAAGCACAGGTGAACCACCACGGCCGTGCTTCGCTCACCGATACTCATCTCGGGCACCGATGCTGTGTTCCTGAAACCGTTTCCGCATCTCCTCCAATCTCCAGACCCAGGTTCTGCGTCAGCTTGCAGCAGGACGCCGACGAGGCTTCTCACTGCCGTTGAACGGAACACACATACACACACATTGCGCTACACAAGCAACTTGCAGTGTGTTGGACACCAAAATGAGCGGACGGTCCGACCCTAGGGTCCGGACGGTCCGATCCTTGGGCCCGGACGGTCCGCGTGTCCCGAGATTAGATTAACTTGGATGTTTATCCTTATCTCGTACGTGGTTATCTATCTGATCACGTGGGAGTTTGTTGGCTATCTCTTAGGAAAAGGTTCAGACCTCCTCTCCTATAAATATAAAGGGGTACGGCCGATTGAGAACCCCCGAACACATTCTAATCGAACCAATTACCTTATTTACTTTTCCTGCCCTAGGAGTAGATGTAGCATAGTTCTAGTTGTAGTCTTCCACATATTCACCTCCATCCCTATTCGACTCTACGTCGTCTAGATCCGTCTTGGGTGGCCTGCCGATCCCAAGACAACCCCGAATTGACTCAGCTCGATGCAAGTCATCGGCTCTTGCGATCAGATAATATAAATACTTGATGGAACTTTAATGCACGGAGGTCATTTCGGATCGCATCCTCTTCGGCCATGTCTACCTTATCAACCTGTCAATAGGCAAAAACTTGTGGTACCCCCCAGCCCAAATAAGCAAACGGATTGGGCCAGTAATACGAATTCATCGTCGTACCACCCCACACATGAGCAGGACAACACATCGGCGATGGATAGAACGGGACGCACCATGCTATCCCCGGAGGAGGATGACAAGGCGATCTTGGTTGTGCTACCCTTTGGGTTCATTTAGTCGGCTTTTGCTTTCGCACAGGTCGCCCTTTTGACTTCGTTTGTTTTATTGGCCGGTTGTGTGGAACGGCCTTCTTCATATATTTGGCAAGCAACTGACCAAAAGTAGGGCCGACTCTACTGAGTCGTCCGGACGTCTTAGTAGTGTTTTGTTTCCTAACACTTGTGTTGGAACGTTGTGGTCTGATGGTCTGAGGTTGCTGCTTCTGACCATCTGCGGACCGTCCGACCATCATAGTCGGACTGTCCGTGCCTGTCTCGGACTGTTCGGCCTTAGTACCCGGATCGTTCGGCGTACGCAGGACAGGTGACCGTGATCGGGTGTCCGATCGTGCTTGCCCCCCGGTGCCTCCGGTCTTTCTTTTGTCCGGAGACTTCATAGTAACCATTCTGCGTGACATATTTGGTGTGCGAGAATTACCAATGATGATATTTTTATTTTTACTTTTATCGGCCGCACAAGGCCGAATTATGGCTTTTTTGCTCGTAGGCTCTAAAGTGGTGACAGGAACAGGTGGTCTGTCAATTTTCACCTCTTTTTGAAACCTCAACTGGCCTTCGTTTATAGCCGATTGTATTTGCCGACGGAAGACGGCACAATCATTGGTGTTATGGAGAAAGGAGTCATGCCATTTGCAATAAACGCGCCCTTTTAATTGTTCAACCGGAGGAATTACATGTGACAATTTAATATTACCATGTTTAAGCAACTCATCAAATATTTTATCACATTTAGTAATATTAAATGTGAACTTAACTTTTTCCTTTTGTGTCGAGTGCAGGTGAGAGCGAACAGAAGGTTTGGCCTTAGTGGGCCAAACAAGCTCAGGGACATGTGACTTTTTTGGTTCTTGGGGTTTGGGTGGCCAGTTATATTTATGTCGGCCTTCCTCACTAGGCAGATCACAGGTGACTTCTGGTGCTCCGGACGGTCCGACCTGCACAGTCGGACAGTCTGCGGGTGGATCGGACGGTCCGGTACTATCCTCGGACTGTCCGGTCACGTCAGGCAACACCTGTGACCCTTGTGGTGGGCTCTGTGTAACCCCGGACTGTCCGGCGTAAGGTGCCGGACGGTCTGACGGAGGGCCGGACGGTCCGCTATTGTGTGCGGACGGTCCGGACGCGCTCAGAGTTGACTCACCATTTAGCGAAGATGGTGGTGACGGTCGTCCTGGATATGAGTCCATCGGCATACCAGAATATGGCTGGGGAAACCCATTTGTTGCCGATGTGTTTGGCGCAATTGTTTTGGCGCCTAATTTATGTGATAAAAAACTAGGCATGTGAGTTTTTCCTAATGCATGCGCCATCCTTTCTATATCCTCTGTGATACTTTTAATCCGATTATCAAAAGAAATTTTAATAGATGGAATATCATCGACTGACCTGGCATCACCTATTGTGGGGAGTTGTTGCAGCACGGATGACATGTAATCGGCGTCTATTTCCCTCTCTTGGACGGTCTTCTGGTGGCAATCCACCCTGAAGTGCGAGAGGAACCCTTTATCCGCCACCTTGAGCACCTGATCTTTTTGTCGTTGGACCTCCTCGTCTATTTTCTTCATATCACCTTTTAATCTTTTATGCTCAGCGGCCGATAAACTAGTCAGCCTTGTGCTGCTGTTTGGAGAAGCCCTGTTGAGATCTTTAGAATCGGCCATATAAGCCTGATTTTGTAGATCTTCAACCTCTTCCCCAGCGGAGTCGCCAAAAAGTATGTTGGTGCCGTTTTGGGGGCGCCAATCACTCAATACGAACCGGCGGCGGTGCTCTCTGGTCAGGCGCGGACGGTCCACGTCATAGGGCCAGACGGTCCGCGACCTGGCGCGAGGCTAGGGTTTCCTGCTTGACGGCCGGACAGTCCGCACCCTAGGGCCGGACGGTCCGCGACCTGCCGACAGGGTCGTCTTCCTCCTCCTTGCTGAAATCTAGATCTCGTCCCCTGGGGGGAAAAGATTTTAAGGTGCTCTGGGTCGATAGGTCACCCGGGGCGTCCCCAGACGACGTGGAGCCGCCTAGAAATTAAGAGATCAATTCGAGAAAGAGGTCTTGGATGGACAACTAGATCTTGCCCCCCGGGAGGGGTGAGATTCTAGGGTTGTCTTGGGATCGGCAGGCCACCCAAGACGGATCTAGACGACGTAGAGTCGAATAGGGATGGAGGTGGATATGTGGAAGACTACAACTAGAACTATGCTACATCTACTCCTAGGGCAGGAAAAGTAAATAAGGTAATTGGTTCGATTGGAATATGTTCGGGGTTCTCAATCGGCCGTACCCCTTTATATTTATAGGGGAGTAGGTCTGGACCTTTTCCTAAGAGATAGCCAACAAACTCCCACGTGATTAGATGGATAACCACGTACGAGATAAGGATAACATCCGAGTTAATCTAATCTCGAGACACGCGGACCGTCCAGGCCCAACCGTCCGCTCATTTTGGTGTCCAACATAGTGGAGGAGAGTCGTCTGCAAAAATGGGCCGGGGATCGGGGTCACCACCAAAGAACTGCAGGATAAACTCAACAGGAATCAGTAATGGTAGAATTATGCAACAGAGTGATTTTAATTTTGGATGCTACTAAGGGGGTGTTTGGTTGCTCCTGCTAAAGTTTAGCCCGGGTCACATCAAACGTTTGACTTTTAAATAGGAGTATGAAATATAGACCCAACCAAATGGACTAGATTCGTCTCGTCTTTTAATTTTCGGCTGACAAATTAGTTTTATAATCCGACTACATTTAATAACCGGAACGGAGGTTCAAACATTCGATGGGACAGGGGCTAAATTTTAGCGGGGTGTAACCAAACACCCCCTAACACTCAACTTCTGTTTGCAAAATTAAATATCTAGTTCACAGAAAGCTGACTCTTTCAGTGTTATCTATCTTCTTCTAAAGTTGAGATCTTTTTAACGATACAGATCTAATTTTCCTGCGTACATTAGATTAGACACAACATACACACATATATCACACTGAATCGCTGAAGCCGCAAAGCTCAGTACTACCAGTCTACCTCAACGGGCAAAGGAAGAAGAAAAGAAAAAAAACCCATACTAGTGGAGTGGTTACAACAAGAGGTGAGCAGCGACACACGGTTAATAAAACCATCGTCATCCAGTTCCACACTTTCCATTCATTCATCCATCCTTCCTTCCTTCCTGCTGTTAGGAGCGAGCTCGCACGGTGGCCCGGCAGTAGGGGCAGTCGGCGCGGGACCGCAGCCAGCGCTGCAGGCAGGCGGAGTGGAAGACGTGCCCGCAGCGCAGCTGCGTGAGCCCGCCGCCGGCGCCGCACCTCTCCAGGCATATGGAGCAGTCAGAAGCTGCGTCCGCGGGCGCGGCTCGCCCGTCTTCTGCTTCCTGTACCGCGGAGGCCGCCGGTTTGGGGAACACAGGGATGGGTTCACGTTCACCGGGCTGGAACTGGAACTGGAAGCAGCTGGTTTGACCGCCGCCCGAAGAGGCGTCAACGACGGGGCGAGCGAGTCCTCCAGCTCCAGCCCAGAGTGTCTGCAGCGGCCATGTCTTGTGCCTGCAAGCAACGGACGAGAGCACACACAGCAAGCGTAGATGTAGATTGATGAGCGTGTTGCCAGATTTAATTACGTGCAGCTAATAAGAGTTTGGTTAACGCACGAGGACCTTCGTCCCGCCGCCAGGACCAGGTCCACGCTGCCGAGCCTCTGAAGGAGCCGTTCCCTGGCCTGCTGCACGGCGTCGGGAAGCCGGCCGTGGTCCGACCCCGACGTGCTGCGGTGGTGAAGCCCTGCGCTGGAGGCCGTGTGAAGAAGCCCTGCTGCCTTTCCGACTGGCCCCGGAGGCTTGGCTGCAGCAGCGTGATCCCTTTGGTGCCCTGGAACATCATGCTCCTGTGCAGCTAGATTCAGTAGCTAAACTACTGCCAAGCTTTGTTCGCAAATGTAGATGAATTGAAGGGAACACATCAACACACACACATGATAACACAAATTTGCCCATTCAAGTTTATACCAATTGTACAAGCCCACATCGTTTTTACACTCTCTTTTCTTTTGACTAATATTTTGAGAGGCTGCAATCATCCATGCCAGGGATTCATCCATGCTTTCTAACTTAGGATATCCTCTGTTTTTTTTTTTTGCCTGCTAGGTTCGCTACAATAATACTCTGCCTAGTTCGAGATGGACTATGAGCTAACTTCTCATTCAAGCGGTGCCGAATATTCCAGGACGCTGGTGGACTCCTCGATGCTCCTGAAGAACGAGGAGGCTAGGCCTAGGCCTTCATCGAAACCGAATTACTGATGGACTCCTCAACCATAAGGGTGTACAGTACAGTACACTAGACATCTGCATCCATCGGCAGCTCTGCTCCACCAAGAAAACACCAACCTTTTTTCTCCGTTACGGATACGATCTGCAGTCTGCTGGAAGACCGGAGTTTTGGAATCAAGAAGAAAACCCTCCGGTTTCTTCACTCGGGGAAAACGCAAAAGGCCGCGGCTTTAATTTACTTATTTATTTATGTAAGCAAACAAAACGGCAGGAGGTGAGAGGGAACGGAACGGCAGCGTGTTGTTGGGTACTCGGTCAGTACTCACCGGCTTCTGGTGAGAGGAGGAGAGGGAGCCGCTGCGGCGGCGGCGGCGGGGGCGGCGGGGGTCGGGAGGCTCGGGACCCGGGTCGTCAGGCGGCGCCGGCGCGGGGCGGCGCTGGAAGTAGACGAGCTTGGAGGCGATCGGCATGCAGGAGGGGCAGCTGAGAGCTGAGAGGGGAGAGGAGCCTAGCCGTGGCGAACTGTTACAGCTCCACCCCAGCTGCTTTCTTTCTCTCAGCTCTCAGCTCATATAGTGGCGTCGTCGGTCAGTGCTGAATTGCCTTTCTTGGTGTACTCCTTCGCGATGGGGGTTATTCAGGGGGTCAATCTTGTCGCTAATCTTGTTCGTAGAAAGCGACAGATATTTCGTGTCTGTTTTCTTTCCGTGCGCTGCAAGTGCGAGGTCAGACGGGAGAACTGTAGACGCGTGGAGGTGGACGGGAGAAAGGCAAATCCAGGGCGTCCAGCACATATTATGCAAATGGAACTGGCAAGAGCAACGTCATCAGTTACAGTTAGGCTTATTAAGCTGACGGTTACTTCAGGAGTTAATGCTACCCTCCTCTTTTTGCGCTTTTACTCCATCGGTGCTTTTGCTTGAAAAACACACACTCTCCGCATCGTACTCGCTCTCTCCCTCCAAAATTAAAATCCTTTTTTACCGTTTTAGTATATTTGTCTATATCCCTTATCACCCATACAAATGGAGACATAAAAATTTAGAGCTAAAACGACTTCTAGTTTAGAGCGGAGGGAGTACAATAGTATATGTCGAAGAGGAAATCTTCGGCCGGGTGGCGGAATGCACCCGCCCTAAATCCTAAGATGAGGAGGGACCTAAGCGTTTTGCTTGTCTGCTAAGCGATGAACGAATCATAAGAACACACAACAGTTTAGAGTGGTTCGGGCCGCCGGAGCATAATACCCTACTCCACTGTGTGATGTATTGAGCTCGGGAGCTTGTATGAACTTGTGAGCCTGAGATGGATCTAAGTGTGTCTGAGTCTTGTAACGTTGCGTGCCTCCCCTTTTATAGCTAAAGGGGGGCATGTACAAGGGTGCTGAGCCCCGACATGCGGGCCCAGGGACATAACAGATGTAACACTTGAAGCAACTAATGCTGGTCGCCAGTGCAATCTTCTTGTGCCCTGATATCTGCGGTCTACGTAGCATTGGCGTGCAGCGGAAGTTTCCCTAGCAACGTACGAGTGATGATGAGCACAGTGCACCTCGCAATACGGGCGTACTGCCTGCCAACGAAATTGACAGGCACGCCGCCTGCGGGACGGTCTGGTCGTCGCCTGCCAGCAGAGTGGACAGGGCACATTTAATGCTGAGGCGGCACATCGCTTGTCAGTGGAGTAGACAGGGTGCATTTAATGTTGAGGCGGCACATCACCTGCCAGTTTGACAGGCGACACGCCTCACCCGCAATAAATGCGCGCGGCCCAGAGGCCTTACGTCCGGCTCCGCCCGTTGGCTTACGTCACAGGCAGCTGGCCACGTGGCAGCATCGGGTCTCCGCCTGAGCGGGGAGCAGAGACGTACGCAATATGGTTCGGAAACGTGTCGGCTCCGGACCCCCGCCTGGCCTTGATTAAGGTCCGGGTACTCCTCCTAGAATCCCGGGAGCTTGTTGTGAGCGACTTGGGCCCCACACAGGGAGGTCCGGTTCCCGTCTCGGGGGTCCAGTTTATACTCGCGGAGGTCCTGGATCCTGCCCGGAGGTTCGGGCTGTGTATCCAGGGGTCCGACACTTTCCCGTGGGGGGCCGGACCCACTGTTGACACCATGGAGTATATTGTCTCCTCCGGCCACGTGGCGGCCCCAGTGCCGCCCATGTGGCGGGGTCAGCCGCTGTTTGCCACATGGCTAGAGGCAGCCGCATGGACTCCGCGCTTTCACACTGTAGTAAGGGGTACCCCTGATTCAGGGTACCGACAGTGGCCCCCGGGCCCGCCTTAGGGGAGGAAACGAGCCTGCAGGTGGGGCCAAAGCTTGATTGGCGATTGGCACGCTGCTTCTGTGCGCTTGCTGACACAATAACTGCCAGCTCGCCTCTGGTCACGCCAACTGTCACGCCTATCCCCGCGGCTGACTGACCCGTGGTCTCCGCACTTGATGGTTTTGCTGAGCCACGCGCGGGGTGCCTCGATGCCACTGCATTGGTTTTGAAAGTTCACCTTTTTTGTCCTTTGCGGCGGCCCTGAGGGGGCGCAGTATGGGCGCGAGCAGCGATTCGACTTCTCTGCACCCAGGGGCCGGCGCCCAAGGAGGATGACTCGTGGGCCCGGGCCCCCGTGTCAGAGACTGTGCTGTTGGTTTTCGGCGGGGATGAAGAGGCGTGGCGGTTCGCTCCTCGCGTGGCGGTTCGCCTTCTTCGCACACGGAGGCCGACACCCAAGGAGAATGACTCGTGGGCCCGGCCCCCCGTGTCAGAGGTTGGTCCGTTGCTTTCGACAGAGATGAAGAGGCACGGCGGTTCGCTCCTCACGTGGCGGTTTGCCCTCTTCGCACACGGAGACCGACGCCCAAGGAGTATGACTCATGGGCCCGGGCCGCCATGCCAGGGGCTGGGTCACCTTGGCGCGCATCGGGCGAGATCTTCCGTGGTGCTTCGGGGCATCAGTGGGGGAATCTTTCTTTAAAAAGCAGATTCCCCCGAGCGCGGTAGCCATTCTCATCACTCGCAGCGCCCTTTCGCCCTTGAGTTCTCCGCGCTCTTCTGCCGTCGTAGCCGCCATGGCCTTGCTAGACCCTCCCGAGCGCCTCTAGCCCGAGGTGGCACTCTACTTGGTGCGCAACCTGCCCGGATGGGGTGTGCTAGCGTTCGCTGGAAGGATCCGTGTCGGCGCCTTTCCTCACGGCGATCTCGCCGCCGGAGAGTACGTGCTCTTCCTCCCCAGCGGGTTGGCGCTGCCGATCTCGTCTTTCTTCGTGCTGCTGCTGGAGGAGCTCGACCTCCAACCTCGGCACTTCACGCCCTGCTTCATCCTTCAGGTAGCCATCATCGCCTATCTCTGCAAGATATCCGTGGGGGCGACGCTTCTTCCTCCAGCATTCGGCTTCAAGGATGTTCATCAGCCTTGCGGAGGTGGAGAGCGAGTTGAGCTGCAGCTCCATCTTTCGTGTGAGCTTCACCAGTGTCTCATGGTGCACCGCCATGAACTCGTCTAGCTCCAACTCTGTCGGGTGGGAAGCGAGCCGAGCTGTGGCTCCATCTCTTTGGCTTTGATGGCTTCGGTGCCGCCTCCAACGGTGACCGCTGGCCCGCTGCTGAAGACGCCACCCAGGAGGTCGTACAAGATGTCGTGGAGATGGCGGTCGCGCGCTTCCAGCGCGACCCTACTGATGTCGAGTAGGTCATACCTATAGACATAATGCTAGGGTCTCGCTTGAAGGAGAATGTAATAACTTTGTTTTTGTAAGGTACTTTTGAGTACTACTTACCGAGCACTATTAGCACTTATCTGCGTACTATTTGCCCCTGTTGTGTGTGGCGTTGCCGACTCTTCCCTGGTACCTGGCCCCCCTGGGATGTAGGCTCGACGTGTCGAGGCTGGATACCAGCATACCTAAAAAGAGTTGGCAACAGGCCCTAGGAGGCAGCCTCGACTGGGACCTGGACCTAAACACAACTTCAGCTAGGGAGCGTTAGTAGCACACCCATAGGACCCATCGCCTGATACTAGCCATCCTTTGATACAGGCACGGGACCTGCAGGATTTAGTCTGGGAAGCCAAATTGTGTGTCCGGACCCCCTGGACCACGGTTCTAGATACTAGGACACCCGTCGCAGAGTAGTGGAGTGTGGAGGTGATGAGGACATCACTATGAGTACGACTACACCAGCAGCACCTCCACATCAAGCGCCACTTCCTTCATTAGCTGGGCCAATCACTCGGGCCCGTGCCAGAGATCTTAACTTCGTCATGCTACTGAAGAATGAGGGCCCAGAAGAATAGACGACCAGCCCAACTGTGGCCCATAGTGGACGACCTAGGGTTGGCCGCCCCTAGGGGCTGCGCCCCTCTCTATTTAACCAGGAGCTGCGCCTCCTTTGTTGTGGAGTTTTGTTTTACGTTAGCCTTAGCTACTCTCGAACACGCGCAAATCTGCGCTGTCTTCGTGTATTCAGAACTCCACCCTCGAGTAATAGATTAGATTGCTCGCATCTTTTTCTTGTTCGTTCTTCGATTGCGCACAGGAAACGATCTTCGTGATCAGGCCGATCTCGCATCAGCAAGGTCGGTAACCACAGGGAGTTGGTTCAGCGATTGCATTGGCGCCTCGGGCTTGCTCGTCGTAGTCGGATCGCAAGGGTCATCTTCCGCCAAATCGGAATTATCTCTACTCGCCGAAAGATCGGGCACCTCAGCTACATCAATTGGTATCAGATTTTCCAGGTTGATCGGTGAGTTTATCGAGCGTTTTTTTTTTCCTACAGTCCACAAAACCACATAAAAATTCAGGTTAGACCTTATACCAGCACCCTTTTGAGCCTCGCACCTTCTTTCAATAATCTGCATTGTTGAATTTGTGTGCTTTCGCGTCATTTGTTGCTGGTCGCATTGTGTTTTTTTTTCTCACAATCCTTCTTTCTTCCTTGTTTTTCTCCTTCGGTTACATCAAACCCTAACGCGCCGCAACCATCTTCCTTATTTTTCTCCTTCGGTTACATCAAACCCTAGCGCGCCGCAACCATCTTCCTTGTTTCTCTCCTTCGGTTACATCAAACCGAGTCAACACCGCTTCCTTGTTTTTCTCCTTCGGTTACGTCAAAAAAAAACAGAAACAAAAAAAACGAAGGAGAAAGGATACAAAGCGGTTGTCTCATCTCGGTCATTTTAAACATACCTTCCTTAAACCGGGCATAACTTTTCGCTCGGTTGTTCAAAAAATCTGAAATTTTTACAGGAGCTTGTTGGAACCATTCTGAGGCCGTCAAACCGACCATGGCTTCGACAAAATTGTCAAAAAAATTCAGGAAAATAAAGAAAAAAATCCGTCAAAGTTCTCGCACTACTTCCTGATTTTCTGTAGACCACATCTGAACTCTGTTTGAGGTGAAATTTCGTGTAGCTCCTAGTTTGTTGCTCCTTGTGCTGAGAAAAATATCAAAAAAATCATACAAAAAAAAACAAAATCACCTGTGATTCCTATTAGTACCTTTTTGGTCTCGCTAGTACAATATTTGCGGTACTGCCATTCTGCTAGTTCCATCCGTCCTTTGCACTTGTGGCCAGCAATATAGTTTCGTGTTTTGCACTATAATTCAACTTTGCATTATTGTTTGATCGTGCTAATCCTTGACTTGAGTGCAGCCTACCCAGAACTCCACATATTTCTACGACGAGCCGGTTTCTGTTTCTCCACGCAATCGCTCATCCAATCTTTCACCGGTTCCACCTGTTGATTGCAGTTCACCACTGTGGCTTGGTAAGAACGGATAATAACTTGATAACAGCACTAGTGTGAGCGCCTTGTGAGCAGTACACCCCTGTTTTTGTCGTTGGTTTTTCTCCTTTTGGTGTTTTGGTGTTTGCGCTAACTATGTCAGGAGCACATGACATGGTGGATGCCCAGTTGCAGGAAGTCAGGGGACAAGTTGATGGACTTGCTGCTGACATTAGAACGATGCATGAACGACTTGATTCAACGGTCACTTCGACGACCGAGCGTTTCAACCAACTTGACCTTGCTCAAACGGCGACTCGCACCACACTCGACACCATCCTGGCACGCCTTGATGCATTGACCACAAAGATGGAGCAAGAATACGGCGGTGACACTGAGCAGGACGATGGAGATCGCCGTGGTCGTGCACGTCGTGTGGTTCGTCATCCCCCTAATGACTTATTTTCTAAGATTAAATTTAAAATTCCATCTTTTAATGGTAAATATGATCCTGCTGCATATCTTGATTGGGAATTAGAGGTAGAACAGAAATTTTCATGCCATGATATTCCTGCTAATAGCCAAGTGAAGGCTGCCATTAGTGAATTTACTGATTTTGCTTTAATTTGGTGGCGTGAGTATAAACAAAAACTTCCCATTAACAGTGTCATTACTTGGACCCAATTAAAAACTGCCATGCGCCACAGATTTGTTCCTTCCTATTATGCTCGTGATTTGCTTAACAAAATGCAGCGTTTTCAACAAGGGTCACAGTCTGTTGAGGAATATTACCAGGAGTTACAAAAGGGTATGCTTCGTTGTGGTTTAGTTGAGTCGGATGACGCTGCTATGGCGCGTTTTCGTGGTGGTTTGAACATGGAAATTCAGGATATACTTGATTATAAGGATTATTTTGATATAACCACATTGTTTGAATATGCTTGCAAAGCTGAACGTGAAGTGCAGGGACGACGATCAAAGACATATACTAACTCTCTTGCAGGCCGGGGTCCAACACACAGCTCAACTCCTTCCAGCCCTGCACCTTCTATGCCTAGCACTACATCGCGCACAGGGACGACCAAGCCAGTGGCGCCCCCTGCCAAAGGCGCCGCTTCTTCCACAGGACGTACACGGGATATTCAGTGCCATCGTTGCAGAGGGTTTGGGCATATGATTCGGGACTGCCCAAACAAGCGTACCTTGCTTATACGTGACAATGGTGAGTACTCTTCAGCCAGTGATTCTGAGGAAACTAGTCATGCTATGATTGCCACTAACTGTGACACCCCAGTGTCACCTAGGGTTTCTCTTAAAAAGCCAAACCAAGAACCATCATTTTATGTGAACCAAAGTAAGCATGAGCATCAAAACAATTTAAGTGAGAAAGAATTCACCAAGCATATATACTTAAAGTGTCATGATCAAAACAATTGAGACTTTTGAAAGATAAGAATGTGCAACCCTAATTCAAAACCCTAAGTGAACCCCATGAACAAGATTCAAGGAAATGTGAAAAAGAGAATGAAAAGTTTAAAATTTTGAGTTGAGCCAACTATATAAGTTAAAGTATATTTACTAAGTAACAAGAAAGATTAAGAAGGCTTAGCCAAAATAACTCAATTAAATCCCCAAAACAGCCCTTGATCAATGAACCCTTAGGGAAATTCAGATTTCTGAATTTCTGAATTTCAGACCTCTTCTCAAAGATCATATGTGTTCTCTGCTTTTCCAAACTCAAAGCCAGAAGATCCAAATATCAAAGTCGTGCCAAATTACCTTGAACACATTCTGGGAAAGTTTGAACTCAAACCAAATTCGTTTGACACGGTTTTGGCGCAGCTCAACCTCGGGACCAGGCATTCTGACACTGGCACCTTGGTGACGCTACAACTCCCTGTCCCTAGCCTAAAACCGCACGTCGTCCATACACAAAAGACAAAGCTTGGTCTGGTGAACAAATCCCTTGCAGTGATCTTGCCCAAATTCGCGAAGATTTGCTCCCAATCGGCGCTTGAACAGGGGCAGAGGCAACGGGAACACGTGTTCGACCGCGGCTGACACCCCTGGTTCACGCCCGTTCGCGCACCGCGCCTTCCCAGTGCACGCCCGCGCGCACTCGCCGGTCCACGACCGCCCGTGCACCGCGCCGTGCCTATAAAGCCTCCCCAGGCGCGCCCCACTTCGCCCCGCACTCACCCTCACCGGCCAGCCACCGTTCCTTAGCTCCGGCGAGCGTATTTCCGCCCGCCATTGCCGCCAGAGCTTCGGCCACCGTGGCCAGCCCACCCCAGCCATCCTCCGGGCAGGCCAGTGCTTCGGCTAGCTCCGCCAGTAGCCCGTGAAGCTCGCCAAGCCCTCGGACCCGACCGGACTTCACCGGAGGCCCGAGATCGACCTCACCGGACTTCGGTCTTCCGCCGCCGCGCGTAGACCGAGCTATCCAGTGAGTCTCCGACCAATTCCTTGCGCTCATAGCTTCTCTGGCATCCCGTGGACCTCTCTGACCTATTTGATTGAACTACCTCGCCGTGACCAGGCCGGTCTCCTCGCCGCCGACGAGCATCCCCGCCTGCGCGCGTGGACCGACCAACTCCGGCCATCTCCGTCGACGTTCCGCACACCGTTGTGATCCCCGCGACCTCCCCTTCATCCTCGACCACTTCACCGGAACAGTCTCGCCGCCGGTAAGCCCCTCCGCCCTTTTCTTCGCCGCGGCTACTGTTTGAGGTAGAAGAAGGACCTCGGGTTAGGTTTTGTAGAACCCGAGGGGTTTTCTGTAATGTCAGCGACTCATGTGAATAGTAACCTAAGGACTGATCCGCGAAGGAAAACTTAGAAAAACCGCCAGGGACCCCAGTGCAAAGTGGTTTTCCTTTTAATCAATTCTGTTATTCTTTTAAATAACCAAAGAACTTAGAAAATTCATAACTTGATGAAATCTTAATGAAAAGCTGTCAAACCAATTTTGCTAGCTCTGGAATATTATGATCTATCATTTAAAATTATTGAACCATATGCTTTCTGTTCTAAATTTTAGAGCTTAAAATTAAAAACAGAAACCCCCTAAACCTTGTTTAATTAAGGAAAATTAGTTTTTCTTTTGTGCTGAGCTTAAGAAAATTTGTAGATGCTTATACCTTAATTAGACACTGTTTAAAAATAGTAGGAGCCCCAGCATTAGAGATTATGATGTAGTTATTCATTTAAAGCCATCTTGTCCACAACTTAGAGAAAATCAGAAAAGCATTAGAAAATGTTGAACAGTGATTAGTAATATTTTTCCTAGTTTACTTATGCAACCAAGAACCTAGGAAAAATGCAGAGACCATTAATTAGGACCAGTTTCTAATTAAGATGCTTTAATTAGCCTTATGAAGACTGAAAATCAATTATTAAAATTGCAAAACCATAACCAAAGTGGTTAACAAAAATCCAGTGAACTTATAACCACCAGAGCCCCACTACAAAAATACAGAGCACCCCAGCCTAACTTTCTAAGTAGGAAAAATAAATACAGAATGATAATAAGGCATTTTTCCAATAAATCATAAGCAACCCCTTTTTATGAGATAATGGGCAACCAAAAATTAGCTAAGTCCATGATGAGATAAACCACCAGAGAAAAATGCAAACCCATGAAAAAGAAGTGAACCCATACCTTTTGCTAGTAATTTGTGAGAAAGGCCATTTAGCTCAAATAATGCATACCACCCCTTCCCTTAAGCAAAAAGAAACCAAACTCCAGAATGATTGCTCTTGCACAAAATACTAGCTAAGAAAAATAAGAACTCTGTTGTTTGATGTTTTTCAAGTATAGTGGTAATAGAAAGCACCCCTTTGGCTAGAAACCTTAAGAAAACCATAGGAAAAGAATTAAAAGGTACTAATGACTAAAAATTTGTATCAAGTCATGTTATGACACCTAAAAGCCAGCAAAAATAAGTTTTAAAGAATTACCCACTGTTAAATAATAGTTGTAGTTCAAAGTACCCCTTCTGCCCTAAAATTTGGTAATTTTGTCCAGAGAAAACCATTTACTTTCTGAACCCCAAAGTTTGAGACAGAGAATCATACCCCAGTAGCAAGCCACTGTAATTTTTGCAGAATTTTTGGAATTTTATAAAAGCAACTTGTAGTTCAAACCTACTCCAAAACATTAAAAAGAATAAAAGAAAAGAAAAGGAGGAATAAACCTCATCCCATTAAAACTAACCCAATTTACCAAGTATACCACTAAAAGGTTTTACATAAGTAAGGTTAACTTGTTTAAATTCAAAAGACCCTACATCTTTAAAGTTGTAAATTCTAAAGCACATATTGTATCATGCATATATCTTACGCATTGCATTCATTAGATTGTAATCTTGCCGACGGAGAGTACGTGCTCATCCCCGAGCAAGGACCTGTCCAAGAGGAGGACCAGGAGCAGGCTTCAGAGGCTGCTATTGAAGATCTCCCCGCAGCCCCAGCAATTGAAGGCAAGCCCCGGTTTTATGCATAACCATGTTAATATATGCTACTTTACTACACTTAATGCTTGTAGGACTGTAATGTGCACTTAAGTGTAGGAGTTGCTTGAAACCTCTAGTTGCATGAACTTAGGAATCCTTTTTGAGATGAATACTAGTATGCCAGGTCGAGTAGCTGCTTGCTAATCAGGATCTCGGTAGAAGTCGAGTGATTTTTCTAGCGCTCGCGCGAGGTCAGGAATTGATTGTATTCATCTTAATAATGGGATATATATGTTGGTCTATGGACTTGGATCCAGGGAGGATGCCTTGTCCATGAGACGGGAAAAATGAATTAAGGATTAATGTGTGGATACCTGAGTCAAGCTTTTGAACGTACTAAGCACATGCCGGGAAAAATGGTAACCGGTAAACCTAGTACCTGAGTGAAGCCGGGCGCGGACTTTATCCCTCATGCGACCTGAGACAGGGTCTCCCATGCTAGCTATGGTGGGTACAAGTGCGGTCACTGCACGGCGGCAGCCGGGGTCAGTGGAGCATTGTATGCCAAGGCGGTGAGGCCTGGACGCGAACGGGGAATCGATGGGGACGGTTGTCATGTGTGGGGTCAGAGTACCCTAACATGCCGTGTGTTTAGGTTTACCTTGCAAGGTTAAAACTCGATTCGAATCGTCTGCTTCTCGCAGCTAATGAGACTGCTTGATTCCTTGTACTGCATCGAGTAAGAAGTGAAATGTGGATTATATGAGATAACTTGTTGATTGAACTAATTGATTGTTACCATGTATGCTTAGAAGGAGCAAATCTAGCTAAGTTAATAATGGTAGAATTTGAAAAGCTAAAAATTGATTTTAGAAATAGCTAGTGCTTTTGGCAAACCAAACCCCTCAGCCAAACAGCTGCATAGTCTAGAGGTAGAGGAGTAGACTCCTCACACCGGTTAAGTCTAGCTGAGTATTAGTATACTCAGCCTTGCTTGTGGCACCATTTTTGCAGGTACCATGCAGGATGTAGTTGATGGTGTGACTTGGCCTACCACCCTGCCACCGGGTTGGACGGTCGAGTGGGATGTTGCTCCGGCAGGAGAGGAGCATGAGGAGTAGTGGGCTAGGCCTTGCCCATTTCCTCGTTACCGACGACATCGATTATCCGCTGCACTTTAATTTGTGAACTTTATTTGCTACTCCAAAAACTCCGATTTATGTAATAACTCCGTACTTAATTTGAGGTTTCCTGTTTTATTGTATTTCTTCTGTGACTCACCTTCGAGTGAGATTGTGGAATTTGATCCTGGTTAAGTGGCTCTATCAGACTGGATCTGAGGGACTGACGGGTTATTCCGATTTAAGTGTGTTACGGCCCCTGAGGCGTGACTTAGGCACTTAAGCTGGAATAATTCGGGTGGTTCTGCCACACTAACCATGCAGAAAATGAGGAAGTCCACGTTGATCCCATCGACGCCGATAGGTATGAGAGTCTTGTTGTGCAGCGTGTTCTCAGCACACAGGTTGCCCAGGCCGAAAAAAATCAGCGACACACTCTATTCCATACCAAGGGCGTCGTGCACGAACGGTCGATTCGCATCATCATCGATAGTGGCAGCTGCAACAATTTGGCAAGTACAGCGTTGGTAGAGAAATTATCCTTGCCCACTCGCACACATCCACATCCGTATCACATTCAATGGCTTAATGATGGTGGTAAAATAAAGGTAACACGTTCGGTACGTGTCCCCTTTTCGCTGGATTCTTATTCTGATTATGCTGATTGCGATGTTATTCCTATGGAAGCATGTTCTTTGTTATTGGGTCGACCTTGGCAATATGATACTGATAGTTTACATCATGGTCGTTCAAATCATTATTCTTTCATGTTTAAAGGCCAGAAAATAATTATACATCCAATGACCCCTGACCAAATTTTGAAAGATGATCTTACTAGGGCTGCTAAAACTGCACAACAAGTCAAATCGACATCAGCCGCACCTATTAAATCTGAAATCAAGTTGCACTCTCCTGTTTTACTTGCTACACGTGCTGATTTTGATGATCTCCATGAAGCTCATATGCCCTGTTATGCACTTGTATGCTCGCGAATGCTTGTTCCGCTTGATGATGCACCGTCTTTGGATATACCCCCTGCTGTTGTTAACCTTTTGCAGGAGTATGCTGATGTTTATCCTACGGACTTACCACCGGGTCTTCCTCCCCTCCGTGGCATTGAGCATCAGATCGATCTCATCCCCGGCGCTTCTCTTCCGAACCGCGCCCCGTACCGTACAAATCCAGAGGAGACGAAGGAGATCCAGCGCCAGGTGCAGACGCTGCTTGATAAGGGTTACATTCGTGAGTCTCTTAGCCCTTGCTCGGTTCCTGTTTTACTCGTTCCAAAGAAAGATGGGTCATGGCGTATGTGCGTAGATTGTCGTGCTATTAATAACATCACAGTTCGTTATCGATATCCTATTCCACGCCTTGATGATATGTTAGATGAGCTTAGTGGTGCCGTTATTTTCTCTAAGGTTGATTTGCGTAGCGGTTACCATCAGATTAGAATGAAACTCGGAGATGAATGGAAAACTGCTTTTAAAACGAAATTTGGTTTATATGAATGGTTGGTCATGCCATTTGGATTGACTAATGCTCCCAGCACCTTTATGCGTTTAATGAACGAAGTTCTACGGGCCTTCATAGGTTTGTTTGTTGTTGTTTATTTCGATGATATCCTTATTTACAGCAAGTCTATAGAGGAGCATTTAGAACATTTGCGTGCTGTTTTTGATGCTTTGCGTGCTGCTCGCTTGTTTGGTAACATGGAAAAGTGCACATTTTGCACGCAACGTGTCTCGTTTCTTGGTTATGTGGTTACTCCGCAGGGCATTGAGGTGGATAGCAGCAAGATTGCTGCTATTCGGGAGTGGCCTACACCGACGACGGTCACACAAATTCGGAGCTTTCTTGGACTTGCCGGTTTCTACCGCAGATTTGTTCGTGATTTTAGCTCCATTGCAGCGCCTCTACATGAGCTTACAAAGAAAGATGTGCCGTTTGCTTGGAGTGATTCGCAGGAGGTAGCGTTCAGCACTTTGAAAGATAAGTTAACCCAAGCTCCCCTCTTGCAATTGCCTGATTTTAATAAAGTTTTTGAGCTTGAATGCGATGCTAGCGGTATTGGGCTAGGTGCTGTTTTGTTACAAGAAGGAAAACCAGTTGCTTATTTTAGTGAAAAATTAAGCGGTGCTAGTCTGAAATATTCTACTTATGATAAGGAGCTTTACGCTTTAGTGCGCACTTTGCATACTTGGCAACACTATCTTTGGCATCGTGAGTTCATAATTCATTCTGATCATGAGGCTTTAAAACATATTCGTACCCAAACAAATCTGAACCGTCGTCATGCTAAATGGGTCGAATTCATTGAGTCCTTTCCTTACATTATTAAACACAAGAACGGGAAGGACAATGTTATTGCTGATGCTTTGTCTCGTCGCTATACCATGCTGTCACAACTAGATTTTAAAATCTTTGGTTTGGACACTGTGAAGGATCAATATGTTGACGATGCTGATTTTAAAGATGCTTTCGGCCATTGTATTAATGGGATACCATGGGGCAAATTTCACATACAGGATGGGTTCCTGTTTCGCGCTAACAAGCTGTGTGTTCCAGCTAGCTCGGTTCGTCTTTTGTTGTTACAGGAAGCGCATGGAGGCGGTCTCATGGGGCATTTTGGCGTCTACAAAACGCATGAGGTGTTGGCTGCCCATTTCTTTTGGCCTCGGATGCGCGCTGATGTGGAGCGCCTTGTTGCACGCTGCACTACTTGTCAGAAAGCTAAGTCACGGTTGAACAACCATGGTTTGTATATGCCTTTGCCTGTCCCTTCTTCTCCTTGGCTTGATATCTCTATGGACTTTGTTTTGGGCTTGCCTAGAACTAAGAAGGGGAGGGATAGTATTTTTGTGGTTGTTGATAGATTCTCTAAAATGGCTCACTTTATACCTTGTCATAAAACTGATGATGCTAGCATTGTTGCTGAATTGTTCTTTAGAGAAATTATTCGTTTACATGGTATTCCAAAAACAATAGTCTCTGATCGCGATGCTAAGTTTCTAAGCCATTTTTGGAGATCTCTTTGGAATAAATTGGGAACTAAATTGTTGTTTAGCACTACTTGTCACCCTCAGACTGATGGACAAACTGAGGTAGTAAATAGAACTTTATCTACCATGCTTAGGGCTGTTTTAGACAAGAATTTGAGACGTTGGGAGGATTGCTTGCCTCATGTTGAATTTGCTTACAATCATGCCACACATTCTTCTACAAAGATGTGCCCTTTCCAGATTGTTTATGGTTACATCCCTAGGGCACCTATTGATTTGATTTCACTTAATGCTGCGAACGCCCCACATGTAGATGCTGCTGCACATGTTGAACAAATGATTACCATACATGAACAAACGAAACAGAACATTGCTGCTACTAATGCAAAAAATCAGGTTGCTGGTAGTAAAGGAAGAAAACATGTTACTTTTGAGCCAGGTGATATGGTTTGGTTGCACTTGAGAAAGGATCGGTTTCCTACTTTGCGCCGTTCTAAATTAATGCCTCGTGCTGCTGGTCCTTTTAAGGTGCTAACAAAGATTAATGATAATGCTTATATCCTTGACCTGCCTGCGGAATTTGGTGTTTCCACTAGTTTTAATGTTACAGATTTGAAACCATATATGGCTAAGGATGAGGAGTTGTCGTCGAGGACGACTTCACTTCAAGAAGGGGAGGATGATGAGGACATCACTATGAGTACGACTACACCAGCAGCACCTCCACATCAAGCGCCACTTCCTTCATTAGCTGGGCCAATCACTCGGGCCCGTGCCAGAGATCTTAACTTCGTCATGCTACTGAAGAATGAGGGCCCAGAAGAATAGACGACCAGCCCAACTGCGGCCCATAGTGGACGACCTAGGGTTGGCCGCCCCTAGGGGCTGCGCCCCTCTCTATTTAACCAGGAGCTGCGCCTCCTTTGTTGTGGAGTTTTGTTTTACGTTAGCCTTAGCTACTCTCGAACACGCGCAAATCTGCGCTGTCTTCGTGTATTCAGAACTCCACCCTCGAGTAATAGATTAGATTGCTCGCATCTTTTTCTTGTTCGTTCTTCGATTGCGCACAGGAAACGATCTTCGTGATCAGGCCGATCTCGCATCAGCAAGGTCGGTAACCACAGGGAGTTGGTTCAGCGATTGCATTGGCGCCTCGGGCTTGCTCGTCGTAGTCGGATCGCAAGGGTCATCTTCCGCCAAATCGGAATTATCTCTACTCGCCGAAAGATCGGGCACCTCAGCTATACCAATTGATGTAGCTGAGGTGCCCGATCTTTCGGCGAGTAGAGATAATTCCGATTTGGCGGAAGATGACCCTTGCGATCCGACTACGACGAGCAAGCCCGAGGCGCCAATGCAATCGCTGAACCAACTCCCTGTGGTTACCGATCTTGCTGATGCGAGATCGGCCTGATCACGAAGATCGTTTCCTGTGCGCAATCGAAGAACGAACAAGAAAAAGATGCGAGCAATCTAATCTATTACTCGAGGGTGGAGTTCTGAATACACGAAGACAGCGCAGATTTGCGCGTGTTCGAGAGTAGCTAAGGCTAACGTAAAACAAAAACTCCACAACAAAGGAGGCGCAGCTCCTGGTTAAATAGAGAGGGGCGCAGCCCCTAGGGGCGGCCAACCCTAGGTCGTCCACTATGGGCCGCAGTTGGGCTGGTCGTCTATTCTTCTGGGCCCTCATTCTTCAGTAGCATGACGAAGTTAAGATCTCTGGCACGGGCCCGAGTGATTGGCCCAGCTAATGAAGGAAGTGGCGCTTGATGTGGAGGTGCTGCTGGTGTAGTCGTACTCATAGTGATGTCCTCATCATCCTCCCCTTCTTGAAGTGAAGTCGTCCTCGACGACAACTCCTCATCCTCAGCCATATATGGTTTCAAATCTGTAACATTAAAACTAGTGGAAACACCAAATTCCGCAGGCAGGTCAAGGATATAAGCATTATCATTTATCTTTGTTAGCACCTTAAAAGGACCAGCAGCACGAGGCATTAATTTAGAACGGCGCAAAGTAGGAAACCGATCCTTTCTCAAGTGCAACCAAACCATATCACCTGGCTCAAAAGTAACATGTTTTCTTCCTTTACTACCAGCAACCTGATTTTTTGCATTAGTAGCAGCAATGTTCTGTTTCGTTTGTTCATGTATGGTAATCATTTGTTCAACATGTGCAGCAGCATCTACATGTGGGGCGTTCGCAGCATTAAGTGAAATCAAATCAATAGGTGCCCTAGGGATGTAACCGTAAACAATCTGGAAAGGGCACATCTTTGTAGAAGAATGCGTGGCATGATTGTAAGCAAATTCAACATGAGGCAAGCAATCCTCCCAACGTCTCAAATTCTTGTCTAAAACAGCCCTAAGCATGGTAGATAAAGTTCTATTTACTACCTCAGTTTGTCCATCAGTCTGAGGGTGACAAGTAGTGCTAAACAACAATTTAGTTCCCAATTTATTCCAAAGAGATCTCCAAAAATGGCTTAGAAACTTAGCATCGCGATCAGAGACTATTGTTTTTGGAATACCATGTAAACGAATAATTTCTCTAAAGAACAATTCAGCAACAATGCTAGCATCATCAGTTTTATGACAAGGTATAAAGTGAGCCATTTTAGAGAATCTATCAACAACCACAAAAATACTATCCCTCCCCTTCTTAGTTCTAGGCAAGCCCAAAACAAAGTCCATAGAGATATCAAGCCAAGGAGAAGAAGGGACAGGCAAAGGCATATACAAACCATGGTTGTTCAACCGTGACTTAGCTTTCTGACAAGTAGTGCAGCGTGCAACAAGGCGCTCCACATCAGCGCGCATCCGAGGCCAAAAGAAATGGGCAGCCAACACCTCATGCGTTTTGTAGACGCCAAAATGCCCCATGAGACCGCCTCCATGCGCTTCCTGTAACAACAAAAGACGAACCGAGCTAGCTGGAACACACAGCTTGTTAGCGCGAAACAGGAACCCATCCTGTATGTGAAATTTGCCCCATGGTATCCCATTAATACAATGGCCGAAAGCATCTTTAAAATCAGCATCGTCAACATATTGATCCTTCACAGTGTCCAAACCAAAGATTTTAAAATCTAATTGTGACAGCATGGTATAGCGACGAGACAAAGCATCAGCAATAACATTGTCCTTCCCGTTCTTGTGTTTAATAATGTAAGGAAAGGACTCAATGAATTCGACCCATTTAGCATGACGACGGTTCAGATTTGTTTGGGTACGAATATGTTTTAAAGCCTCATGATCAGAATGAATTATGAACATCACGATGTCAAAGATAGTGCTGCCAAGTATGCAAAGTGCGCACTAAAGCGTAAAGCTCCTTATCATAAGTAGAATATTTCAGACTAGCACCGCTTAATTTTTCACTAAAATAAGCAACTGGTTTTCCTTCTTGTAACAAAACAGCACCTAGCCCAATACCGCTAGCATCGCATTCAAGCTCAAAAACTTTATTAAAATCAGGCAATTGCAAGAGGGGAGCTTGGGTTAACTTATCTTTCAAAGTGCTGAACGCTACCTCCTGCGAATCACTCCAAGCAAACGGCACATCTTTCTTTGTAAGCTCATGTAGAGGCGCTGCAATGGAGCTAAAATCACGAACAAATCTGCGGTAGAAACTGGCAAGTCCAAGAAAGCTCCGAATTTGTGTGACCGTCGTCGGTGTAGGCCACTCCCGAATTGATACCAATTGATGTAGCTGAGGTGCCCGATCTTTCGGCGAGTAGAGATAATTCCGATTTGGCGGAAGATGACCCTTGCGATCCGACTACGACGAGCAAGCCCGAGGCGCCAATGCAATCGCTGAACCAACTCCCTGTGGTTACCGACCTTGCTGATGCGAGATCGGCCTGATCACGAAGATCGTTTCCTGTGCGCAATCGAAGAACGAACAAGAAAAAGATGCGAGCAATCTAATCTATTACTCGAGGGTGGAGTTCTGAATACACGAAGACAGCGCAGATTTGCGCGTGTTCGAGAGTAGCTAAGGCTAACGTAAAACAAAACTCCACAACAAAGGAGGCGCAGCTCCTGGTTAAATAGAGAGGGGCGCAGCCCCTAGGGGCGGCCAACCCTAGGTCGTCCACTATGGGCCGCAGTTGGGCTGGTCGTCTATTCTTCTGGGCCCTCATTCTTCAGTAGCATGACGAAGTTAAGATCTCTGGCACGGGCCCGAGTGATTGGCCCAGCTAATGAAGGAAGTGGTGCTTGATGTGGAGGTGCTGCTGGTGTAGTCGTACTCATAGTGATGTCCTCATCATCCTCCCCTTCTTGAAGTGAAGTCGTCCTCGACGACAACTCCTCATCCTCAGCCATATATGGTTTCAAATCTGTAACATTAAAACTAGTGGAAACACCAAATTCCGCAGGCAGGTCAAGGATATAAGCATTATCATTAATCTTTGTTAGCACCTTAAAAGGACCAGCAGCACGAGGCATTAATTTAGAACGGCGCAAAGTAGGAAACCGATCCTTTCTCAAGTGCAACCAAACCATATCACCTGGCTCAAAAGTAACATGTTTTCTTCCTTTACTACCAGCAACCTGATTTTTTGCATTAGTAGCAGCAATGTTCTGTTTCGTTTGTTCATGTATGGTAATCATTTGTTCAACATGTGCAGCAGCATCTACATGTGGGGCGTTCGCAGCATTAAGTGAAATCAAATCAATAGGTGCCCTAGGGATGTAACCGTAAACAATCTGGAAAGGGCACATCTTTGTAGAAGAATGCGTGGCATGATTGTAAGCAAATTCAACATGAGGCAAGCAATCCTCCCAACGTCTCAAATTCTTGTCTAAAACAGCCCTAAGCATGGTAGATAAAGTTCTATTTACTACCTCAGTTTGTCCATCAGTCTGAGGGTGACAAGTAGTGCTAAACAACAATTTAGTTCCCAATTTATTCCAAAGAGATCTCCAAAAATGGCTTAGAAACTTAGCATCGCGATTAGAGACTATTGTTTTTGGAATACCATGTAAACGAATAATTTCTCTAAAGAACAATTCAGCAACAATGCTAGCATCATCAGTTTTATGACAAGGTATAAAGTGAGCCATTTTAGAGAATCTATCAACAACCACAAAAATACTATCCCTCCCCTTCTTAGTTCTAGGCAAGCCCAAAACAAAGTCCATAGAGATATCAAGCCAAGGAGAAGAAGGGACAGGCAAAGGCATATACAAACCATGGTTGTTCAACCGTGACTTAGCTTTCTGACAAGTAGTGCAGCGTGCAACAAGGCGCTCCACATCAGCGCGCATCCGAGGCCAAAAGAAATGGGCAGCCAACACCTCATGCGTTTTGTAGACGCCAAAATGCCCCATGAGACCGCCTCCATGCGCTTCCTGTAACAACAAAAGACGAACCGAGCTAGCTGGAACACACAGCTTGTTAGCGCGAAACAGGAACCCATCCTGTATGTGAAATTTGCCCCATGGTATCCCATTAATACAATGGCCGAAAGCATCTTTAAAATCAGCATCGTCAACATATTGATCCTTCACAGTGTCCAAACCAAAGATTTTAAAATCTAATTGTGACAGCATGGTATAGCGACGAGACAAAGCATCAGCAATAACATTGTCCTTCCCGTTCTTGTGTTTAATAATGTAAGGAAAGGACTCAATGAATTCGACCCATTTAGCATGACGACGGTTCAGATTTGTTTGGGTACGAATATGTTTTAAAGCCTCATGATCAGAATGAATTATGAACTCACGATGCCAAAGATAGTGCTGCCAAGTATGCAAAGTGCGCACTAAAGCGTAAAGCTCCTTATCATAAGTAGAATATTTCAGACTAGCACCGCTTAATTTTTCACTAAAATAAGCAACTGGTTTTCCTTCTTGTAACAAAACAGCACCTAGCCCAATACCGCTAGCATCGCATTCAAGCTCAAAAACTTTATTAAAATCAGGCAATTGCAAGAGGGGAGCTTGGGTTAACTTATCTTTCAAAGTGCTGAACGCTACCTCCTGCGAATCACTCCAAGCAAACGACACATCTTTCTTTGTAAGCTCATGTAGAGGCGCTGCAATGGAGCTAAAATCACGAACAAATCTGCGGTAGAAACCGGCAAGTCCAAGAAAGCTCCGAATTTGTGTGACCGTCGTCGGTGTAGGCCATTCCCGAATACAGCAATCTTGCTGCTATCCACCTCAATGCCCTGCGGAGTAACCACATAACCAAGAAACGAGACACGTTGCGTGCAAAATGTGCACTTTTCCATGTTACCAAACAAGCGAGCAGCACACAAAGCATCAAAAACAGCACGCAAATGTTCTAAATGCTCCTCTATAGACTTGCTGTAAATAAGGATATCATCGAAATAAACAACAACAAACAAACCTATGAAGGCCCGTAGAACTTCGTTCATTAAACGCATAAAGGTGCTGGGAGCATTAGTCAATCCAAATGGCATGACCAACCATTCATATAAACCAAATTTCGTTTTAAAAGCAGTTTTCCATTCATCTCCGAGTTTCATTCTAATCTGATGGTAACCGCTACGCAAATCAACCTTAGAGAAAATAACGGCACCACTAAGCTCATCTAACATATCATCAAGGCGTGGAATAGGATATCGATAACGAACTGTGATGTTATTAATAGCACGACAATCTACGCACATACGCCATGACCCATCTTTCTTTGGAACGAGTAAAACAGGAACCGAGCAAGGGCTAAGAGACTCACGAATGTAACCCTTATCAAGCAGCGTCTGCACCTGGCGCTGGATCTCCTTCGTCTCCTCTGGATTTGTACGGTACGGGGCGCGGTTCGGAAGAGAAGCACCGGGGATGAGATCGATCTGATGCTCAATGCCACAGAGGGGAGGAAGACCCGGTGGTAAGTCCGTAGGATAAACATCAGCATACTCCTGCAAAAGGTTAACAACAGCAGGGGGTATATCCAAAGACGGTGCATCATCAAGCGGAACAAGCATTCGCGAGCATACAAGTGCATAACAGGGCATATGAGCTTCATGGAGATCATCAAATCTGCGCTGTCTTCGTGTATTCAGAACTCCACCCTCGAGTAATAGATTAGATTGCTCGCATCTTTTTCTTGTTCGTTCTTCGATTGCGCACAGGAAACGATCTTCGTGATCAGGCCGATCTCGCATCAGCAAGGTCGGTAACCACAGGGAGTTGGTTCAGCGATTGCATTGGCGCCTCGGGCTTGCTCGTCGTAGTCGGATCGCAAGGGTCATCTTCCGCCAAATCGGAATTATCTCTACTCGCCGAAAGATCGGGCACCTCAGCTAAGCGGCTACACGGCTCTGGACCACCCCAGGAGACAAGCATCCATTCTCCAAAACCGAACCCTAGGTTACCGGACCCACAGGACTATATATCCAAATACTAGGGTACCCGTCACAGAGTGGTGGAGTGTGCAGGCCTAGGGTACAGAACCTGGCTAAGTGGCTACACAGCTCCGAACCTCTCCATGGAACAAGCTCCCGTTCTCCAGAGCCGGCCCCCAGGCTGTCAGACCCTCCTACTTTCGCAGAGGGGTCCTAAACTGCAAGCCTAGCCATTCAATTCGGATGCCGTCATGTAAGCAGGGGTGGGAGACCGTATGGGTGGGATAGATAAAAAATAATAATATATGTAATCTGTAGCAGAATAAAACCATCACAGGGGCACATCTGAGGGGGTAAATTCTTTCCTTATAACTTGACATCCATGAGTGCAGACCAATAGGCCGGGCTTATGAGGGCGGGCCTCACCGGGCTGGCGTACACGTATGCACAACCTAGTTGATAGAAGAAATCATAACCCCTCGGACTTGCTTCTGTGGGTAGCACTTATAGGAATACTCAATATTCCGGGGATTGGGAAGAGGCACCCCTTCAGTTGTGGCGAGGCGGGCACTCCCGGGTCGGCATACTTCCGTCACCTTGAAGGGTCCTTCCTAACTGGGGGAGAGTTCGTGGGGCCCTTCTCGGTTCAGTACTCGCCGTAGGACTAGGTCCCGGACCCCGAGTTCCCTACTATGCACGATCCGCTGGCGGTGTCGCCCGAGCTCTTGGTTGTACCGTGCATTTCAGGCCGCCGCTTGCCATTTGCGTTCGTTGATGAAGTCCACGTCCTCACGCCGCAGCTATTCCTGCATAGACTCATTAAAATACTGGACCCGTGAGGAGCCCATAAAGGTTTCCGGGGGAAGGCAGGCTTCAGCCCCGTAGACCAGGAAGGATGGGGTTTCCCCAGTGGCCCGACTAGTTGTTATCGCCGAAGTTGGAGTCTCTGGTGAGAACATCCCTCAGGGCCCCCTCGGGTGACTGATACCCGAGGTCCGGTTCTCCCACAACTACCTCACCGCTATCGACCCTTTCCTTGCTAGGCCGGCGACGAGGAGGGGAGCCATCCTTGGAGGTCTGCTCGCGCCGTTCGCTGACGCGCTTCGCGAGTTCGATGATCTCGCGACACTTCGCGGCGCTATGACGACTGTTGGGGTGTACAGGGCATGAGCCGCTGTTACCCCTCTGCGGTCGTGGGCGCTTGTTGTGCTTGTTTCGGCCCCTAGTCGCAGCTGCGACGACCGGAGCAGCAGACGACGGCCTCTCGGAGCCGCGGTTCTTCTTCTTCTTCTTTTTGCCGTCCTGAGTGACGACACCTGACCCACCCGTCTGGGCAACCCCGGTCTGTGGTGCCGAGTGCCATGCACTGCCCTCGGCGGCCCTGGCGCACTTATCAGCCAGAGCAAAGAGCGTGGTGACAGTTTCCACGTCATGCGTGGCCAACTTCTCCAGCATCTTTTCATCACGCACCCCCTGGCGAAAAGCGATGATGATGGAAGCGTCGGAGATACAGGGTATAGTTCCCCGTACCCTGGTGAAGCGGGAGATGAAGGTCCGAAGAGTTTCCCCGGGCTCCTGCTATAACACCCCCACTGATCCCACACAATGGATGTTACCAAATACCCTTCCCACTAAACTTATGCAACACAAGAAATGAAATAAAGAGAGAAAATATTGCAAAATCCGGCAGCACCTCCCTTGAAAGAAGCATAACAAGGGGGGAACATAGAGTTCATACAGGATATAAAAGACAGATAATTCACGTAGTATAATCAAAATGCAAAAGTAGTAAAGCACATTCATGACCAATTAAAAAAATGGGTAACTCAGCCCACCCCAAAAAAAATTAGCTCAACTACCATGAAAGGCTAGAACATAATAATTCCCTAGACTTGACCCTCCCTGATTAACAACATTATTAAACAGTGGTTCCTTTATTAAAGGTGTAGTGGTCATGCTGCTACATCCCTTCTTTCCTAAGGCAGAAATCAGGTGCCTGCATCAGACAATGTAAGAGTGAGATGACACATCTCAGCAAGTAAACAGAGCAAACAACAATTGGATAATGTAAACCAACCATGCTTAAACAACCACGTAGTTCAAAACTTCCTTCTTGAATATTAATTTGCAGCAAGTAAGCAAGTAACTGATTACTTAATGCCAAGATGAATCACAATGTAAAGATCCACACTATCCACATCCACATAACAGATTCCACACCTCTCCCATGAATGCACATGGCTACAGATGCAGTAATGACTTCTGCCTTCATATCTCTAAGGATATGAAGCTACATCATACCCCTTCTCGGGCAACATATGATGCTCATTGTACCGGTACGGTCGGACCATAAGATCGCGACGAAACTTCAATGCAATGGATGATGAATGCATTATTTAAGTCAACAACATGAGTTCTTCCCAAACAAAATGTGCTAGACATATACTTCCACCCATTCCACATAATAAACCACATGGGTAACATGATCAAACCGCAAACTCAACATATGTAATCAATAAAACATGAATATTTTCCAACGATGGTACTCAATTAGAAATATGAATACGAACACAAATAGCACAAACATAATCAAGTATAAGACTCTTCATTCGACAGACGGAATAACCATCACTGTTTTACTTGCCTTCACCGGAAGTTTGGGCAAATCCCTAAGTACGATCTGGAAGTCCACCACCTGTTTTTGACACACAACTTAGTGCACCAATTTCACATAATAAGCCTCATAAACAACGCCGCACCTACGCACAATCTTAAACCCCACCATGGGTAACAATTCTCCCCGCACCCACCAAACTGCAGCGGCGCTGCTTAATAATTTCATAACTTTAAAATTATGACAGCAGTGGTGACAACCAAAAATTCCAGAGGCATCTACATCAAATTCCCCATAAGTTTTGTATACAATTTATAATAAAATTCCAACATCTTATTAGCCCAAAACAGTCCACAAGATAAACCCTGTAATCTGTTTTTTCTCTTTTGGACAGCGACATACCCGGATTCAAACAGCGATATCTTTTAAAATATAATTCCAAATCAAGCGCATAAGTACTCGTTGGAAAGATAAGACAAAGCCATACATGATTATCATACTGGTTATCAGTAATTACCCACGAAAAATTCCCAGAAACTGCTAATACTACTGCTGTTCACCCACCTGAAAAATCTGTTTTTTTTGGACAGCAACATATCCGGATTCAAACAATGATATCTCCTAAATTATAACTCCGAATCGAGCGCATAAGTACTCGTTGGAAAGGTATGACAAAGATCTACATGATTATCCCACTGATTTCCACTAATTAACCCACAAAATTCCCAGAAATCCCTAGAACTACTGCTGTCCACCCACTCACAAAATTCCTGGACAGCACCTCTACCGATTCGCAAAGATAAACGCATAATCCAATTGATTGCAGCACAAAAACAACAAAAGTTAAACATGAATTCACCTTGGGTTCTTCCCTTCCTGCTTCCTTCTTCCTCCCTCCAAACTCCAATTGAGATCGCAGCCACACGATGGAGAACACGCGGGAGGGCTGCACCTTGGAGGGGGGAAGAGAAATGGGGGGGGGGGGGGGCGGCTAGGGTTTTTGGGTGGTGAGGGCTGCAAAGGTTTAAGGAGAGGGGGGGGAGGGGTGACGTCCAAGAGGAAGGGGAGGGGAAGGGGGCGGCTGCAAAAATCCCAAGGGGAAGGGGGGGGGGGGGGCTAGGGTTAGGGGAGACTAATGGGCCGGATCAAGGTTCAAGGCCCAACTTGCCCATGTGACAGGCTGACAGCTCCCGATCCCGTCGCAAACAACTAACCAAAGAAATTCTACTGTCTTACAGGTGAATATTTTCCACAAATTCCAAATTCCCAAAGCGCATCACCCGAATGAGGAAAAAGAACAAAAAGAATAACCTCCACTTCTCCTCTTTGCAAACCGGGTATCACACTCTACCTCCCTTAAAAAGAATTCGACCTCGAATTTTGACGCTTCTATCGGAACGACAAAAGGGAAAAATTAATGAATCAACAACACTTACCCACAACAAAAAGTTCCGGATATTTCTGCCGCATCAGCTCCTCAAGTTCCCACGTAGCCTCGCGCTCAGACTGATTAGTTCATAAGACCTTGACATACTTAATTGATCTCTTCCTCGAAACACACTCCGAGGATTCCAAGATACGCACCGAACGACACTCCAAGGTCAGATCCTGCTGCACCGCAATTGGTTCCATCTCAATCTGATGGTCCGGATCCCGCAAGAACTTTCTCAGCATAGAGACATGAAAAACTGGGTGTACCCCTGCCATGGAATCCGGCAATTGCAAGCGATAAGCCAAGCTGCCCACCCGGGCCAAGGTAGTGAACGGTCCAATATATCTCGGGCTAAGCTTTCCGGAGACACCAAACCGAACAACTCCTTTAGTGGGTGATACCCTGAGAAGGACTTGGTCACCCACTGCAAATTCCAAATCCCGCCTCCTCACATCAGCATAACTCTTCTGACGGCTCTGAGTGGCCAAAATATTCTGACGAATTTCCAGAACCTTTTCAGAAGTCTGCTCTACCAAATCAGGACCAACCAGGGATCTCTCTCCCAAGGTCTCCCAGCACAGAGGGGAGACACACCGCCTGCCATACAAAGCCTCAAATGGTGCCATCTTGATGCTAGCCTGGTAGCTGTTGTTATAAGCAAACTCTGCCAATGCAAGATGATCTTCCCAGCTACCCTTCCAAGACAGAACACAAGCGTGCAACATATCTTCCAAGGTTTGGATCGTTCGCTCCGACTGACCATCAGTCTGAGGATGAAAAGCGACACTAAGAGAAAGCTTGGTGCCCAATGCACTGTGAAGACTCTCCCAGAATTTGGATACAAATTTGGAGTCTCGATCAGAAACAATGGACTTAGGTACCCCTGAAGCCTAATTACTTCCTTCATATACAAGGGGACCAAATCTGAAGCTGAATTTGTGGTCTTCATGGGAATAAAATGCGCAAACTTAGTCAAGCGATCCACTACCACCCATATAGCATCTCTGCCCCGAGGAGAACGAGGTAAACCCACCACAAAATCCATGGTGATATGCTCCCATTTCCACTCCGGAATTTCCAATGGCTTCAGTAAACCTGCAGGCCGCTTATGCTCGGCCTTCACGCGCTGACATACTTCACAGGCGGCCACATACTTAGAAACGTCAACCTTCATCCGTTTCCACCAAAAGTTTTGCTTCAGATCTCGGTACATCTTGGTTTCGCCAGGGTGAATGGTGTAAGGCATTTTATGAGCTTCTCTCAATATATCCATCTTCACCTCTGATTTCTGAGACACACAAAGGTGACCCCTGAAATGAACCAAATCATTCTCATCGATGGAGAACTCCCGGGGTTTACCATCGCCAACCCTCTTTCGAGCTTCCTGCAATAAATGATCCTGCTGCTGAGCCGCACGCACTCTCTCCATGAGGGAAGATTGAATAAGCATACGAGTCTCCTCACTAGCGGTGCTGACATAGCACAAGGCGATCCCCAAACGGTCTAGATCAGCAATCAACTGCAAGGCCACTTTTGGAACCCCGGACCTGCTAAGGGCATCAGCCACCACATTTGCCTTCCCCGGGTGATAATGAATAGACAAATCATAATATTTAATCAATTCGAGCCACCGACGCTGCCTCAAATTCAGCTCCTTCTGAGTAAAAATATACTTGAGACTTTTATGATCGGTGTAAATGTCACAAGCCTCGCCATAAAGATAATGCCTCCACGACTTTAGAGCAAAAACCACCGCGGCCAATTCAAGATCATGAGTTGGGTAATTCCCCTCATGCTTCCTCAACTGCCTTGAGCCATAAGCAATCACTCTGCCTTCCTGCATCAACACACAGCCAAGACCAATACGTGAAGCATCCGTATAAACTGTGAAGCACTTACCGCTCTGAGACAAAGCTAGGATAGGGGCGTCCACCAACTTGCTCTTTAATGACTGATAACTGACCTCGCAATCGTTGGACCAGATGAAGAGAACACCCTTCTCCAAGAGTCTAGTCAAGGGCTTAGCAATGCTAGAAAAATTTGGTACGAAACGCCGATAATATCCAGCGAGCCCCAAGAAACTTCGAATTTCAAAGACACTAGAGGGTCTCTTCCACTCCACCATAGCCGCAACATTCTTAGGATCAACCGCAATGCCCTGCTGATTAATCACATGCCCCAGGAAAGCCACTTCGGACAGCCAAAATGCACACTTCTTCAACTTGCCATAGAACTGATTCTCCCTTAGGGCACCCAGAACGAGACGGAGATGCTGCTCATGCTCAGCCTCGGTCTTAGAATAAATCAGAATGTCATCCAGGAACACGACCACAAAGTCGTCCAAGAACTCATGCAACATCCTATTCACTGCTTCCATAAAAGCAGCAGGGGCATTAGTTGAGCCAAAAGACATGACTATGAACTCATAATGCCCATACCTGGTGCAAAAAGCGGTCTTCTCAATATCCTCCTCACGAATCCTCAGTTGATGATAACCAGAGTTCAAATCAATTTTGGAGAACACCTGGGCACCCCTCAACTGTTCAAAGAGAACCTCAATATGGGGGAGTGGATATTTATTCTTGATAGTCACTTGATTCAAAGCGCGATAATCCACACATAGCCACTTGCTTTTATCCTTCTTCTCAACAAACAATACTGGGGAGCCCATGAAGACCTGCTAGGCCTAATTAAACCCTTAGCCAGCAAATCATCCAATTGCCGCTTCAATTCAACCTGCTCCTTTGGGGCCATTCGATACGGAGCCTTATGAATGGGTTGCGTACCCGGAATCAGCCTAATCTCAAAAGTTGCATCGCGCTCTGGAGGAATGCTAGAAGCTCTGCCGGAAACACGTCAACAAAGTCACACACCACCCGGATGTCCTGCACCCGCAAGGCAGCCTCACCCTCCACCACCATGGAGAAAAAGATTCCCGACTTCCTGGACCGGCGATCCGAAAGCAATTGCGCCAACAAGGATAACATGAACTTAGGGGAACTTCCCAAGAATACCACCTCCCTACCTAACGGCGCCTGCAATAACACTGTCTTCCAAAAACAGGATATAACTGCGCGATTCTGGGATAACCAATCCATACCCAAGATAACATCGAATGCCCCCGAGGAAATCACAACTAGATTGGCCGAAAAGACCTCATCAGCAAGAATGACGGAACACCCCTGACAAACTGAATAGCTACTAATGGAGCCATTAGCAGAACTAACCAAAATTGGGTGACCCAACCTCTGCACCGAAAGACTAGCCCACGACACAAAATCCTCCGAACAAACGAATAGCTAGCGCCAGAGTCAAAAAGTGCATGGGCCACAAACGAATCAACTAAAATTGTACCTGTCACCACATCTCCTTGCTCTCTGCCATCCGCAGCGGGTAGCACATAAGCCCCAGAAATACCCACAGAAGAGGAAGCTCCCGGAGTGAAATTAACAGAAGAACCCCACTGAGCCGCCGGGTGAGGCAGACGCGGAGCTCCAAACTGAGACGGCATAGGAGTAGTCGGTGCAGGAGTAGGCGCAGCCAGATACTAAGGAAAACCCTGCATCGACACGAACTGAGAAGTCCCAGGCACATAAAACTGCTGTGGAGGAAGTGGAACTGAAAACTGCTGCTCGGCACTTGACATCATGTTGATAGTGCCCTAAGAAGAGGAGGAAGTCACCGGCTCCCATCTGAGCTTCCCATTAGGATTCCTCCTACACACCACATCCTTGTGGTCCTGACTGCAGATAGAACACCTGCCACTCCACTAGCACTCTGCACGGCGATGCGCATCACCACAACGGAAACACACCAGCCCCAGCCCGGGCTTAGGAACAGCCCGAAACCTCTGAGTACTTCCTCCCGAAGTACCCGAGTCAGAAGATTTGCCATGGTAAGAATGGTGGCGCTGATGCTGAGACTTGCCCCTCTTGTGGGCTGGACCTCCAGTGTTGCCCCTCCTCGCGTCCTGGCCACGAGGCTGATCAACACCCGAAGACTTCTGCGACTCCATGGTATACTGATGTTGCATCTCCACACCCAGTGCCTACTCCACTATAGTATGGAAGTCCACTAACGGAAAGGCTCCCAAGGCATGCCTGATAGAAGGTTTCAGGCCCTGACGGAACTGGCTCTCCTTCTCCATCTCATTAAAAGCCACATGAGGGACAAAGCGGACCATCTTGTTGAAGCCCACTTCATACTCTGTGATAGACTTCTTCTCTTGCTTGAAAGACTGCAAATCAATCTTCATTTTCTCCAGGAAGGTGACCGGGTAGAACCTCCTTTCAAACTGCCTGATGAAGACATCCCAAGTCAGGACTCCTAGTGAGGAGGAGTGCGTTGCCTGCACGCCTCTCCACCAAATTTGAGCCTCTCCCTTTAGCAGCTGTGTGCCAAAGCGAACACGATCACCATACACAATCTCAAAGACATTCATCTTATCCTCCACGTAAGTTAGCCAATCTGCTGCCTCGACCGAAGTACCACTGCCATCAAAAGCATCCAGCTTCATGCCCATCCACTGCATCAGAGAAAGACCACTGACTCGAAGAGGCACCTCAGCCTCGCCACCTGGAGCAGCACCCGTAGGGACAGTGCCCCTGGACACTCCTCCTCCACTAGCACCCTAAGCAGCACCCGTAGGGGCAACATGAATAGCTTGCCTCAGAATGGCCAACTCCTGCTACATGGCCTGCATCGCGGCTAACATTGCCGCCAGACTCATCGAGTCCCCACTAGGAACTTGCGGACTACCCCGAGCCCTACGAGGCGGCATAGTTGCTGCCACAGGGGTGAGAATAATAAGTAAATAAGATTGGCATAACATCACTTCAGATAATGTCAAACTAGCACAGACAATAACATAACATATCAATAGTAAAGCAGAAAACCCATCCTACATGTGCAGTGTGTCAATTTATTGTTATTCCACTTGCTAGGACCTACAGCCTATTCCTCTGATACCAACTATAACACCCCAACTGATCCCACACAATGGATGTTACCAAATATCCTTCCCACTAAACTTATGCAACACAAGAAATGAAATAAAGATAGAAAATATTGCAAAATCCGGCAGCACCTCCCTTGAAAGAAGCATAACAAGGGGGGAACATAGAGTTCATACAGGATATAAAAGACAGATAATTTACGTAGTACAATCAAAATGCAAAAGTAATAAAGCACATTCGTGACCAATTAAAAAAAATGGGTAACTCAGCCCACCCCAAAAAAATCAGCTCAACTACCATGAAAGGCTAGAACATAATAATTCCCTAGACTTGACCCTCCTTGATTAACAACATTATTAAGCAGTGGTTCCTTTATTAAAGGTGTAGTGGTCGTGCTGCTACATCCCTTCTTTCCTAAAGCAGAAATCAGGTGCCTGTATCAGACAATGTAAGAGTGAGATGACACATCTCAGCAAGTAAACAGAGCAAACAACAATTGGATAATGTAAACCAACCATGCTTAAAAAACTACGTAGTTCAAAACTTCCTTCTTTAATATTAATTTGCAGCAAGTAAGCAAGTAACTGATTTCTTAATGCCAAGATGAATCACAATGTAAAGATCCACACTATCCACATCCACATAACAGATTCCACACCTCTCCCATGAATGCACATGGCTACAGATGCAGTAATGACTTCTGCCTTCATATCTCTAAGGATATGAAGCTGCATCATACCCCTTCTCGGGCAACATATGATGCTCATTGTACCGGTACGATCGGACCATAAGATCGCGACGAAACTTCAATGCAATGGATGATGAATGCATTATGCAAGTCAACAACATGAGTTCTTCCCAAACAAAATGTGCTAGACATATACTTCCACCCATTCCACATAATAAACCACATGGGTAACATGATCAAACCGCAAACTCAACATATGTAATCAATAAAACATGAATATCTTCCAACTATGGTACTCAATTAGAAATATGAATACGAACACAAATAGCACAAACATAATCAAGTATAAGACTCTTCATTCGACAGACGGAATAACCATCACTGTTTTACTTGCCTTCACCGGAAGTTTGGGCAAATCCCTAAGTACGATCCGGAAGTCCACCACCTGTTTTTGACACAAAACTTAGTGCACCAATTTCACATAATAAGCCTCATAAACGACGCCGCACCTACGCACAATCTCAAACCCCGCCACGGGTAACAATTCTCCCCGCACCCACCAAACTGCAGCGGCGCTGCTTAATAATTTCATAACTTTAAAATTATGACAGCAGTGGTGACAACCAAAAACTTCAGAGGCATCTACATCAAATTCCCCACAAGTTTTGTATACAATTTATAATAAAATTCCAAAATCTAATTAGCCCAAAACAGTCCACAAGATAAACCCTGTAATCTGTTTTTTTCTCTTTTGGACAGCGACATACCCGGATTCAAACAGCGATATCTTTTAAAATATAATTCCAAATCAAGCGCATAAGTACTCGTTGGAAAGATAAGACAAAGCCCTATATGATTATCATACTGGTTATCACTAATTACCCAGGAAAAAGTCCCAGAAACTGCTAATACTACTGCTGTTCACCCACCTGAAAAATCTGTTTTTTTTTGGACAGCAACATATTCGGATTCAAACAATGATATCTCCTAAATTATAACTCTGAATCGAGCGCATAAGTACTCATTGGAAAGGTATGACAAAGCTCTACATGATTATCCCACTGATTCCCACTAATTAACCAACAAAAATTCCCAGAAATCCCTAGAACTACTGCTGTCCACCCACTCACAAAATTCCTGGACAGCACCTCTACCGATTCGCAAAGATAAACGCATAATCCAATTGATTGCAGCATAAAAACAACAAAAGTTAAACATGAATTCACCTTGGGTTCTTCCCTTCCTCCTTCCTTATTCCTCCCTCCAAACTCCAATTGAGATCGCAGCCACACGACGGAGAACACGCGGGAGGGCTGCACCTTGGAGGGGGGGGGGCTAGGGTTTTGGGTGGTGAGGGCTGCAAAGGTTTAAGGAGAAAGAAGATGGGAGAGGGGGTGAGGGGTGACGTCCAAGAGGAAGGGGAGGGGAAGGGGGCGGCTGCAAAAATCCCAAGGGGAAGGGGGGGGACGGCTAGGGTTAGGGGAGACTAATGGGCCGGATCAAGGTTCAAGGCCCAACTCGCCCATGTGACAGGCTGACAGCTCCCGACCCCGTCGCAAACAACTAACCAAAGAAATTCTACTGTCTTACAGGTGAATATTTTCCACAAATTCCAAATTCCAAATTCCCAAAGCGCATCACCCGAATGAGGAAAAAGAACAAAAAGAATAACCTCCACTTCTCCTCTTTGCAAACCGGGTATCACACCTGCCTCACTACATGGAGGTGAGCCTCCACGCCATGCCGCTGACAAGCACTGGCGAAGTTCGCTGCGAACCGCGCATAGAGCTCTTCCCAGGAGTAGATTGATCCTGGGGTAAGGTTCATGAGCCAAGTCCGGGCAGGCCCAGATAAGGCAACATGAAAATATGTTGCCATTACGGCGGTGTCTCCACCTGCTGCTGTAATAGCGGTGATGTACACCTGCAAGAATTCCGACGGGTTGGACGTTCTGTCGTACTTTTCCGGCAAGTGCGGCCAGAACTTGGGTGGCCAGGTTGCCACGCGGAGATGATCCGCGAGTGCGGCGCAGCCCACGCCGGCCAATGGGACACCCGCCTGGAACCGGGCGCCTATTGGGGTTTGTGGTGCTACCGCAGCAAAGTCTTCATCGAGGTTGCGACCCTCGATGTTTAGCCGACACTCACACACCCTCTCTAGAGAGACTCGAGCGTCCTCTCCCGCACGCCTGCGGTTGAGCTCTGCCCGGAGGTCGTCGGTCTGTGCACCCCTCACCGAGGGTGAGCGCACAGACGCCGTCGCCTCATGTTGGCGCCGAGATGACCGCGGCCTAGACCTGGCCGAGCCAGAGTGCTCCATGCTGAGTAGTCGGTCGACGTCGTCACGCCACTTCTTCATGGCCCCCGGTGAGGCCGTGGAGCTTGGAGGGTGGCGCAGCAACTCCCTGGTCGCAGACAACGCCCCCGGAGCTGCCCTTGATGGAGTCTGGGATGTCTGCGCAGTTGTATGCTGCTGTGCAGTGTGCACAGCAGCAGTGCCCGGCACCGGGCGGTTGGGAACCCGTGGCGTGGAAGAAGCAGCTTCCTCCTCCACCAGGAAATCCTCCGAAGCCTCGGCGTGGTGCTCAACGATTTGCACCATCATTCTGAGCAAGAAAACAAGCAAAAACCTATCGCCTAGCCCCTACCTGGCGCGCCAAATGTCAGAGAGAAAATCTCCGGCCGAGTGGCGGAATGCACCCGACCTAAATCCTAAGATGAGGAGGGGCCTAAGCGTTTTGCTTGTCTGCTAAGCGATGAACGAATCACAAGAACACACTAGGGCTTAGAGCACTGTTTTAAATGTCCGGCTAAGGGACTTAGCGGCGAGCTTTTAGATAAGCTATAAAGGCTATAGCTGGCTATAGCTGCAAGCTAATCCATTTAGCGGGTTTTTAAAAAAACATGACATAACTTTATAGATAAATTAAATGTTCAATATTTGAACCTAACAATTCAAACTAGTAGTTCAAATGTTCAATAATAAATCAACATACATGCAAATTCAACGTTCAACGACACATGTAAAAGGCATTTAACCACTACCTAACAAACATTAAGTTAAAGGGCCTACCCACAGTTTGTTTTTGGGCTTCAATGTTTCAAAGGTTTGAATAGTAAAAAAGATTGCGGGTTTAGCAGCTAAATCGAGCTAATGTTGTGTGTTTAGCGGGCTAAATAAGGCTATTAGCAGCTAATTTTGGTTAGCGCTAAATGGTGCATCTCTTAGCTCCAGACCTCCTAAAGGCTATAGGCGGCTAAATAGCCGCTATTAGCCGGCTATTTAAAACTTTGGTTTAGAGTGGTTCGGGCCGCCGGAGCGTAATACCCTACTCCACTGTGTGATGTATTGAGCTCGGGAGCTTGTATGAACTTGTGAGCCTAAGATGGGTCTAAGTGTGTCTGAGTCTTGTAACGTTGCGTGCCTCCCCTTTTATAGCTAAAGGGGGGCACGTACAAGGGTGCTGAGCCCCGACATGCGGGCCCAGGGACATAACGGATGTAACACTTGAAGCAACTAATGCTGGTCGCCAGTGCAATCTTTTTGTGCCCTAATATCTGCAGTCTGCGTAGCATTGGCGTGTAGTGGAAGTTTCCCTGGCAACGTACGAGTGATGATGAGCACAGTGCACCTCGCAACACGGGCGTACTGCCTGCCAACGGAATTGACAGGCACGCTGCCTGCGGGACGACCTGGTCACCGCCTGCCAGCAGAGTGAACATGGCACATTTAATGGTGAGGCGGCACATCATTTGTCAGTGGAGTAGACATGGCGCATTTAATGCTGAGGCAGCACATCACCTGCCAGTTTGACAGGCGGCGCGCCTCACCCGCAATAAATGTGCACGGCCCAGAGGCCTTACGTTCGGCTCCGCCCGTTGGCTTACGTCACAGGAAGCTGGTCACGTGGCAGCATGGGGTTTCCGCCTGAGCGGGGAGCAAAGGCGTACGCAATATGGTTCGGACACGTGTCGGCTCCGGACCCCCGCCTGGCCTTGATTAAGGTCCGGGTACTCCTTCTCCTAGAATCCTGGGACCTTGTTGTGAGCGACCTGGGCCCCACACAGGGAGGTCCGGTACCCATCTCGGGGGTCCAGTCTGTACTCGTGGAGGTCCTGGACCCTGCTCGGAGGTTCAGGCTGTGTATCCAGGGGTCCGACACTTTCCCGTGGGGGCCCAGACCCACTGTTGACACCATGGAGTATATTGTCTCCTCCAGCCATGTGGCGGCCCCGGTGCCGACCACGTGGCGGGGTCATGCGCTGTTTGCCACGTGGCTAGAGGCAGCCACATGGACTTCGCACCTTCACACTGTACTAAGGGGTACCTTTGATTCAGGGTACCGACAATATATTGTAGATCATTGTTTTTTACTAAGTATTAGACAAAAGCTCATAGTAAAAGATACAAACATTGGGGAAAAACAAAATTCCTTATAATTTAGAATAAAGAGATTACAATACAAGCACCTACGGAAAAAAAATTACCTGCTACAAATCCAAACGTTTTGGTACAAAAGATAATCTCAACTATCAACTTTATGTTAGATTTTCTTGGGTAATGTGTACCATCCAAATTCTAAAAATTTGTTGGTTCCCAAACGAGGTCTTTGTTAGATTTGTTGTGAAAGGTGAATGAATCGGACAAACAGAGGGAGGGGTACATGGGAGCCAATAAAAATCTTTCCTCTAGCCAATCTATGCTTTCTTCTCAAAACCTTCACTCTACTAACCTCTAGGACACCAAAACTCACGAAAGATCTCCAAAACAAGAACACCTCAATCAATTGATGATTAGATGGCTTCAAGAAGTTCATGAAGTATGTGTGAACCCGAGGAAACAATTAGATCGAGAAACGGATGCTCAAAAGTCTAAAAGAAGCCAAATCTAAGACCTGACCAAAACAGTGCAACATTGTCGCTGCTTGGTCTATTTTTTGCAGATTGGGATGAAATTTTATACACACCTTTATAGGGATGGTTCAAGGGTGTCCACAAAGTTTGAACTCATAAAGATTAAAACTTCAAGGCCAGATAAAAAAATACAAATCATGTAAATAAAATTGACCTCGGTCCATTTGGCTAAGTGAATTTGTTGTTTGATGATCAGCATAACCGGTGGACTAATGAGTTTGCAAGTGTTTGTGTTTTGTAGTTGACAGGATGTGAAGTGGATTGGGCTGAGGATCTGATGATACAACAGCTCAAAAGAAGACCCAAAGACATTAGAAGACTTATAAATATTTAACACAAGTCCAAGATACAAGACTAAAAGAGCCCTATAAAAGAAGATAAAAGAATCAAAAAAGGCTATCAGCTGGCGCACCGAACCGAGTGCGCAGAGAGCTCTGTAAACGGCTCTCGGACAACTGGCTATCTGTAATATCCAAAATCCTAATTTGGGATTTATAGATGCTCTACAGAAAGATTAATAATTAAAATATATATAATGATGATTTCCTTTTTTTCTAGAGGGATAAAAGGTAATCTAGAAGTTGTATTTGAAATCATGAAATTAAGTTATATTTTCCCAAAGAAATAAAGCAGGGATGTCTTCAATTAATAATTGATGAATTGTGTGACTAGAAAACTTTCTCTAATAAGGTTAAACCAAAAGCATCTCTCAAATGGAGATTATATATCTTCTGTTACAATAAACAATTAATAAATCTTGGATGAACCTTTAATTTGACTATAGGTTTAAAGCAATATTTCCTTAAAAGTGAAAATTGTTGTATTGCACATTTGGAAGCATTTTTATTTAACCAAAAGGATTAAACAATGACTATAAAAAATTATAAATAGGAATATGCATCATGCTGAGTGTTTCCTCAATTGTGCATTTAGCTAGATTCTAGATCTCCATTTAAATATAATTTGGGATTCGAAATTTGAACTTGAAATAAGAAAATGAAAGAAAACTAGAAAAAATAAGAAAAAGAGAAAAGAAGACCAACCTGTGTCATGGGCCGAAACCACTGCTTGACCCATCCCCAACCCCTCTCGCGCAGCCCAACAACCAAATCTTGTCAATGGCTGGTGGCCCAGTTCGTGAGCCAAACTTTCCCAACGCGCGCTCGCGGGCTCACCGACTGGTGGGCCCCTAGGCCGGTCACCCGTAGCGCATGAACACGCTCGCATTACACCGAATCGCGGATCTGCCTTGTCGGGCGTACCTTGCTTCTCCGGTCAAACATGGTTCTATTCCCGAGATCGACGCCATCCCAACAAACTCGAGCGTACTCCCCTTTTCCCCCATGATTCATGGCAATAGAACGATCAGCCTGTCGTTCGCCACCAGAATGGACTCCCCGTGGCAAGAGTATAAATGTGTGTGCACTGCCTCGATCCCCTAGACCATGGTTCGGGTAGGGGCTAACCAGGCGCCGATGCAAAGAGATAGAGGGGGAGCGTGGGGGCGCCGCACGAGAAACTGGCTTGAAAAGCTGTTTGGAGCGCGCAAAGTAACCGAGGTGTTAGCGTGAACCACCAGATGATTTCTGCTGCGGCGGCCGGACAGGGGGAATGGTGGCGCGTCCGGAATTGCTCGTCGGTGATCTCCGCCCACTGCTCGTCATGGCCAAATCGAGCGACGCCGTGATTAACGGTGAGTCACCCTCCAACGAATTCGCTACTGCATTGGCATACTTTTGCACCCAAGGACACCTGGGTTGGTCATGGGGCCCTCGGTTGGGGATTTCTCCGACGAAGCGCCGCCGTATGGACACCTGCGCCACCGTGGCTAACCAGCAGAGGGAGACGAACCTATGCGGGCCGTTGATCTCGAGCTGATTGGTCTGGATTAGATAATGGGACCGCTTCACGGGAAATCAAATCAAGTGCATATATCTCAGAATGGACGGTTTGGAGTGGATCTCGGGGGTTTAAAATCTACGCGGTCGATCCTAGATCCTGCGGATAGCATTGCGTACCGCTTCGTTGTGTACATAATTAAATCTGGACCGTTGAATTGAGATCGTGTGGATCTGAACGTAAGATACCCCTTCGGCCCGTCTCTTTTGCTAAAGAGACCTTGGGGACTCAACTAATAAACCCGCCATCCACCAAGGTTATATGATTGTTACAATCAGATCCCTGGAATTTATAGTTTAGACCCGGGGTCTCCTGTAAATGTGGCCCCGGTCCAAATAGCTGATAAATTGATTAAAATAAATATAGAAATCATTTTTAGTGCAAAAATAAAGTCCCAATCTTAGGAAATTCATAACTCTATGAATTTAACTCCTTTTTGATCCATTCCAGTTGCATTAATCTCACAATAATATTGTTTATCATCTAGTAACTTTGTATTACCATAAAACCTATGATTAAAATCTTGTACCTCCTTTGCTTTACAGTAGGCACTTAAACCTTCGGAAATCATAACTTTATGTTCGTAACTCCGAATTTAGTGGTTCTCGAACCTATGATCTAGTCACGACGTGTAGAACATTATTACACAGTTTGTTCTTATGTTTGGTGTGATGTTAATTTTGTCTATACCATGTTTGTTTGTATTTCTACGACTAGCAGCGAGGTTACGAGCCACTTGAAGAGCAAGTTGGTACCTGGGGAATCTCGAGTTTAAGGCAAGTTGTGCCCTTGATCACTTTTTTAACTAATAATTTTCCTGTTAATCATTGTGACATGCTCAGGTTAATTTAATGGGACCTATTAGGTTTCCCTAGCATTGTTTATCCCCTACCTTACAAACAAAAGCACTATTGGGTAATTTTGCTATTGCTCTACCTGGTTTTGGGAAATTAATGTTACATTATTATCATGTTCCAGTTATGCTATTTTAATTATCGTTCATGAAAAGATCATTTTGTTAATTGGAACATGGAGCGACCAGCCGGAAAAACAGTGCTACCACAAGGGTGGTATGGGATGCCCTTGGCTGACTAATTAGGAAAGCTAGTGGAGGACAACCTTACCCGAAAGTGGCAAGGGCGGTAGAGGAGCTGCACATAGAGAGGTTCTTGGGTCAATCATGCTGCGATGGCTTTTCGGACGAGGGATTCCTATATTGCCCTTCTTAGAAACCGTAGCAGGTTTTCTGAAGCTAGTGAAACTTTCTAAAGGCCTCGTAGTGGTACCTTGCCTCGTCTCCTCGGTAGAGATGAATGGGAAGTCGCGATCCCTTGGCAAACATGCAACACGACTTGTGGGTAAAGATGTGCAACCTCTACAGAGTGTAAAACTGGTATACCAGCCGTGCTCACGGTCATGAGCAGCTCGGACCCTCACATGATTAATTTATGGAATTAAGCTTAACCTATCATATACATTGCATCGCGGGTGTTATTATTAGTTTTGGTCTCTTATTTATTGGGTTGGTATCTACTTACACTTAGTAATTGCTAATAAAATTTTGACCAACTTTAAAAGCAATGCTCAGCGTTAACCATCTCCTTTGGTAAGCCTTACACTTCACATGAGCTCCCGTCTTTGGTAAGTTCATACACATTATTCCCCACAACTTGTTGAGTGATGAATGTATGTGAGCTCACCCTTGGTGTACTCACATCCCCCAGGTCAAGAACTGGTACCACAAGATGAGGCGCGTGAAGGATGCCATGATGAGTTCGTGAGTGGTGTAGGTCGTCGGCTCCTAGTCAACTTTGTGTTGCTGGATCGTTGTCTTCGCATGATGTAATTTTTAACTATTTTGTACAGAACTCTGTTATATATAAATGACGTGACATTCATTTCTGTACCATGAGTCATCATATGTGTGAGACTTGATCCCAACACACTTGGTGATTATTCGCGCCCGGGTTTCGGACGCCTAAAATCCGGGTGTGCCTGAAGTGGTATCAGAGGGATGTTGACTGTAGGACAAAACCTATATAGAACTGGATAACCCTTACCTACTTACCATTGCTACTCTGATTCTTTCTAATCTTTTCTTAACCTTTTCTCATATATTGCTGTTTTACTCTGATTACTCTTACCTTTTCTCTTCTAAAGACAAAAGTGGAGTCACACTTTGAAATCCTGTACCAAAAGTGACCTTTAGGAATAGGGCCTAATCTTAAGAACCAAATCAAAACTATTTTTTTGTATGTATAGGCTTGAATGTTTGTTGTTATGATAACTGCTTGATTCAGTTCTTTGATTGAGTGTGATGAGTTGTGGAGTAATGTCCACAATTGCATCTACATATTTAGGCATAAAAATATGTTTATAAGATAACTAGACAACCTAGAATATCCCTCGTTAAAGTATCTAGCCTAACAATACCCATCTCATCTTAAAAGATTATACCCTACACTCATAGATCCATCTTATCTCAAACGATCCTAACTTATCCTAATTAAAGATTCATCTTACCCTAATAGATCTATCTAATTTAAACTAGTCTAGTCATACCCAGTCTAATCTAGATCCTATCTAATCTAAATCTGATCTAATCTAAAGTGAGTTATCTAACATGTTAGTTAATCTTGGTGAAATATATGACACCCTACTTCTATAAACATGTTTTAACCTAAATTGGTGCCTTGTACTAAGTTGGCCATATACAAACAACCTGACCTACGTGTTGGGTTGAATAACCTACCTAGCCCAACCTAGAAGTAAAACAACAAGACATACTCTGCTTAAACTTATTTAACTCATAACCACCTACTAACCTATTTTGTTTACCTACGAATCTGCCTTAACTACATGTCCCTAATTCGGATAACAACTTCAAGAACGAAGATCGAAGATGATCGACCACATCAAATCAAGGAAAGATAAGATCCAAGCCAGATCTCCAAATGAGACAAGACCCATCATTCGGGATGAAAACCTTTCCTTACCATAATCTTTCTTATCCCGAACTATTCTTGCCCTAGCCTACCCATCTTTTATCCTACATAATTAGGTGGCTATACATATTGAAAGTCGCCTAGAGGGGGGGGTGAATAGGAAAATCTGAAATTTATAAACTTTAAGCACAATCTACAAGCCGGGTTAGCGATAGAAATAAAGTCGAGTCCGAAAGAGAGGGCGAAAACAAATCAACCAAAGAAATAGAGCGGATGACACGGTGATTTGTTTTACCGAGGTTCGTTTCTTGTAAACCTACTCCCTGTTGAGGTGGTCACAAAGACCGTGTCTCTTTCAACCCTTTCCCTCTCTCAAACGGTCACCTAGACCGAGTGAGCTTTTCTCCTTAATCAACGGGTCACTTAGACCCCTTACAAGGACCACCACAACTTGGCATCTCTTGCTTGATTACAAGTTGCTTGAGAACAAGAATGGAGGAAGAAGAAAAGCGATCCAAGCGACAAGAACTCAAATGAACACAAATGTCTCTCTCTCATAAGCCACTAAGTCTTTGGAATGAGATTGGGACTTGGAGAGGATTTGATCTTTTGTTTTGTGTCTTGGAGTGAAGTCTAGAGCTATTGAATGCAATGGCTGAAAACTTGGATGCCTTGAAGTGTGGTGGTTAGGGGTATTTATAGCCCCAACCACCAAAATGGCCGTTGGGGAGGCTGTCTGTCGATGGGCGCACCGGACAGTCCGGTGCGCCACCGGACACTGTCCGGTGCACCAGCCACGTCACCCAACCATTAGGGTTCGACCATTGGAGCTCTGATAGCTGGGGCCACCGGACAGTCCGGTGGTGCACCGGACAGTCACTGTTCACTGTCCGATGCGCCTTCTGGCGCCTACTCTGACTCTGCGTGTGCTGTTCACGCACTGTAGCGTTCACTGTTCACTTTTGCAGACGACCGTTGGTGCAGTAGCCGTTGCTCCGCATGCTACACCGGACAGTCCGGTGAATTATAGCGGAGTGGCTCTCCAAAAACCCGAAGCTGAGCAGTTCAGAGTTGATCTCCCAGATGCACCGGACACTGTCCGGTGGTGCACCGGACATTCTGGTGCGCCAGACTAGGACAGACTTCGGTTGGTTTTGCTCCTTTCTTTTTGAACCCTATCTTGGACTTTTTATTGGTTTGTGTTGAACCTTTGGCACCTTTAGAACTTATAATCTAGAGAAAACTAGTTAGTCCAACTATTTGTGCTGGGCAATTCAACCACCAAAATCATTTAGGAAAAGGTTTGACCCTATTTCCCTTTCAATCTCCCCCTTTTTGGTGATTGATGCCAACACAAACCAAAGCAAATATATAAGTGCATAATTGAACTAGTTTGCATAAGGTAAGTGCAAAGGTTTCTTGGAATTGAACCAATTTAAACTTTCATAAGATATGCATGGATTGCTTTCTTCCTTTTAACATTTTGGACCACACTTGCACCACTTGTTTTGTTTTTGCAAATGTTTTGGGAATTCTTTTCAAAGTCTTTTTGCAAATAGTCAAAGGTATATGAATAAGATTTCGAGAAGCATTTTTAAGATTTGAAATTTTCTCCCCCTGTTTCAAATGCTTTTCCTTTGACTAAACAAAACTCCCCCTTAATGAAATTCTCCTCTTAGTGTTCAAGAGGGTTTTACAAATTGAAAGAAGATCAAATATTTTAGATACCAATTTTTGAAAAACTCCTCCTTAAAATATAGATACCAATTGAGATAGAATTTCTTAGAGGAATACTAATTTCAAAAGATACCAATTGAAAAAAAACATTTAACACATTAAACTTGTTTCGAAAAATTGAAATTGGCATGGTGGTGCGGTCCTTTTGCTTTGGGCTAATACTCTCTCCCCCTTTGGCATTAATCACCAAAAACGGAGTCTTTAGAGCCCTTTTTAAATTCTCTCCCCCTTTGGCAAACAATATATGAGTGAGGAATTATGCCAAAGTGGAGAGCGGTGCGGAGTGACGGCGAAGGGTAAATAATACCGGTATAGTGGAGTGGAAGCCTTGTCTTCGCCGAAGACTCCATTTCCCTTTCAATCTATGACTTAGCATAAGAGTGGACTTGAAAACACATTAGTCATAGCACATGAAAGAGATATGATCAAAGGTACATAAATGAGCTATGTGTGCAAAGTATCAATCAAAATTCTGAGAATCAAGAATGTTTAGCTCATTCCTAAGTTTGGTAAAGGTCTTCTCATCTAGTGGTTTGGTAAAGATATCGGCTAATTGTTCTTTGGTGCTAACATAAGCTATCTCGATATCCCCCCGTTGTTGGTGATCCCTCAAAAAGTGAAACCGAATGGCTATGTGTTAAGTGCGGATGTGCTCAACGGGATTATCCGCCATGCGGATTGCACTCTCATTATCACATAGGAGAGGGACTTTGGTTAATTTGTAGACATAGTCCCTAAGGGTTTGCCTCATCCAAAGTAATTGCATGCAACAATGGCCTGCAGCAATATACTCGGCTTCGGCGGTAGAAAGAGCTACTGAATTTTGTTTCTTTGAAGCCCAAGACACCAGGGATCTTCCCAAGAACTGACAAGTCCCTGACGTGCTCTTTCTATCAATTTTACAGCCTGCCCAATCAATATCTGAATAACCTATTAAATCAAACATGGATCCCTTGGTGTACCAAACACCAAACTTAGGTGTATGAACTAAATATCTCAAGATTCTTTTCACGGCCCTAAGGTGAACTTCCTTAGGATCGGCTTGGAATCTTGCACACATGCATACGGAAAGCATAATATCCGGTCGAGATGCAAATAAATAGAGTAAAGATCCTATCATCGACCGGTATACCTTTTGATCTACGGATTTACCTCCCGTGTCAAGGTCGAGATGCCCATTTGTTCCCATGGGTGTCTTGATGGGCTTGGCATCCTTCATCCCAAACTTAGTGAGTATGTCTTGAATGTACTTCGTTTGGCTGATGAAGGTGCCCTCTTGGAGTTGCTTGACTTGAAATCCTAACAAATACTTCAACTCCCCCATCATAGACATCTCGAATTTTTGTACCATTATCCTACTAAACTCTTCACAAGTAGATTTGTTAGTAGACCCAAATATGATATCATCAACATAAATTTGGCATACAAACAAACCATTTTCAATAGTTTTAGTAAAGAGAGTAGGATCGGCTTTGCCGACTTTGAAGCCATTAGTGATAAGGAAATCTCTTAGGCGTTCATACCATGCTCTTGGGGCTTGCTTGAGCCCATAAAGTGCCTTAGAGAGTTTATACACATGGTTAGGGTACTCACTATCTTCAAAGCCGGGAGGTTGCTCAACATAGACCTCCTCCTTGATTGGTCCATTGAGGAAGGCACTCTTCACGTCCATTTGATAAAGCTTGAAGCCATGGTAAGTAGCATAGGCAAGTAATATACGAATTGACTCAAGCCTATCTACGGGTGCATAGGTTTCACCGAAATCCAAACCTTCGACTTGTGAATATCCCTTGGCCACAAGTCGGGCTTTGTTCCTTGTCACCACACCATGCTCATCTTGCTTGTTGTGGAAGACCCACTTGGTTCCTACAACATTTTGGTTAGGACGTGGAACTAAATGCCATACCTCATTCCTCGTGAAGTTGTTGAGTTCCTCTTGCATTGCCAACACCCAATCTGAATCTCTTAATGCGTCTTCCACCCTGTATGGCTCAATAGAAGACACAAAAGAGTAATGTTCACAAAAATGAGCGACACGAGATTGAGTGGTTACCCCCTTATGAATGTCACCAAGAATGGAGTTCACGGGGTGATCTCGTTGTATCGCTTGGTGGACTCTTAGGTGTGGTGGTCTTGGACCCTAATCATCTTCCTTGTCTTGATCATTGGCATCTCCCCCTTGATCATTGTCCTCCTCTTGAGGTGGCTTATCTTCTTTATCCTCATTCTCATCATCTTGAGCTTGATCCTCATCTTGAGTTGGTGGAGATGCTTGCATGGAAGATGACAGTTGATCTTGTGCTTGTGGAGGCTCTTCGGATTCCTTAGGACACTCATCCCCGATGGACATGTTCCTTAGTGCGACGCATGGAGCCTCTTCATCATCTAACTCATCAAGATCAACTTGCTCTACTTGAGAGCCGTTAGTTTCATCAAACACAATGTCACAAGAAACCTCAACTAATCCAGTGGATTTGTTGAAGACTCTATATGCCCTTGTGTTTGAGTCATAACCAAGTAAAAAGCCTTCTATAGCCTTAGGAGCAAATTTAGATTTTCTACCTCTTTTGACAAGAATAAAACATTTGCTGCCAAAGACTCTAAAATATGAAACATTGGGCTTTTTACCGGTGAGGAGTTCATATGATGTCTTTTTGAGGATTTGGTGAAGGTAGAGACGGTTGATGGCATAGCAAGCGGTGTTGATTCCTTCCGCCCAAAACCGATCCAAAGTCTTGTACTCATCAAGCATGGTCCTCGCCATGTCAAGTAGAGTTCTATTCTTCCTCTCCACTACACCATTTTGTTGTGGCGTGTAGGGAGAAGAGAACTCATGCTTGATGCCCTCCTCCTCAAGAAAGCCTTCAATTTGAGAGTTCTTGAACTTCGTCCCATTGTTGCTTCTAATATTTTTGATCCTTAAGCCGAACTCATTTTGAGCTCATCTCAAGAATCCCTTTAAGGTCTCTTGGGTTTGATATTTATCCTGCAAAAAGAACACCCAAGTGAAGCGAGAATAGTCATCCACAATTACAAGATAATACTTACTCCCGCTGATGCTTATGTAAGCGATCGGGCCAAATAGATCCATGTGGAGTAGCTCAAGCGGCCTATCGGTCGTCATGATATTCTTGTGTGGATGTTGAACACCAACTTTCTTCCCTGCTTGACATGCGCTACAAACCCTGTCTTTCTCAAAATGAACATTGGTTAGTCCCAAAATATGTTCTCCCTTTAGAAGTTTGTGAAGATTCTTCATCCCAACGTGGGCTAGTCGGCGATGCCAGAGCCAACCCATATTAGTCTTAGCAATTAAGCAAGTATCGAGTTCAGCTCTATTAAAATCAACTAAGTATAGCTGACCCTCTAATACTCCCTTAAATGCTATCGAATCATCACTTCTTCTAAAGACAGTAACACCTATATCCGTAAAAAGACAGTTGTAACCCATTTTGCATAATTGAGAAACAGAAAGCAAATAGTAATCTAAAGAATCTACAAGAAAAACATTGGAAATAGAATGGTCAGGAGATATAGCAATTTTACCAAGTCCTTTGACCAAACCTTGATTTCCATCCCCGAATGTGATCGCTCTTTGGGGATCATGGTTTTTCTCGTACGAGGAGAACATCCTTTTCTCCCCTGTCATATGGTTTGTGCACCCAGATGCATAAACCTACAAAACAAGTTTAGGCCTTGTTCTTAGGTACCCAAACGGTCTTGGGTCCTTTGACATTAGAAACAAGCACCTTGGGTACCCAAACACAAGTTTTGGAGCCCTTGTGTTTGCCCCCAACATATTTGGCAACTACTTTGCCTGATTTGTTAGTGAGCATATAGGAAGCGTCAAAAGTTTTAAATGAAACATTGGGTTCATTTGATGCAATAGGAGATTTCTTTTTAGGCAATTTAACATGGGTTGATTGCCTAGAGCTAGAAGCCTCATTTTTATACATAAAAGCATGATGTGAAACATTATGAGGTTTCCTAGCATGAATTCTCCTAATTTTGTGTTCGAGATAACCAGCAGGATATAAAATATAGCCCTCGTTATCCTGAACCATGGGAGCTTTGCCCTTAACAAAGTTAGACAATTTCTTAGGGGCATTAAGCTTGACATTGTCTCCTTGTTAGAAGCCAACGCCATCCTTAATGCCAGGGCGTATCCCACTATAGAGCATACTTCTAGCAAATTTAAATTTTTCATTTTCTAAGTCATGCTCATTAATTTTAGCACTAAGTTGAGCTATGTGATCATTTTGTTGTTTAATTAAAGCTAGGTGATCATGGATAGCATCAACATTAATGTCTCTACATCTAGTACAAATGGAAACATGATCAACAGTAGATGTAGAGAGTTTGCATGCATTTAATTCATAAATCTTAGCATGTAAAATAGCATTCTCATTTCTAAGATTGGAAATAGAAACATTGCAAACATTTAAATCTTTAGCCTTAGCAATTAATTTATTATTCTCAATTTTAAGGCTAGAAATTGATTCATTCAACTTGTCAATTTTAGCAATCAAACTAGCATTATCATTCTTAAGTTTGACAAGAGAATCATCACAAACATTTAATTTCTCAACCTTAGCAATTAATTTAGCATTCTCATTCCTAAGGTTGGAGATAGTGTCATGGCAAATGCTAAGCTCACTAGTTAATTTTTCACATTTTTCTACTTCCTGAGCATAAGCATTTTTAACCTTAACATGCTTCTTGTTTTCCTTAATAAGGAAGTCCTCTTGGCTATCCAAGAGTTCATCCTTCTCATGAATAACACTAATTAATTCATTCAATTTTTCCTTTTGTTGCATGTTTAGGTTGGCAAAAAGAGTAAGCAAGTCATCATCATCACTAGAGCTAGCCTCATCACTAGATGTTGCATATTTAGTAGAAGCTCTAGATTTTACCTTCTTCTTTTTGCCTTCCTTTGCCATGAGGAACTTGTGGCCGACGTTGGGGAAGAGGAGACCCTTGTTGACGGCGATGTTGGCAGCGTCCTCGTCGGAGGAGGAGTCGGTGGAGCTCTCGTCGGAGTCCCACTCCCGACAAACATGGGCATCACCGCCCTTCTTGTAGTATCTCTTCTTTTCCCTCCTCTTTCCCTTCTTGTCGTCGCCCCTGTCACTATCACTAGATAATGGACATTTAGCAATAAAATGACCGGGCTTACCACACTTGTAGCAAACTTTCTTGGAGCGGGGCTTGTAATCCTTCCGCTTCCTTTGCTTGAGGATTTAGCGAAAGCTTTTGATGATTAGCGCCATTTCCTCATTGTCGAGCTTGGAGGCGTCAATGGGGAGCCTACTTGATGTAGACTCTTCTTTCTTCTCCTCTGTCGCTTTGAATGCGATGGGTTGTACCTCGGATGTGGAGGTGGCGCCTCGCTCGATGATTTGTTTAGAGCCTTTGATCATCAATTCAAAGCTCACAAACTTTCCTATAACCTCCTCGGGAGACATTAGCTTGTATCTAGGATCACCACGAATTAATTGAACTTGTGTAGGGTTAAGAAAAACGAGTGATCTTAGAATAACCTTGACCATTTCATGGTCATCCCATTTTGTGCTCCCGAGGTTGCGCACTTGGTTCACCAAGGTCTTGAGCCGGTTGTACATGGCTTGTGGCTCCTCTCCTTGGTTGAGCATAAATTGACCGAGCTCCCCCTCGATCGTTTCCCGCTTGGTGATCTTGGTCACCTCATCTCCTTTGTGCGCGGTCTTGAGCACGTCCCAAATCTCTTTGGCACTCTTCAACCCTTGCACCTTATTATACTCCTCTCGACATAGAGAGGCGAGGAGTATAGTAGTGGCTTGGGAGTTGAAGTGCCGGATTTGGTCGACCTCCTCCGAATCGTAATCCTTGTCCCCTTCCTTCGGCACCTATGCTCCATACTCAACAATATCTTATATGCTTTTGTGGAGTGAGGTTAGGTGATGCCTCATTTTATCACTCCACATAGAATAATCTTCACTATAAAAAACCGGTGGTTTGCCTAATGGGACAGAAAGTAATGGAGTGCATTTGGAAATGCGAGGATAGCGGAGGGGCATCTTACTATACTTCTTGCGCTCATGGCGCTTAGAAGTGGCGGATGCCGATTCAGAGTCGGAGGTGGAAGGTGACGAAGAATCGGTCTCGTAGTAGACCACTTTCTTCATCTTCTTCTTCTTGTCACCTTTCCGTTGTGTCTTGATGGAGGAAGATGATTCCTCCTTGTGCTTGTGGCCGGACTCCCTTGAGTGGGTTCTCCCCGAGCTTGCGGACTTGTCGCCACCGGTCCCAATCTCCCTCTTGGCGGATGCTCCCGACATCACTTCGAGTGGTTAGACTCTAATGAAGTATCGGGCTCCGATACCAATTGAAAGTCGCCTAGAGGGGGGGTGAATAGGCAAATCTGAAATTTATAAACTTTAAGCACAATCTACAAGTCGGGTTAGCGATAGAAATAAAGTCGAGTCTGAAAGAGAGGGTGAAAACAAATCAACCAAAGAAATAGAGTGGATGACACGGTGATTTGTTTTACTGAGGTTCGGTTCTTGCAAACCTACTCCCCGTTGAGGTGGTCACAAAGACCGGGTCTCTTTCAACCCTTTTGAAAGGGAATTAGGCTTACACCTAGTTCCTAAATAATTTTGGTGGTTGAATTGCCCAACACAAATAATTGGACTAACTAGTTTGCTCTAGTGTATAAGTTATACAGGTGTAAAAGGTTCACACTTAGCCAATAAAAAGATCAAATATTGGATTCAACAAAGGAGCAAAGGGACAACCGAAGGCACCTCTGGTCTGGGGGCACCGGACTGTCCGGTGTACACCGGACAGTGTCCGGTGCACCAGAGGACTCCAACTCAAACTTGCCACCTTCGGGAATTTCTAGAGGCACTCCGCTATAATTCACCGGACTGTCCGGTGTACACCGGACAGTGTCCGGTGCTCCAAAGAAGAGCGGCCTCCGGAACTCGCCTGCCTCGGGAAAACGCAGCGGCGGCTCCGCTATAATTCACTGGACATGTCCGGTGTACACCGGACTGTCCGGTGAACCAGCAGAGCAACGACTACTTCGCGCCAACGGTCGCCTGCAGGCGCATTCAATGCGCGCCAGAAGCGCGCAGAAGTCAGGCACGCCCATACTAGCGCACCGGACATTGAACAACTCATGTCTGGTGTGCACCGGACATCCAGGTGGGCCCAGAAGTCAGAACTCCAACGGTCGGAATCCAACGACATTGGTGACGTGGCTGGCGCACCGGACATGTCCGGTGTGCACCGGACTGTCCGGTGCACCATACGACAGACAGCCTCCACCAACGGTCAAGTTTCATCTAACCTCACTAGGTGGAGTGATTTAATGAAATTTCATCTAACCTCACTCCACAAAAGTATATGGAATGTTGTTGAGTTTGGAGCACATGTACCATCCGTAGGGGATGAAGACTACGATACGGATGAAGTGGCCCAAATCGAGCACTTCAACTCTCAAGCTACAACCATACTCCTCGCCTCTCTAAGCAAGGAGGAGTACAACAAGGTGCAAGGGTTGAAGAATGCAAAGGAGATTTGGGACCTACTCAAGACCGCGCACGAGGGTGATGAACTCACCAAGATCACCAAGCGGGAAACGATCGAGGGGGAGCTCGGTCGCTTCCGTCTTCGCCAAGGGGAGGAGCCACAAGATATGTACAACCGGCTCAAAACCTTGGTGAACCAAGTGCGCAACCTCGGGAGCAAGAAATGGGATGACCACGAGGTGGTTAAGGTTATTTTGAGATCACTTATTTTCCTTAACCCCACTCAAGTTCAATTAATTCGTGGTAACCCAAGATATACACTAATGACTCCCGAGGAAGTAATCGGGAATTTTGTGAGCTTTGAATGTATGATTAAAGGATCAATGAAGATCAACGAGCTTGACGAACCCTCCACGTCCGAAGCACAACCGGTGGCATTTAAGGCGACGGAGGAGAAGAAGGAGGAGTCTACACCGAGTAGACAACCAATTGACGCCTCCAAGCTCGAAAATGAGGAGATGGCTTTAATCATCAAAAGCTTTCGCCAAATCCTCAAGCAACGGAAGGGGAAGGACTACAAATCCCGTTCCAAGAAGGTTTGCTACAAGTGTGGTAAGCCTGGTCACTTTATTGCCAAATGTCCACTATCAAGTGACAGTGATAGGGATAACGACAAGAAGGGCAAGAGGAGAGAAAAGAAGAGGTACCACAAGAAGAGGGGCGGCGATGCCCACGTGTGCCGCGAATGGGACTCCGACGAGAGCTCCACCGACTCCTCTGACGACGAGGACGCCGCCAACATCGCCGTCACCAAGGGACTCCTCTTCCCCAACGTCGGCCACAAGTGCCTCATGGCAAAGGACGGCAAAAAGAAGAAGGTTAAATCTAAATCCTCCACTAGATATGAGTCCTCTAGTGATGATAATGCTAGTGATGAGGAAGATAATTTGCGCACCCTTTTTGCCAACCTTAACATGGAACAAAAAGAAAAATTAAATGAATTGATTAGTGCTATTCATGAAAAGGATGACCTTTTGGATTCTCAAGAGGACTTCCTTATTAAAGAAAATAAGAAGCATGTTAAGGTTAAAAATGCTTATGCTCTAGAAATTGAGAAATGTGAAAAACTATCTAGTGAGCTAAGCACTTGCCATGAGACGATAGACAACCTTAGAAATGAAAATGCTAATTTGTTAGCTAAGGTTGATTCTCATGTTTGTAATGTTTCAATTGCCAATTCTAGAAATAATGATGATGATTTACTTGCTAGGATTGAAGAATTGAACATTTCTCTTGCTAGCCTTAGGATTGAAAATGAAGAATTGCTTGCTAAGGCTAAAGATTTTGATGTTTGCAATGCTACTATTTCCGACCTTAGAACTAAGAATGACATGTTACATGCTAAGGTTGTAGAATTAAAATCTTGCAAACCCGCTACATCTATCGTTGAGCATGTATCTATTTGTACTAGATGTAGAGATGTTGATATCAATGCTATTCATGATCACATGGCTTTAATTAAACAACAAAATGATCATATAGCATTATTAGATGCTAAAATTGCCGAGCATAACCTAGAGAATGAAAAGTTTAAATTTGCTAGAAGTATGCTCTACAATGGGAGACGCCCTGGCATCAAGGATGGCATTGGCTTCCAAAGGGGAGACAATGTCAAACTTACTGCCCCTCCTAAAAGATTGTCTAACTTTGTTAAGGGCAAGGCTCCCATGCCTCAGGATAACGAGGGTTACATTTTATACCCTGCCGGTTATCCCGAGGACAAAATTAGGAGAATTCATTCTAGGAAGTCTCACTCTGGCCCTAACCATGCTTTTATGTATAAGGGTGAGACATCTAGCTCTAGGCAACCAACTCATGCTAAGTTGCCTAAGAAGAAAACTCCTAGTGCATCAAATGAACATAGCATTTCATTTAAAACTTTTGATGCATCTTATGTGTTGACTAACAAATCCGGCAAAGTAGTTGCCAAATATGTTGGGGGCAAACACAAGGGGTCAAAGACTTGTGTTTGGGTACCCAAAGTTCTTGTATCTAATGCCAAAGGACCCAAAACCATTTGGGTACCTAAAGTCAAGAACTAAACTTGTTTTGCAGGTTTATGCATCCGGGGGCTCAAGTTGGATCATCGACAGCGGGTGCACAAACCACATGACAGGGGAGAAGAAAATGTTCTCCTACGAGAAAAACCAAGATCCTCAACGAGCTATCACATTTGGGGATGGAAATCAAGGTTTGGTCAAAGGTCTTGGTAAAATAGCTATATCTCCTGACCATTCTATTTCCAATGTTTTTCTTGTAGATTCATTAGATTACAATTTGCTTTCTGTATCTCAATTATGCAAAATGGGCTACAACTGTCTCTTTACTGATGTAGGTGTCACTGTCTTTAGAAGAAGTGATGATTCAATAGCATTTAAGGGTGTGTTAGAGGGTCAGCTGTACTTAGTAGATTTTGATAGAGCTGAACTCGACACATGCTTAATTGCTAAGACTAACATGGGTTGGCTCTGGCACCGCCGACTAGCCCATGTTGGGATGAAGAATCTTCATAAGCTTCTAAAGGGAGAGCACATTTTAGGACTAACAAATGTTCATTTTGAGAAAGACAGGATTTGTAGCGCATGCCAAGCAGGAAAGCAAGTTGGTGCCCATCATCCACACAAGAACATCATGACGACCGACAGGCCGCTTGAGTTACTCCACATGGATCTATTCGGCCCGATTGCTTACATAAGCATCGGCGAGAGTAAGTATTGTCTTGTAATAGTGGATGATTATTCTCGCTTCACTTGGGTGTTGTTTTTGCAGGAAAAATCTCAAACCCAAGAAACCTTAAAAGGATTCTTAAGACGAGCTCAAAACGAGTTCGGATTAAGGATCAAGAAAATAAGAAGCGACAACGGAACGGAGTTCAAGAACTCACAAATTGAAGGCTTCCTTGAGGAGGAGGGCATCAAGCATGAGTTCTCTTCTCCCTACACCCCTCAACAAAATGGTGTGGTGGAGAGGAAGAATCGAACTCTATTGGACATGGCTAGAACCATGCTTGATGAGTACAAGACTTCGGATCGGTTTTGGGCGGAAGCGGTCAACACCGCTTGCTACGCCATCAACCGGTTGTATCTACACCGAATCCTCAAGAAGACATCATATGAACTCCTAACCGGTAAAAAGCCCAATATTTCATATTTTAGAGTCTTTGGTAGCAAATGTTTCATTCTTGTTAAAAGAGGTAGAAAATCTAAATTTGCTCCTAAGACTGTAGAAGGCTTTTTACTAGGATATGATTCAAACACAAGGGCATATAGAGTCTTTAACAAGTCCACTGGACAAGTTGAAGTTTCTTGTGACGTTGTGTTTGATGAGACTAACGACTCTCAAGTAGAGCAAGTTGATCTTGATGAGATAGGTGATGAAGAGGCTCCATGCATCGCGCTAAGGAACATGTCCATTGGGGATGTGTGTCCTAAGGAATTCAAAGAGCCTCCAAATGCACAAGATCAACTATCCTCCTCCACGCAAGCATCTCCACCAACTCAAAATGAGGATGAAGCTCAAGTTGATGAAGAAGAAGATCAATCAAATGAGCCACCTCAAGATGACGGCATAGATCAAGGGGGAGATGCAAATGATCAAGACAAGGAGGATGAAGAGCAAAGGCCGCCACACCCAAGAATCCACCAAGCAATCCAACGAGATCACCCCGTCGACACCATCCTAGGCGACATTCATAAGGGGGTAACTACTAGATCTCGTGTTGCACATTTTTGTGAGCATTACTCTTTTGTTTCCTCTATTGAGCCACACAGGGTAGAGGAAGCACTCCAAGATTCGGATTGGGTGGCGGCAATGCAAGAGGAGCTCAACAACTTCACTAGGAATGAGGTATGGCATTTAGTTCCACGTCCTAATCAAAATGTTGTAGGAACCAAATGGGTCTTCCGCAACAAGCAAGATGAGCATGGTGTTGTGACAAGGAACAAAGCTCGACTTGTGGCCAAAGGATACTCCCAAGTCGAAGGTTTGGATTTCGGTGAAACCTATGCACCCGTAGCTAGGCTAGAGTCAATTCGCATATTATTGGCCTATGCTACTTACCATGGCTTTAAGCTTTATCAAATGGACGTAAAAAGTGCCTTCCTCAATGGACCAATCAAGGAAGAGGTCTATGTTGAGCAACCTCCCGACCTTGAAGACAGTGAGTATCCTAACGATGTCTATAAGCTATCAAAGGCGCTTTATGGGCTCAAGCAAGCCCCAAGAGCATGGTATGAATGCCTTAGAGATTTCCTTATTGCTAATGGCTTCAAAGTCGGAAAAGTCGATCCTACGCTCTTTACCAAAACACTTGAGAATGATTTGTTTGTATGCCAAATTTATGTTGATGATATTATATTTGGGTCTACTAACGAATCTACATGTGAAGAATTTAGTAGGATCATGACACAAAAGTTCGAGATGTCTATGATGGGGGAATTGAAGTATTTCTTAGGATTTCAAGTGAAGCAACTTCAAGAAGGCACCTTCCTAAGCCAAACAAAGTACACTCAAGATATTCTAAGCAAGTTTGGAATGAAGGATGCCAAACCCATCAAGACACCCATGGGAACTAATGGGCATCTCGACCTCGACACGGGAGGTAAGTCCGTGGATCAAAAGGTATACCGGTCGATGATAGGTTCTTTACTCTATTTATGTGCATCACGACCGGATATCATGCTTTCCGTATGCATGTGTGCAAGATTCCAAGCCGACCCTAAGGAAGCTCACCTTACGGCCGTGAAACGAATCTTGAGATATTTGGCTTATACTCCTAAGTTTGGGCTTTGGTATCCTAGGGGATCCACTTTTGATTTAATTGGTTATTCGGATGCCGATTGGGCGGGGTGCAAAATCAATAGAAAGAGCACATCGGGGACTTGCCAGTTCTTGGGAAGATCCTTGGTGTCTTGGGCTTCAAAGAAACAAAATTCGGTTGCTCTTTCCACCGCCGAAGCCGAGTACATTGCCGCAGGCCATTGTTGCGCGCAATTGCTTTGGATGAGGCAAACCCTGCGGGACTACGGTTACAAATTAACCAAAGTCCCTTTGCTATGTGATAATGAGAGTGCAATCAAGATGGCGGATAATCCCGTCGAGCATAGCCGCACTAAACACATAGCCATTCGGTATCATTTTCTTAGGGATCACCAACAAAAGGGAGATATCGAGATTTCTTACATTAATACTAAAGATCAATTAGCCGATATCTTTACCAAGCCTCTTGATGAACAAACTTTTAACAAACTTAGGCATGAGCTCAATATTCTTGATTCGCGCAATTTCTTTTGCTAACTTGCACACATAGCTCATGTGTATACCTTTGATCATGTCTCTTTCATATGCTATGATTAATGTGTTTTCAAGTCTATTTCAAACCAAGTCATAGGTGTATTGAAAGGAAATTAGAGTTTTCGGCGAAGACAAAGGCTTCCACTCCGTAACTCATCTTTCGTCGTCGCTCCGTGCCACTCTCCATCTTTGGGGGAGAGAGCAAAAGGACTTCGTCTTTGGTATAATCTTAACTCATTTATTTATGACCAAAGGGGAAGAAAGTACTTCAAGGGCTCTAATGATTCCGTTTTTGGCGATTCATGCCAAAGGGGGAGAAAGTATGAGCCCAAAGCAAAAGGACCGCACCACCACCAATTTCAAAAACTTCTTAAAAGAGTATTTTCAATTGGTATCTTATTACGTTCAAAAGGGGGAGAAAGTAGTATTTCAAAAAGGATATATTAAAACCCTCTTGAACACTAAGAGGTGGATCTCATTTAGGGGGAGGTTTGTTTAGTCAAAGGAAAAGCATTTGAAACAGGGGAAGAAAATTTCAAATCTTAAAAATGCTTTGCTGAATCTTATTCATTTACCTTTGACTATTTGCAAAAGAACTTTGAAAAGGATTTACAAAATAGTTTGCAAAAACAAAACATGTGGTGCAAGCGTGGTCCAAAATGTTAAAAACAAAGAAACGATCCATGCATATCTTGTAAGTAATTATATTGGCTCAATTCTAAGTAACCTTTGCACTTACATTTTGCAAACTAGTTCAATTATGCATTTCTATACTTGCTTTGGTTTGTGTTGGCATCAATCACCAAAAAGGGGGAGATTGAAAGGGAATTAGGCTTACACCTAGTTCCTAAATAATTTTGGTGGTTGAATTGCCCAACACAAATAATTGGACTAACTAGTTTGCTCTAGTGTATAAGTTATACAGGTGTAAAAGGTTCACACTTAGCCAATAAAAAGATCAAATATTGGATTCAACAAAGGAGCAAAGGGGCAACCGAAGGCACCTCTGGTCTGGGGGCACCGGACTGTCCGGTGTACACCGGACAGTGTACCACCAGACAGTGTCCGGTGCACCAGAGGACTCCAACTCAAACTTGCCACCTTCGAAAATTTCTAGAGGCACTCCGCTATAATTCACCGGACTGTCCGGTGTACACCGGACAGTGTCCGGTGCTCCAAAGAAGAGCGGCCTCCGGAACTCGCCTGCCTCGGGAAAACGCAGCGGCGGCTCCGCTATAATTCACCGGACATGTCCGGTGTACACCGGACTGTCCGGTGAACCAGCAGAGCAACGGCTACTTCGCGCCAACGGTCGCCTGCAGGCGCATTCAATGCGCGCCAGAAGCGCGCAGAAGTCAGGCACGCCCATACTGGCGCACCGGACATTGAACAGTTCATGTCCGGTGTGCACCGGACATCCAGGCGGGCCCAGAAGTCAGAACTCCAACGGTCGGAATCCAACGGCATTGGTGACGTGGCTGGCGCACCGGACATGTCCGGTGTGCACCGGACTGTCCGGTGCACCATACGACAGACAGCCTCCACCAACGGTCAAGTTTGGTGGTTGGGGCTATAAATACCCCAACCACCCCCACATTCATAGCATCCAAGTTTTCCAGCTTCCAACCACTATACAAGAGCTAGCATTCATTACAAAGCACACCAAAAGAGATCAAATCCTCTCCCAACTCCATACAAAGCCTTAGTGACTAGAGAGAGTGATTTGTTGTGTTCATTTGAGCTCTTGCGCTTGGATCGCTTCTTTTCTTTCGCATTCTTTCTTGTGATCAAACACTCACCTGTAATTGAGGCAAGAGACACCAATTGTGTGGTGGTCCTTGCGGGAAGTTTGATTCCCAAGTGATTTGAGAAGAGAAGCTCACTCGGTCCGAGGGACCGTTTGAGAGAGGGAAGGGTTGAAAGAGACCCGGCCTTTGTGGCCTCCTCAACGGGGAGTAGGTTTGCGAGAACCGAACCTCGGTAAAACAAATCATTTGCTTGTGATTTGTTTTTCACCCTCTCTCGCGGACTCGTTTATATTTCTAACGCTAACCCGGCTTGTAGTTGTGTTTATATTTGTAAATTTCAGTTTCGCCCTATTCACCCCCCTCTAGGCGACTATCACCTTTCCCTCTCTCAAACGGTCACCTAGACCGAGTGAGCTTTTTTCCTTAATAAATGGGTCACTTAGACCCCTTACAAGGACCACCACAACTTGATGTCTCTTGCTTGATTACAAGTTGCTTGAGAACAAGAATGGAGGAAGAAGAAAAGTGATCCAAGCGACAAGAACTCAAAATGAACACAAATGTCTCTCTCTCACAAGCCACTAAGTCTTTGGAATCAGATTGGGACTTGGAGAGGATTTGATCATTTGTTTTGTGTCTTGGAGTGAAGTCTAGAGCTCTTGTATTGAATGCAATGGCTGAAAACTTGGATGCCTTGAAGTGTGGTGGTTGGGGGGTATTTATAGCCCCAACCACCAAAATGGCCGTTGGGGAGGCTGTCTGTCGATGGGCGCACCTGACAGTCCGGTGCTTCACCGGACACTGTCCGGTGCGCCAGCCACGTCATCCAACAGTTAGGGTTTGACCGTTGGAGCTCTGACAGCTGGGGCCACCGGACAGTCCGGTGGTGCACCGTACAGTCACTGTTCACTGTCCGATGCGCCTTCTGGCGCCTGCTCTGACTCTACGTGCGATGTCCGCGCACTGTAGCGTGCACTGTTCACTTTTGCAGACGACCGTTGGCGCAGTAGCCGTTGCTCCACATGGTACACCGGATAGTCCGGTGCTACACCGGACAGTCCGGTGAATTATAGCTTAGTGGCTCTCCAAAAACCCGAAGCTGAGCAGTTCAGAGTTGATCTCCCTGATGCACCGGACACTATCCGGTGGCACGCCGGACAGTCCGGTGCGCCAGACCAGGACAGCCTTCGGTTGGTTTTGCTCCTTTCTTTTTGAACCCTATCTTGGCCTTTTTATTGGTTTGTGTTGAACATTTGGCACCTATAGAACTTATAATCTAGATCAAACTACTTAGTCCAACTATTTGTGTTGGGCAATTCAACCACCAAAATCATTTGGGAAAAGGTTTGACCCTATTTCTCTTTCACATATATATACCCAAGCTTTCCTAATCACCTGCTAATTTGTGTTATAGACTTGAACAAAAAAAATCATTTGGTAAAAAACCAATTAGAAACTGAAACATAAACTGCAAATCAATCTTTCTGGATCTCTTTCTTACTAATCTCGAGGATGAGATTATTTTTAAGGGGGTAGAATTTGTAATACCCAAAATCCTATTTTGGGATTTATAGATGTCTCTACAGAAAGATTAATAGTTAAAATATATATAATGATGATTTCCTTCCTTTTTCCAGAGGGATAAAAGGTAATCTAGAAGTTGTATTTGAATCCATGAAAGTAAGTTCTATTTTCCCAAAGAAATAAAGCAGGGATGTCTTCAATTAATAATTGATGAATTGTGTGACTAGAAAACCTTCTCTAATAAGATTAAACCAAGAGCATCTCTCAAATGGAGATTATATATCTTCTGGTACAATAAACAATTAATAAATCTTGGATGAACCTTTAATTTGACTATAGGTTTAAAGCAATATTCCCTTAAAAGTGAAAAAGTTGTATTGCACATTTGGAAGCATTTTTATTTAACCAAAAGGTTTAAACAATGACTATAAAAAATATATAAGTAGGAATATGCATCATGCTGAGTGTTTCCTCAATAGTGCATTTAGCTAGATTCTAGATCTACATTCAAATATAATTTGGGATTCGAAATTTGAATTTGAAAATAGAAAATGAAAGAAAACTGAAAAAAATAAAAAGAAAAAGAGAAAAGAAGACCAACCTGTGTCATGGGCCGAAACCACTACTTGGCACATCCCCAATCTCTCTCGTGCAACTCAACAACCAAATCGTGTCGCTGACCGGTGGCCCAATTCATCAGCCAACCTTCCCTAATGCGTGCTCACAGGCTCACTGATTGGTGGGGCCCCTGGGCCGGTCACCCGTAGCGCACGAACACACTCGCATTACACCAAATCGCGGGCCTGCCTTGTCGGGCGTACCTTGCTCCTCTGGCCGAACTGTGTTCTATTCCCGAGCTCGACGCCATCCCAACAAACTCGAGCGTACTCCCCTTTCCCCCATGATTCACGACAACAGAACGATTAGCCCGTCGTTCGCCACCAGAATGGACTCCCCGTGGCGAGAGTATAAATGCGTATGCACTGCCTCGATCCCCTGAACCATGGTTTGGGTAGGGGCTAACCAGGCGCCGGTGCAAAAGAGTGAGGGGGGAGCGTGGGGGCGCCGTGCGAGTAACTGGCTTGAAAAGCCGTTCGGAGCGTGCAAAGTAACCGCGGTGTTAGCGTGAACCACCGGATGGTTTCTGCTGTGGTGTTTGGATAGGGGGAATGGTGGCGCGTCTGGAATTGCTCGTCGGCGATCTCCGTCCGCTGCTCGTCGTGGCCAAACCGAGTGACGTCGCGATTAACGGTGAGTCACCCTCCAACAAATTCGCTATTGCGTTGGCATACTTTTGCACCCAAAAACACCCAGGTTGGTCATGGGGCCCTCGGTTGGGGATTTCTCCGACGAATTGCCGCCGTATGGACATCTGCGCCGCCGTGGCCAACCAGCAGAGGGAGACGAACCTATGTGGGTCGTTGATCTCGAGCTGATCTGTCTGGATTATATAATGGGACCGCTTCGGGGGAAATCAAATCAAGTGCATAGATCTCAGATCAGACGGTTTGGAGTGGATCTCGGGGTTTAAAATGAAGGCGGTCGATCCTAGATCTTGTGGATAGCGTTGCGTACCGCTTCGTTGTGTACGTGATTAAATATGGACCGTCGAATTGGGATCATGCGGATCTGAACGTAAGATACCCCTTCGGACCGTCCCTTTTGCTAAAGAGACCCTAGGGACTCAGCTAATAAACACGCCATCCACCCAGGTTATATGATCGTTACAATCAGGTCCCTAGAATTTATAGTTTAGACCCGAGGGTCTCCTGTATTTGTGGTCCCGGCCCAGATAGCTAAGAAATTGATTAAAATAAATATAGAAACCATTTTTAGTGCAAAAATAAAGTCCCAATCTTAGGAAATTCATAACTCTATGAATTTAACTCCTTTTTGATCCATTCGAGTTGCATTAATCTCACAATAATATTGTTTATCATCTAGTAACTTTGTATTACCATAAAACCTATGATTAAAATCTTGTACCTCCTTTGCTTTATAGTAGGCACTTAAACCTTCGGAAAATCATAACTTTATGACCGTAACTCTGAATTTAGTGGTTCTCGAACCTATGATCCAGTCATGACGCGTAAAACATTATTACGCAGTTTGTTCTTATGTTTGGTGTGATGTTAATTTTGCCTATACCATGTTTGTTTGTATTGCTACGACTAGCAGCAAGGTTACGAGCCACTTGAAGAGCAAGTTGGTACCTGGAGAATGTCGAGTCTAAGGCAAGTTGTGCCCTTGATCACTTTTCTTTACCTAATAATGTTCATGTTAATCAATGTGACATGCTCAAGTTAATTTAATGGGACCTAATAGGTTTCCCTAGAATTGTGTATGCCCTACCTTGCAAATAAAAGTACTATTGGGTAGTTTTGCTATTGCTCTACCTGGTTTTAGGAAATTAATGTTACATTATGATCATGTTCCAGTTATGCTATTTTAATTATCGTTCATGACAAGATCATTATGTTAATTGGAACATGGAGCGACCACTAGGGGTGGTAATGGATCATGATCCAAATGCTTCTTCACAAAATGGTAGTCCCTAAATAAATTTTAGTTTAAAAATGAATAGAAAATAGGCCCGATCCTAATCCGATCCGATTCTTAAATCTAATAGTGTAAAATTTAGAGCTCATTGTCACCCCTAGCGACCACCCAGGGAAACCGTGCTACCACAAGGGTGGTATGGGACGCTCTTGGCTGACTAATTAGGAAAGCTAGTGGAGGACTACCTTACCCGAAAGGGGAGCAAGGGCGGTAGAGGAACTGCGTATAGGGAGGCTCTCGGGTCGATCATGCTGCGATGGCTTTTCGGACGGGGGATTCCTATATTGCCCTTCTCAGAAACCGTAGTGGGTTTTCTGAAGCTAGTGGAACTTTCTAAAGGCCTCGTAGTGGTACCCTGCCTTGTCTCCTCGGTAGAGATGAATGGGAAGTCGCGATCCCTTGGCAAACAGGTAACACAATTTGTGGGTAAAGATGCGCAACCTCTGCAGAGTGTAAAACTGGTATATCAGTCGTGCTCACGGTCATAAGCAGCTCAAACCCTCACACGATTAATTTATGGAACTAAACTTAATCTGTCATATGCATTGCATCGCGGGTGTTATTATTAATTTTGATCTCTTATTTACTGGGTTGGTATCTACTTACACTTAGTAATTGCTAAAATTTTTTTGACCAACTTTAAAAGCAATGCTTAGCTTTAACCATCTCCTTTGGTAAGCCTTACACTTCACATGAATGTATGTGAGCCCACCATTGTTTTACTCACATCCCGCCTTTGGTGATTCATACACATTATTCCCCACAATTTGTTGAGCGATGAACGTATGTGAGATCACCCTTGTTGTACTCACATCCCCAGGTCAAGAACGGGTACCATAGGACGAGGCGCGTGAAGGATGTCGTGATGAGTTTGTGAGTGGTCTTGGTCGTCGTCTCCCAATCAACTTTGTGTTGTTGGATCGTTGTCTTCGCATGATGTAATTTTTTAACTATTTTGTATAGAATTCCGTTATATATAAATGATGTGACATTCGATTCTATACCATGAGTCATCATATGAGTGATGCTTGATCCCAGCACACTTGGTGATTATTCGCGCCCGGATTTTGGACCCCTAAAATCCAGGTGTGACACTATCTGGACCGGTCCGGTGGTGTACCAGACTGAGGTCCCAATGGCTAGCTGCCAACGGTCATTTGACGTGGTGGTCTTCGGACTGGTACGGTGGCGCACCGGACCTCTGCACTGTTACAAAAAATCTATGAGCCAACCAATGGCTAACTGACGTGGAGGGTCCGGACAGTCGGTTCGGTGTGCACAGGACCGGTCTGTTACAGCTTAGACAAAAAATTGTTGCTTTCCTCCAATGGCTAGTTCTAGATGGGGGCTCTATAAATACCCCCTAGCCAGCCATTTGAACGTGTTGGAGCCCAAGCAATATACGAAGACATATGGTACACATATCAAGGCTTCAAACACCCAAGTGCTTACTAGAATCACTCAGTGATTAGTGTAGGTGCTTTGTGAAGTGCATAAGCTAGTTAGACCGCTTATGTGCTTGCTCTAGGTTGTTCCTACTTAGTTGAGTGAGTTTAGAAAAAACAAAAAACCTGTTGGCTCTTGCGCGAGTCGTCATAATATTGTACCGAGTGCGGCGACGTATTGCGAGACCGCACCAACTGTGTTTGTGGTGTGCCTATCACCGTGTACCGGAGGGAACGAGGCCCGTGACATTTTGACCCGAAGCTCGATAGTGAAGACGGTGGAGAGCATCCAAAAGGAGACCGAAAGCGGAGCGCCACTTATGTGTGAAGAAGGCCCATGGGTCTCTACGGAGTTACTTGTTCCGGTGTTTAGCCTCGTGTGGGCTTCCCTTTGTGTAGGGGCCACCAACAAGGATTAGTCATAACCTTGCGTGGTCCTGGATACCTCGGTAAAAATACCAACACATCCATTAGAGTTTGCAATCCCTACCTTTGCTACTTAGCTTCCGCATTTACATTGATTACTTAAGTTGCAACCTTTACTATTCTTAGTTTAAAATATAGGATTGGAACCTATATTGCATAACTCTTTTTGCGGTAGACATAGCAACATTAGACAAAATCTAGTTTGCACATTATTATTTAGTTATTTGCATATGTTTTGTTTAGAAGATTTATTTGTAACCTAAATTAGTGAGAATTTTAGAACTCCTAATTCACCCCTTCTTAGGCGTTTGTGTTCCTTTCAAATCGTAAATGGGGTTTTCGGATAATTATACAAAGGTTTGGACTTTCATGCTCTTGATAAATCAGCCTACCACTTGGTGGCAATGATTCTAGAATGTTCCTTCACGTTTTAACCAGTTCAAATGTTCATAAGAATTCAGATTCAAAAGATTAACAAAAAATCCAAGATGAAGAACTTGGGAGAGGAAATCGCAAGCGGGAACTTCAAGTAATTAAAGATGAACAAGAGAGTTCTTTCAGATTACAAGAACCACTGTGGTTAGGCTCACACTTTTTGAATTTCACAATACACATATGCAAAAGGTTAATAAAGTATCCGTGAACCTTACTAACAAATGAAATATAAAAATTAGATGCAAAAAAAGAAGCTAAAGAGATGGTTGGTTGGAGACCGCTCTCCTCTTATTTACAGTGTTTTTACATCCCCAACATACCCCTAATATTTAGAGCTAAACCATTTAGCCATGGCATAATGACCTAACTCTCATCTGACGTCCACGCTTCCTTCATGAATTTAATTTGTCTTGAGACAACCTTAGCGATGATTCCATGTGTCGTGTCTGATTTTGAGCTCAAATCCACAAAAACTTGCTAGGTGATTTTGAGGCTCAACCACCAAATCATCATAGATACCGTATTTCATACATGCCCTCACATCCTAGATATGTGTCCTATCAGTACTCAACTACGCCCGCAACACAATCTGCATCACCATATCTTTGAGCATTTCGGTGTCCCTATGTGTCTCTTAACTGCATTAATGATATAAAAGCTTAGAATTATACTATACAGTCTCTTAGTTGTCTCTTGTATATAAAAAGCCGTTCTAAGGGCCTTAGGTTGTACATGCCCCAAAGCCAAATGAAGTGACCGAGTGACTGTCGCATTTCTCAGAATTCAAAAGGTTTGCCTGGCCACAGCGTGCCGAGACAGGGTCGGCCCGGGCTGCAAGCCAAGTGACCGACCGAGTGACTTTGAATTAAATGATGACTAGAGGTGGTTCATTAGATGTGGTGATTGTGTGAGAGAGATAGAGATAGAGAGTGTGTGTCATTTTCAGACTCTCCTCTAGTAGCGGCCATATTCCATCTCCTATATTATTCACTGTTTCAAATTTCACTCTACAAGCAATATTATATACAGTGTAAATTTTGCATTTTACATGATTCTTTCTGTTACGGACATCCTCAAGAACGCTGTAGCTTTTGAGCATGTAAAAAAGTAAGGTGCGACGTAGCGTGATGGCCAAAACAAGGAGAGGTTAGATTTAATGGGGCTGATGTAATGTCCTTGTATTGCTACAATGACCTATGATGTCATCTCTATTGTACTATCTCGTTCTAAAATATTTGAGGTTCTTTGGTTTATTTTTGAATTAAGCAGTCATAAATAAAAAAAGAATGGGAGTTGCTGTCGTGTGAGATCGCGCATGCCACTCTACTAGCACCTAGTACTAGTAGTAGCATAGAATTCCCGCGGCCACAAAAAAAAACAACTGAGGTCCCGAAACCGACATGGTGTTTGAAGTTTTGCGGTGGGTTATTGGATTGGATGAAGCCGTCGGTAGATTTTTTTTCTCATCACGCACGTTTGGCGCTGGGACACGTAACACGTTACGTGATGTAAATTCTGCACCTACTTTACCCTCGGTGGTGGTGGTGTTAGGGGTTGATTGAGTGAAATAATCTAGCCCAAGTTTTTATGCACTTTTGTTTATTTTAGAAAAAAACAAGGTACAGAAGGTGGCGGCATCATCAGTGCAGGTGTTTTTTTGTGTGTGTGTCAACACAGATACAGTTATAAAAAAAGAAATAAACTGTCAGGAGGCAAGTGCAAGTGGGTTTTTTCTGTCCGCACTAAAACTAAAAGGGCGCGGCGCGGCGGACGGAACACGGGTGTCGCTGAGGGGCCCACCGGCCAGCGAGCGTTGTGGGCGCCGCGCAGACTCGGCCCAGGAACACGCGTGCGGAGTCGCGCGCCATCCTGTCGAGTGGAAGCACTCGCCATTCCCCACCAACAAAGCCGGCGCTCAAGTAGGAGCGGGCGTCACGAACTTGTCGCCTGTTATCTCGATCGACGACAAGTCAAATAAGAAACAGATAGTGGTAGAGATTAGAGAGAGAGAGGGTGTGTCACACCCGAATCCGAATTTAAGGGTAAATTCGGACGTGAATCAAATTCGGGGTAGGATAAGTCTCACACATACAATAACTTAGGGTACAAAAATGAATGTCACATCTTTATTATATAGCAGTAGTTCTGTACAAAATAGCTAAATAATTACATCATATGACGACAACAATGTTCCACAATCATAATTGACACTGGAAAACGGCGGCCTATACCTCCCAAGAATTCATCGCGCCTTCCTTCATGCTTCTCATCTCGACGTTACCTGGTCTTATAAACATATCTTCATGCCTAACTAATTTATATGCAATTGTGGATATTACTTCGCAAATCATTACACTCAATCAAAGAAACCGAATCAGATAGGTATCATAGTAACAAACATTTAAGTGTATAAATATCTATAAAAATAGTTTTTTGCCCCTATGATTGGGACTCCTTATGCTTAGGAACGACTGGAGTATAGAATTCCAAGGCGTGAAATCCTCTTTTGGTTTCTGGAAAGAAATGTAAAGTAATCAGAGTAAAGCAGCAATATATGAGAAAAGTTGATGAAAGTTTAGAAAGAATCGGAATAGTAGGATAAGGGTTTGTCTAGGTCTATCTAGGTTACGTCTTACAGTCAACGTTCCTCCGATACCACTTCTGTCACACCCGAATTTAAGGGTAAACCCGGGCATGAATCAAATGTGTGTTAGGATCAAATCTCACACATATGATAACTTAGGGGACAAAAATGAATGTCACATATTTATAATATAATAGTGATTATATACAAAATAGCAAAATAATTACATCATATAACGACAACGATCCCCACAACCATAGTTGACTTGGAGAGAACAGTCTAGACCTCTCAAACTCATCGCAACATCCTTCACGCTCCTCGTCTCGACGATAACTAATTTTGTAAACATTACTTCACAATTCATTATACTCAATCAAAGAACAGAACTAGACATATATTATAAGAACAAACATTTAAGTCAAATAGTAGTAGAGATTAGAGAGACACGGAGAGGGCGCCAGATCAACACGCAACATATAGACTAGACGTACGTGAGCAAAGCTGAAATAAAGCGACACCGTTTCTACTCGATTCCGTACCAAGGGCATGGGCAACGCTGCGCGTGTTTAATTTCACCCAACTAAACTTTAAAGTATGTTTAGTTTGTAGGGACTAATTTTTAGTCTTTCTATTTTATTTCATTTTAGTTCCTAAATTGCCAAATATGTAAACTAAAATAGAGTTTTAGTTTTAGATTCTGTATTTGGCAATTTATAAACTAAAATAAAATAAAATTGAAGAACTAAAAATTAATTCTTAGAAACCAAACATTTCCTTAGTCTCTGTCATAACTTTAGTCTCTGTCACATCGAATGTTTCGATAATGATTATATATACTAAATATAGTCTCATCATAAAACTAATTATACATATCAATTCTAAAAGATCCTGAGACAGATTTATTAAACCTAATCAAATCTATATACAATGCCCATAATTGATAATCAAACATTTGATGTGACACGAACTAAACTTTAGTCAAAGATGTAGGGGCCTAAAATAGAAGCCTACTAACTAACGACTTTTTTATCTACATTGTATAGCAGGACCACTCAAAACCATAAAACCGAGTGGGCCCCATGCTCCCACTGGCTATAACGTGGGTCCACCTCTGTATACAACTCTACTTTAGTATAAAGTCTGTTTGGAGATCTTTAGGGGCTATTTGGCACAGCTCTGGGTTCCAGTTTCCGAGTGAAGCTGTAGTGTATAATATAAACTAGTCGGTTACACGTGTGTTACGATGGCTCAAAACAATACCCACGTAAATTATCCACCAAAAAGATCTCAAGATTTTTTATCAATTGTCTCCGCTCTTCGTATAATATTTTTTTATTAACGCACGGGTACCATAAGCAGCAAATTAGAGACCCCCATTCCTCGCCTCCCCCACTTCCAAGATTTCGTAGAGCAAGAGGGGAAGGAAAGAGGCGGCCATACATGTTCGTTGCTGGAGAAGGACACGACGAATACATGGGCACTTGGAGGCGACATAAGTAGTATATCACTAGATATATAGGGAGAGAGCACACAAGCAGAGAAAGAAGCCTAGCCGGAGCAACTCCAAATCGAGAGGCACCTGTACCAGGCGTTAATCTGAGAAGGGCAAGAGAATGTGAGTGTCTTCCCAGCCCTGGACCCACCGAAGCGACACAAGATCACCACCAACTCCGTAGCATATGTCGACTGCTGCCACTCTACGGGCCTTAGTTGTTCAATATCTCAGACCTAGCCCAGCCGGAGCAGCTCCAAATCGAGAGGCACATGTACCAGGCGTTAATCTGAGAAGGGCAAGAGAATGTGAGTGTCTTCCCAGCCCTGGACCCACCGAAGCGACACAAGATCACCACCAACTCCGTAGCATATGTCGACTGCTGCCACTCTACGGGCCTTAGTTGTTCAATATCTCAGACCTGGACTCCTCATCGCTAAGATAACCTAAGCGTGGCAGACGTCACCATGTCCTCCTCGACGGCACGCACGGAGAAAAGCCAGAAGCATGACCGACTCGCCCCGTACCCGTGTCGATGAGTGTCGGTTGGCTCGCGGCTGCGACCCTGGGCGGGGGCAGCAGGTTGGGGAGGAAGAACAGGGTGAAGGTCGGGAAGACGAACGAGACATCCGATGATGGCGAAAACGATGGTGCGCACATGATGTGAAACGTCCTCGTGGACGTGCAATAGCCACTGCGCGAGTCGGTGTCGGGGCTGGTGTTAGCGAATACGGGGAGGAGGCGTATGCTCCTACGCCCTCTGCCGAGAATGGGGTGGCGCGGAGGTGGAGGCATGAGGGGAGAGAGAAAAAGAGTAGAATGGCGAACGAGATGGTGGCAACTGAGGCGAGGACCATCATTATCGTGCGGAGGTATAGATGGCCAAATGGGTCGTGTCTGGCGAGCCGGCCCAAGGCACGACCCATTTAATAGTGTCTGGGCCAACCCGACACGAGCATCGTGCGGTGCTTGGGCTGTAGCCTCAGCCCGTAGTGCTGGCCCGGCCCGACACAATTTTTTTATTTTACAAAAAATCATATATACATATGTACAATTTATATTCAATATTATAAACAAATGAGCATGATGTTTTACTGGTTAGACATCTTCGCCCAGTATCTTCCACCCTTCTTTCCATCAGGGTGTGGGTTCAAACCTCAATATTATAAACACCTGAGCATGATGTTTTACTGGTTAGACAGCTTCGCCCAGTGTCTTCCACCCTTCTTTCCATAAGGGTGTGGGTTCAAACCCCACCTCGTGCACCACTTTTAATATTTTACGCTAAATTGATTTGGAAGAAATGTAAGGACTTTTTTGTAAAAAGATGACGTATGACGACCGTTGAAACTGGTGCTTTAAGTATAGTAGAGATTTAAATAGTTTTAAATCTTTTTAATCTAAATAAGAAAAAATGATTTATCTGAATATATTTTAGAAGTTTGCAACTTTAACTTTATGATTTTTTTAAACTCCTAATGACATATTTTGTGAACTTCACTAAATTTTGTGAAGCTGAAGCAGTTACAAACAGCCTTAAAATGTTAATTAATTGCACAAAAAAGTATAAGGACTTTGTTGAGTTGAACGAGGATTGAATGGGCATATAATCCCCGGTACAACCAATGAAGCCCTAAGAGATATGTATGCTCTTTACAAAGACCCGATCTCCACCTGGCTCTCTATACATAGTTTTTTCCTAACTGTATTTATAATCTAGAAGCTCGGGTTATATCATATGCCTTTACTATATATTATACATGAAAAACTGATTTAAAAGGTTCAGAATTGTACATGTTCTAAGGCCGTGTCTGGTTTGCTAGAGATATTGAGAATCTGATTGCTACACGGAATCCAGAACCCACTCGCGGTGGCGCGCGGCGAACAGCTCGGCCTTGCGCATGCCATGGTGAGCAGCGGACCCAGTGAGTAGAGCTGCGCGCGTAGGTAGGCGACGCTCTAGCTCAGTCGGGCACATCGTGGCCTTGTGCTGCTTCTATGACGAGGGCATGGCGCTCGACCCAGACAAACCTATTCATCTTCTATAAGATCAGAACGAAAATACGTTTCGTGAGAGTGTGTAAGGCGGGTATGAAATTTCACTCCAAGCTCATGAGGAAGTTAAAAACAACCGTCTGTGAAGCACCTTTTTGGGTGTTTTATGGATTTGATGAAGTTGGGGTCAACTTCACATTTCTCTACTACTCTATAAACATGTAACATGGACGTCCACAGGCTACACCATACCCCCGACTGCCCCTGCCCTTGCCCCCGCCCGCGCGTCCCCTCCCAGCGCCCACAGTCCCCGCCCCATGACCATGACCCTGCCCTCGTCCTTGTCAATCCGCTCCGCCAACAAGTAGAGGAAGTGGCGTCCCAATCCACAGTGCTTCCACCTCGACCGCCTATCGGGCTCCCATGCCCATTCCCACCACCTCACCTTGCTTCTATTGTCGTGCTCCGCCACGGAGCCCTAAGTGGAGCTACGAACCCCGTGATCCCCGACGGCGCTGCACCGGAGCTCGGCAGCAACGGCGGGCACGTCCCCCTCATGCCCTAGGTGGAGCAATGAACCCCATGAGTCCATGCCCGCTCGCTCACCCCCCGTCCTCCAATGAAGTCCCCGCCGCCCTCTGCCATCACCCGACGCGATGTCCATGCCCCCGGCCGAGGAGCCTCCTTCCTCCCCCGTTCCACTCGCGTGAATCAACAAGCGAGGTCGTCCTCGCCCCCCGGCCTATGGTGGCAAACCGTGCTCAACATTGCCACCAAGAACACGACTCTCCTCGTTGCGCTGCTCTATCTCAGTGACCTCGCCTGGCACTGCCCCTTGGCCTGCGTCAACGAGGTGGAGTCCTCCCTCACCCGCACCTTCCGGATGATCCAGGTGCTACTCGAGGTTGTATGCATTGGGTGGGGGGATAAGGGATAGGATGCTGCTTACATTTTGAAGAGATTTGATTATACCTTAAGCACGATTGCAACTGAAACTTTGGCTGTGGGTGATTGGTTATGCTATTTTGGTACGTTCTCATTCATCTCTGCTAGAGCGGATTTAGAATGGTGAGTTTGGCTGTGGTTGATTGGTTCAGTTTGTTAGATTTTTCAAACAAAAGTTGTCTCAATTTTTGGATCATTCTTAGTTTCATGACGACTTGGTGAATGATAAAAGTCTGCTAAATATATAACTGAATGCCCAAACTACAGATTATCTAATGGTCAAACTGAATATTTGTTTTATGCCAAAACAGCTATCTAGAAAATTACTTCTTTCATGTTTTGTTCACCGGCGGTCCAAGCGGATACCAATAGGGATGATACAGGTTTTGCTATTTTTTATTTATTAATTGGTTCAATTGGAGAATTACCTCAACTTGTTGGGATTAATGTGCTTTGTTCTTTGATGACCCCTTGTTGAGTGAGAAATCAAACGGAATCTGTGTTGACACCCAAATCTGCCATGTTTATACTTCGTGTTGATTCAAAGAAAATCTGCCATTATTTCAAAAAGTCAATAACATGGTATGCATTTTCACATTTATCTTCATTCAAGGAAAACATGAAACATGTTCATAGCTACTGGAACATGAAGGTGGTGTTTGGTTTCTAGGACTAATTTTTAGTCCCTAAATTACCAAATTAATTCGAGGGTATTTGGTTTCTAGGGTGTTTAAGGTATAATCAAATCTCTTCAAAATGTAAGCATGGACTATAGCCCAAACCCCCAAATCGAATTAATTTGGGGCTTTGGGCTATAGTGGTAATCAATTTTTATCCTTAAGAACATTGATTAGACTTGTTACAAATTTCTGGCTAGCATGCATTTTTATTATAGAAAATATATCAAATAGTGTTGAGGATGGATTGGTGTCTTTCAATCTAATATAATTATTATTGGTGCATGACAATTATTATATGCTTCTTTAACTCTTCATGTGTGAATTTGAGTTAGGTCTATCAAGTCTGTACTATTGCTGGTAGCTCACATTTTTGTATTCCATGGCCAGATTGATCTCCATGAAGCTCGTCAAAGCATTGAACAACATGAATCCCCAGAGAATATCTTCCGCGTTGTCCTTGAAACTGCTGCTCAGGCCAATGTTAGTCTGTGCATTTGTTAATCTGCTTAGACCCATGTTGAAACTGCTGCTTTGGCCCATATCTGCCCTTGTTAGTCTATGCATTTGTTAACTGTCATTATTTACTGGACATGCTTTTTTATCCCTTGAGGCATCTGGCAACATATGTTAAAACTGATTCATTTTTGTGTACTAATAGTCTAATACAATCTGTTGTCAATCAGAGGTGAAATGGTATATTCTAGCATGGATGGCTTGATGAACCCTCGGGCAAACACCGATGCTCTACATGTATTCAAGATGGTTATAGTCTTGCAATATCAGATTACCTTGGTTCTAATATGTCATGCTACCAATCAATACAAACAGAACTTCAAGGTGGGATGAACCTAAATGGCTCAAGCTATCACATATAGACTTATGATGAAGATTCCAAATCAGATATTGCCTCATTTCTGTCATCTGTAATGGAGAACTTACACCATTTTATTAACCGTTTGTATTGTTCCTGCATGGCATAACTGTGATGAATCATTTTATTAACTGTTTTTATGGTGAAAAATTGAAATGCATGAATCTCAATGTAATGATGTTTCTTTCCCATTTATTTTGTAGTGGTTCTTTGGACTTCCTGGCGTCAAACAATGATTGTTGACTTAGAGCCTTTGACATGGAAAAATTTCAAATATGTAACCACTTCAGTTTTGCTAGGCCTGTGAACGTAAGCCTGTAGCTTTGTCTATTTTTAATGCTGGAAATGTGGCATGGCTTGTTGAATTTCCAATTTTCTATCTAAATCTAGCTGCTGAAGTCAATATTTCTGTTTTGTTCACGAGAGTGTCATATTATATGGTATTACAGTGCACGACCATACGAATCTACATATTATATTAATGTTTGTTCTGTATCTATGTTTTATACTATTTTTTAAACTTTCGTGGCAACGCACGGACACATAACTAGCTTCTTTTGAAGCTAATAAGATGCAGAAGCTAGAAAACGTTTTGCTATAGTTTCTGTGAGACTAAGTTAGATTTCGTGAGGTGAAACGATTCTAAATGACCTCTAACAACAATATACTTTGCTCACTTAGTTTTTTTAAAAAAAGTGTTATCCAATTTAACAGGAACTAGTTGGGTTTCTAATTAAAAAGAAGAAATGCATCCAAATTCAAGTCGAGAAAGAGAGGATAAGAAGAGGATTTAATATGGTTGTGTGTACATAGGTACAACAATGGATCCGGTGGTTGTGTGTACGTAGGTACAACAATGAATCCGGTGGAGAAAAAACTCGTCCGCGACTACATCCGTGAAGTCTACCTAGACCCACCTGTGATCGCATCCACCGGTGCAATTTCAAACCCGTACTTGAATCCATCGGGTTTCGGGTGACCCACAACCTTTTTACTCAATTTACACTTTTAAACAACGCTTTAGCCATAAGCAATTAAGTACCAACAACATTTGAGGTACATATACGAATTTTAAGCCTTCTCGTGTTGATCAGCAACAAAACATCTCATGAATCATTAGGCAAGTTATTTATTCGAAATAATTACTATCGTATCTTAATAGTTTTTGTGCAAATAAAGAATGAATTAAATTTCGGTCCAGGTGCGGGTCACCCGCCGATTGAAATACAAACCCGCACCTACACTCCACGAAACTTTTGGTCGAGTACGAATGCGTCAGCGAGTCAAAATATTCACTCGCACCCACACCTCAGATTTCAAGTCTACCGATCAAATTGTCATGACCTTAGGTGTATCATGTATGACCACACCTTACACGCAAATTCAAATTAATCCAAGCTTGACTTCGTTTATGTTAGTTTTGGTTTCCATCTTGTACCATCTGCGTAGTTTAAAACTCTGTAATACAGCTAGGCTATGTGCTTAAGCAGGGCTACGAACTTTTTTTTGTTTCTTAAAAGAAATCCTAATGAGTGCTACAATAGGTAAATCTTAAAATCCACAAAAAAAGACATGGCTATATGTGAACAATATCTTTTTTTTTGAGGATGTAAACCATGACCTTTACCGACGATAACAAGACTTGGATCTAAAAAGACAATAATACCAGTATTTAAATAGAGTAACTAAAATTATAGCAAAATTATCCATCCCTATCGACTATCGTTATAAAAGGGCGTTAAATAACACGTAAAAATCTTCATTTAAACTACCGAGGTAATACAATGCACTCCTGCACGAGGGTGGCGTGGCGCCCTATAGTACGCTATAGGATATCATCAGTCCCTCTCAATGACAACCTAATAGTGTGGCACATCATGGGTTCGTTGGTCAAAAGTGATCTGAGTCTCTCGTCAGCGTATCAAACTGTGTATGCATGTATTAGCTTGCATGGTTTTTAAAAAGGGGTTCAGTGCTTCAACAGACATTACAGAACCAATTACGGATGAAGATCTTACGGATAAGCTATGGTCATATTTGTAAGCAACCTAGTTTTTTTTTTTAAAAAACTGTTTTTTATCTTTTAGCTAGGAGAGACTAGCTTTTTGGTTTTTAAAAAATTGAGAATCCAATATTTATAAACTGAGTTATAAACAGGTTTATTTGGAGCCACCTCAATTTTTATAAACCAGTTTCTTTGAAACTGGGTGCTTCCAAACATGCCCTAAGCTACGTAGTCCGGGAGATAAGGAGGTGTCGTGTCGTTTTCACTACTACCGGTTTTTAATTTGAATATTTAAAAATGATAGGGGTCCTTAAAGATCGGCAATCAAGGTCCATATCACAAATGATTCAAGTCATGAAGCGGCAGTGGTACTGAAGATTTCACTGCCGGTTGATCGTCTTGAGCCGGTAGTGATGTATATGATATCATTGTCGGCTATTAGCTTCATCTCCTTCCTATCATGTGCACACTTATCCAAGGAGGCGCCTCTGCCCATCTCTGCCTTACATTTTGTGTTCATTTTTCTCCAAAATTCTTGTGGAAGCTCTTGAATTTTCATGGATGAGTATGATCTTCTTGCTTTAAGGTTGGTAACTCCTTTGAATTTGTAGATTTTGAGTCATTTTGCTGTCTCTATTGCTTGATTGTCATGTTAGTTATTTCTTAATTTTGTAGAGACAACTTTTCAATTTGATCTTGAGGAAGGCACTAAAATTATTACAAACAGCAAAATGGCCTTTATTGCTAGTTAGACACCAGATATAATACTAGATTCCCATCCTGTACTTATACAATGGGGACTGTTCTTTAGTCCCGGTTGTATGGCCCTATACTAGAGGCCATATTAGTATCGATTGATGGTTCCAACCAGTACCAAATAGTCCGAAAGCGTCAAAAAAAATAAAAAATAACATGTGATTTTCACATGCTATGATTTGAATCCGAGACTTGGGGCTTAGCGTATACTCTCTCTTTGTCACTTTGTTGTAGAGATATTTGTGACTAGCAGGGACATAATTCTCTTTTATTTGAACTCTGTAACAACCTTTAATACCATTTGATGACAAAAATCGATATTAAAGTTCCATTTAGTACTGGTTTTGCCACCAACCGGTACTAAAGAAAATTCTAGCTTTAGTACCAATTGGTGTTACCAACCAATACCAAATTAGATTCTTTAGTATAGGTTCGATCCATCAATCAATACTAATCTATGTTTGAAACATTAGTACTGGTTGAAGCCACCAAACGGTACTAATAATTTGGTATTAAGCATTTTTCTGTTAGTGATTTTGCTGCTGCGTTAAAACCAAGTGAACCATTTGATGGGACATTTTACAAGAGATGGCACAGTAAGATGATATTGTGGTTAACAACAAGGAACTGCTATCGCACCACACAGATGAAACCCAAACATTTCACTCCTGAAGGGGAGAGAGTGTTTGATGTTGTTGATAACCTGTTTCGAGGCGCCGTGATTAGCACTCTTGCTAACAAGTATGTTGATTCTTATATTACGTGCACATCTGTAAAACAATCATGGGATGTATTAGATGAGAAAGTCGGTGTTTCTAATGTCGGTAGCGAGCTGTACATCATGGATCATTTGTTTGACTATAAGATGGTGAAAAACCATCCTGTAGTAGAACATGCTCATGAAATTAGGCATTGGCTAAGGAACTCGAACAATTCCCATGTGTCTTGCCTGACAAGTTCGTGGCCGATGGTATTATCGCTAAGTTGCCGCCTTCTTGGTCGGACTTTGCTACCACTCTAAAACACAAGAGACAAGAGTTTAGTGTTGCTGAACTTATTGATACTCTTGATGCTGAGGAGAGAATAAGAGCAAAAGGCACTCGTCACTAGTAGAAAAAGGCTCAAAGCCTGCGGTGCGGTATATTTTTATAGGCGGATTCGGTTATCAACCGCCTGTGCTATTTTTAGGGGCGGTTTATTAAGAAAACCGCCACTAGAAATCGTGTTTCTAGAGGCGGTTCCTTATGAAAACCGTCTGTAGAAATCCATGATTTCTAGTGGCGGGTTTCTTAAGAAACTGCCTGTAGAAATCGATTTCTAGTGGCGGTTTTCTTAAGGAACCGCCACTAGAAATCATTTTTATCCTTAATTTTTCGAGTTTTTCAAACGACCTCGTATGATAAAACCATCAAAATAAAAGTTGTAAATCTCTAAAAGTTATAAAACTTTGTAGTTGACAACTTTTTTATTTGAAATCATTTCGGCTCTCAAAAATTGTTCTAAATTTGTCAAATTTAAAATTCAAATTTTGCAAACAACCTTGGATGAAAAAAGTGTCAAAATGAAAGTTTTAGAACATAAAAAATTATTCAACTTTGTAGTTGACAACTGTTTTATTTGAATTCGTTTACGGTCTCAAACAAGCAATTTACATTCAGTTGGTTGTAATATGTGGGCAACAAAACTACAAACTAGACACAAAGCATGCCATACCTGGAGTGATAGAGGAGGGTACGCATGAGGGTGAGGTCAGGGGTTCGATTTCCAGCAACCGCATAGTACACAAAAAATTCTGCGACCTTCGACTTCGACTAAGACGGACAGGTGGGGTGGTGGGCCGCAAGACCTCCGTAATAAAAATATTTTTTTGCTATTTTTAAAATCCGTTTTATGTTTCCTGGAAACGATTTTCACTGGCGGTTTTATTACGCCGACTGCCAGTGAAAATCCGTTTTATGTTTCCTGGAAACTATTTTCACTAGCAGTTTTAATACGCCGACCGCCAGTGAAAATCGATTTCCACTGGCGGTTCTCAGTTACCCGCCTGTAAAAATGATGATTTCTACTGGCCCCTAGCACTGGCGGTTATGAAAAACGCCACTGTAAATTGGTTTACGACCACCACTATAGAGTTTATTTGTACTAGTGCGTGGAAAAGAAACTGAGACTTCTAGTGCCAATATGGTACAAAAAAGAATTTCAATGCATCACGTAATAATAAAAAGAAGAACAAGCAATAGAATGCCACCTAGTCCAAGTAGACAACCACGTTCAAAAAAGAAGAACAAAGAAGTTGGTTGCTTTGTTTGCGGGAGTACTTATCATTGAGCAAGCGCTTGTCCAGACCGTAAATTTAAGGAAGAGAAAAAACAACTCAAGAGAAGAAAACATCAAACATGGTTATTAGCGAGACAGGAGGAGGAACATGAGGGTATGGTAATCATTTACCTACTGTTCTTTTAGGGCTGATACTGGTGCTAATATTCATGCATGTGCTAATATTTCTTTGTTTTCTTCTTATCAGTGCAAAGGGACCGGAGCCTTGATGATCGGGAACAGATCTAGAGGTGGTAATGAATCATGATTCAAATGCTTCTTCACAAAATGGTAGGTCCCTAAATAAATTTTAGTTCAAAAATGGATAGAAATAGTGCCCGATCCTAATCCGATTCAATCCTTAAATCTTATAGTGTAAAATTTAGAGCCCATTGTCACCCATAAACAGATCACATGTGCGTGTTTTTGGTGTTGGTACAGTCATTCTAAGTTTACTTCGGGAAAGACGGTGCTGCTGAAGAACGTGCAACATGTCCCCTTCATAAAAAAGAATCTAGTTAGTGGCTCTCAATTATGTCGAGATGGCTACAAAATTATTTTTGAGTCTAATAAATATATATTGTCTAAGTATGGAACATTTGTTGGAAAATGCTATGATATTGAAGGCTTGTTCCGCTTATCTTTGCATGACACATGTAATAAGTCTGTGAACAATATTGTTTCGAATGAGTTGAATATTTAGCATTCACGACTTTGTCATATCAAGTTTGGTTGTGTCTCGTAGTTAGCAAATTTAATTTAATACTGAAATTTGATTTAGTTAAAGGTTCTAAGTGCTAGGTGTGCATGCGATCTAGGCAACCTCGCAAGCCTGGTAAGGTTGCAAAAGCAAGGAATTTGGCACCACTAGACTTAATACATTCCGATTTATGTGAGATGAACAAAATATTGAATAAAGGAGGCAAGCGATACTTTATTAATTTTATCGATGATTCTACTAGATTTTGTTATGTGTATCTTTTGAAATCAAAAGATGAAGCTTTGCATTATTTTAAGACCTACAAAGCAGAAGCTGAAAATCAATTCAAGAGGTTAAGGTCTGATCCTGGTGGAGAATATTTTTCGAGTGATTTTTCTGATTTGTATGTGGAATATGGTATTATTCATGAGAGGACACCGCTATACTCACCACAATCCAATGGGGCTGCTGAAAGAAAGAACTGTACTCTAACTGGTTTGGTTAACACCATGTTAGAGACTTCAGGACTATCTAAGGAATGGTGGGGTGAGCCGATCTTGATTGCGTGTTATGTCCTAAATGAAGTTCCCACAAAGAACAAAGAAATCACACCATTCGAGGAATGAGAAAAGAAGAAATTAAATATCTCCTATTTGCGCACCTGGGGTTATTTGGCTAAAGTGAATGTGCCAATTAACCAGAAGCGTAAATTAGGATCGAAAATTGTTGAGTGTGTTTTCCTTGGGTATGCTTTCCACAACATTGGATATAGGTTTTTAATTATAAACTCTAGATTAGCGGACATGTTGGTTGGTACAATTATAGAGTCCAGAGATGCTACATTTTTTTAGAACAAATTTCCTATGAAAATTACACATGTGGCGTCTAGTAATGAACCAACGATACCCCATGAGCATTTTATTCTGGTAGAACACACTGAGTAATCCCATATGAAAAATCCTATGGAAGATGACAATGTAACAACTCAAAATAGTAAGAGACCAAGAACTACAAAGTCTTTTTGTGTTGACTACATTGTGTATCTCGTGGATGACACACCAAGTACCATTGAAGAGGCATATTCCTCTCCTGATGCTGACTTTTGGAAGGAAGCAATAATGAGTGAGATGGATTCTATTATGTCTAATGTAATTTAGGAGGTCGTTGAGCGTCCTTATGGGTGTAAGCCCATTGGAAGTAAATGGGTGTTCAAGAAAAATTTTAGGCCTGATGGTACTATTGAAAGGTACAAGGCGAGACTTGTAATTAAAGGCTATTCATAGAAGGAAGGTGAGAATTTCTTTGATACTTACTCACCTTTGGCTCGATTGACCACAATTTGTGTGCTACTTTTATTGGCTACCTCTCATGGTCTTCTCATCCATCAAATAGATGTTAAGACAACCTTCCTAAATGGAGAGTGTTGGGGGCCTTCCTCTTTCGAAGGTCCTAAAAATGTGACTAATATCTTTTTCAGTATAACATAGACTGTTACAGGAGGTTTCGGCTTTAAGATGAAGGTATGCGTGATATGAAGATACGACTTGAAAGCAGGATGAAAGGACGCCGAAGCTGTGGCTGAAAGAGCTTCGACTTAATATAACGACGATGGTGAAAGATGGAACCGACTTAAAGGAGAAAAGACTACTTAGTCCTTGATACCTTGCCTTATGGTTAACAGTAAATATCAGGGACATGAATGTAATTTTGTCTGGGCTACGTCCCATGCCTATAAATAGATGAACAATAAAACTGTACTTTTCACGCTGGATTGTAATTGCTCTCGCGTCTCTCTTACACACTCACCTTCTGGTGAACCGAAGGTACAATTGTATTAAATATCGTTAATGTCAATTCTTATATGTGGATATGAATATAAATAAGTTATGAAGATCTGATCATTGACTTTCGTTCTAAAGTATTCTTTCAAACTCCCATTCATACTTGCGTTCATAATCATATTTAAATATTGAAATGATGAAGGTACACCCTTCATGACCTTCGTCTGAAGATCATTATATCCGGAAGGAAATAATGCTTCGAAGGACGAAGGTCTTTAATCATTAACAACTATGTTGCCTTGTTCTTGATCTATAGCATTTGATAACAAGGTCCAACATTGGCGCCCACCTCCGGTGTACTCACTTCCACAACCTTCGGCAAAGCATCAACCTTCGTTATGTCGCTGAAGAAGATAGCAGCGCCAGGGGCTGCACTGTAGCCACTGGACACTAATCAGGAGACGCTGCTAGAAGCTAGGAGCCAAAAGAGGAAGGCTACTAGCCCAACACCTCAGGAGGAGGAACTAGATCAAGAGATCAGGGATCTAGAGGCTATCCATCAACAAGTGCAAAGGAAGAGGGAAAAGATGCTTCGGCTCGCCGACCTTCAGAAGAAGATCGATGAAGCCACTGAAGAAATGTGCCATCTCACTCAGGATGACCAAGACCGAAGGCCTCAACACAGGGAGCTTCGCCAAGAAAGTCCACTCAATGATGATGAATGGTACGGTGACTTTCATCAGGGCAATTTTGCTTTTGATGATGCTTCTCCCTTAGCAGCAGAATTGCAGGCTACTCCGTGGCCACCGTCATACAAGCCACCTCAGCTCCCTATGTATGACAGGCACTCAGACCCCAAGCAATTCTTGATGAGCTACAAAGCAACCATATCCTCATATGAGGGCAATACTGCAGTCATGGCGAAGTCCTTCGTCATGGCAGTCAAAAGCGTAGCTCAAACTTGGTACTCCTCTCTTCGGCCAGGGACAATTACGTCGTGGCAGAAGCTAAAGGATATGTTAGTGACCAGCTTTCAAGGATTTCAAACAAAGCCAGTCACTACCCAGGCCCTCTTTTAGTGTACACAGGACCAGGAGGAGTACTTGCAGGCGTATGTCCGAAGGTTCTTAAGGCTGAGAGCTCAAGCACCTACAGTGCTCAATGAGATCATCATTGAGGCCATGATCAAGGGACTTCGGCGAGGACCCACGACGCAATACTTCGCAAGGAAGCCACCACAAACCTTGGAGAAGCTTCTCCAGAAAATGGACGAGTACATCAGAGCCGACAATGACTTTCGATAAAGAAGGGAAGAAGCCTATAGATACTCTGAAATGGCCAGAGGCTTTGGAGGAAGATTCCACCCTAGGAATGTCAGGTCAATCCATAATGCCATCTCAAGTGATGACAGAGGAAACCAAACCCAAAGGCAGCAGCACAACTCCCAATCATCAGGGGCACAACAAAGTTCCTTCAGGCCACCAGCTCAAAGAGGCAGAGGGGGCAGAAACTTCGGAGGAAGATATGGAGATCAGCCCAAAAAACGTTTTTGTTTGTTTTGCGGCGAAGATAAAGGGCATACCACAAGAACGTGCCAGGTTATAATCCAAAAGCAGAAAGAGATTGCCGAAGCCAAAGCAAAGTAGAATCAGACGAAGCAGGTTCTACATACCGCTTCATGCTACTCTCCGTATGTCCTAGAGTATGTAGGCAATCAATAGCCTACGACCTCTGTTGCTTCGGCAAGCCATTCTCAAGCTTCTTGGGCCCAGTTGCCACCGCCACCACCGCTAGCACTTACTCTAGTTCGCAGTTAGCAGCCAGAAGGGCATCACCACGCTCAACAACAGCGCGATTTTCGGGAGGAGTCCGAAGCTCGCACAATCAACAGCACTATGCCCGAGTCAAAGCACATTTACTAAAGGATATCCTAACCTGATGTATTTTCGTTTTGTTTTTCATTTTATTTTCTTGCATGAAAAACAGTTCATGGAGGTTTAATCTCCAACTTGATGTAACAATATTGTGGTCACACTATCGAGTGTAGAATGCCACCCCTCAACAACGCTTCCAAAGCTACGAAGTCGTTCCTAAGGGAGCACAGAGTAAGTTCTGAAGCTACAAAAGTCGTTCCTAATGGAGCACAGAGTAAGCTCCAAAGCTCAAAAGTCATTCCTAAGGGAGCGCAGAGTAAGTTCTGATGCTACAAAAGTCATTCCTAATGGAGCGCAGAGTAAGCTCCGAAGCTCAAAAGTCGTTCCTAAGGGAATGCAGAGCCAATATACCACCAAAATAAAAGGTGAAGAAGCTCAAAAGTCGTTCCTAAGGGAATGCAGAACTTAAATACCACCGAAATAGAAGGTGAAGAGACTCAAAAGACATTCCTAAGGGGATACAGAGTCTGGGTGTGTTTTTGTGTGGGTATGCGTCTTCGGCATAAACATCATGTTGCATCATATCATCGCATCATTTCGCATAGCATTACATCATACATCATGTCGCATCAACAGCAAGATTGTGTAGAAGGAAATTTGTTTCTTTCAAAATATGCGATGAAGGAAAGCGTGATGGAGCACAAAGTACATCTTCGACAATTATAATCTTACATGCCAAAAAGATTTTTGTCGACAACAATATTATACAATAGCTGTGCCATAGAAGGGCTCTTTTCTTTACGAAGCATGAAAAGAAGGGAAGGTGTTTTTTGCCGAAGGCTCAAAAATGGTATGTATGCAAATTTCATGCATCGCAAAGAAATATGTTATATTAATATACACATAGATATACAATGTTTAACTCATGTACGAATATTACATTTCCCAAATACTACATTTCTTAAGTACACAAAAATCTAGTCTTCTATTAAGATCTTCTCTGCAGCTTCATTTAGAAGTTTGTTGACAGCTTCATCAACAGCTTCTTCGACAATTCTTATTGTTTCTAGTGGCGCTTTCATGGCTGGACCGGCTCAGGATCATATGGCTCGGGTGGCGGTAAAAGTTCAGCTGCTGTAAAGTAGCGCGTTGTTAATCCGAAGCTAGGAAAAATAGCAAAGCTAGGATTCAATAAAAATACCTATACGCCTTGCACGCTCAGCAGCCTCTTCGACTCGCTTGGCTTCTTCACGGGCTTCATGGGATTATTTTTTATTTTTCTTTGTAGCTTCGTCGGCTATCTCCCGGCTGCCCTTCATCCAAATGTTGGAATAGAATTTCCCGCCCATCATAGTAGCTTCAGCCGAAGGATCCTTCGTGTTGTCTACGGAGAAGACGATTTCCGTCTGGGTTGCAGCTTTAACATGTTCACAACCAGTTTTCTCTAAAATTGCTGCAACCCCTCTAGCACCGGCGAAGGCGCAAAAATCTCCACGGTCGCTAAGAATCTCTTCAAAAGCTTCAGTTTCTTCGCTGATCCATTCAATAATTCCTTTAGGATCGCCTCTAATAAATTTTTGCTCCGATGAGTATGCACCCACCTTTGCAAAACTATCTTTCAATCTTTTAGCACAACTCAAGGATTTTTCATAATATCTCTCCTTCGATTCACGAAGCTCATCCACATTCTTTTGTAATCTTGAACTAGTCCATTCGCTTATTTCTTGTTTGGCTTTCGCCACTTCAAATCCTCATTCTTTTCGGCAAATTTTTTCTTTAAGTCTTCAACTTCGTCCTTATGAGCTTCGGACTGTGCAGTAAGCTTTGCTTCGCTAGCCTTTACCTTGTCTACCAAGGAAAGCAGAATTTTATCCTTTTCTAGGGCTTCATTCCTCAGTCTGATAACCTCTGTCCGAAGGTTCCCAAGGGCTATTTGGAAGCTTTCGTCTTCAACATTCTTTTGTGCCCTTAAAGCATTACTCAAGATTAAGCCCTACAAAAAAGGGGGATCAGCACAATAATAAAAGATGCCAAAAGTAAATTGTTTATAAGTCAGAACATCTTTACCTTAAGACTGTTGTAAGCGAGGCTATCTGCAAGGTCATCCTTCGACATTGCAGAGGGGCCAGCCTCGAGCTTCGGAAACCCTATGTTTCTTGCCATCTCCCGGCAAACAGATATTTCCTTGTTGTCTGGAAGGTAGTACAGAAAGTCATCTTCGTCAGTGCCATTATATACCAAGGAACCTTTTGGGTACTTTAATTCCCTGGCATAGTTCTTAGCTTTGGCAATCTTCTCTTCCGTCAACTCTTTACTCGAAGCGTGTCATATGATAAAGTGTAGCTCTTCAGTAGACGCTTCGGGAGTAGGAGATTTAACCTTCTTAGATGCACCTTCTTTTTCCAAGATCAGAGTAGCGTCCGAAGGTCCTTGTTCAATACTCTGTCCAATAGTTTTAACAGGCTCTGTTTCGATGGGCACTGAGGGCCCAGCTTCGACTTCAACACGAGCTGTAGCACCTTCGGCAGCCTCCGTTGCAGAGGCAGGAGTTGGTGCCCTTGTCGACTCCAAGACACCATCCAGCACGCTAGCCATCCTCCTCCTCTAGGGAGTTATTGCAGGAACTTTGGATACCTTCGGCAACTCTGGCTCTGGTGGTGGGCTCAGGATTTTTGGCAGCCCTGCCGGTTCCTCCAGTTCTGGTTCTTCGACCGTTTTCTCCTTGGATTCACCAGGACGCTTCGGCGCTTTGGCCGACTCGGCTTTCTCCTGTCCCATTACTTTCGACACTTCAGTCGATTCTCCCTTGGTACCGGCCGGAGTGGGGTATTCTGGCTCAGCGGCGGAAGACGTCCCCTCAGCAAGCTTCGGCACCCTAGCCGTTTCAATGTATCTAGGCCGGTGCGTCAAAACCTTGATCTTTTTACCCTTCGGCATAGCAGAGATGGCCGAAGCAGCAACTTTTCTTTTCTTTCCCTGCTTTCGTGAGGGATAGCAATAGTCTAGGTATACAAAGCCAATTACATCGAAAACTCTGTTTAATCTTTTCTTGCCTTGTTCTCCGAAGGATAAGGTCATGGCATCATCTTCGGCCCTTATGTAGGACCCAATTAACTCATCACTAGTTGCCTCAACACAGTTCAGCCAGTCATCGTTCGGCTCATCAAACTGATCTTTGTATCTGAAGGTGTATTTCAGATAAACCAAGCCACCTTGACTAGACCCGGTAGCAGTCTCCTTCGGCATCTCCTAGTCATTCACAAGAGACCACACTCTATAAGCAATGTGCTCTTGGACCAAGTCTCTTGTGCCAATAAATGTGCATACAGTGTTAAAAGTCCTCTGGCATACTTCAATTTCATTTCCAAGAGCAGTGGCTGGCCTTCTAATGCCGAAGCGAGACCAAATAGGGCGTTGGATGATCCCCTTTATATCTTCTCTTTCAATTAAGTTGTTCTTTACATAAAACCATTCTTCCATTCAGGCTCCTGGCCACCTCTTCCAAAATGTTGGAACTGGATAGCTTATATCAGAGCGAGGCACGAAGCCGTAACAACCAAAATTATTGTGATACTGCTCCTTCCTAGTAGGCTTCGTCTCGTAGGACAACTCATGCATATTGCAGAAGCATTTTGCACTCGGCTCCAGTCCTTGGCTCCTCATGGCCCAAATAAAAATCTCCATCCTAATGATAGCTTCGGGGGTAATCTGATGAAGGTAAATCTCGAAAGTCTTCAGAACTTCAACTAAAAATTTACTCAAGGAAAACCGAAGCCCTGCCTTCATGAAGCTCCTGTAGACAACAACCTCGTCTAATTCGGGCGCAGGGGCGACGCTATCTCCTCCAGCCCTCACAATGGAAAAATATCACGGAAATATCTCCCTTTCATAGCATCAATCTGACTTTGCTTGATGGATGACTTTCTGAAGATGGTATGACTCAGCCGCCAGGGCCGATCTTCGGCATCTTCGTTTCCACTTTCCAAATCAAAACTTTCGCTATCACCGGAATCTTCAGATAATCCGTGGCCTCATAAAACCCAGCTAATGCAGGGTCAACAACCTTCTTCTCTTCAGACAATTAGTCAGGGCTTGTGCAAATGTCGAAGCTTACAAACTAATCAAAATTTGGCAGAGCAAGAAAATTTAGATTGGCAAAAACAGCGCCAGCAGTTGAAATGGCACGACAAACGCTATCAATGTGAGTCCATATTTATATGCCCAGTGCACCATAGATTGGTGGGCCCTATATGTCAGTGTCTTTTGCTATTCTAGCGAAGGGAAGGTGTTTTTTCGGACCTTCGGCTAAAGGCCTTCGTTCACGTCGCAGTCTGAATTTGTTAATATAGAAACAAATTAATACTGCGAGGGGCTACTGTTGGGGGCCTTCCTCTTTCGAAGGTCCTAAAAAATGTGACTAATATGTTTTTCAGTATAACATAGACTGTTATAGGAGGTTTCGGCTTTGAGATGAAGGTATGTGTGATATGAAGATACGACTTGAAAGCAGGATGAAAGGACGCCGAAGCTGTGGCTAAAAGAGCTTCGGCTTAATATAATCACGATGGTGAAAGATGGAACCGACTTAAAGGAGAAAAGACTACTTAGTCCTTGATAGCTTGCCTTATGGTTAACAGTAAATATTAGGGACATGAATGTAATTTTGTCTGGGTCGCGTCCCACGCCTATAAATAGATGAACAGTAACACTGTACTGTTCACGCTGAATTGTAATTGCTATCGCGTCTCTCTTACACACTCACCTTCTGGCGAAACGAAGGTACAATTGTATTAAATATCGTTAATGTCAATTCTTATATGTCGATATGAATATAAATAAATTATGAAGATCTGATCATTGACTTTCGTTCTGAAGTATTCTTTCACACTCCCATTCATACTTGTATTCATAATCATATTTAAATATTGAAATGATGAAGGTACGCCCTTCATGACCTTCGTCTGAAGATCATTATATCCGGAAGGAAATAATGCTTCGAAGGACGAAGGTCTTTAATCATTAACAACTATGTTGCCTTGTTCTTGATCTATAACATTTGAGGACAAGGACCAACATAGAGCTAGATGAGAAAATTTACATGGAGTAGCCAGCTAGGTTTGTAGCAAATGGTCAAGAAGTCATGGTGTGTAAATTATTGAAATATTTATATGGCCTAAAACAAGCACCTAAGCAATGGCATGAAAAGTTCGATAAGACTTTGACATCTACCGGCTTTATTGTGAACGAAGCAGACAAATGGGTATACTATCGGTGTGGTGGGGGCTAGGGAGTAATTTTATGCTTATATGGTGATGACATTCTAATATTGGGGACTAGTCTTGATGCGATTAAAGAAACTGTTGGGGGCCTTCATCATCCGAAGGTCCTCAAAAATATGACTAACATGTTTTCCAGTACAGTATACTGTCACAGGTAGCTTCGGCCTTAAGATGAAGGTGTGCATGGTATGAAAAGCTTGATCGAGAAGAAGGATGAATCCGCTCCGAAGCTGTGGCTGGCGAAGCTTCGTCTCAGCACAAGGACGGTGGTGGAGAATGAAACCGACCTAAAAGAGAAAAGACTACCTAGTCCTCGACAGCTCACCTTTTGCCTAAATGTTAGGGACATGAATGTAATTTTACGCAGGCTACGTCCTGTGCCTATAAATAGATGAACAGTAACACCGTACTATTCACGCTGACTTGTAATCACTCGCACGTCACTCTCGGATTTTTACCTTCTGTCAAGCCGAAGGTACAAATGTAATTTAAATATCATTAATATTTGTTCATGATTATATAGTGACAATGTGAATAATCTGATGATTTAAGATGATTATTCATACTCTTTCTGCGTTTCATATGTCCATATTTATATCTTTGCATATTGGAATGATGAAGGTACGTCCTTCATGACCTTCGTCCGAAGATCATTATGTCCAAAAGGAAATAATGTTACGAAAGATGAAGGTCTCTAATCATTAACATTTGTGTTGCCTTGTTTTTGATCTATAGCTTTTGAGAACAAGTGACCAACAAAAAAACAACTTTTTGTCCAATAATTTTGAAATGAAAGATTTGGGACAAGTTGTTGTTAGTCTTAACATTAAGCTACTAAGAGAAGGGAATGGTGTGATCACACTTGTGCAATCCCATTATATGGAAAAGGTTTTTGAGTCGCTTTGGTTTTAGCGAATGTGAACCTACTCCGACGCCTTATGATCCTAGTCAGCTATTTAAGAAAAATCGAAAATAGCAAGGGAACAATTGAGATATTCCCAAATAATTGGTTCACTCATGTATTTAGCTAGCGCTACGAGGCTTGACATCTCGTTTGCTATGAGCAAACTTAGCCGATTTGTTTAAAATCTGGGAGATGATCATTGGCATGCTCTTGAGAGAGTTTTGCACAATCTAAAAGGTACTATGAGTTTAGGCATCTATTACACTAGGTACCCAATAGTACTTGAGAGTTATTGTGATGCAAACTGGATATCTGATGTTGATGAGATATATGCCACAAGTGGATATGTGTTTTCACTTCGAGGTGGCACTGTTTAATGGAAGTCTTACAAGCAGACCATCTTAACAAGGTTGATTATGGAAGTAGAACTCATAACATTAGTTACTGCTTCAATTGAGGTTGACTGACTTCGTGAACTCCTTATGGATTTACCGGTGGTTGAAAAACTTGTGGCGACTATTTCCATGAACTGTGATAATCAGACTGTGATAATTAACATAAATAGTTTTAAGGATAACATGAAGCCGACAAGTTATATAAAGAGGCATTTGAAGTCTGTCAGAAAATTGAGAAACTTCGGAGTAATAGCGTTGGATTATGTCCATACGTCTAAAAATCTGGCAGATCATTTCACTAAGGGGCTATCACGTAGTGTGATAGATAGTGCATCAAATGAGATGGGCATGAGACCCACCTAATGTTTATCATAGTGGTAACCTATTCTATGTGATCGGAGATCCCGTGAATTAGAATGGTGAAACAAGCTAGTGGTAGAATGAGAGGAAATATCCTTAATAAGGCTCATTTATAATGCATATCTTTCCTTACTGTAAGGTAGGTTGGTGTTTACACCTTAATATGTTTCAAGTGGCTTTGTGAAGCAAAGATGTCCTACAGAACAACTTTAGAGGAACATACCTATATGGGTTAACTTCTAGTCACAATTTATGAGATATGGGTGGTCTCTAGATACCCATGAAAGGCTATAGAGTTTGACTTATATGCTCCAACCATAGGGGATGCGTTTGGCAATCTAGTACTTGTAAGGAGTTTAGATGAAACTCATTCCACGCAAAACTGCCAATTCAAGGCATAGTCCATTGCGCTGTTGTGGTTAAGTGTAGTCTATGCTCTAGATGGATGTTCAACTTAACAGTCTCCATCGAAATACCAGTATATCAAACGTTTGAGATGATGAGAACATTTTCGTGTGGCTTAGCATTTGGTAAGGATTGTTGGATAAATGTGGGTTTGGCCCAATTAATTTATTCAATAATAGTCAATGTTAATGGCCCACTTTAATTAGCACCATATAGGAAGGTCAAGAGACAATCAATCAACTTAAATAGGTGGACTGTTAGCGCATCTATTGAGAAGTTGAGAAAGGATGAAGGACTTGCCACACGCGCGCGTGTGCGCCTCCGCCGACCGGGCCGTGCCCGTGGTCCATGGTAGATCGGACCTTGGTCCAAATATTCCTTTCAAACAGTTGCACATTTTGCCTGGAGTGATGACTGTCCGTTTCCTGTTTTTTGGCTGGTAACGGTTGGTAATAAACGTCAGTTACTGTGTCTGTTATCAGTAACGGGTCGTCGATTTCTAGTATTCATGCACGAACGTTTCCGTCCGTTGTCTTCCTCCTTCCTTCTGACTACCTATAAGAATGGAGAGGGATGGCTCTTCCAGTGATGTAGCATCTCTCACGCGAATTGCAAACAACACATCCTGTCCCATCTTCTACGAGCAAAGATAGAGTGGGAGAGAAGGCCTACGAAATTGCCGTCCGTAGAGATACACTTGCACGGGTGTGTGAGCGATCAGATTTTTGCGGAGCGTCTTCGCGACTGCTCGTGTGATTTGTTAGTCCCGACGCTGCTATTCGTCCCGCTACTTCGTCTACCTCACTACCGGAATCGGGCGCTTTGCCAAGTGCCCGTAGCACTTGGCAAAGCCCAATAAACACTCGGCAAAAACTTTGCTGAGTGTGACACTCGACAAAGAGAGTTCGGCGAACAGTACATTAGCAACAACTTCTTTGTTGAGTACTTTTTATCAGGCACTCGACAAAGACTTTACTGAGTGTCACTCGGTACTCGGCAAAGAAAAGTCATCGTCACGGCGTCTAGCAACGGAGACGGCGCCTTTGCCGAGTGTTCTAGGTGACACTCGGCAAAGAAATTACCTTTGCCGAGTGTCACCTAATACACTCGGCAAAAAGGAATTCTCTTTGCCGAGTATCTACCAGCCTACACTCGGCAAAGGGGCCACCAGCAGGCCCCTTTGTTAGTTTCTTTACCGAGTGCAGTAGGAGGCACTCGGCAAAGCTTGCTTCTTTGCCGGGTGCTAGGGCCACAACACTTGGCAAAGAAGCTTTACCGGTGCCCAGGTGTTCCTTCTTTGCCGAGTGCTATGGCTCTGACACTCGGCAAGTCATGACTCTTCATCCCTAAGACTCGCAGAGTAGGTAAGTTCACCCCCTACTCAGGTTAGTTGCATACCCATCAAGGAACATCAACATCTTGATCCACTGAAGTACTTCCTTCCTCTAGGCCCTTCTTAGGACGAAATCGGCCTTAGGCCTTCTCCATGTCTTTCCACCTCTAGGCGGCTTCATCTCTTGGTTTGGTCTATCACATAACGCTGCCAGATCCACTCTCACCTTTATGTTATCTTTTGACTTATCAGGAATATCCATAATTGTCCCAAAGTGTCTTGACAACATTCTTTCAGTGTGCATCACGTCAATGTTGTGTGGAAGGAGCAGGTTGTCATAATAGGGGAGCCAAGTCAAGCCCGACTTATGTGTCCACATATGTTGCTCACCATATCCCACAAAACTACCTTCTGTATTGGCCACGAGCCCATCTATCTGTAGACGAATTTCGGAACCAGTCATCGTTGCAGGTAGCCGGTCTGTCACTACGACACCTTACGTAAAGTTCTTGATGTCTAGGCGGAATGGATGGTCAGGAGGGAGAAACTGTCGATGTTTATCGAATGACGAATATTTGCCACCCTTCTTCAACCAAATGAAATTAAGAGCTTCCTTGCAAACTGGGCATGAAAACTTACCGTGAACACACCAGGCGCAGAATAGCCCACACGCCGGTAAGTCATGCATGGAGTACTGGTACCAAACATGCATTTTTAAGTTTGTCTTTGTAGCTCGGTCATACGTCCATACCCCTTCCTCCCAAGCTCGTAACAATTCATCGATCAAAGGCTCCATGTACATGCCCATCACCAGAGTCTACCTCCATGAACCTAGATGATTTACACTTTGGACAGTACTTTGCCTCCATGTATTTTTTCCTAAATAGTACGCAGCCCTTTGGACAAGCATGCATCTGCTCATACGTCATTTTGAGTGCACGAAGGAGTTTTTGTGCCTCGTACATGCTCTTTGGCAGAACGTGATCCTCCGGAAGTAGGCGCGCGGCCAAATGGCGGCGGCGGCGGGAGCAGGGCGGCCGGTGGAGCAGATTGCAGATGGTCGGGCGGCGGCGGGAGCAGACGACACGTGGGGCAGACGACGGTGCATGGCAGGCGTGAGAATGGAAACGAATAAGGCTGCCCTATGTTGTTAACTTCGACGTCTCAATGTAGGCCACTTAGGTTTCTACACGTAGTGCGTCACAACTTTCTCGAAACATTCTCAAATTTTTATCACAACCTCTACATATGATATCATGACATGTGGACAAGTTTCATGATTTTCTGACTTTGTTTGTGTTTTATACAAATTTTAAACAACTGGATGGCAAGTTCACGGTCATGTTTAGTGAGCATGGTGCTTGAAGATTCCGGTCTATTCCTGAAATCGGTCGTAACTTATGCTAAATAATATGAATATCATTTTTGCATGCACGGTTTTCCATGTTTCGAGTGACTTGCAGTTCAAATTTGAATTTTCCAAAGAAATTCAATTAAACGAACTAAATCTAATAGTTATAGAAAACACTTTTATAATTGTGCAAAAATAGAACATGTAGGTCTACATAGTGTAGGAACATACCATAAAAAGTTTGGGTGGGAAAAGAAAAAATAAAAATGTACTTTGCCGAGTGTCCAAAAATGACACTCGACAAAGCATGATGTGCCGAGTATCAGCCGTTTGACACTCGGCAAAGAAGCTTCTTTGCCGAGTGCCAACGTCCGGCGCTCAGCAAAGATAACGACCGCCAGCTATAGACGGCTGCTGACGACCCTTTGCCGAGCACCGCCGTTCGCTGAGTGGTTGACACTCGGCAAAGATTTCTTTGCCGAGTGTATTTCTGTGCCGAGAGTCCTGCTCTCGGTAAATGCAATCATTACCGAGAGCAGGACTTTACCGAGTGTGGCACTCGGCAAAGACTTTTTGCCGAGTGCCCGACAAAAAGCACTCGGCAAAGCGTCGAGCACTCGGCAAAGAGCCGGATTTCGGTAGTGCCTCCTGCTATTTGTCGTCTTCCCGGGGCGACGCGTGCTATTGTTCTTCTCGGCGACCGTTCGAGGGACTGCACGTCGTACATCTTTCTGCATCGACTTTGTACAACTACATCAAACAAACACACGAGATGTCTCGTGTGAATGAAGCCACTGATGCATTGAGCATCGGTCCCTCCGCAGGGTACACACTATTCTTCGTATTTGTGCATGTTTCATTACTGTTTATAGCTTATGCGAGTAGTTATACACACATGCACATACATGCCATCGCATATATCACACTGTTTTTCTGTATTAAATTAAACTAAAAATATATAAATTTCTGACACTAGTGACCTCAGCATTATAGAACGTTAATGGATGCATTATGCAAACTTAGGCAGACCTACAACGTTGTGCTCGAGATCATCAATCAGATGACCAACGAAGGAGGAACTCTTATTAATAATAATAATAATGTTGTTGTTGTTGTTGTTGTCATTATTATTAGCTCATGTGCACCGTTGACAAAACGTTGAAATTGGAGAAAGATACCCAGTTGGACGCAGCAAAGCGACTACACCAAAGAAATGGCCCTCCATGCATGTGGATCCTCCAAAGAGTGTTTTTTCTTCTTTTCTTGGCATGAAAAGATAATTTGATTGGGGTTTAGCATGCTAAGAAAAGGAACCATGAAAGGAAGAGAACAAACAATGCTGCAACTGCCTACGTAGGAGAGCAAATAAAGCATACGTTCACGTAATTAATCACAGTACATCACATGCGGCTATTAATATAAATTAAGGTCCCGTTTGGCATGACTCCGGTTCCTCTAAAAATAACTCCGGCTCTGACTTCTCTTCAAGAACAGCTCCTTTATAGGAGCCGGTGTTTTTTTAACAAATCATTTAGCAAAACGGCTCCTCTTGACGTGAGAGAAGGGGAGTGAGAGGAGGAGCCGCTTAGAGCCATTTTTTTGCTCCGACTCCTCTCTATAAAAATGGCTCTTGCTCCTCGGTGTCCTTTTTTTAGGACCGTTTGGGAGGGCTCCTGCAAGAGCTGGAGCTGAAGCCGGTTTGGGAGCCCTCCCAAATAGGCCCTAAATATATTTGTCACCCTCTAATATAAGGATTTAAGAGCTTCTCTATTACTCCTAAAAAACTCGAGGGCGTGTTCCTAAACTAAGATTATGTTGATACGGAAGGGAGTAGTTCCTAAAAAACTCGCTAAACTCTGATCTAGCAAGTTGCTAAATACATATTGAGAACAAAAACAATCTTAGCCTCCAATAGTTCTCCATTCTTAGGTTGTTTAATATGTTTAAATTATGGCAACTTAGATTTTATAGTTATTACTTGTAGCTTTAAATTTGGTTTCATTTGTACTATAAAGTTCAATAATCATTGTTCCTTTCTCTATACTATTTTCATTTGGTATAATTCACAGCCAGCCATTTTCTCTAAACTTTTAGATGGATCATTTTCAGACTCGTCAGATGAGGATGAGGAATTCATCATTTTCGCACCTTAAATCATTCAAAGTACACCACCTGTTTATGGCCGTGAACTCGATGCGAGGGTAGTGTTGAAGCTAGCAACAAAATCGAGGTGGTGCACCACTAAAGCAATATGTAAATGTTCCATATCATATATGTGGTAAATATTAACTGTCACACCCGTTTCCCAAGGGCAGAGCTGGGTGCATCGCATATGTGTGCCAGGATCTATTTCCACACATATATTGACATCACAAGTGTAATATATCAAAAGAACAATGCATAAAAGCGTAAATAACGATTATATTAACATATTACACTTCGAACAGACATAATGTCTTAACCTTTATTCATCAAAGTACAGCGAACATGGACATCCATCCACAGGAAGATGACCGGGGGTATCACTAGACTAGCATCCATGGAGTTCAACATCATATCTTCATCTGCAAGCTTCTAATCAAAATTTAAGCAAGGGTGAGCTCACTTATGGTCGGGGCTCAGCAAGTGGGGGAAAAACTAATGCAAGGTAACAAGGTGAGGCTAGGGTTGAGCAGTAAGCATTTTAGTTGGTCGACATTTTATTAACAACACCTATCTTACTAATAAGTGTGAATCCCAAGTATTCCCATTAAACAAAGGTATAAGAGTATATCAAAAACACTTAAGTGAAACCACTTAAGTAAAACCATTGGTAGATCATTGGATCTCGATTTATTTCCATCTTCAAGTTCAATTATCATGTGAGGAGTCCAGGCTGCTCATAACCGTGAGCACGGCTGATATATCAGTTTTACACTCTGCAGAGGTGGCGCATCTTTACCCATGAGCCGTGATTCCCTTCTAGCCCGGGTTAGCTAGACCCGTATTCACTTCCGAGGTGAATGGCCAGGGTCTCACTACGAGGCTTCTCCCTAGAGTCCTCATTACACAAATGTTGGAAATGGTCAACTGCATAAGGTACACCTACTGTAACCAACTTATAGCCCAGTCCACAGGGTAAAGCTTTGGGAACTATGCTCGTATCCAATCTGCTTGAGCCGGTACTATAAGCGCTTGCCAGGTGCCCTCGTTCCTGGTCGACCACGACCAACACCCAACATAAGACTTCCCTAGTTATTTAGCCAAGACCAGAGCCATGATAGTTCTCATGGTAGCACTGTTTTCCCGGGTGGTCACTCCATGTTCCAATTAATATGCAATAATCTTGTTTAACCATCGGGTTAACAACAATAATGTAAACTTACCATTTTAGAACATTAATATCATAAGCGGGAGTGACTGCATAAAGTTAAGTTGTAGCAATAGCATAGCTACGAAGGTAAAGTATAATTCCCAGGTTTGATCAAGGAATAAGGTTGGAAAGGTTATCTAAATAGGTAACCCGTCAAATTATGCATATATATCCAAAAGAATAAACTTTATTAAATGTATTGTTTGGGATCAAACAGAGTATGCAGAGGGAGAAGTCCACTTGCCTTGCTTATAGAAAACTTGAGGTTCTTCCACAGAATATATCTTGATTCTCAATTACCGGATCAATCTCTAAACATCACATAATAAACAAGAAGAACAAACACCACTCAATAACATACCACATTCACCATACGTAAAGCTAAAAGAAAGCCTAACGAAAAGAGCGTTCGCTTTTCAAAAACATTACACGCAAGGGTTATAATAAAAATTATTCCTTTTCAGAACTGTGTGATCTATACTTTATAAAACAAGACATGAGCTTAAAAATGTCATAATTAAAATATACAAATATTTGGTTCACCAATTTAGTCTTTTATAAAACGTCATATGCGATATGTCTAAGATTTAGGGTTTATAAGACGATAAATACGTTATAACGATATTAAACCTTTTTAACCTTTTAGAACACATATAAGTTATATCTAAGGTTAATGGGCTACGAAACATGTTATTAATCTTAGAAGCATTATGGAACGTATTATAATTCATTGTTAGACCTTCACTTAAGACAAATTAAGATATAAGTCTAAATAAGTTTTATGTGAAAAGATCATTATTATTAAATACCTATTTATGGAAAGTTATGATATACGCTTTAATGAACTTTTATGTAAAAGACAATGAACAACTATTATATTTTATTTTTTATTAGAAAGTGCATGCCCTATATTTTATTAAGAAAGCTATATACAAAACAATATATAAACTAACATTATTATTAAAGAACATGAACGCTAATTTCCTTAGTTTATTCTTTAGGAAAAACTAAGTGACACATATATAAATAATATGAACTAATTTTGATTAAATGATTAATTAAACCTATATAACCAGTTGTAAACAAATATAAATCTAATTAACTTGGTTATGAGAGGAAATAATTACTCTATTATTTATCTTTACATTTAGTTTAGAAACATATGACCTGGATATTTAAAATGAATATTATATTCATTGGTATGTTATTAACTATTGTTTTAGTTATGACGATGTGAGCACTTAATTAAGCCATTATATCGTTATTAGAAAAGTTATATGACATATTACTATTTAGTATGGCTATACTTAAACATCTATAATAAATCTTATTAAATCAAAATCATGATGTCTATTAAAAAGGTCATTTTACAGTTAGAAACAAATTCTCTAATTCTTTATTAAGAAACCTATATTTACCAATATAACTATCAATTTCTTTAATAGAAAAGTACGAGTGCCTAATTAAGTTATTTTAATATTATTATAAAATTCTACTATTTTGGTTTTTCTCCTTTCTTTTCTATATAGAATTTATATGTATAACTAAATTTTTTTTATTTAATTCATCTAACATTAATATACTAAGAATTAATTATAATTTGCTAAATGGGACTTTCAATAACCTATTCATGGTTATTATAACATAAATGAGCATTTTACTATTCTTAAGTAATTAGGTGCTATACTTAAGAATACATTTATTATGAACAGTAAAATCTATACATTTTTCACTCGACCGGAAATACGTGGCTTAATATCTATTTCAATTTCTTATATCACTAAAATTATACTTGTATCAATACTAATCGATTATCGCTCCACACACTAAAACGAAATTAATTATAAACATTTCTAGTATGAAATCACTGAAGTAGTGAATAGTGACCATGTTCATTTTTAGAATTATAAACTCACACGCATTTTAAAATATTGTCGCGGGGTTCGATTATGGTTACACGTGTATATCGAAATCTCTAAATCATACACGCGAATCGCCAAATTACAACAGTAATTCACAAGATCTATAAATAAATTCAAAACATGATTTAGAAAATAAATATTTCGGGTTTGTCTTCAACCTTGAGTTCTCGCTCTTGCGCGGGGAGTGATGAACGTCGACAAGAGGGAGTGGTTCGACGGGCAGGTAACGACGAGGTTTGAACGGGGTTCGGGAACGTCTCCGGCGAGTAGGGGAACAGGCGCGGTCGTCGGTGGACAGCGAGGTACAAACTCCAGCGAGTCTCCACGGATTCCTGTGGCGACGGTGATGGTGGGGACGAACTAGAGAGTGGGGAGCACGTGAGAGAGTGAGTGAGCTCGGGGAGGGAGGAGAAGTGAGGAGCTCGGCGGATTTTATAGGGAGGAGGCGCTGGGGAGAGAAGAGAAACGACGGCCATGGTTTAAAGGCACCATTGATGGAGAGAGGGAGTAATGGGGAGGAGAAACGGTGCTAATAACTCGGATAAACGGTCGATTGACTCTCCATTAAACTCCATTACACGTGGCTTCGGATTCCTGAGCGCGGACGTCGGGCTGGGGCTGTTCGGCTTCGGGTCCGGCCGGGTCGCGTCAGGCGCTGCGCGTCGGAGCGGGTGCGTGGCTCTCTGGCATCCAGGCGGGGCTCTGTTTGGCGGCTTTGGGCGCGGTAGAGAGAGACACGAGGGGGAAGGAGAGCCAGGGAACAGCGGGCGCACGCAGGGGCGGTTGCGCAGGATCGGTCGTCCGGCTTCCTGGCGACGGCGTGGGAGGAAGGAGAGGGACGCCTGCGGGTGGGGTCCGCAGGGCGGTGAGTGGAGGAAGCGGCGGCTACCAGGGGGCGGCGGCTAGGGTTAGGATGGGAGTGCGACTGGGATGATGGGCCTAATGGGCCGAATGCGGTTAGGTTAGGTTTTTTTTCTTTTTTTTCTATTTCTTTTCTAATTCTTTATAATTTCAAAATATAATTTTATATAACCATAAAATTCATAACAATTAACCCAAAATTATTTATAAATAAAATAGTTATTTTGGACTAGTACTTATTATATTATTTATTTGGAAAATTTTTTTAACAAGAAATGTTATTCGATATCCAAAATCAATTATGAGAAATCAAAAATCATTTCAAAGGCAAATAAATAATAAACACTTAAAAGAAAATTAATTACCATAAATATCATTAATAACTAAATGTATTATTTTTATTTAATGATTTTTATAGTGTTACATTAACCAATTCACTAATAAAACTTGCAAGTATTGTGGTGCATGTGCACCAGGGAAGCCTAACGTGGCGTCACCCTTCACAACTTGTTTGAGTGCTCTAGTATTTATCCCAATACACATGTGTTGAGGTGGATTGAGGTGTAAAAACCTCAACCCATGCACAACAGTAAAAAGAGAAATTTCCGACGGCATAAGCCATCGAAATAAGACTTATACCGTCGGACATAGGTTATTTCCGATGGCTTAGGCTTTATTTCTGACGGCATGATTTCACCGCTTATAAACGGTTGGAAATAAGCTTATTTCCGACGGTCGCCATCGGAAATAGCTAACGTTCGATTGTCGTTAGTGACCGTCAGCATTAAAACTGGTTAATGGTCCAGATGTCGTGCAATGAACCCCACAAACTTATTTCCGAGGGCTAGTAAGGACGCCGTCAGAAATAACACAGTTAATTCTAAGGGCTACCAAGGAGGCTGTCGGAAATAAGCTAGCAGTCGGAAATAAATAATAGCAGGGATGTCAAATTCTTTCCTGCTTTTTGCTTATTCCCACAATCCAAAACATATCAGAATTTATACACATCTTAATAGTTTCACATCCGCATACAAAATTCACATTTGAATCAACAAAGCGATATTCATAACCACAAACCAAAATTCATTCATCTAGTTCCATATATTACATATCTTATTCATATATCACATATTTCCACACATGTACACATCGAACGACGTCGATCCACATTCACATAGTTCCAAATCATTAAAATCTTGACATCCAACTACTGAGGTTCCAACTTGCAATAGAAGTTGCACGACAAGCTATTATCTTTCTTTTAGCTTTGGTTCTCTTTTGGGATACCTTGAAGGTTGTGGTCAGGTCTTCAAACAAGGAAATGGTCAAAGTTAGTTAGGTAACATCAATTCGTAGTTCATTGGTCGTTGCACTAGACATAAATAAGAAGTTGTTGCACTATATGGCCGATTTTTTTCACGTAATAAAAAAACAGGCACTTGAGGCAAAAAGTATTCAAAAAATAACTACAGTGCAAAACATAGGCGGTGAGCTTGAGCATAAGAAATGATTTTCAATTAGATATGATATGTCAACAATAAAGCATGCCATAGTCAAACTATTAATAAAACATGGACTAAATGTGGTTTTCAATAAATGCTATATGTGATTATGTGATTTAAAAGGAAATGAAAGTGTAGAAGAAAAGTTAATGTTTATACTCTAAGTACTTTAAATATTAAACCTAAAACACTGGCTAGCATTAACTAGAGATGAACCCTACAAGCTAAAAATAAAGAAATATATTACATTAAACAAAAAAAAGAAAGAAACAGTAGCTACACAATAAGCATCTGATTAAAATCCAAAATAACAATAAACAATATAATAGCATACCATTTCCCCTAACTAAAGTCGGACTAGAGCTTTAGAGGATTTGAAGTAGCACGTCATAAACGATGTAAGTATTACAATTGTCCCTTATAGTATTGATTTATTGTAACATCCAATTCTCAATCATTTTGCACAATCATGTCTAGAGACAATAACAATATAGAACTTTTATCCTTAAGCTAGCTCACAGGAACTCACAGGAAGCCGACGACATACGAGGCTATTAGGGGCCTTCGTCTTCTGAAGGTCCTAAAAAACACAGCTAACCATTTGTTTTTAGCATAATATTAAGTATTACAGGGGCTCAAGAAAGCTTCGACATAACTCGAGGGAAGTACGACGAAGCAAGCTTCGTCACGATGAAGCAGGAAGGCAATGAAGGGAGAAGGTGCTGTTCAAGTTATTGAACCAAATGATGATGTTGTCCCTGTGACATTTATAAACCTTGTATGTAATTGTTAAGGGTATAAATGTAATAACGTACGAAGCTATACAATTGCCTATAATTAGATGAATAGTACCCCCGTACTGTCGAGGCTGATTGTAATCGCACTCGCGTCATTACCTTCAAGAAAGCCGAAGGTATCAATGTAATACAAATTTTGATAACATCTATACATTTATTATGGAGTAAATATGTGACATGATATAGCACTTATGATTATGTTTTTATACCTATGGATAATGAGGACTTGTCCTTCGTAACCTTCGTCTAAGATTCAGTATACCCAAGAGAGAATAATGTCTCAAAGGACGAAGGTCTTTAACGTATAACAAATGTGTTGCCTTGCTCTTGATTCACAGCAATTGAGAACAAGTAAACAACTAGGGCTGTGGGCGAGGACGAGGTGGCTGACGTTGAGTGGGGCTGAGACAGTCGATGTCGAGCGAGGCCATGGCCGGGGCTAGGGCTGCCATCATCAGGTTGTGCGGTAGCAGCCGACCATGGGCAGGGCCAGGCGGCTGGCGTCGAGGCGGACGTTGGCAGGCGGGGTTGGGGGCGGCTGGTGTTGAGTGGGGCCACGGACAGGGATAAGGCAGCCAACGTCGGGTGGTGTCGGGGCAGTCGGCCTTGGGCGAGGCCTGGGTAGCCGACGTTGAGGCGACAGGCGGGTCAGGGTCGGCGGAGCAAGAACGAACGTATGTGTCTTGAGGGCGTGAGTGTGAGTGAGCAAATAGAATGGAACAACGTGGGCACGTGGTTCCATATATCCAGTCACTTTCGACGACTGTGAGGGTTGAGCCGTGAGACATAAGCTTATGTCCGATGGCCTGCTCTGACGACCGTCAGACATAAGCTCTGAAGGCCGTCGGACATAAGCTTATGTCCAACGGCCGTTAGAGCATGCCATTAGACATAAACATATGTCTGACGTCTGTTGAAGACCCTAGGAAATAAGCTTATATCTAACGGCTACCAGGACATGTCGTTGAACATAAGCTGGCCCTCAGACTTTTGTCTGTTTCCTGTTGTGATGTGTATTGGATTGAATACTAGAGTATCCAAACATAGCTTGATGGCGAGCAAGTGATTTCACAGTGTGATTAACACGTGAAATAAACTATTAGGAGTGTGAAATAGCTCTCCGAATCTAGAGACTTGGTAGAGACATTAACCACATGTTTGGTTCCTTGTATCCAACCGTGCAAGGCCCATGGGATGCAAAATTCCAACAGTCCCTATTGTTTGGTTACCTGAATACAGGTTTGGGCCAGGCTGGGCACGTGCAACACACCGGCCTCAGCCAGGCCCGTGACATAACCACGAATTCCGCATTTGTGGGTGACCAGGTTGTGTGCGTGCATTCGAGGCCGCCTCCTCATCCCCACGCGTCTCCCTTGAGCCGCCGCTATGTGTGTCACACACGCTAGGGTTTAGCGTCGGTGCCCTCAGCTGCCGAGCTCTCCCTCTTAGTCTCCACTCACCGTGAGGTAGGGTTTGGTGCCCTTAGTCGCTGTTGTCGAGCTCCCCCTCTCTTCGTCGATCTCGCCTTAGTTCCCATTGTGGAGCTCTCGCACCCTCCTCTCGCAATCTCCAGGTTTCTTCAAAGGTAAGGAGGTTTGACATTTCCCTCTCCCCCTGGACACGAGCTCTTCTCCTCAGTTCCCGTTGAGTACTACTGATTGGAACCAACTAGTCTAAGAATCTTGATTACTATTGATCTAAGAATCTGAAGGTCCTAAAATACTACCGCTTTTGGCCGGATAAAGCCACATTTGAACAGTTTTGGTACATCCATGCTGCTTTTTAGCTCACTCTCGTAACAGAATTGGTATTGTGGTATATTTGGTCCCCATTTTGTGTATAGCCATGCTGTTTTTTATGCTATGAATCTCGTTCTATGTATAGCCATGCTGCTTTTTATGCTATGAATCCCGTTCTGTGTATTATTTTCTTTGTCAAAGCATTTGTTAACATATCACTTTCTTAACAGATCTGGTATTTACTCTAGTATTGATCTTTTGTGGTTAAGAAATCAAGTTAAATGCACATTTTGTGGTAAAAAACCCTTTCGAACTATTGATTTGAACCAACCTACATTATTTAAGATGACTTGAAATTGTCTAATTTAAATCTGGTGGTGTCCTGAAGAGTGCATTTAATTTTGATTGCCATAGAAACTTCATTTTATTTCCCATTTTGCTTTGAAGAAAAAAGAAACAATGGTAACAACAATATTTAACTTGCTTTTTTGTTTCTTTAATGGCAAGTAGAAAGTTCATTTCTAGAGTCCTGATGATAACAGTTCTATTTACTTTATATTATATTACATGAGATAACAATTCATTTTATTATATTACATGAGATAACATGTATTTTCTGAGTCGAAAGTTTACATGAGATAACATGTATTATATTACATGAGATAACAGTTCATATCACTCTCTATCTTAGCTTTTGTGTTTCTTAGTAGAAAGTTCATTTTATTATATTACATGAGATAAAGTTCTGTTTTGGAGCCTGTTTACTTGTATTTTTAATTGGCAGTGGTGCCTACATATATGTCAAGAGCATATGGGAAGTTCAAAGCATATGTTATTTGTGTTTCTTCTTCCTTCTTCTGTTGTCTTTTATGATGAGTTGAGTTGTTCTATGAAAGCTCAAAGAATATATTCATACTTTTTTATTAGTTTATGAGTTGTCGATCAATGATATGTGATAATTCATTGCCTCTCGGTGACACATCTCTTTTACGTCACAGCCGTGGCTCGTGTAAGAATCTATTTTCATATATTAGCAACTAGCACGTCACCGTTTAGCATGCTTGATCATGTATTTTCTGAGCTATAGACCAATGTTCTATGAAGCTAATGTGCCTTTAGCTATAGATCAATGTTCTATGATGCTAGTGTGCCTCTGAGCTATCGATCAATGTTCTATGAAATTCCTTTTTAGCAACTAGCACATCACATCTAAGCCAAACTTAGACCTCTAGTATCCTTTTCTATTTTATTACTCTAGCAATGGATCCTGCTATTGCACGTCGACTGCTAATTGCAAAGGCAGTGGTCCTTGTAGCAGTTATGTCAGCCTAGTTGGATGCATTGTTGAGGCACCGAGTGCATGCTAGGAGGTCTATCATTTATGGCCCAATGCACCAAAGAGACCAAGAGAGACAAAACAATCTGAGATTCATTTATGAATCCACTGATGTTGACTGTGTTGACTTACTCAGGATGAGAAGAGCCCCTTTTATGCAATGTGTGATCTTTTTCGCACTAGATAACTATTGAGAGATAGCATTCATAGCTGAGTAGAGGAGCAGGTTGCCATGTTTTTACATGTGGTAGGTCATAATCAAAGGTTTAGAGTTCTACACATGGCCTTTCGAAGGTCTATTGATACCATCAGCACATACTTCAGGGAAGTATTGTATGCTGTTGGTGAACTGAGAAATGAAATGATCTTGCCGCCTTCAACTGCTACACCAACCAAAATCAGATATAGCCACAGATGGTACCCCTATTTCAAGGTCAGCCATCCAAACACACCACTACTGATCCCTTCCTTGTCATTGTTGGGTTTGTAGTAACAAATGTTTGCCCTAATGTGTAGGACTGTATTGGTGTTGATGGCACTCATGTGCTAGCAAGAGTTCCTAGAAATTAGAGGGCTGCCTTCCTTGGCAGGAAACACACCACAACACATAACATCTTAGTTGTTGTAGACTTTGATCTAAGGTTTACGTATGTTCTTGCTAGTTGGGAGGGATCAACACATGATGCCCTTATCCTTGTTGATGCCCTTGAGAGAGAAGATGGTCTAAAAGTGCCCCAAGGTAAAAAAAATAGTATCGGTCTACACAATACACACTTCCATTGTTATTCCCTAATATATGATATATGATATTAGGTAAATTTTACCTTGTGGATGCTGGTTATGCTGTCAGACCTAGGTTTTTACTCCCTTACCGTGCCACACGGTACCACTTGAGTGAATATGGGGGGGGGAGGAATCCACAGAACCCAAAAGAGCTCTTCAACCTTAGACATTCATCACTTAGGGTGACAATAGATAGGACCTTCGGTGCTTAGAAGAACAGATTCAAAATATTATACAACAAACCTTTCCATCCATACAAGACAGAAGTAAAGCTAGTCCTAGCCTGTTGTATCCTCCACAACTGGATTCTTCGTCATGGGAATGATGAACATGTTCCACTAGAAGACACATGGGTTGCAAATCAACTTCATGAGGGAGCTCCCCTTGACCTTGTCATGGACAATGCTTCCTGGTCTGCTACCAGGGACAATTGGGATCAACAGATGTGGCAAAATAGGGCCTCACATAGGGGATAGTGGTCATTATGTACTATGCTAAGTTGCTCATAGATTTGTGAGATCTAGTTCCATGCTAAGAACATTGTCTATTAGCAATGATGAATTATCTACATTTTTGAACTCACTTTCTTTGTGTGATGTGCTCAGTTGCTAATGATGACATTACTTACATCCTGATACCATTGTCGACTAGCAATGATGATTACTGCAACTTCTACTTCTACTTTTGCTTTCCTATGCTGACATTACTGCTACTTCTACTTCTACTTTCCTATGCTAAGGATATCTATCTGTCTTCCCCCTAATCTTTTACTTGTTCTAGCTATGGCTGACATGGTCTCTAAGGTTGTTGGCCATGGGGCTAGGCCTACTCTTAGGTGGAGTGTTGCAATGTCTAGGTTTGTTCTACACCATTTGTTGACTTAATAGGTACTAGGGTTAAGACTGACAAGGGTTTTAAGGAAATCCACCTTAACTCTGTAGCTAAAAATGTCTCCAAGTTCTGTGGCCAAGAAGTAACAAGCCAGCAAGTGTACAATCACCTTCGTAAGTGGAGGTCTAGGTGGGTCAAGGTTTGCAAACTGAAGGACATTAGTGGCGTTCTTTGGGATGAGTATAACTTTGTCATAAGCTTAGAAGAGGGTCATTATGCTTCTTACATCAAGGTTAGGACCAAACACCTTCCATCTTTTAACTTGTTCTAACTTGAAACTCTCTTCTTCCAACTAGAGTTCAAATTCTCTTGTTCATGGAACTCTTCCACTTCAAATTCTCTTCTTCTAACTTGAGTTGCTAACTCAATAGGATCACCCAAAAGATGTTGATTACCTCAATAGGCCCATAGCGAACTATATGCCTATGCAAATCATATTTGGAAGTGTGGTTGCCACATGTAGGTTTGCAATGGGTTCAAATGAGCCTTTGGGCAAGCCAACTGAAGTTGTTGACATCCTAGATGATGGCATTGAAGTGACCTCAGAGTTTGTTGATTGTTCCAATCTAACTGGCAAGGGGAAGACTGTTGATAAGGGTACCCCTTGTGACTCCAATGATAGCAAGCCTAACTTAGGGATGAGGAAGAGGTTCATGACAGATGAGGATGTTGCTGTGTTCAATGGGATGAAAGAAGATGTTTTAGATGCTGCTGTTGCTGTGCGTGAAAGCATCCATGCTGAAGTAGCACCTGGGATCTATAATGCTATAATCAATTGTCCTGGGTTCTCTAGGGCGGCTCTCATGTATGCCCTGAACCACATGATGGAGCACAAGGCCACCTCCCTAGTGTTCCTGGACATGACTCCTGATAATTGTGACCTATGGCTCAAGACTTTCCTAGCCAAGCACTACCACGTCTGATCTGATCTGCCTATCGTATTCTTATATAATGCTTAAGAACAGATATGCTACACTTGCTTGGATCTGTCTGTCCTTTTATGCTATTTAAGACAAATGTGCTACACTTGTTGTATTATATATGTCATATATGGTACTTAATAACAAATATGCTACATTTTCATAGAATAATGGTGTGTCCCTGAGTCCTATGAATTAACTTAAGTTCTATGAATTTCCTTATTTGAGAGAAGATATGCTACACTTGTATAGAACAATGATGTTTTCCTGGGTTAGATTAACCTGAGTTCTATGCATTTTCCTGTTTGAAAAGAGATATGCTACACTTGCATAGAACAATAATGTTTCCTGAGTTCTATGCATTTCCCTGTTTGCTGGCTTATTTATTGGTCTATTTGTAGACCTGTTTGCTGCCCTTTTTGCTGGTTAAGAATTGATATCTATTGATGATTAAGAACTGATATTATACTCTTGTTCTTACAATAATTGACGAGTTTGGTATGTGCCTATGACACTAACCTGGTATGCAAAGACAGTGGTCAATGAAAGCTGAGGCTAATCTTGTTTGTTGGATCAAAGAAACAAGTGTAAATTGTGTACACCGTAGTTGTTACTACTATCTCTGTCAAACTATTAGTACAATTAAGCTTGATAGTAGTTGTTACTACTATCTCTGTCAAGGTTTCTCCCAGTAAATACAAGTCTTCACAATTTATACAAGTCTTAGTACTGTCAAGCTTGACAATTTATAATTGGTTTCATGCTAATTTGTACAAATCTTTATTATTATCATGCTAATTTGACTTCATACAAATTAGTATGTTGATAATAAAGATCTTCTATAACAAAGATCTGTTTGGTTTCATGTAGATTAGTATGTTGAGAACTTTGTAATTTGTATGAAACAATTATCTGTTTGGTTTCATACTAATTTGACAGAGACTTGTATAACTGGTTTCATGTAATTGGTCAGACTTGTATAAATTGTATATTAGATGTTACTACTAATTTGACAGAGACTTGTATAATTTGGTTTTGTAGATTAGTATGCTGAGATATGTTTCAACTAGATTAGTAGGCGACTTGTGTAAATTATAGTTACAAATTTGTCAGACTTGTATAAATTGTTGTACTTGTATAAATCGTCTTCTGTACATTAGTGAAATCCTGTCAAACAGCAAATAACACGCCCCCAACAAACATATCGCACGTACACTCAACCTGGTTGATTTAACCAAACACGTGCCCACCAAATCCTGGCTGATTATATATAGTCAACCAAACAGCCATACAAAATATTACTTGCATCCAGTTGTACAGGCTGGGCTCGGCCTACATCAGCTTCTGAACTAGGCTCTGCCCAGCCGAGGAACCAAACATCCGGTTCATCAGTCGTTGCACTAGACATAAATAAGAAGTTGTGGCACTATATTGCCGATTTTTTCACGCAATAAAAAAAAGGCACTTGAGGCAAAAAAATATTCAAAAAATAACTACAGTGCAAAACATAGGTAGTGAGTGTGAGCATGAGCATAAGAAATGATTTTGAATTTGATATGATATGTCAACAACAAAGCATGCCATAGTCAAACTATTAATAGAACATTGACTAAATGTGGCTTTCAATAAATGCTATATGTGATTATGTGATTTAAAAGGAAATAAAAGTGTAGAAGAAAAGTTAATGTTTATACTCTAAGTACTTTAAATATTAAATCTAAAACCCTGACTAGCATTAACTAGAGATGAACCCTACAAGCTAAAAATAAAGAAATATATTACAGTAAACAAAAAAGAAAGAAAGAGTAGCTACACAATAAGCACCTGATTAAAATCCAAAATAACAATAAACAATATAATAGCATGCCATTTCCCCTAACTAAAGTCGAACTAAAGCTTTAGAGGATTTGAAGTAACACGTCATAAACGATGCAAGTATTACAATTTTCCCTTATAGTATTGATTTATTGTAACATCTTATTCTCAATCATTTTGCACAATCATGTATAGTGACAATAACAATATAAAAAACAGAATTTTTATCCTTAAACTAGCTCACAAGAACTCACAGGAAGCCGACGGCAGATGGAGCTGTGGGCAAGGACGAGACGCCCAACGTCGAGTGGGGCTGGCACGGTCGATGTCGAGCGAGTCCGGGTTCGAGGATAGGGTAGCCATCGTGAGGTGGTGCGAGCAGCCGACCGTGGGCGGGGCCAGGACGGCTGGCGTCGAGGCGGACATTAGCGGGCGGGGTTGGGGACGACCGATGTCGAGTGGGGCCACGAGCAGTGATAAGTCTCGGCCAGCGTCGGGTGGTGCCGGGGCAGTCGGCCATGGGCGAGGCTGGGGTAGCCGACGTCGAGGCGACGAGCGGGTCTCGGAGTCGTGAGTGTGAGCGAGCAAATAGAATGGAACAGCGTGGGCACGTGGTTCCATATATCCCGTCACTTCCGACGACTGTCAGGGTTGAGCCGCCGGACATAAGCTTATGTCTGATGGCCTGCTTTGACGGCAGTCAGATGTAAGGCCGTCAGAGCATGCCATTAGACATAAACTCATATCCGACGTCCGTTAAAGACCCTAGGAAATAAGTTTATGTCCGACGGCTGACATAACAGGCCGTCGAACATAAGCTGGTCGTCAGACTTTTGTCTGTTTCCTGTTGTGATGTGTATTGGATTGAATATTAGAGTATCCAAATATAGCCTGATGGCGGACAAGTGATTTCACTGTGTGATTAACACGTGAAATAAACTATCAGGAGTGCGAAATAGCTCTCCGAATATGGAGAGTAGGTAGACATATTTATGTAGTGTTTGGTTTGAGGAACGATATAGTTCATCATCTTCTCACTCCTCACTTTTTTGTTTGGTTTGTTGAATGGAGTGAGTTAATACATCACCACCTCATTCCTTATAGTTAGTTGTTTAGTACTAATACGTGGAATGGAGTCATCCCACCAAATTTGAGGAATAGATCCATAATGTACTATTTTATTTTGGATAAAGTGGTTCATCAAACCAAACACTCATTAGTGAATCACGTCTTCATAACATACATCTACAGGAGCCTCCCAGATGAAGCGAACCAAACAGTCAACACAATTATTATTAGTTTTTTTTCAGAGGCAAGCAAGAGAAGTTCATTGGTTCTAAATTGTACGGGAACCATGAATTTAACTCGGGCGTGGGACGACACGCGGAGTAGCGGACAGCAGGAGGTCTGCCTTTCTCCTAGCAGTGATTCCCATGGTCTCAGCCATGTCCATCTCACTTGGAACGACGCCCTCCGGCAGGCTCCAGTCGAAATGGAACAGCAAGCTGGCCAGCCCGAGCTCGATATTGGCGAGCCCAAACGCCATCCCAGGGCAGATCCGTCGCCCAGCGCCGAACGGTATGAACTCGAAGTCGTTGCCCCTGAAATCCCTCGCCGCGTCACCGGCAAACCTGTCGGGATCGAACGCGTCCGGCTCCTCCCAGTACTCCGGGCTCCGGGCGATCGCCCACGCGTTCACGAGCACCATGGCGCCCTTGGGCACGTCGTAGCCGAGCACGCGGCAGTGCTCCTGGCATTCCCGCGGGATCAGCAGCGGCCCCGGGACGTGCAGCCGCAAGGTCTCCTTGATCACCAGCTGCAGGTAGGGTAGCTCGCCTAGTCGGTCCTCGGTTACCTTCGTCTGCCCCGCGTAGACTCCCCTGACCTCGGCTTGCGCCTTGGACATGGCGGCAGGGTTCCGCATCAGCTCCGCCATCGCCCACTGCAGCGTCGATGACGCTGTCTCGATACCCCCTGCGATGAGATCCTACGTGCAGTTTCGTTCACGCGCGCATGATAAATTTCAATTGATGAAAGAGAAGTAGTGGCATTATTAGAGCTTTTTGTACTGCGCTTAATTATTAATTAGCAAACAATAATAGTACTCACAAATATCACTGCTTCGATTATGCGCATGGTGAGAGGGAACTTTAGGTTTCCCTCCTGTTGGATCCGGAGGAGAACGTCGACCATGTCAGCTTCTTCTTCTTCTTCTCCTCCTCCTCCACCACGTGATGACTGCTTCCTCTCGAGGTGCTCACGCACCACTCCATCCATGAAGCCGAACAAGGACTCGCGGAAGTGCTCCAGCCTGCGCACGGTCCGGCGCAAGGTGAGCACGCGAACGAGCAGCGACGACGGGAACAGGTCGACGGGCGTGAACCCGCCGGCCAGGCTGACGCTCTCGTCCACGAAGCGCAGCAGAGCGTCCGTCTCCCCGAACCGCCTGCCCACGATGGCGCGCACCGACGCGTCGGCGACGTACACGGCGGCGAGCCTGCCGAGGTCGACGAGCGGCGCCGGTGCCGGCGCGCGCCGCGTCGAGGCGCCGGCGACGGCCTGGACCAGCCGCGCCGCCTCCTCCTCGCGCACGGGCCCGAACGACCGGACGCGGCGGGCGCTGAGGAGCTCCACGATGCAGATCTTGCGGAGCTGCCGCCAGTGGTCGCCGCCGTACGGGGCCACCACGATCCCCGGCCCGTCCTTCGCGAAGACCTTGGCGCTCAGGGTCATTGGCCTCGTCGCGAAGGTGGCGTCGTGGGTCTTCATGAACTCCTTCGCGGCGTCCGGCGTGGACGCGACGACCACCGGCACCTCGCCGAGCCTGAGGAACATGAGTGGGCCGTGGCGGAGCGACAGGTCTCGCAGGGCCCGGTGGACGAGGGAGCCGCGGAGGTGGTGGATGCTGCCGATGATGGGGAGCTGCCATGGGCCTGGAGGGAGCCGGAGTCCATGGCTACGACGTGCACAGGAAGTTCTCCACCAGAACTTGACGAGAAAGTATAGAGGTGGAAGAAGAGCTAGAAGGCAGCAGTAGCAGTAGTACGCACTGTTGTCCATGATTGGGATTTCTGGGCTTCGCCTGTTGTCTGGACTGAAGATTTCCACAAGGACTTATTGGGATTTCCACAAGGCAAGTTTGCTCCTTATTTTTTACTCAATGTGTTGCTGGCTGCTGATCCTTAATCTCCGGCCACCGCTAGCAAGTCTTATTGGATTAGAGTCTTGTCTAATAAGTTTAATCGCTGACCAGTTAATGTTTATGATGTCGAACACTACTACGGAGAAATGAAGGGAAGTTGCAGTCTGCTAACTATGCATAATGATATTCTTTATGGCTGCTTGCTCTGCAGCCAATTGCTAACCTATAAATGAAGGGAACTAAGTCAATCTTATGGTTGGCCACAATCAATGAAGTTCCCGTTCAGATACTTGATATCTAAATGCAACTAGCCCTAATCATATTGAGCTACTTGGTTGCTCTCGTTGGTTGCTGGGGCAGAAAGGCGAGGTGTCTGGTTGCTCTGGCGGTACTATCGCTGCTGAGGGAACTGTCTCTGGTGCTGCTGCTGCTGGTGGCGCTGATGCTGATGCTGGTGCTAGTGTCCTTGAGGGTGACTTTGCTTGAATTGCTGGGTGGATTGCCTGTGTAATGGGAACGACTGCTACTCCCGGCTTGAGATCCACCAATCTTGTGTTTCCCGTCCTCCATCTCCCGGCGCTTCCTCTCGGTCATAATTGCTCTGTCGATTAAATGCTGGAAGGTAGGGAAAGTGTGGTTCATCAGCTCGTAGTGAAGAGGGTCAACCAAACCTCTCATAAAACGGTACTATATCATGGCATCTGTATTGAAATCCTCGGGTGCATAGCGTGACAGCTGCAGAAATTTGTCCCTGTACTCACTGACTAACAGCGGACCTTGCTTCAACGCTAGAAATTCCTCCTTTCTCATGATCATCAATCCTTCACGCACATGGTAACGACGGAAGTTGTCCTTAAACTCCTCCCAGTTGATGGCTTCAGGGTCGGCATGGGTAGCGAGATAGGACTCCCACCAGGACTATATTGCTCCACTTAGCAAGCGGGGACCATACACAACCTTCTCACAATTGTTGCACTGAGAAGTGTGTGACTCATGCTCCATGGTACGCAGCCAATCCTCGGCGTCCATGGGGTCTGCAGAATGAGAAAAGACAGGGGATGACCCCTCATGAACTCTGCCTGCTTGTCCCTGGGCATCTGTGGCATTTGCACTTGCATCTGAGGTTGAGGTGGGGGTTGCTACTGCTGCATTGCTGCTAAAGTCTGGCCAATCGCTTGGACTGCTTGGGTTTGCATCAGAAACATTTGTTCAATAGTCATCGGGGACATTTGTTCAATAGTCATCGGGGGTGGCAGTGGCAACTGCTGCTGAGGTGCCTCGTCTTGGGGTGCTTGCTACTCCTATTGAGCATGCTTTCCACCTCTGCGCCTATTATCAGTCATCTATAGAAAGCATACACACATCAGATCTGACTCTGCTGTCTTTTAGCATAAGAAAAGATATATAGAAGTCTTCACAATACTGAACAAATGAGCATCTTCACTGACTCCCAAATCAGCCAAACACAGCTTCTCAGATAAAGAGGAAAGTGGAAATAAAAGGTTGCCCAACTAAATGACTAACTTTATTAATAACTACACCAAGTTGCAGGGGATGCCCACAACTTGGTGACAATCATTACAAAGATCCAACTTCATCACGAGTTTATCATGACAAGCATCAAAACATATGATAAGCAAACTAACTCTAAGACCGACTAAGACTAAAACATTGACTTAAGCATTATTACAAACTCTGAATATGTCGATCTATGGCTCCAAATCTATCTGGATCCTACAGTTAGGGGTGCCATAAGCATAACGACCACGGGGCGGCGAGTGGTAAGGGTGCTGAATCACGACAGGAGTGGGGGAACCATCATCTCGATAGTGGCATGCCGCGCGCTCAGCACGCAGTTCCGCAATCTCCGCCTGAGCCTTGCCCAACTCGTCAAGGGCGTGGTCCAACTCGATGTTGAGCACGACGGCCAGGTTGACCATGCTGTTCAGCCTAGGATTGCCCTCACCAACCGGTGAGACAATCACACCACCAGCACTAACGGTCGAACGGCGAGGGTAGTACTTCAGGTCGAGGCCGTCAGCTACCCCACTGAACAACGAGCAGCACTACGATAGCGCACGCTGTGCAGCATCCTACATGGCTACCTCGGCAGTGTCCCTCTTAGTGATTGAATAATGCTCTGAGAAGGCCTATGCACCTTGGAGATCGTCGTCCGGACGGCGCACCAAGAAAGTAGCCTCCCACTGGTCCGGGTATTACCCGCGACGATGCTGGTAGACTACACAATGGTACTCAATGGACCAAGTGTGTCGGTCGAACGCCCAGCACAACAATGTGTCGAGAGCGTCGTGGAAATGACAACCACGAGCGACATCACGAGTGATGGGTCGGGCGATCCATCCTTCCGGCTCCTTCTCCTCTGAGAGCTCCGTGTTGTGGCTCAAACTGCCATCGTTGTAGTCGTCGTCTCCATCTCCGTCAGGGTCTCCTCCAGTAGCTGGGATTCCCTATGGTGGTGCAGGGGGCATCTCTGGCTGAGGTGCAGGGGAAGGCTGCCTCCCAGACTCCACCTCCTGCTGAGGCAAAGGAGAAGAGTCCTGCTGCTCCTACTCCTAGCGTCGGCGCTCCTGCTCCTCATGCAGGCGGTGATGTAGTCTCTCTAGGTGGCTAGACTGACTTGTCACCGTGCAGCGCAGTGGACGCTCCGCAAGGCGAGAGGGCAAAACGGGGATCACCGACTTACGTGAAGTGCATCTCAGATAGGTCATCTACAAAAGACATCGTAAGCATAAGAGTGAGAATAGAACTATATGACCAGCAAGTAAACAGAAAGCAAAGTGAGATAAAAAAATTTGTAAGATGAGTATATAGATAGTAATATAACATAGAATTGGTTGAGAATACCAACTTTTGAAGTAACACCAAAGGTCAAGGTGAGAATAATGGTCTATAGTCCTTAGGGCGACCATTCTAGTCTAGGTTAGCGGTCCTATAGTCAGCAAGGCTTTGATACCACTTATGTCACACCCGATTTTGGAAGGCAAATCGAATGTGAACCATGTACATGACAGGATCAGAAACTCATGTACGCAATGATTACATAATTGGACATCATCACACATCGCTCAAAGTAAATAGCGGAAAAGGTACTTTATTACATCAAGATGTCCAAGTCATCCACAGAGTCATTAACATAACATAGTCATATAACGTGATCAAAGTGCGGAAAACGAAACGTAGCATATAAGGCCTTCATAGGCAGCTGACTGGGAGTTTACCACTAACATAACTAGAACTCATCGTAGTCCTCCATGTTGCCTGCATCTCCTCCTGAGCACTGAATACAGTGGGGACAACCTGGGGTGGGGTGGTTTTTAAAGCAAGGGTGAGTACATATCAATGTACTCAGCAAATGTCCCGTTTGGCTAAAGTGGACTAGCTGTATGTGGAGTTAGGATTAAGCAGATGCTTTTAGTTGGCCAGGTATTTATTACTAGTAATAAGCCAAGTTTTAGTAATAAACCCAGTTATTACCCAAAAGTACTCCTTCCAAGAGGAAATACCAGAGATCAGAGTTATAACCATCATCATAAAAGTATCCAAAGTTCTTCTAATCAAAGAGTATCCCAAGGCTACTCTTAACCGTGAGCACGACTGATATACTAGTTTCTAACACTCTGCAGAGGTTGCACACTTTACCCACGAGTCGTGATTCCCGTTCTGCCCGGAGATCATAACTCCCCATTGATCACTACCAAGGTGACCTGGCAGGGTCTCACTACGTAACCTTTATAAAAACTCCCCTGGTGCATACCTGCTCGTTAGGTTTCACCAGTCATACAAACACAGTACCCCTCCCTAAGGTGGGTGACTAACAAAACCAAATCGAATGAACCTCGGCACCCACCCTTAGAAGAGCGAGCACTATGCCCCAGCCTCCATTGACGGCCCTCCGGCAAAGCGAACTACACCCGGGGTTCATCTAATTATTCAGCTAAGGGAATCTCATTTCACCCTCATGGTTGCACTGTTATCCCGAGTGGTCACTCAATGAACAGGTCCTTACGGAGAGGTACTCAGGAAACAGCCTGAGTCCCCTAAAGTATCACAAGATCATCATCGGGATAACATCATTGTATCATAAATATTCACATCATATTCGTTGATTAAAGTAAAGCAATAGCATAAAGCTAACCATAATAACCCAAAAGGTAGCAAGGTCAATATAAATACAAACTAGTCAATCCTTAGGTTTCAATAAAGTAATGCGAGACGGTGAATTATAAAGTAAGTAGGACATAATAGGTCAAAGGACACTTGCCTTCATCAGGTTGTTGCTCAGGAAGATCTTCGGTAACACACTCAGGAACCACGGGCTGCTCATTGTCTAAACAAAGCGATCATGCATTCAATACATTTGGATAAAGACAAATGAACAATACACCAAACATGTACAAACAAGTGAACACAAGCTCGAAAGATGTCACACCCGGATTTAAGGGGTAAAGCCAGGTGCGTCTCATATGTGCGCCAAAGAAGAACAACACATATAATGACCAAGTGTATAGATTTAAATGTCATAAATATTGTTATTACATAGAGGATGAGTCTTAAAAAATAGATGATAACAATAAAGCGAATTAATAATTATTTTCCTTAGCGCCATAAGCTGACTCGGAGACGCCACCTAGATTAGATTGTACTCTTCGTTGTAGGCCACCTCCTAGACCACATGTTCTTCTCTTGTGGGGGGGGTTACATATCGCAAGAGTGAGCTCACAAAAGATCATAGCTCAAGAAGTTGTGGGGAATAATGTGCATGAACTCACCAAAGGTGGGAGTTCATGTGAAGTGTAAGGCTGATCAATAAATAATGGTTAAAGCTGAGCATTGCTTTTAATAAGTTGGTCAAATTTTTATTAGCAGTTACTAAATGTAAGTATATAACAAACCAAAGTAATATTAGATCAAAATTAATAGTAAACCACAATGCGATGCAAATGACCAATTAAATTTAATTTCGTAAGTTACTCATGTGAGGGTCTGAGCCGCTCATGACAGTAAGCACGACTGATATACCAGTTTTACACTCTGCAGAGGTTGCGAATCTTTACCCACAAGTCATGTTACCCATCTACCAAGGGGTCATGAATCCCATACACCTCTACCAAAGAAGTGAGGCAGGGTAACACTACGAGGCCTTTACAAAGTTCCACTAGCTTCAGAAAACCACCCGCTACAGTTTCTAGGGAGCGCAGCATAGGAATCCCCCTTCTAAAAAGCCATCGCAGCAAAATCGACTTGAGAACCTCCCTATACCGAACACTCCCCTACTTCCCTTGCCCCTTTCGGGTAAGGTAGTCATCCACTAGCTTTCGTAATTAGTCAGCCAAAGACGTCCCATACCACCCTTGTGATAACACTGTTTTCCTGGGTGGTTTTCCATGTTCCAATTAACATAATGATCTTGTCATGAACAGTAAATAACAAATTGATAATAAAAGCATGATCAAGAATAATGTGTATCTTAACAACCAAAACCACACAAAGCAATAGCAGGTATTACCCAAAAGTTCAGTGGTAAACAAGGTATAAAGATAGCAAAACTGGGGTGACCTATTAGGTCTCATTAAAATTAACCTATGCAGATCATAATGATTAACAAGAACATTATTGGGTAAATAGAAGTGATCAAGGGCACAACTTGCCTTCAATGAGCTCCTGCTCAGTATTTTCCACCTGCTGAACACCTGGGTCCTTGGTCACTTGTTCGTCTACTCGAAGCAATACAAACAAACACGGTATAGGAGAAATTAACATCACACCAAACATGAGTACAAAATACATGATAATAATCTAGGAATCATAACAAGATCGTAGGTTTGAGAATCACTAAATTCGGAGTTACGGTTTTCCGAAGTTATTAAGTGTTTGGTACAAAATATACTAGGTGAGTAATTTTACTCTATGCTTTGTGATGAAACAGAGTTACCAGGTGATAAACAATATTAATACTAAATTAATGCAACTGAAATTAATTAAGTTTCTAGAATTGTTTTTACACTAAAAATTATTTTCTACACCAGTTTATCTAATTTAATCGGTTCCTAGATTGCGCACATGAATCTAGAGAAGTTCAGGGTTCTCTGTGCAATATTCTGGGGCTAACTCCAATTACTTTCTCTGGTGCCTGGACTGCGGGTTTATTTATGTAAAGCGCAGGGGTTCTTTTGCAAGACGTGCAAGCCGAAGGGGTATCAGGAATATCTGACCGTCTGATCCATACCCAACGCACCATATTAGATCATCGCGATATAGGTAACGTGTAAATCGCCACAACCGTTAGATCCGAAATCGACGGATGAAGTGTGATCCTGCCCCGATCTAACCTAAATCGTATGTTACCGCATCAACGCTCCAGATTCCCCCTAACAAACCAGTATGCCGAGATCTGATCCTGGTTGTAGCTCCCTAGATCGACGGTGGGCGCACCTCTCCCCTATCCTAATCGGCGGAGGCCGGCAATGACCAGAGCGGCCACGACGGCGGCATTGACGGACTTGGCCAGACCACAATTCCGAGCCTGAAAGGTTCCTCTCCACGTATCTACACGATGCGAGGATAAATTCGAAGCTATATGAGAGGTCTTCACCTAAAATTACCCGCGACGAAGCTCTGCCCACAGTGATAGGCGGATTCGTGGTGGCGTGTTGTCTCCGGCGTGAAATTGCCTTGAATCCACCGTCGCCCACGCCCGATTGTTGACCTGAACCACTTCCACAAGGCAGCGCACACCTCCACGGCACGAACTCGGTCCCTAGACGGTGCCCCGGTCGAATACCACAGCGGCAGCGGCGGACACACTTCCTCTCCTCGCCTTTGGTACTAATGGCGGCTAGGTTAGGAGGGGAAGAAGGGTGTCGGCCCTAGGCCCACTGCTTTATAGCCTCGAAAGGCCGGTCCCGAGTGCCTGCAACGGCTCCCGCATCCTGCGCTGGTGCTCCGAGCTCCGCGGGGTCGGACGCGTGTGGAAGAGGATGGACTAGCACCGTGGGCACGTGATTCAGAGACAGCGAGCTGACGAATGCAGCATCAGTGGCTGACAGGACAGTCCCACATGTCAGCGAACTACGGTGCAGTGGCGCGCGTATCCAGCGGCTAACCTCTAGGTCCACGGCGTCAGCGGCAGGAATTAGTAGATGGGTCGACCGAGTGGGAGAGAAATAGCCAAAGCGCCGCTTTATTCTTTTCCTTTTGTTTTTCTATTTTCTTTTCTTTTTATTTGTAAATTTCAATTTATTGAATTCAATTTGGTTGTGACTTTCATACTTTGATTAAATGCACAAATCAATCTAAATACTAGTTTCAAGAGATGTATTTATATATTTGTTTCTTTATATTTTATACTCTTTTCCTTTTCTTTCCTTTCCCATTTTTATTTTTCAAATCTAATTTCAACATTATTATATTTTTATTACTATTATTATGATTATTATTAGATGCACAAACAAATAAACTCCAACATGATGCATGGATTATTTATGTTTTATTAGATAATTATTCACTTTGAATATGTTCCTTAATAATTTTCATGAATAGAAGGCAATACACTTAAAGATTTATCCCTCTCTTTTATATTCCAAAGGTTGTGTATTACAAATCCTACCCCCCCCCCTTAAAAGAATCTCGACCACTAGATTAAGAGGAACTAGGAAAGAGGTGGGAAAATCTACTCGTAGATCTTCTTCTCTCTCCCAAGTAGCTTCATCTTCACCATGATGACTCTATTGCACTTTGCACATTTTGATCACTTTACTCCTCGTGACACGGGTCAAAGTATCAAGGATCTTGATAGGATACTCAGTATAAGTTAGATCATCTTGAACACTGAGCTCTTCCATAGGCAGTTGCTCTTCTAGTACTCTGAGACACTTCTTCAGCTGGGATACATGGAAGACATCATGCACATCCTCCAGATGGTCGGGTAATTCCAGCTGATAGGCAACTTCCCCCACTCGCTTTAGAATCAAGAAGGGCCCAATAAAGCAAGGGGACAACTTCCCTCTAACTTTAAACCTCCTCATACCCCAGATCAGTGACACCTTCGGATACACCTGATCACCCTCCTTAAACTCTAACTGTCTTCTCCGGATATCTGCATAGCTTTTCTGCCTTGACTGCGCAGTTCTCAAGTTTTCTCGTATCAACCATACTTGTTCTTCAGTCTCTTGTATAATCTCTGGCCCAAAGAACTGCCTTTCACCAGTTTGATCCCAATATAGAGGAGTCATGCACTTTATGCCATATAGAGCCTCAAACAGGGACATCTTCAAACTAGCGTGGTAACTGTTATTGTAAGATAACTCCGCATAGGGCAAACTCTTATCCCAAAGCCACCATGTTTAAGAGCACAAGCTCTTAACATATTTTCCAGTACTTGGTTGGTTCTCTCGGTTTGCCCATTAGTTTGAGGATGGTAGGCCGAGCTGAAATTCAACTGCGTGTCCAAGCACTCGTGCAACTTCTGTGGGAAGTGAAATGGGATCCCCGGTCTGACACGATCTTCTTAGGTACTTTGTGTAGACAAACTATCCAGACCATATACAACTCTGCTAGCATGGCCCCTGAAAGGGAATTAGGCTTACACCTAGTTCCTAAATAATTTTGGTGGTTGAATTGCCCAACACAAATATTGGACTGACTAGTTTGCTCTAGTGTATAAGTTATACAGGTGCAAAAGGTTCACATCTAGCAAATAAAAAGACCAAGTGTTGGATTCAACAAAGGAGCAATAAGGCAACCGAGGGCACCTCTGGCTGGAGGCACCGGACTGTCCGGTGTGCACCGGACAGTGTCCGGTGCGCCCGTAGACTTCGTTTTCTACCCTTCGCCAGAGGACTTCGACTTCAACCCTTCGCCCTCGGGAATTCGCGGAGGCCGGCGCGCTATAATTCACCGGACTGTCCGGTGTGCACCGGACATGTCCGGTGCGCCAACGAACCGCGGCCTCCGGAACTCGTCATCCTCGGGTTTTCACGACAGCCGCTCCGCTATAATTCACCGGACTGTCCGGTGTGCACCGGACTGTCCGGTGTGCCAGCGGAGCAACGGCTCTCTGCGGCACCAACGGCTCCCTGCGCAGCATTAAATGCGCGCGCAGCGCGCGCAGACGTCAGGGCTGCCCATACCGGTGCACCGGACATCAAACAGTGCATGTCCGGTGTGCACCGGACACCTCGGCAGGCCCACAAGTCAGAAGCTTCAACGGTCAGAATCCAACGGCAATGGTGACGTGGCAGAGGCACCGGACTGTCCGGTGTGCACCGGACTGTCCGGTGTGCACCGGACTGTCCGGTGCGCCATCGAACAGAGGCTGCCAGCAACGGTCACTTTTGGTGGTTGGGGCTATAAATACCCCAACCACCCCACCATTCATTGCATCCAAGTTTTCCACTTCTCAACTACTACAAGAGCTCTAGGCATTCAATTCTAGACACATTCAAAGAGATCAAATCCTCTCCAATTCCACACAAAACCCTAGTGACTAGAGAGAGTGATTTGCCGTGTTCATTTGAGCTCTTGCACTTGGATTGCTTCTTTTCTTTCTCACTTGTTCTTGAGATCACAACTCCATTGTAATCAAGGCAAGAGGCACCAATTGTGTGGTGGCCCTTGCGGGGAAGTTTTGTTCCCGGCTTTGATTAGAGAAGAGAAGCTCACTCGGTCCGTGGGACCGTTTGAGAGAGGGAAGGGTTGAAAGAGACCCGGCCTTTGTGGCCTCCTCAACGGGGAGTAGGTTTGCAAGAACCGAACCTCGGTAAAACAAATCTCCGTGTCTCACTTGCTTATTCGCTTGGGATTTGTTTTGCGCCCTCTCTCGCGGACTCGTTTATATTTCTAACGCTAACCCGGCTTGTAGTTGTGTTTATATTTATAAATTTCAGTTTCGCCCTATTCACCCCCCCCTCTAGGCGACTATCAATTGGTATCAGAGCCCGGTGCTTCATTAGAGCCTAACCGCTCGAAGTGATGTCGGGAGATCACGCCAAGAAGGAGATGGAGACCGGCGAAAAGCCCACTACAAGCTACGGGAGCACTTCATCGGAAGAGTCCCGCACCAAAAGGAGGGAGAAGAAGAAGAGCTCCTCCAACAAAGGGAAGGAGAAGAAAACTTCTTCTCACCACAAAGAGAAGAAGGAAAAATCTTCTTCCCACAAGCCGCATCGGAAAGGCGACAAGCACAAGAGGATGAGGAAGGTGGTCTACTACGAGACCGACACTTCATCAACATCGACCTCCGACTCCGATGCGCCCTCCGTCACTTCTAAGCGCCAAGAGCGCAAGAAGTATAGTAAGATCCCTCTACGCTACCCTCGCATTTCCAAACATACACCTTTACTTTCCGTCCCACTAGGCAAACCACCAACTTTTGATGGTGAAGATTACGCTAGGTGGAGCGATTTAATGCGATTTCATCTAATCTCGCTCCACAAAAGCATATGGGATGTTGTTGAGTTTGGTGCGCAGGTACCATCCGTAGGGGATGAAAACTATGATGAGGATGAGGTGGCCCAAATCGAGCACTTCAACTCTCAAGCCACAACCATACTCCTTGCCTCTCTAAGCAAGGAAGAATACAACAAAGTGCAAGGGTTGAAAAATGCAAAGGAGATTTGGGATGTGCTCAAAACTGCGCACGAGGGAGATGAGCTCACCAAGATCACCAAGCGGGAAACGATCGAGGGGGAGCTCGGTCGGTTCCGGCTTCAAAAAGGGGAGGAGCCACAACACATGTACAACCGGCTCAAGACTTTGGTGAACCAAGTGCGCAACCTCGGGAGCAAGAAGTGGGATGACCACGAAGTGGTAAATGTTATTTTAAGATCTCTCATTTTTCTTAATCCCACTCAAGTTCAATTGATTCGTGGTAATCCTAGATATACTAAAATGACCCCCGAGGAAGTTATCGGGCATTTTGTAAGTTTTGAGTGCATGATAGAAGGCTCGAGGAAAATCAACGAGCTTGGCGACCCATCCGAAGCCCAACCCGTTGCATTCAAGGCAACGGAGGAGAAGAAGGAGGAGTCTACACCAAGTAGACAACCAATAGACGCCTCCAAGCTCGACAATGAGGAAATGGCGCTCGTCATCAAGAGCTTCCGCCAAATCCTCAAGCAAAGGAGGGGGAAGGACTACAAGTCCCGCTCCAAGAAGGTTTGCTACAAGTGTGGTAAGCCCGGTCATTTTATTGCTAAATGTCCTATATCTAGTGACAGTGACCGAGGCGACGACAAGAAGGGGAGAAGAAAGGAGAAGAAAAGGTACTACAAGAAGAAGGGCGGCGATGCCCATGTTTGTCGGGAATGGGATTCCGACGAAAGCTCAAGCGACTCCTCCGACGACGAGGACGCCGCCAACATCGCCGTCACCAAAGGACTCCTCTTCCCCAACGTCGGCCACAAGTGCCTCATGGCAAAGGACGGCAAAAAGAAGAAGGTTAAATCCAACTCCTCCACTAAATATGAATCTTCTAGTGATGATAATGCTAGTGATGAGGAGGATAATTTGCGTTCCCTTTTTGCCAACCTTAACATAGCTCAAAAAGAAAAGTTAAATGAATTAGTTAGTGCTATTCATGAAAAGGATGACCTTTTGGACTCCCAAGAGGATTGTCTAATTAAAGAAAACAAGAAACATGTTAAGGTTAAAAAGGCTTATGCTCTAGAAGTAGAAAAATGTGAAAAATTGTCTAGTGAGCTAAGCACTTGCCGTGAGATGATTAACAACCTTAGAAATGAAAATGCTATTTTAAATGCTAAGGTTGATTCACATGTTTGTAATGTTTCAATTCCCAATCTTAGAGATGATAACATTGACTTGCTTGCTAAGATTGATGAATTGAATGCATCTCTTGCTAGCCTTAGATTAGAGAATGAAAATTTAATTGCTAAGGCTAAAGATTTTAATGTTTGCAATGCTACTATTTCCGACCTTAGAACTAAGAATGAAATGTTGCATGCTAAGGTTGTAGAACTTAAATCTTGCAAACCCTCTACATCTAATCTTGAGCATGTTTCTATTTGCACTAGATGTAGAGATATTGATGTTAATGCTATTCTTGATCATATGGCTTTAATTAAACAACAAAATGATCATATAGCAAAATTAGATGCTAAAATTGCCGAGCACAATCTAGAAAATGAGAAATTTAAATTTGCTCGTAGCATGCTTTATAATGGGAGACGCCCTGGCATTAAGGATGGCATTGGCTTCCAAAGGGGAGACAATGTCAAACTTAATGCTCCTCCAAAGAACTTATCTAACTTTGTTAAGGGCAAGGCTCCCATGCCTCAGGATAACGAGGGTTACATTTTGTACCCTGCCGGCTATCCTGAGAGCAAAATTAGAAAGATTCATTCTAGGAAGTCTCACTCTGGCCCTAATCATGCTTATATGTATAAGGGTGAGACATCTAGCTCTAGGCAACCAACCCATGCTAAGTTGCCTAAGAAGAAAATTCCTAATGCATCAAATGATCATGCCATTTCATTTAAAACTTTTGATGCATCTTATGTGCTTACTAGCAAATCCGGCAAAGTAGTTGCCAAATTTGTTGGGGGCAAACACAAGGATTCCAAGACTTGTGTTTGGGTACCCAAAGTTCTTGTATCTAATGCCAAAGGACCCAAAACAGTTTGGGTACCTAAAGTCAAGAACTAAATTTGTTTTGTAGGTTTATGCATCCGGGGGCTCAAGTTGGATACTCGACAGCAGGTGCACAAACCACATGACCGGGGAGAAAAGGATGTTCTCCTCATATGAGAAAAACAAAGATCCCCAACGAGCTATCACATTCGGGGATGGAAATCAAGGGTTGGTCAAAGGTTTGGGTAAAATTGCTATTTCACCTGACCATTCCATTTCCAATGTTTTTCTTGTTGATTCATTAGATTACAACTTGCTTTCTGTTTCCCAATTATGTCAAATGGGCTACAACTGTCTTTTTACTGATATAGGTGTCACTGTCTTTAGAAGAAGTGATGATTCAATAGCATTTAAGGGTCTGTTAGAGGGTCAGCTATACTTAGTGGATTTTAATAGAGCTGAACTCAACACATGCTTAATTGTTAAGACTAACATGGGTTGGCTCTGGCATCGCCGACTAGCCCATGTTGGGATGAAGAATCTTCACAAGCTTCTAAAGGGAGAGCACATTTTAGGATTAACAAATGTTCATTTTGAGAAAGACAGGATTTGTAGCGCATGCCAGGCGGGGAAGCAAGTTGGAGTCCATCACCCACACAAGAACATCATGACGACCGACAGGCCGCTTGAGCTACTCCACATGGATCTATTCGGCCCGATTGCTTACATAAGCATCGGCGGGAGTAAGTATTGTCTTGTTATTGTGGATGATTATTCTCGCTTCACTTGGGTATTCTTTTTACAGGAAAAATCTCAAACCCAAGAGACCTTAAAGGGATTCTTGAGACGAGCTCAAAATGAGTTCGGCTTAAGGATCAAGAAAATAAGAAGCGACAACGGGACGGAGTTCAAGAACTCTCAAATTGAAGGCTTCCTTGAGGAGGAGGGCATCAAGCATGAGTTCTCCTCTCCCTACACGCCACAACAAAATGGTGTAGTGGAGAGGAAGAATCGAACTCTATTGGACATGGCAAGAACCATGCTTGATGAGTACAAGACACCGGACCGGTTTTGGGCCGAAGCGGTCAACACCGCCTGCTACGCCATCAACCGGTTATATCTTCACCGAATCCTCAAGAAGACATCATATGAACTCCTAACCGGTAAAAAGCCCAACATTTCATATTTTAGAGTTTTTGGTAGCAAATGCTTCATTCTTATTAAAAGAGGTAGAAAATCTAAATTTGCTCCTAAAACTGTAGAAGGCTTTTTACTTGGTTATGACTCAAACACAAGGGCATATAGGGTCTTTAACAAGTCCACTGGACTAGTTGAAGTCTCTTGTGACGTTGTGTTTGATGAAACTAACGGCTCTCAAGTAGAGCAAGTTGATCTTGATGAGATAGGTGAAGAACAGGCTCCATGCATCGCGCTAAGGAACATGTCCATCGGGGATGTGTGTCCTAAGGAATCCGAAGAGCCTCCAAGTACACAAGATCAACCATCCTCCTCCATGCAAGCATCTCCACCAACTCAAAATGAGGATGAGGCTCAAAATGATGAAGAGCAAAATCAAGAAGACGAGCCACCTCAAGATGATAGCAATGATCAAGGGGGTGATACAAATGATCAAGAAAAGGAGGATGAGGAAGAACCAAGACCGCCACACCCAAGAGTCCACCAAGCAATCCAACGAGATCACCCCGTCGACACCATCCTCGGCGACATTCATAAGGGGGTAACTACTCGATCTCGGGTTGCTCATTTTTGTGAACATTACTCTTTTGTTTCCTCTATTGAGCCACACAGGGTAGAGGAAGCTCTCCAAGATTCGGATTGGGTGGTGGCGATGCAAGAGGAGCTCAACAATTTCACGAGGAATGAGGTCTGGCATTTAGTTCCACGTCCTAACCAAAATGTTGTAGGAACCAAATGGGTCTTCCGCAACAAGCAAGATGAGCATGGTGTGGTGACAAGGAACAAAGCTCGACTCGTAGCCAAAGGGTATTCACAAGTCGAAGGTTTGGATTTCGGCGAAACCTATGCACCCGTAGCTAGGCTTGAGTCAATTCGCATATTATTGGCCTATGCTACTTACCATGGCTTTAAGCTCTATCAAATGGACGTGAAAAGTGCCTTCCTCAATGGACCGATCAAGGAAGAGGTCTATGTTGAGCAACCTCCCGGCTTTGAAGACAGTAAGTACCCTAACCATGTCTATAGGCTCTCTAAGGCGCTTTATGGGCTCAAGCAAGCCCCAAGAGCATGGTATGAATGCCTAAGAGATTTCCTTATTGCTAATGGCTTCAAAGTTGGCAAGGCCGATCCTACACTCTTTACTAAAACTCTTGAGAATGACTTGTTTGTATGCCAAATTTATGTTGATGATATTATATTTGGGTCTACTAACGAGTCTACATGTGAAGAGTTTAGTAGGATCATGACACAGAAATTCGAGATGTCGATGATGGGGGAGTTGAAGTATTTTCTAGGATTCCAAGTCAAGCAACTCCAAGAGGGCACCTTCATTAGCCAAACGAAGTACACTCAAGACATTCTTGCTAAGTTTGGGATGAAGGATGCCAAGCCCATCAAGACACCCATGGGAACAAATGGGCATCTCGACCTCGACACGGGAGGTAAGTCCGTGGATCAAAAGGTATACCGGTCGATGATTGGTTCATTGCTTTATTTATGTGCATCTCGACCGGACATTATGCTTTCCGTTTGCATGTGTGCAAGATTTCAAGCCGACCCTAAGGAATCACACCTTACGGCCGTAAAACGAATCTTGAGATATTTGGCTTATACTCCTAAGTTTGGGCTTTGGTACCCTCGGGGATCCACTTTTGATTTGATTGGTTATTCTGATGCCGATTGGGCGGGGTGTAAGATCAATAGGAAGAGCACATCGGGGACTTGCCAGTTCTTGGGAAGATCCTTGGTGTCATGGGCTTCAAAGAAGCAAAATTCGGTCGCTCTTTCCACCGCCGAAGCTGAGTATATTGCCGCAGGTCACTGTTGCGCGCAATTGCTTTGGATGAGGCAAACCCTGCGGGACTACGGTTACAAATTAACCAAAGTCCCTTTGCTATGTGATAATGAGAGTGCAATCAAAATGGCCGACAATCCCGTCGAGCATAGCCGCACTAAGCACATAGCCATTCGGTATCATTTTCTTAGGGATCACCAACAAAAGGGGGATATCGAGATTTCTTACATTAATACTAAAGATCAATTAGCCGATATCTTTACCAAGCCACTTGATGAACAATCTTTTACCAGACTTAGGCATGAGCTCAATATTCTTGATTCTAGAAATTTCTTTTGCTAAGCTTGCACACATAGCTCATTTGAATACCTTTGATCATATCTCTTCTATATGCTATGACTAATGTGTTTTCAAGTCTATTTCAAACCAAGTCATAGGTATATTGAAAGGGAATTGGAGTCTTCGGCAAAGACAAAGGCTTCCACTCCGTAACTCATGCTTCGCCATCACTCCGAGCAACTCTCTATTCCTTGGGAGAAATGAGCATCAAAAAAAAAGGACTCTATCCTTGGGGGAGAGAGTAAAAGCTCAAAGCAAAAGGACCGGACCTCGTCTTTGGTATAATCTTAACTCATTTACTTATGACCAAAGGGGAGGAACTTACTTCGAGGGCTCTAATGATTCCGTTTTTGGCGATTCATGCCAAAAAGGGGGAGAAATGAGCCCAAAGCAAAAGGACCGCACCACCACCACCAAATTCAAAAACTTAGTGCTTTCCAAAAGTCTTTATCATTTGGTATCCTATTGTGTTCAAAAGGGGGAGAAAGTAGTATTTCAAAAATGGTATATCAAAACCCTCTTGAACACTAAGAGGTGGATCTCTTTTAGGGGGAGTTTTGTTTAGTCAAAGGAAAAGCATTTGAAATAGGGGGAGACAATTTCAAATCTTGAAAATGCTTTGCAAACTCTTATTCATGTACCTTTGACTATTTGCAAAAGATCTTTGAAATGGATTTACAAAAAGAATTTGCAAAAACAAAACATGTGGTGCAAACATGGTCCAAAATGTTATATAAGAAAGAAACATTCCTTGCATATCTTGTAAGTAGTTATATTGGCTCAATTCCAAGTAACCTTTGCACTTACATTATGTAAACTAGTTCAATTATGCACTTCTATATTTGCTTTGGTTTGTGTTGGCATCAATCACCAAAAAGGGGGAGATTGAAAGGGAATTAGGCTTACACCTAGTTCCTAAATAATTTTGGTGGTTGAATTGCCCAACACAAATATTGGACTGACTAGTTTGCTCTAGTGTATAAGTTATACAGGTGCAAAAGGTTCACATCTAGCAAATAAAAAGACCAAGTGTTGGATTCAACAAAGGAGCAATAAGGCAACCGAGGGCACCTCTGGCTGGAGGCACCGGACTGTCCGGTGTGCACCGGACAGTGTCCGGTGCGCCCGTAGACTTCGTTTTCTACCCTTCGCCAGAGGACTTCGACTTCAACCCTTCGCCCTCGGGAATTCGCGGAGGCCGGCGCGCTATAATTCACCGGACTGTCCGGTGTGCACCGGACATGTCCGGTGCGCCAACGAACCGCGGCCTCCGGAACTCGTCATCCTCGGGTTTTCACGACAGCCGCTCCGCTATAATTCACCGGACTGTCCGGTGTGCACCGGACTGTCCGGTGTGCCAGCGGAGCAACGGCTCTCTGCGGCGCCAACGGCTCCCTGCGCAGCATTAAATGCGCGCGCAGCGCGCGCAGACGTCAGGGCTGCCCATACCGGTGCACCGGACATCAAACAGTGCATGTCCGGTGTGCACCGGACACCTCGGCAGGCCCACAAGTCAGAAGCTTCAACGGTCAGAATCCAACGGCAATGGTGACGTGGCAGAGGCACCGGACTGTCCGGTGTGCACCGGACTGTCCGGTGCGCCATCGAACAGAGGCTGCCAGCAACGGTCACTTTTGGTGGTTGGGGCTATAAATACCCCAACCACCCCACCATTCATTGCATCCAAGTTTTCCACTTCTCAACTACTACAAGAGCTCTAGGCATTCAATTCTAGACACATTCAAAGAGATCAAATCCTCTCCAATTCCACACAAAACCCTAGTGACTAGAGAGAGTGATTTGCCGTGTTCATTTGAGCTCTTGCACTTGGATTGCTTCTTTTCTTTCTCACTTGTTCTTGAGATCACAACTCCATTGTAATCAAGGCAAGAGGCACCAATTGTGTGGTGGCCCTTGCGGGGAAGTTTTGTTCCCGGCTTTGATTAGAGAAGAGAAGCTCACTCGGTCCGTGGGACCGTTTGAGAGAGGGAAGGGTTGAAAGAGACCCGGCCTTTGTGGCCTCCTCAACGGGGAGTAGGTTTGCAAGAACCGAACCTCGGTAAAACAAATCTCCGTGTCTCACTTGCTTATTCGCTTGGGATTTGTTTTGCGCCCTCTCTCGCGGACTCGTTTATATTTCTAACGCTAACCCGGCTTGTAGTTGTGTTTATATTTATAAATTTCAGTTTCGCCCTATTCACCCCCCCCTCTAGGCGACTATCAGCCCCCATGTAATTAGTCCTCACAGAGATGAAGTGAGCCACTTTTGTTAGTCTGTCCACAATCACCCAAATAGAGTCATACCCTGTAGAAGTGCACGGTAGACCAACAATGAAATCCATACCAATTTCTTCCCACTTCCACTCGAGTACCTTCAGTGGGTGAAGTAATCCAGCTGGTCTTTGATGTTTAGTTTTTACCCTCTAGCAAACATCACACACTGCCACATGTGAAGCAACATCCCTTTTCAGACCATACCACCAATACTTTTGTTTTAGATCTTGGTACATCTTAGTACTGCCAAGATGAATGGAGTAGGCTGAGTTATGTGCTTCCTTCAATATGGTTTCACGTATACTATCAATCTTAGGGACACAAATCTTGTTCTTAAACCAGATTGTACCCTGCTCATCTTCCGTGAAGTCTGGACCTCTGCCATGAGATCTCTGATCTCTTGAATCTTGGCATCACCAACCTGACCTTTACATATTTCTTGTTCTAAGGTAGGTTCCACCTCTATGGTAATCCCTTCAGTATGAGCAACTATTCCCAGATTGAGCTTCTCAAAGTCTTCTACTAACCCATCGGGTAACTGAGCGACAATAGCTGTGTGAACATGCTCCTTCCGACTCAAGGCATCCGCAACTAGATTCGCCTTGCCCGGATGATAGTGAATCTCCAAGTCATAATCTTTGATGAGCTCCAACCAACGGCGTTGCCTAAGGTTGAGATCTTTCTGAGTGAAGATATACTTTAAGCTCTTATGATCAGTTTAGACTTGGCACTTAGTCCCCATTATATAATGCCTCCAAATTTTGAGAGCATGTACTACAGCTACCAGTTCTAAGTCATGAGTGGGGTAGTTCAACTCATGTTTACGCAACTGGCGAGATGCATAGGCGATGACATGTCCTTCTTGCATAAGAACACATCCCAAGCTTTGGCGGCACGCATCACAATATATGTCAAATCCCTTTTGTAGATCTAGCATAACCAACACCGGGTTGACTTTCAGTTGGTTGAAATTATCTTGACATTCACGAGACCACTTAATTAAACTCCTTTCCCTTCTCCAATAGTGAGGTCATAGGCTTAGCAATCTTGGAGAATCCTTCAATAAATCGCCGATAATAACCTGCGAGTCCTAGGAAACTCCGGATTTTAGTGACCGAGCTTGGTATTTTTCCATCCCACTATCTCTCTCACTTTAGTCGGATCCACTGATGATCCACCATTAGAGATGATGTGTCCAAGGAATGGTACTTCATCAAGCTAGAAATCACACTTTATATACTTGGCATAGAGTTGATTATCCCTTAACTTCTATAGCACCAATCGTAGATGTTCCTCATGATAACTATCATTCTTGGAATAAATCAGAATGTCATCGATGAATACCATGACGAACTTATCAAGATACTCCATGAACACCTTGTTCATCAGATTCATGAAGTAGGCTGGTGCATTAGTTACACCGAACGACATGACTGTGAACTCATATAGACCATATCGGGTAGAGAAAGCCGTCTTAGGAATATCAGAAGGCTTAATCTTCATTGATGATAACCCGGTCTGAGATCAATCTTAGAGAATACCCTGGCACCTCTCATTTGATCAAACAACTCTTCGATATGAGGTAAAGGGTACTTATTCTTAATTATGACATCATTAAGTGATCTATAATCAACGCACATCCTTTGTGAACCATCCTTCTTCTGTACAAATAGGACCGGTGCTCCCCAAGGTGAGGAACTCGGACGAATGTACCCCGCCTCTTGTAATTCTGTTAGTTGCTTCTTAAGTTCTTTTAATTCTTCCATTGACATCCTATATAGCCTTTTAGAAATATGAGCAGTTCTAGGTAAGAGATCAATAACAAACTCAACTTCCCTATCGGGTGGCATTCCAGGTAACTCCTCTGGAAAGACATCTGGGAATTCTCTAACCACGCGGATGTTTATGCCCACAAATTTACCATCTACTAGGTATACGACGGGTCTGGTAGAGGGGGTTATGGTAAACATGACTTCGAATCTTTCTCCGTTTGGACTAGTGAGTTCTACGGTTCCCCTAGCACAATGTATAATTGCCTTTGCTTTCCTTAACCATGACATACCAAGTATCAGATCTATACTGCTTTCCTCTAATACTATAGGCATAGACCAGAATTCCCTTCCCATGATTGACATTGTTAATCTGTTGATCATATAGTTTGCTTCAATAGGCCCTTTAGGGGTTATTACTATCATGGGTTTTGCATATTTTGAAGTGTAACTCATTGGTGTTGACATAGCGAGCAGAAATGAATAAATGTGTAGCTCCAGAATCAAATAATATAGCTACAGGAACTGAATTAATGTAAAATTTACCGATAGCGATATCAACTCCATCAGCAGTAGCATCAACACTGACTTGGTTAACTCTGGTAATGTTGAATCCCTTACCATATGCTAGAGAGGGAGTGTTGGTGATCCTCTTCGGACAAGCGTTGGTGTAGTGCCCAACCTCACCACACTTGAAGCAAGTGGTGATTGTACCCTGTCCTGCAGGTCTCGCTGGGGTGCCGGTGAGAGCAGCCTGATGAGTGTGTGGAGTCTGTGGAGTCGCCTGTGGTGTATACTGAGCTGGTCGCTGACCTCCTCCAAGACGAGTTGGTGTACCCTGGGGTGGAACATAGTGAGGACGGATGCTACTGCTCCGCTACCCCTAGGTGATAGCCTTCCTTTTCATCTCGCCCAGCTGAACACGTTTATGTTCAACAGTTATAGCCTTGTCCAGAAGCCTCGGGAAAGATGGGAAGGTATGAGAAACCAGTTGATACTGAATAGGCTTAATAAGTCCCTCCATGAAATGCTCCTGTTTCCTTTCATCATCAGCGACCTCATCTGGAGCATACCTCGATATCTGAATAAATTTATGATGATATTCACTGACTGACATGTTGCCTTGCTTCAGTGACAGGAATTCCTTCTTCTTTATTTTCATCAGGCCAACAATAATATGGTAGTTTCTGAATTGTCTAGCAAATTCTGCCCAGGTAATAGTATTGGCAGCAACATGGGCAGCAGTGTAGGAGTCCCACCAATCAGCAGCGGGGCCAGTGAGATGACCTGAAGCATAGAGCACCTTCTCTCGATCATTGCATTGAGCGATATTAAGCATCTTCTCCACTAATTTCAGCCAGTCATTAGCATGTAGGGGGTCTGGAGAGCTAGAGAATGTAGGTGGCTTGTGACTCATGAGTTCCCGGTGCTTGTCCTGGGGTGGAGCTGCTGGTGGTGGTGGAGGCAGTGGTGGTTGTTGCTGCAGTTCCATTCGTTCTTGCCTCACCTCCTCTCGCATCGCTTGCCTTTCCTGACGCATCTCCTGGCATTCTTGCCTCATCTGAGCTTGCATTTCATTCATCGTGTTTGCCATCTGCTGTAGCATCTCCATCTGAGCGGCAACCACTGGATCTGTCCTAGCCAGTGGAGGATTTGGAGGATTCATTTCTGGTTGTGGTTCTCTAACAATCCTCCGGCTATGGTGGTTGGCAGGTAGATCGATTCCGCCTCCCTTTCTAGTATTGACCATCTGGGTTAGAAACACATGGTAAGATAGAACTGTAGATAAGACGAGTGTTGGGGACTTGTTCTCAAATGCTATGAATTAAGAACAAAAGTAGGTTAATGGTTAATGCCCTTCGTCCTTCGAAGCATTATTTCCCTAAGGATATAACGATCTTCAGACGAAGGTTATGAAGGACGTACCTTCATCATCACAGCATATATCAATGAAAGATGAAGCATATGAAACATGAGAAATAACATGGATAATCATATGACATTATAATATATTTCTCATAATATAATCATGAACGAATAAGAATAACACAAGGTTACATTTGTACCTTCCGATTGACAGAAGGTATGAGAACAAGCGTGACACACAAGCGAGTATCAGTCAGCGTGAATAGTACGGGGGTACTGTTCATCTATTTATAGGCACAGGGGCGCAGCCTGTGTGAAATTACATTTATACCCTTTACAATTGATTACAATCATGACACAAACTATCATGGGAAAATATGTCTTTTCATCTTTAAGTCGGTGCAACCCTTTGTCTCAAGGCATGTTGTTATGTCGAAGTTCCCTAGAAGGTAGCTTCGGCTTTATTTCTGTGAAGCCTAGGACAATTTTTCATGAATCAAGCTCGTTACGAAAAACGATCTAGCACCGCGAAGGGGCTACTGTTGGGGGTCTGCTTCATAGCCGAAGGTCCGAAAAACACCTTCCCTGAGCTCGTTGCCGAGAAACGATTAAAATAATCCGAGCGCGAGGTGGCCCCACCATGCGGCGGGTACGCGCGATCTGGCGATTCATCTCCCACGCACCGCGGTCCACCGTTCAATGGGTGCGGGTGACCGTTGAGCGGGTGCGGGTGACTTGACGATTCACCTTCACACCTGCAGCACTATATAAACAGACGGGTAGGTGTGAAGTTACCACAACATTAATTTCCATTGCACTGTTGTGCTGCTGAAAAATTTAACCATAGCCGAAGCTTTCTCATCGCATTCTTAAGCAAAGCATCATTTTGATCTAGCTTCGTCATAAGAGGGAGCTTCGTCAAGACTATAAAAATCATCAACATTCGTAAGAACTGCAAGGAATTCAACACCTGATGGCTAGAGTACGTTCAACTGCTAGGGTGACCCGTGACGGAGAGGAGGCTGAAACCACAAAGACTGCCCCGATCTCTGAAATGATGAAACAATCGAGACTGGTTGTGATAGAGGGAGCTGCTGACGAAGGTGCATCTGCTGCCGAAGCAGAATACGCTGACATCGAAGAGGATGTTGTTGATGAAGAAGAGGAAGATTATAACACTCTCATGCCAGCCAAACCCAGCCACTTGGACTTTGGAAAATCTACCGTTTCTGAGGCTGATATGCCCATGATGATAAAGCTAGGCTACTTCGAAGAAGCTGAGAAGAAGCTAATTTGCTTCGCCGGGGAAGAAACCACTCTGACACCGGAAAATGATGAGGTGGTAGTTTTCAGGAGTTTTTTCAGAGCGGGATTGAGGTTTCCTTTGAACGAAATGATTGGGGAAGTTTTGGAAAATTACGAAATCTATCTTCATCAGCTAACTCCTAACGCTATCGTTAGACTCAGCGTCTACATCTGGGCACTCTGAAGCCAAGGAATAGACCCGAATGCCGAAGCTTTTTGCCGAGTGCATGAGCTTCATTATCAGACGAAGGCCAGAGAAGATGGACTTCATGAGAATTTTGGTTGTTACAACTTCGCTTACCACAAAGATATGAAGTCTTCAGTGGTTAGCTATCGCACCAAGTGGCCAACCGGTTGGAAAATGAGTGGTTTTATGTTAAGGCCGATGAGAAGAAGAGGGAGAAGCTCAAGGCGCTAGTACTGAGCCCGCTGAGCTTAAGCTTCGGGTTGACTAGGCCCCTGTGCCGCATGTCGACGGGGTCACCGTGCCAAGAAGCTGTGGCAGAATTTCGGGTGGTAGCCGAGCAGATCAGCACCAGAGATCTAGTCCAAGAATATCTGGCCTATAAGGTGTTCCCGACGCTGAGTGAATGGAACATGCCGAAGCTAAAGGGGACAAAGGAGAAGAATGAACTTGTGTGACTGCCTTATCGGTTCAAATTTGAGGAACGGTTTAAAGGGCCATGCCAAGAATGGTTAGAAATGATAGAAACCATGTGCAACGAAATTTTGGGTAATTACACTAAAAAGGAAGATCAGCTAATGACTGCGGCCTTCGGCACCCGACCGAAGCGAAGGTTGAATCGGGTGATGGATGCATTGAATTTTGAATATCCTGACTATGAGCGATTGAACAAGGGTGCCGAAGGCCAAAAGAGAAAGAGGATTGTTAGTGTTCTGAGCAGGCAAGCTGCTAGGATGGTGAAAGAAGATGAAGAAATTATAAAAAAGAGAAAATCCAGCCCTGAGCCGAAGGTGGCTGCTCCGAAGAAGAGGAAGGTTGCGGCTCCGAAGCCAAAAACAACTGAGATAGAGGAAGAGACTCCTTCAACACCTGCTACTGCTGACATAGAAGAAATTCTAAAGGTAATGACAGAATCCTTACCTATCAAGCTAAGTCCACTGGGGCCACATCTGACAAAGCTTTTACAGAAGAAGAAAGAGCCTTCGGCAGCCAAGAAGTCTGTTGGGCCAAAAAGGCGGAGGATTATTACTGTAATTGAAGCTATTGAAGAAACACCACCGCCGACCTCAGCGTCAAAGATAACACCTGCTGCCGAAGTTGCTACAGCTACCGAAACTGCTCCCACCGAAGCTACAACTACCGAAGCTGCAACGCCCAAAGATACAAATCTGGAGAGCACATTTTTTGATATTGATAAAATGCTGTTGAATATGGCCGCAGAAGAAGCTGCTGTAGCTGCCGAAGAAACCCTAGCCACAGTGCCTGGAAAAGGGAAGGAGATTGCCGAAGATATTTCGGATGAAAAGGACTTCAATTTTCAAAATATAATTGGTCAAAAGTTATCTAAGGCTGAGAAAGAGGAGCTGAGAGATTATGCTATATCTTGTGGCTACTAGCCAGGAGCGTTGTTCTTTGGCAGTATTGATGAAGAAAGCTTAGGATGCCTCTGAGACCGAAGTGGAGCAAAGGTTATCAGTACTCTGTCAAAGAGTGTTGGTTTCCCGAAGCTCGAAGCTGACATCAGTCGCTACCGACGACATCATATCGTCGGTAGTTTATTCTATTCTAATTTCAAGGTAAAAATTTTTTCCTTCGACTTTTCATTGTTTTTTACGACGAAGGTGTTTTCTGATGAAGGTTGCTTTGCACAGAGTATGCTACTAAGTAAAGCCTTGAGGATGCAACAGGACCTCGAAGATAAGAAACATGAGGTTATAATTGATGGCTTATAGAGCAAAATCAAAGATTATGAAGCTACTCTTGAAAAGAAGGATTTTGTTCTTCAAACAATGGAGGGTTCACTGGCAGAAGCCCAAGCCGAAATTGCCAGATTAAACAGTGAACTACTCCTGAAATCAGAAAATTTCGAGCAAGAAAAGAAGAATCTCGATACGAAGCTTAAAGCCGAAGTCGAAAAGAGTTCAAATTTGCAGAAATTATTGAAGGAGCTTTAGGATAAATGTCTAGACTTCGGCAATCGATAAGTGCAACGGCTAAAACAGGTCTTCAACTCAGTTGGAGCCAGTTCTGAGAAATTTGAACATTCAGTTGAAGACCTGCCAAGCACCTTCAAACATATTGAGGGCGAAGTTGATGCACTTGACGAAGTTACAGCTGGGCATGGTGACTTCTGTGCTCTTCTAGCTTCTCGAGGCACAACTGTTGCTTTCATGAAAACTGGTTGCACGCATGGCAAGATCGTCAATAGACCTAACTTCAGCTTATCACCAGTAGATTTAACTGATATCCCCAGCCTAGCCCGAAGCATAGGAAATAGATTCATAACACAAATTTGGACGAAGGGTGGGCGAAGCTTAGCTAGTGACGAAGCTCGAAGTCACCTCAAGCCGGTAATAAACTCATACCTGGTGCTTACCTTATCCTTGAAACTTTGAGTTTACCTTATAACGCTTTGTTATGTACAGGATGACGAAGCCGAAGAACAATGATCCGAAGCTTGGCGGATAGTGATGAAGCTGAAGACACTGTTATGAAAAAGTTCTAGAGAAATTCTTGAATTAACCTTGTAAAAAATATTGTAATTTAGGAATCGGACACTACTCTGTAAATTTGTCCATACCTTGTAATATATTTTTACCTTTCCATCCATGTATGAACTGCTTTGATGTGGATGAAACTTGTATTTTTTGAGCCGAAGGCGAAAAACACCTTCCCTTCTTTTCGTACACAACGAAGCATAAATCTGCTTCTTTTTGCTCACCCCGAAGCCTTGTCATTAGAGCCGAAGCAACTGTCTGTACTTCTGTAATATGATGATGATGATCCTACGAATATCTAAATGAATGTATATGAATGCAAAGAATGATGCGATGTATTGTGCAAATGAATGTCCAGACACACGCTTACGAAGCCACATCCAGACTCTGCATTCCCTTAGGAACGACTGAAATCTCTTTGCTATTTATTTTTTGGCTTCACCGTTTATTTTTCGGTGTAAGTTCTGCATCCCCTTAGGAACGTCTTTTGAACTTTTTCGCCTTATATTTCAGCGGTATAAGTTCTGCATCCCCTTAGGAACGTCTTTTGAACTTCTTCGCCTTATATTTCGATGGTATTTGGCTCTGCATTCCCTTAGGAACGACTTTTGAGCAGAAAACTTACGCTGCGCTCCCTTAGGAACGACTTTTTTGTAGCTTCGTCGTGCTCTGCATCCCCTTAGGGACGACTTTTGAGCTTCTCCCTGGTTTTTTTTCTTTTTCTGCACTCGATGGTGCATGCTCAGATGTTACATTTTACATTCTTTTGGGGATTTTGCTCTCGTAGAGCTGAATAAGAAAAGAAAAATTACAAGCTATGGCCCCATTAAAAACCTTTCTCCCCCTTTGGAAAGGAAAAGGGTGCCATAGGAAAAAAATGAAAAAAGATTACCTCAAATTACACATAATATCGTTGAAGCTCATCCGCATTCCAAGATCTAGGAATGTCGTTGTCGTCCATATCCTTCAACCTGTAAGAACCGGGCCTTGACGAAGATACCACCAGAAAAGGTCCTTCCCACTTCAGTTGTTGTTTGCCTACTATGTCCGGATTAGCCACTCTCCGAAGCACCAAATGCCCTGGTTTAATATTTTCAACCCAACTTTTCTATCGCGCCATTTTATTGTTTCGGCTTGATACTTATTGATATTCTCCACACCCTGAAGTATAGTCCCTTCTATAGTATCTTTTGCCACGTCATAATCAGCTTCGTCTTCTGCCGAAGCTGCTGTTCTTATTGACCTCGCTTTAGCTTCTTCTGGGGTTATAACTTCGTCACTAAATAATAACTTGAACGGCGTAAAACATGTTGATCTTGATATGGTTGTATTGTGGCTCCACACCACTTTAATCAACTCATCTGGCCACTTTCCTCTAGGCTGATTGAAGATTAGCTTCATTATTCCCGTCATTATAATGCCATTTGCTCTTTCGACAAGTCTGTTTGACTCCGGATGCCTGACTGATGCAAAATGAATCTTCGTGCCAATTTGATCACAGAATTCCTTGAAAGTTTCGGCATCAAACTATGTTCCATTGTCCACAGTTATAGCCTTCGGCACGCCGCAGCGACAAACAATGTTTTGCCAGAAGAATTTTTGGACTGTGACCGAAGTTATTGTGGCCAAAGGCTTCGCTTCAATCCACTTAGAAAAATATTCTACAGCCACCACAACATATCTTAAATTGCCTTGTGCTAGTGGAAGTGGGCCTAACAAATCGAGGCCCCATCTTTGCAACGGTTAGGTGGGCTGTATTAGCTGAGTGAGAGATGAAGGTTGTTTCTGGTCTCTTGCACATTTTTGACAATTTTCACATTTTTGGACTAGCTCTGCTGCATCCGAAACTGCCTTCGGCCAGTAAAATCCTTGTCGAAACACTTTTCCCAGCAAGGGCCTAGACCCAATGTGAGATCCACACAGACCTGCGTGTATCTCCTTCATTAATTCAATACCTTCAGCTCTTGATAAACACTTGAGAAGTGGAGAACAGACTCCATGTTTATACAATTCCCCTTCTATTATCACATATGGTCTTGTCCTTGCCTCCATTCTCTTATTATAAGCTTCGTCATCTGAAAGACAATTACCTTGGATGAAGGATATAATTTCAGTCCTCCAATCTTCACTATGTATTGGAGAAATAGTAAGCACTGCTCTCTCCATGAGTTCAACCGAAGGTGCCTTTATTGTTTCAAAAAATACTTCCGAAGGTAGAGGGAGCCCTTGAGCGGTCGATTTGGCTAGCAAATCTGCATGCTCATTTTCACCTCTTGGAATATTCTTAACAGAAAAACCTTCGAAAGAAGCCTCCAACCTTCGTACTGTATCCAGATATTTTTCAAACTTCGGATCTCTTGCCTTATTACTTTTGTCTACATGGCCAAAAATGAATTGAGAATCAATTTTCAGGATGGTCCTTCTTATTCCCATTGCCCTTAACTTCCAAAGCCCCAACAGAAGTGCTTCGTACTCAGCAATATTATTTGTGCAACTAAAGTCAAGCTTGGCTGCATAACATGTTCTAACTTTTGAAGGTGCCACTAGGATAGCAGTCGCTCCTGCACAGAAGGTTCCCCAGGATCCATCATAGAACACCGTCCAAGCTTCGGCGTCTTTGTTTATTTCTTCTTCCTGAGCCCCTGGCGTCCAATCAGCGATGAAGTCTGCCAACGCCTGGGACTGAATTGAGGATCTATACACATAGTCAATGGTGAATTCATTAAGTTCTGCAGCCCATTTCCCAATCCTTCCTGTAGCTTCTCTGTTCCTCATAATGTCCTTCAGAGGCTATGATGAAGGAACAATTATGCGATATGCTTGAAAGTAATGCCGAAGCTTTCTGGAAGCCATTAACACAGCATATAGCACCTTCTCCAATTTTGTATAATTTTTCTTTGACAGACTTAAAATTTTGGAGACAAAGTACACTGGAGCTTGCTTTTTGACTTGGCCATCTAGCTTCTCCTGTACAAGTGCCGCACTCACTGCAGAATGCGAAGCTGCAACATATAAAAGCAATGGAGCCCCTGGCGAAGGTGGAGTTAATGTTGTTAAATCAATTAAATATTGCTTCAACTCTTCGAAGGCTTTTTGCTGAGCCGGACCCCATTGAAAGACTTCGGCTAACTTCAGTATTTCAAAGAATGGCAGATTTCTTTCTACTGATCTGGATATAAATCTATTCAATGATGCTAAACTACCTGCCAGCCGTTGAGCTCCTTTCTTTGTGCTTAGCAGTTCCATCTAAAGGATAGCTTCAATCTTGCTTGGGTTGGCTTCAATTCCCTTTGTTGATACTAGACAGCCAAGGAACTTACCCTTCTTTACCCCAAAAACACATTTTTCTGGATTTAACTTCAAACCAGCTTGCCTGAAGTTGGCAAATGTCTCTTGCAAATCAGCAATGTGATTTTCTTGCTATGTGCTTTTAACTATAATATCATCAATATAGGTCAGCACATTCTTGCCTATTTGAGAATGAAGGACTCCGGCTGTCATTCTGCTGAAGCTTCCTCCAGCATTTTTAAGCCCATCAGGCATCCGAAGATAGCAATATGTGTCACTAGGGGTTATGAAGCTAGTCTTCGGCTCATCTTCCTTCTTCATCCAGATTTGGTGGTAGCCTGAGTAACAATCTAGTAGACTCATGAGCTCTGACGAAGCTGCTGCATCTACTAGAGAATCTATTTTTTGCAATGGGAACTCATCCTTTTGGACAACCCTTTTTAAGATATGTAAAATCAATGCACATTCTCCATTTACCATTGGCTTTCTTCACCATAACAGTGTTGGCTAGCCACTCTGGGTATTTGACCTCTCTGATAACGCCAGCGCTAAGAAGCCTCTTCAATTCGTTCCGAGCACCTTCAGCTTTGTCATTGGACATTTTTTCGAAGCCTTTGTTTTCTTGGCCTGAAAGATGGATCCACATTGAGTGAATGCTCAATGACATCTCTATTGACACCGCAAAGATCATTGGCTGACCAAGCAAAGACATCTTTGTTGTTGAATAGAAATCTTAGCAAATTCTTTTTCTGCTCTTCAGATAATGAGACCCCAGCAGTACCTTTTGTTCTGTTATATCTTCACATAGAAGCATAGGCTTCGGCTGATCCGCCGAAGCAGCCTTCTCTCTTTTGTATCTATACTGCTCACAGGCTTCGGCTCCATCTATGTTATGGATTGCCTTTGAATCTGTCCAGTTTCCTTCGGCCTTCCTGGCAGCTTCTTGACTCCCATGAACAGCGATTGGCCCTTGTTCTGAAGGTATCTTCATGCATAGATATGCTGGATAAAGTATTGCTTCGAAAGCATTAAGTGTCCCACAACCAATGATTGCATTATAGGGATACTCCATGTCAACAATGTCAAAGACAACATGTTCAGTCCTTGTGTTATGAACAAAGCCAAAGGTCACTGCATTGTGATTTTGCCGAGTGCTACAATCTGCCTTCCTCTGAAACCACATAGAGGATGTGTAGCATCATGAATCTTATCCTCTGGTTCTTGCATCTGTCTGAAGGCCTTAGCAAATATGATATCCGTTGCACTGCCTGTATCAACCAGAACATTATGGACCAGAAATCCCTTGATGACACAAGATATGACCATAGCATCATTATGAGGGTAATCTTTGAGCTGAAGGTCCTCCTGGGAGAAGGTGATTGGGATGTGGGGCCATTTTGACTTGATGAAGGGTCCCTGCACCCCAACATGTTGTACCCTTCTCTGTGCTTCCTTCTTATGCTTCTTGTTAGCCGGCTCTGAACCTGAGCCGCCTGTTATCAGAAGCACCAGCTTCATAGCCGAAGATGCTTCGGCTTGGTTGCTGAACGAAGCCATCAGCTCAAAAGTGGAAGTGGGTTCACCGGAGGTGGGTGCCAATGTTGGGGACTTGTTCTCAAATGCTATGAATTAATAACAAGGCAACACAAAAGTAGGTTAATGGTTAATGCCCTTCGTCCTTCGAAGCATTATTTCCCTAAGGATATAACGATCTTCGGACGAAGGTTATGAAGGACGTACCTTCATCATCACAGCATATATCAATGAAAGATGAAGCATATGAAACATGAGAAATAACATGGGTAATCATATGACTTTATAATATATTTCTCATTATATAATCATGAACGAATAAGAATAACACAAGGCTACATTTGTACCTACGGCTAGACAAAAGGTATGAGAACAAGCGTGACGCACAAGCGAGTATCAGTCAGCGTGAACAGTACGGGGGTACCGTTCATCTATTTATAGGCACAGGGCGTAGCCTGTGTGAAATTATATTTATACCCTTTACAATTGATTACAATCATGACACAAACTATCATGGGTCAATCTATCTTTTCATCTTTAAGTTGGTGCAACCCTTTGTCTCAAGGCATGTCGTTATGCCGAAGTTCCCTAGAAGGTAGCTTCGGCGTTATTTCTGTGCTGATCTTCCAAAGGTGTTTCTTCTTATAGGACCTTCGGCTACGAAGCAGACCCCAACAACGAGTAATTACGAGATATGATCTTTGGGGGTTTTATTAGCTCTGTAGATTAGTGTGTCACCTACTAAGACTAATAAATTACCTTATTGTGGTACATGCTAGAATGCCCTCCTATACTAATTCAGTCAATCAAAGAAGTGAATCAAGCATTTATCATCAGAACAAACACCCAAACACTTTAGATAGAGAATATATATATTTGTCTTAGGTCTCCTATCTCTTTAGGGAGTCATAGATGTAGGATTTCCAAGGTGTGAAATCCTTCTTGTCTTTCTAGAGTAGAAAAGATAAGAATAGTCAGAGTAGAGTAGCCAAAGGTGAGACAGGATCAAGAAAAGTATAGAAAGAATTAGAGTAAAGGTAAGTACGTAAGGGTTTTGTCCAGTTCTATCTAGGTTTCATCCTACAGTCAGCATTTGCTCTGATACCACTTCTGTCACACCCTGGTTTAAGGGGTAAAGCTGGGTGCATCTCAATGTGCGCCAAAAAAGAACAACACATATAATGACCAAGTGTATACAGATAAATGTCACAAATATTATTATTACATAGCGGAAGAGTCTTACAAAAATAAATGATAACAATAAAGCGAACTAATAATTATTTTTCTTGGCGCCATAAGCTGACTCGGAGACGCCACCTAGATTAGATCGTACTCTTTGTTGTAGGCCTCCTCCTGGACCACCTGTTCTTTTCCTGTGTGGGGGTTTATATATCGCAAGAGTGAGATCACAAAAGATCATAGCTCGAGAAGTTGTGGGGAATAATGTGCATGAACTCACCAAAGGTGGAAGTTCATGTGAAGTGTCAGGCTGATCAACAAATAATGGTTAAAGCTGAGCATTGCTTTTAATAATTTGGTCAAATTTTTAATAGCAGTTACTAAATGTAAGTATATACCAAACTAGAGTAATAATAGATCAAAATTAATAGTAAACCACAATGCGATGCAAATGACCAATTAAATTTAATTCCATAAGTTACTCATGTGAGGGTCTGAGCCACTCATGATCGTGAGCACGGCTGATATATCCATTTTACACTCTGCAGAGGTTGCGCCTCTTTACCCACAAGTCATGTTACCCATCTGCCAAGGGGTCATGAATCCCATACACCTCTACCAAGGAAGCGAAGCAGGGTAACACTACGAGGCCTTTACAAAGTTCCACTAGCTTCAGAAAACTTGCTACATCTTCTAGGGAGCGCAGCATAGGAATCCCTCGTCTGAAAAGCCATCGCTTCAGAAAACTCTCCTACTTCCCTTGCCCCTTTCAGGTAAGGTAATCATCCACTAGCTTTCCTAATTAGTTAGCCAAGGGCGTCCCATACCACCCTTGTCGTAGCACTATTTTCCCGGGTGGTTCTCCATGTTCGAATCAACGTAATGATCTTGTCATGAACAGTAAATAACAAATTGATAATAAAAGCATGATCATGAATAATGTGTATCTTAACACCCAAAACCACATAAAGCAATATTGTGTACTACCCAAAAGTTCAGTGATAAACAAGGTATAAAGATAGCCAAACTGGGGTGACCTATTGGGTCCCATCAAAATTAACCTATGCAGATCATAATGATTAATAGGAACATTATTGGGTAAATAGAAGTGATCAAGGGCACAACTTGCCTTCAACGAGCTCCTGCTCAGTATTTTCCACCTGCTGAACACCTGGGTCCTCGGTCACTTGTTCGTCTACTCGAAGCAATAAAAACAAACATGGTATAGAAGAAATTAACATCACACCAAACATGAGAACATAATACATGATAATAATCTACACATCGTAACGAGATAGTATGTTCGAGAATCACTAAATTCGTAGTTACAGTTATCGAGTTACGATTTTCCGAAGTTATTTAGTGTTTGGTACAAAATATACTAGGTGAGTAACTTTAATCAATGCTTTGTGATGAAACAAAGTTACCAGGTGATAAACAATATTAATACGAAATTAATCCAACTAGAATGAATTAAAAAAGATTTAAAATAAATTAGTTATGAATTAATTAAGTTTCTAGAATTATTTTTACAATAAAAAATATTTTTCTACATCAGTTTATCTAATTTAATCGGTTCCTGGACTGCGGACACGAATCTGGAGAAGTTCAGGGTTCTCTGTGCAAAATGCTAGGGCTAACTTCAATTACTTTCTCTGGTGCGTGGACTGCGGATTTATTTATGTAAAGCGCAGGGGTTCTTTTGCAAGACGCGCAAGCCGAAGGGTTATCGGGAATATCTAACCGTCCGATCCATACCCGACGCACCAGATTAGATCATCGCGATATAGGTAACGTATAACCCACCACGATCGTCAGATCCGAAATCGACGGATGAAGTGCAATCCCGCCCGATCTAACCTAAACCGTCTCTTACCGCATCAACGCTCCAGATTCCTCCTAGCGAACCGGTACGCCGAGATCTGATCCTGACCGTACCTCCCTAGATCGACGGTCGGCGCACCTCTCCCCTATCCTATTCGGTGGAGGCCGGCAGCGACCAGAGCGGCCACAGCGGCGACATCGTCGGACTTGGCCAGACCGCAATTCCGAGCCTGAAAGGTTCCTCTCCACGTATATCTACACGATGCGAGGATAATTTCGAAGCTATAGGAGAGGTCTTCACCTAAAATTACCCGCGGCGAAGCTCTGCCCACGGTGATAGGTGGATTCGCGGCGGCGTGTTGTCTCCGGCGTCAAATTTCCTTCAATCCACTGTCGCCCGCACCCGATTGTTGACCGGAACCACTTCCACGAGGCGGCGCACACCTCCACAGCACGAACTCGGTCCCCAGACGGCGCCCTGGTCGAATACCACAACGGCGACGGCGGACACACATCCTTTCCTCGCCTTTGGTGCTAACAACGGCTAGGTTAGGAGGGGAAGAAGGGCGCCGGCCCTTGGCCCACTGCTTTATAGCCTCGGAAGGCCGGTCCCGAGTGCCAGCAACGGCTCCTGCATCCCGCGCTGGTGCTCCGAGCTCTGCGGAGTCGGACACGCGAGGGAAGAGGACGGACTGGCACCGCGGGCCCGCGATTCAGAGACAACGAGCCGGTGAATGCAGCATCAGTGGCTGACAGGACGGTCCCACACGTCAGCGGACTACGGTGCAGTGGTGCGCGTAGCCAGCGACTGACCTCCGGGTGCACGGCGTCAGCGGCAGGAATTAGTAGATGGGCCAGCCGAGGGGGAGAGAAACAACCCAAGCGCGGCTTTATTCTTTTCTTTATCTTTTCCTTTTATTTTTCTGTTTTCTTTTCTTTTTATTTGTAAATTTCAATTTATTCAATTCAATTTGGTTGTGACTTTCATACTTTGATTAAATGCACAAATTAGACTAAATACCAGTTTCAAGAGATATATTTTTTTTCTTTATATTTTATACTCTTTTCCTTTTCTTTTCTTTACTTTCCCATTTTTATTTTTCAAATCCTAATTTCAACATTATTATATTTTTATTACTATTATTATGATTATTATTAAATGCACAAACAAATAAACTCCAACATGATGCATGGATTATTTATGTTTTATTAGAGAATTATTCACTTTGAATATGTTCCTTAATAATTTTCATGAATAGAAGGAAATACACTTAGGCCCCGTTTGTTTCCTTTCATTTCGAGGAATTGGGATCTTACTAATGAAATAGGCTATTTTTTTAGAATATGACATTCCACCACTTTCCAAAGTTATCATATAAGCTTATCTCAAATTCATGGGGTGAGAGATGGAAATTGATTCTATAGATTTACATGCTAATTTTCCGATGTACAACTTATAGCACACTCTTCTACTTGCGCCTCTATAACATAAATGTACTATATAACTATCTCTCTCATATGATTTAGGATAATATACAAATATATTACATATATAAATATATAAACTTAATTAGTTTTGTCTAAATTATAATTATTAAAATGGAATTCAATTCCAACGAAACAAACGGGCCCTTAAAGATTTATCCCTCTCTTTTATATTCCAAAGGTTGGGTATTCCAAAAGAACAGTATAAACACAAGAGGTAAACTTAGGTTATAGGGTGGGCTAATACACCTAGAGGTTCGTGATCCTCTAGGTACTTTTTATCTCCATAGATTACATAACTTAAATTCATTTATATTAATGGATTACCAAAATTATACCAGGTATGGGTTCATATGATATTAAACTCACAAAGTTAATCATCTAATTACTATTAGGGTTTCCCTTTTATTTTCCTATTAACAAATGAACCATCACTTAAACTAACCTATAATCTAGGCATAAAATTAATATGTGTAGATAGTGAATGAGTATAATTTAAACAGACAAAGAATAATCTTATGAACATTTTGCATTTTGAATCACTCAATTTGGAGTTCATATGCAAAAGATATGAAATAAACAAGTTTTGGGATTCAAAATACAAAATTAGTTCTAATTTTGTGATTAAACAAAAGGCTAGGGTTCTTTCTGTGAAATTACAGGGGCCGGCATGCGGAAAACAGGGACTGCGGGTTGAATCTCAGAAACCCAAGGGGTTGTTTAACAAAACTACCGCGTGAAGGGGTATCGGCCGATCTCGACCGCACGAACACGAACGAACGGTCGAGATTAGATCCGAGCACGAGCGCGACTGACAGGTGGGGCCGGGGTGTCAGCAACCTAAGGCAGGGCTGGCTGACCGACCGGGCCCAGCTGTAGGGGCACAAGCGGGGGCACGCACCCGAGCAGTCGGATCTGAAACGGACGGTTGAGATCGGGTTAGGTTTAAAAGAAACCAGGCCGTCAGATCCCAGATGGCTGAGATCTGATGGCAGGTTTAGGGAGAGAGTGCGCGGACGTGAGCCATCGCTGACAGGTGGGGTCCACCTGTCAGGCGACACGGGCGTGCGCACGGCCTGGCTGGGCCGAGTGGGCTGAATTCTGATTTTCTATTTTCTTCGAATTTCTAATTTCTTTTCTTTTTATTTTCTCTATGGATTTCAAATCAAATTCAAACCAAATTCAAATTCAAATCATTTCAAACATGTGCATCAAACAAAAGGATAATTTAGGCTGAACATGACGCAACATTTCATGACTCACATAAGTTTTGACAAAATAAATAATTAATCCCTCACCTAATTAACTTAAATCTAATCAAAAGAAAGAGAGAGGAAGTTTAGAGAGACAGAGACAAGAGGTAACACCTGAATTTGGTAGGCATTTAGAGAAGAAATTTTATACCCCCAAATTCAGGGTGTTACATCGGGCCAAAGCACAGGCGCGGGGCGAGGCTAAATCGACCTGACTCTGTGCGAGCACGACGGACCGGCGAGGTAGAGCTCCTACGAGCGCGGATTCACTACGGCAAGGCAAAATTAGGGCAACTAGAGCACGGGGAAAGGTTCCTCACATCGGGACAGCGCTCGGAGAGACTTGGCGCGACATCTGGTGCTCCGGGTGGACGGAACAGCGGGTGCTCTTCTCCGGTGAGCTCGGGCGACAACGGATGAGCGCGAGAGGGGCTGAGAGCAGGTGAAACGAGGCAGGGGAGATAGAGCAGGTGCGGGCGAGGCTCAAAAGGGAGCTAGGGGACATGGGGGTGTGACGTGGCTGGCTTTCTCGGTGTGCGTGTGCACGCGGGTCAGCGACGGTTGTGGGGAGGACAGAGCTAACAAGCGGGGCCCACGGCATAGAGGCATAGGTGCACACGAGGGGAAACGGTTCAGCGCTGCAGGACCGGGTCCACTATGCATGAAAGGGAAATGTGCCTTTGGGCAATTTCTATTATGTTTTGGTGATTAGATGTCCAACACATAGAGTTATGACTTTATTGAGCTAAGAGTTAAAGAGATGCAAATGCAAAAGCAAAGGTATGATTCTAGCACTTAATAAATTGTTTTTGGTACTAACTATATTCTACTAAGTGCTAGGAAACTTCTCAAATCAAGAAAGATTCAAAGGGAGAAGTTTGTCTAAGTTCAGCAAACCTGCATGAGCATAAGGTGCACCGAACTGTCCTGTGTGCATCGAACAATGTCTGGTGTCCAGGCTGGCGCGCCCAGCGAAGTGCCCACTCTCGGGAAAAACTCAAGGCGTCACGACTATAATTCATCGGACTGTACGGTGTGCCAGCCATGCGCCCAGCCAACGATCGACCACACGATCAGCGGATGACATGTGGCTCAGCCAACGGTCAGAAGGTTGCACCAGACTGTCCAGTGTGCCACGGGGGTCGGTGGCTGCAACGGTCGGCTTCGCTAGAAAGGGAAGGAAATTGCGCACTATTCACTATCTAGTGGTGCACCAGACTGTCCGGTGCGCCCACGGACAGAAGGCAACCAGATCCTTCCAAATGGAACTCAAAAGGCTCCTAGCTGCCTTGGGGCTATAAAAGGGACCCCTAGGCGCATGGAGCAGACCACCAAGCACTCTTTGAACATCCAACAACGCCGAGACATTGAATTCATGCCTTTGCTTTAGTAGATTGAGATTTGGGCACTCGTTTAAGTTGTAACTCCGTTGTGTTATCTTTGTGATCCTCTCTCGTTTTGTGTGCGTGAGTTGCTGCAAGATTGTCTTGTGTGCGTGGTTCTATTCCCTCCCTTACTCTTGTGGCTGATTTGTAATCAATCTTGTAAGGGTGAGAGACTATAACTTGTTGAGATTCCTCACAAAGGTAATGCTTGAGAAAAGGAAGAAAGTTGTGGTACTCAAGTTTGGTCTTTGGATCACTTGAGAGGGATTGAGTGCAATCCATGACAAAAGGAGGTCACCACAACGTGGAGTAGGCATTGGCCGAACCACGGGATAAAATCAACGTGTCTCTTGTGCATTTCTTTAGTGCGATTATTTTGCTTCCATATAGTTCTCATGTATTCACTTGCACTATTGTTCCAAAGTTTAATACTTATCTCAAAGGAACAATCAAGTGAAGAGTTCTCTCTCTCTATTCAAAACAACTTGGTTTTCATTTCACTAACATTTATAAACCAAGTTTGTATTGTTTAGATTTGATTTTATAGGATCACCTATTCACCCCTCTAGGTGCTTTGAATTGGTATCAGAGTCGTACTCTTCATTCAGGGACTAACCGCCCGAAGAGATGGATTCTAAAGGCAAGGGGATGGTGATCAACGACAAGGAGAAGGAGACTCTCTATGTTGATGAGGCTAAAGGTGACAAGACCACTGACTCAGGCTCAAACAACAAAAAGAAAGACAGGAAGAAGAAGAGGTGCGTCAAGAAGATTATTTACTATGACAACAACGCCTCCTCATCTTCACCGAGGGACGATGACGATGACGACTCCTCGTCGAAAAAGAAAATGGATAATCAAAACTATTCTTTTGATTATTCTCATATGCCTTACAATTTGAATGCACATTTATTGTCTATTCCACTTGGAAAACCCCCTCACTTTGATGGAGAAGATTATTCCTTCTGGAGTCATAAAATACATAGTCATTTATTCTCTCTCCATCCTAGTATTTGGGAAATAGTGGAAAATGGAATGCATTTCAATATTAGTGATAATCTCGTATTTATCAATGAGCAAATACATAAAAATGCCCAAGCTACTATTGTTTTGTTACATCTCTATGCAGGGATGAATACAACAAATTTAGCGGATTGGATAGTGCCAAACAAATATGGGATACCCTCAAAATATCTCACGAGGGTTATGATGCCACCATGATTACAAATATGGAACTGGTGGAAGGTGAGCTTGGGAGATTCGCCATGAAAAGGGGAGAGGAGCCAACCGAAATGTACAACAGGCTCAAGAACCTGGTGAACAAGATCCGGAGTTATGGGAGTACAAGATGGATGGACAATGACGTCGTTCGACTCATTCTAAGGTCATTTACTGTTATTGATCCTCATCTTGTAAACCTTATCCCTGAGAATCCCAGGTACACCAAGATAACGCCCGAGGAAATTTTCGAAAATTTTGTAAGAGAGCGCATGATGGTAAAGGTAGCTAGGTATGTTGATGACATCGCCAACGGACCACTCCCACTCTACAAGCCACAACCCATTGCCCTCAAGGCAACAAACAGCAAGGACGCGCTACCTAACAGGGTGGCACAAGTAGAGACTGTTGGGCTCAACGAAGAGGAAATGGCGCTTGTAATCAAGCGCTTCAAGACCGCTTTGAAGGGACGCAAAGAGTATCCCAACAAGAATAAATCAACGGGAAAACGCCCCTGCTTCAAATGTGGTAAGTCTGGTCATTTTATAGCACAATGTCCCGATAATGATAATGACCACGCACAAGAAAAGAAAGGGAAGAATGAGAGGAAGAAAAACTACAAGAAGGCAAAGGGCGAGGCGCATATTGGCAAGGAATGGGACTCCGACTATTCTTCATCCGACTCCGACGATGAAGGACTAGTTGCCTCCGCCTTCGACAAGTCCTCCCTCTTCCCCAACGAACATCATATGTGCCTCATGGCTAAGGAGAAGAAGTTACGTACACAAGCTACCTCAGAGTACACTTCTTCTAGTGATGAGGAATCCGATGATGATGTTGACTATAGTGATCTATTTAAAGGTTTAGACAGGACTAAAGTTGATAAATTCAATGAATTAATTGATGCTCTTAATGAAAAGATAGGTTGCTAGAAAAACAAGAAGACATTCTTTACGAAGAACATGATAAGCTTGTTAATGCTGAAAAATCTCTTTCTTTAGAAGTTAAGAGAAATGAAATTATTTCTTCTGAATTATCTTCTTGCAATGAATCCATGTCTAGCCTTAAGAGTTTAAATGATGATTTAAATGCTAAGCTAGAAAAAGTAAATGTTACTAGTTCTTCTATGGAGCATGTGTCTATTTGCAATAGATGTAAAGATGTCGATATTGATGCTTGCAATACTCATGTTGCCACTATTCTTAAGTTGAATAATGATGTTGCAAATCTTAATGCTCAACTTAAGACTTGCAAGAGTGAAAATGATAAAATAAAATTTGCTTGGGATGCCCACACCATTGGTAGACATCCCTCCATTAAGAATGGACTTGGTTTCCAAAAGGGGATCAAGAATTTAACAAGCCAAAGGACTTCCAATCTCATCAAGGAGAAAGGAAAGGCTCCTAAGGCAAGTAGTTCTCATTATTCACATGACAAAACGAACCATGCCTATCTTTATGCTCATGTTAAGAATGCTTCTAGTATTACTCATCATAATCATGTTGTTTTTCCTACTCGTCATGATGCTGCTTTTGATTCACATGCCATGTTTGCATCATCTAGCTCTTCTATGCTCATGGTAGGAATAGATCTAGGCGCCATGCTCATCATGTTGTTTCTCATGCGCCTAGAAATGCATCAGGTGGTCCAACTATGCTTTATCATACTTGTGATGCTTCATTTATGCTAATGTGCAAAAATGATAAAATAGTTGCTAGAAATTTGGGGCCTAAGTGCAAGAGAAACAAAACTTGCATTTGGGTTCCAAAGTCTTATGTGACTAACCTTGTAGGACCCAACAAGAGTTGGGTACCTAAGACCCAAGCTTAAATCATCTTGCAGGTTTATGCATCTGGGTGCACAAGCTGGATAATTGATAGCGGATGCACAAACCACATGATGGGGGAGAAGAAAATGTTCACCTCCTACATCAAGAACAAAGATTCTCGAGACACTATCATCTTTGGACATGGGAATCATGGCAAGGTCAAAGGTTTGAGAAAAATAGCCATCACTGTCGAGCATTCAATTTCTAATGTATTCTTAGTAGAATCACTTGGTTACAATTTATTGTCTGTAAGTCAATTATGTCATATGGGATATAATTGCTTATTTACAAATATTGATGTATCTGTCTTTAGAAGAATTGATGGTTCATTAGCTTTTAAAGGTGTGTTGGGGGTATGCCTCGTAGCCGAAGATCCTAAAGAAAGAGAACACCTTCGACAAATCCTATCAGAAGCAGCGCCGAAGCTATCACCTATAAAGCTTCGGCACAGTGACAGATCTCAAGACGAAGGGGTGAACCGACTTAAAGATGAAATGACTTAAAAGACCTGCAATGTTTTGTGTCATTATTATAGTCGATTGTAAGGGGCATAAATGTAATTTTACACAGGCTGTGGCCTGTGCCTATAAATAGATGAACAGTACCCCCGTACTGTTCACGCAATCCTATAGCTGCTAGCATATTACGCTGGAATTATTGCTTTCTGCCAAGACGAAGGTACAAGTGTACCTAAATATTATGTTTTAATATTTGAGTTCATATAACAAAATGTGTAAATAATGTTATCTATTTTTAGTATACCTTTTTTATAATATTTCATACTTTATATTTTATTCCATATTGTTTTATAAATCTGATCACGAAGGTGTGACCTTCATGAACTCATGGCCTTCGTCCAAAGCTCATTAAATCCTTGGGGAGATAATGCTTCAGCGAACGAAGGGCATTAATACTTAACATTTTTGTGTTGCCTTATTCTTAATTCATAGCATTTGAGAACAAGTCCCCAACATTGGCGCCCACCTCCGGTGAACTCACTTCCACTTTTTTGAGTTGATGGCTTTGTTCAACAATCAAGCTGGAGCTGCTTCGGCTCCGAAGCTGGTACTCCCGATAACAGGCGGTTCATGCTCAGAGCCAGCCAACAAGAAGTAGAAGAAGGAAGCACAGAGAAGGGTACAGCATGTCGGGGTGCAAGGACCTTTCATCAAGTCAAGATGGTCTCACATCCCAATTACCTGCTCCCAAGAGGACCTTCAGCTCAAGGATTACCCTCACAATGATGCTATGGTTATTTCTTGTGTCATCAAAGGATTTCTGGTCCACAATGTTCTGGTTGATACAGGCAGTGTAGCGGATATTATATTTGCTAAGGCCTTCAGACAGATGCAAGAGCCAGAGGATAAGATTCATGATGCTACATACACTCTTTGTGGCTTCGGAGGAAGGCAGATTGTAGCGCTCGGCAAGATCACAATGCTAGTAACCTTTGGATTTGTGAATAATACAAGGACTGAGGAAGTTGTGTTCGATATTGTCGACATGGAGTACCCCTACAATGCAATCATTGGTCGTGGTACGCTCAATGCTTTTGAAGCAATTCTTCACCCAGCATATCTTTGCATGAAGATACCTTCGGATCAAGGGCTTATTGCTATTCATGGAAGTCAGGAAGCTGCCAGAAAGGCCGAAGGAAACTGGACAGATTCAAAAGAAATCCATAACATAGATGGGGCCGAAGCTTGTGAGCAATACAAATACAGAAGGGAGAAGGCTGCTTCGGCTGATCAGCCGAAGCCCATGCTTTTATGTGAAGATATAGCAGAGCAAAAGGTGCTGCTAGGATCTCAATTGTCTGAGGAGCAGGAGAAAACCCTGATAAGGTTCCTGTTCAACAACAAAGATGTCTTTGCATGGTCAGCTAATGATCTCTGTGGTGTCAACATGGATGTTATTGAACACTCGTTCAATGTTGATCCATCCTTCAGACCCAGAAAGTAGAGGCTTCGAAAAATGTCTGATGACAAAGCCGAAGGTGCTCGGAATGAAGTGAAAAGACTTCTTAGCGCTGGAGTCATCAGAGAAGTAAAATATCCAGAATGTCTAGCTAACATTGTTATGGTGAAGAAGGCCAATGGTAAATGGAGAATGTGCATTGATTTTACTGATCTCAACAAGGCTTGTCCGAAGGACGAATTTCCATTAACAAGGATAGATTCTCTAGTAGATGCAGCAGCTTCGTCAGAGCTCATGAGTCTATCAGATTGTTATTCAGGCTATCATCAAATCTGGATGAAGAAGGAAGATGAGCCAAAAACCAGCTTCATCACCCCCAATGGTACATATTGTTACCTTCGGATGCCTGAGGGGCTCAAGAATGCTGGAGGAAGCTTCAACAGGATGACAGCAAAAGTCCTCCATTCTCAGATAGGCAGAAATGTGCTAACATATGTTGATGATATCATAGTAAAAAGCACGAAGCGAGAAAATCACATTGCTGATCTACAGGAAACATTTGCTAACTTTAGGCAAGCTGGCCTGAAGTTGAATACAGAAAAATGTGTCTTCGGAGTAAAGAAGGGCAAATTCCTTGGTTGTCTAGTTTCAACAAAAGGAATCGAGGCTAATCCAAACAAAATTGAAGCCATTCTTCGGATGGAGCCGCCAAGTACAAAGAAGGGGGCTCAGCGGCTGACAGGAAGATTGGCATCTTTGAATCGATTTATATCCAGATCAGCAGAGAGAAATTTACCATTCTTTGAAGTGCTGAAGTCGACTGAAGTCTTTCAATGGGGATCAGTTCAGCAGAAAGCCTTCGAAGAGCTGAAGCAGTATCTGATCGATCTAACGACGCTAACTCCACCAACGCCAGGGGCTCCTCTGCTGCTGTATGTGGCAGCTTCGCACTCTGCAGTGAGTGTGGCGCTTGTCTAGGAGAAGCTTGAAGGACAAATTAAAAAGCAAGCCCCAGTGTACTTTGTCTCCGAAGTTCTCAGTTTGTCAAAGAAAAACTATACATAATTGAAGAAGGTGCTATATGTTGTCTTAATGGCCTCCAGGAAGCTTCGACACTACTTTCAAGCATACCATATAATTGTTCCTTCATCACAGCCTTTGAAGGTGTTGGGGGTATGCTTCGTAGCCAAAGATCCTAAAGAAAGAGAACACCTTCGGCAGACCCTCTCAGGAGCAAGCGCCGAAGCTATTACCTAGAGAGCTTCGACACAATGATAAATCTCAAGACGAAGGGCCGAACCAACTTAAAGATGGATTGACCTAAAGACCCATGATGTTTTGTGTCATTATTGTAGTCGATTATAAAGGACATAAATGTAATTTTACGCAGGTTGCACCTTGTGCCTATAAATAGGTGAACAGTACCCCGACACTGTTCACGCAATCCTGTAATCGTTGGCACATTACGCTTGAATTATTGCTTTCCGTCAAGGCGAAGGTAAATGTGTTCAAATACTATGTTTTAATATTTATGATCATATAATAAAATATGTGAATGATATTATTTGTTTTTGATACATTCTCCCCTAATGTTCTATACTTTATATTTCATTTTTCATTGTTTTACAAGTCTGATCACGAAGGTGAGACCTTCGTGATATTTTGCTCATGGTCTTCGTCCGAAGTTCATTAAATCCTTGGGGAGATAATGCTTCAGTGGATGAAGGGCATTAATATTTAACATTTTATGTTGCCTTGTTCTTAATTCATAGCATTTGAGAACAAGTCCTCAACATTGGCGCCCACCTCCAGTGAACTCACTTCCACTTTTTGAGCTGATGGCTTCGTTCAACAACCAAGCTGGATCTGCTTCGGCTCCGAAGCTCGTACTCCCGATAACAGGCGGTTCATGCTCAGAGCCAGCCAACAAGAAGCAGAAGAAGGAGGCACAGAGAAGGGTACAGCATGTCGGGGTGCAAGGACCCTTCATCAAGTCAAGATGGTCCCACATCCCGATTACCTTCTCCCAAGAGGACCTTCAGCTCAAGGATTACCCTCACAACGATGCTATGGTTATTTCTTGCGTTATCAAAGGATTTCTGGTCCATAATGTTTTGGTTGACACAGGCAATGCAGCGGATATTATATTTGCTAAGGCCTTCAGACAGATGCAAGAGCCCGAAGATAAGATCCATGATGCTACACATCCCCTTTGTGGCTTCAGAGGAAGGCAGATTGTAGCACTCGGCAAGATCACGATGCCAGTGACTTTCGGATTTATCAACAATACAAGGACTGAACAAGTTGTGTTTGATAATGTTGACATGGAATACCCTTACAACGCAATCATTGGTCGTGGAACACTCAATGCGTTCGAAGCAATTCTTCACCCAGCATATCTTTGCATGAAGATACCTTCGGATCAAGGGCCTATTGCTATTCATGGAAGTCAGGAAGCTGCCAGAAAGGCCAAAGGAAATTGGACAGATTCAAAAGCAATCCATAACATAGATGGAGCCGAAGCTTGTGAGCAATACAAGTACAGAAGGGAGAAGGCTGCTTCGGCTGATCAACCGAAGCCCATGCTCTTATGTGACAATATAGCAGAGCAGAGGGTGCTATTGGGATCTCAATTGTCTGAAGAGCAGGAGAAAACCCTAATAAGGTTCCTGTTCAACAACAAAGTTGTCTTCGCATGGTCAGCTAATGATCTCTGTGGTGTCAACAGGGATGTTATTGAACACTCGCCCAATGTTGATCCATCCTTCAGACCCAGAAAGCAGAGGCTTCGGAAGATGTCTGATGACAAAGCCGAAGGTGCTTGGAATGAAGTGAAAAGACTCCTCAGCGCTGGAGTCATCAGAGAAGTAAAATACCCAGAATGGCTAGCTAACACTGTTATGGTGAAGAAAGCCAATGGTAAATGGAGAATGTGCATTGATTTTACTGATCTCAACAAGGCTTGTCCGAAGGATGAATTTCCATTACCAAGGATAGATTCTCTGGTAGACGCAGCAGCTTCGTTAGATCTCATGAGTTTACTAGATTGTTATTTAGGCTACCATCAAATTTGGATGAAGAAGGAAGACAAGCCAAAAACCAGCTTCATCACTCCCAGTGGTACATATTGTTACCTTCGGATGCTTGAGGGGCTCAAGAATGCTGGAGGAAGCTTCAGCAGAATGACAGCAAAGGTCCTTCATTCTCAGATAGGCAGAAACGTGCTAACATATGTTGATGATATCATAGTAAAAAGCACGAAGCAAGAAAATCACATTGCTGATCTGCAGGAGACATTCGCTAATTTTAGGCAAGCTGGTCTGAAGCTGAATCCGGAAAAATGTGTCTTCAGGGTAAAGAAGGGGAAATTCCTTGGTTGTTTGGTTTCAACAAAAGGGATCGAAGCTAATCCAAATAAAATCGAAGCTATCCTTCGGATGGAGCCGCCAAGCACAAAGAAAGGGGCTCAACGGCTAACAGGAAGACTGGCATCTTTGAATCGATTTATATCCAGATCAGCAGAGAGAAATTTACCATTCTTTGAAGTGCTGAAGTCAGCCGAAGTTTTTCAATGGGGATCAGCTCAGCAAAAAGCCTTCGAAGAACTGAAACAGTATTTAATGGATTTAACAACTCTAATTCCACCAGCGCCATGGGCTCCTCTACTGCTGTATGTGGCAGCTTCGCACTCTGCAGTAAGTGCGGCGCTTGTTCAGGAGAAGCTTGAAGGGCAATTGAAAAAGCAGGCTCCAGTATACTTTGTTTCCGAAGTTCTCAATTTATCAAAGAAAAACTATACATAATTGGAGAAGGTGTTGTATGCTGTTTTAATGGCTTCCAGGAAGCTTCGGCATTATTTTCAAGCATACCATATAATTGTTCCTTCATCACAGCCTTTGAAGGATATTATGAGAAACAAAGAAGCTACTGGAAGGATTGGAAAGTGGGCTACGAAACTCAATGAGTTCAGCATTGATTATGTGCATAGATCTTCGATTCAGTCCCAGGCGCTAGCAGATTTCATCGCCGACTGGACGCCAGGGGCTCAGGAGGAAGAAGCAAGTAAAGATGCCGAAGCTTGGATAGTATTCTACGATGATTCCTGGGGAACCTTCGGGGCAGGCGCAGCTGCCGTTTTAATTGCACCTTCCAAAGTCAGAACATGCTACGCAGTGAAACTTGATTTCAGTTGCACAAATAATATTGTTGAATACGAAGCTTTGCTTTTGGGTCTTCGGAAGTTGAAGGCAATGGGGATAAGAAGGGCGGTTCTCAAAACTGATTCCCAAGTTATTTCTAGCCATGTTGACAAAAGTTGCAAAGCAAGAGATTCGAAGCTTGAGAAATATTTGGATACAGTTCGAAGACTTGAAGCTTCCTTCGAAGGGTTTTCTGTCAAGAATATTCCACGAGGAGAAAATGAACACACTGATATACTAGCCAAGTCAGCGGCACAGGGGCTGCCCTTACCTTCGGAAGTATTCTTTGAAACAATAAAAGCACCTTCGGTTGACCTTCTTGAAATAGCAGTGCTCAATATATCTCCTGTTTATAGCGAAGATTGGAGAACTGAGATCATGTCTTTTCTTCAGGGCAATTTCCTTTCAGATGACGAAGCTTATCATAAGAGAATAGCGGCAAGAGCCCGTCCATATGTAATAATAGAAGGGGAGTTATACAAGCATGGAGTATGTTCTCCATTACTCAAATGTTTATCCAGAGCTGAAGGTATAGAGCTGATGAAGGAAATACATGCAGGCCTGTGTGGATCTCACATCGGATCTAGGCCTTTGTTGGGTAAAGTTTTTCGTCAAGGATTCTATTGGCCGAACGCAGCTTTGGATGCAGCAGAATTAGTCCAAAAATGTGAAGGTTGTCAAAAATGTGCAAGAGATCAAAAACAACCTTCATCTCTAACTCAATTAATACAACCCACTTGGCCATTGCAAAGGTGGGGCATTGATTTGCTAGGTCCACTTCCACCAGCATAAGGGAATTTAAGATATGTTGTAGTGGCAGTAGAATATTTTTCTAAGTGGATTGAGGCGAAGCCTTTAGCCACAATAACTTCGGTCACTGTTCAAAAGTTTTTCTGGCAAAATATTGTGTGTCGCTTCGGAGTGCCGAAGGCCATCACCGTGGACAATGGAACACAGTTTGATGCCAAAGCTTTCATAGAGTTTTGTGAATAAATTGGCACGAAGATCCATTTTGCATCAGTTCGGCATCCGGAGTCAAATGGACTTGTCGAAAGAGCTAATGGCATTATAATGACAGGAATAATGAAGTTAATCTTCAACCAGCCCAGGGGGAAATGGCCAGACGAACTAATCAAAGTGGTGTGGAGCCACAACACAACAATGTCAACGTCAACAGGTTTAACACCATTCAAATTGTTGTTTGGTGACGAAGCAATAACCCTAGAAGAAGCTAAAGCGGGATCAATAAGAACAGTGGCTTCGGTAGAGGACGAAGCTAATTATTCTGTGGCAAAAGATGCTATAGAAGGGATCAGGCTTCAGGCTGTGGAGAATATCAATAAATATCAAGCCGAAACAATAAAATGGCGTGACAGAAAGGTTCGGTTAAAAAATATTAAGCCAGGACACTTGGTACTTTGGAGAGTTGCCAACCCAGATACAGTAGGCAAGCTACAGTTGAAGTGGGAATGACCTTTCCTGGTAGTATCTTCGTCAAGACCCGGTTCCTACAGGTTGAAGGATATGGACGACAACGACATTCCTAGATCTTGGAATGTGGATGAGCTTCGGCGGTATTATGTGTAACCTGATGTAATCTTTTTTATTCTTTCCTATGGCACCGTTTTCCTTTCCAAAGGGGGAGAAAGGTTTTTAATGGGGCCATAGCATGTAATTTCTCTTTTTCTTATATCAGCTCTACAAGAGCAATATCCCCCGAAGATGTAAATGTAAAAACTGGGCATGCACCATCGAGTGCAAAAGAGAAAAAGGAAAAATAGGGAGAAGCTCGAAAGACGTCCCTAAGGGGATGCAGAGCACGACGAAGCTACAAAAAGCCGTTCCTAAGGGAGCGCACCGTAAGTTTTCTGCTCAAAAGTCGTTCCTAAGGGAATGCAGAGCTTACAGCGAAAAGTCAACGCTGATTCCGCCGAAATATAAGGCGAAGCGCAAAAAGTCAATGCGAATACCGCCGAAATAAAAGGTGAAGAAGCTCCTAAGGGAGGCTTACAGCAAAAAGTCAGCGCTGATAAACCGAAAAATAAGCGGTGAAGCCGAAAAATAAACGGCAAAAATTTGTTATTCCTAAGGGAATAATAGTTGTGATTATGGTTTCGTATGTGTCTTTGAACATTCATTTGCACGATACATTACATCATACATTTGCATTCATAAACATTCACTTAGACAAACATAGGATCATCATCATCATAACATACACACTTGCTTCGGCTTTGAAAGAGAAGGCTTCGGAAAAAGGGAAAAAGATGCAATTTTATGCTTCACTGTGTACGCAAAGAAGGGAAGGTGTTTTTCGCCTTCGGCTCAAAAATATTAATTTCGTCCACACCAAAGCACTTTATACATTGACGAAAAGGTAAGATTATATTACAAGGTATGGATAAAGTCCACAAAGTGAAATTTAATTACATCATATACAAGTTATCACAGGAGTTTTTGAGCTATTTCTACAGACTACTCGAGCTTTGTCAGCATTCATGAAGCTTCGTCTTTTCACTCCGTAGCTTCAGCTTCGGCTTGGTCATCCTGTATGTAAGTATTATAAGCTAAATTCAAAATTCAAAAGAAAAGGTAAGCATAAGGTATGAATTTGTTACCGGCTTAAGGTGGCTTCGAGCTTCGTCACCATCTTTGCTCCGTCCACCCTTTGACCATACTAATTTTATAAATCTATTCGCAATACTTCGGGCCAGGTTGGGAATGTTATCTAAGTCTGCTGGTGACAAGCTGAAGTTGGGTCTATTGACAACTTTTCCATGTTCACAGCTAGACTTCAGAAAGGCAACAGCTGTGCCCCGAGAAGCAACCAGGGCACAGAAGTCACCATGCCCAGCTATAACTTCGTCAAGATCATTAATTTCACCTTCAATATGCTCGAAGGCACCAGGCAGGTCTTCAGCCGAAGGAGTGAACTTCTCGCTGCTGGCTCCAACAAAATAGAACACCTGCTTCAGCTGTTGGACGCATCGATTGTTGAACTCCAGGCATTTATTCTGAAGGCGTGTCAAAGATTCTTTCAGCTCCGAACTTTTTGGACTTCGGCCTCAAGTTTTGCATCAAGCTTCATCTTTTCTTGTTCGAAATTTTTTGATTGAGAAAGAAGCTTCGAATTTAATTCTGTTATTTTGGCTTCAGCATCCGCTAATAAGCCTTCGGCTGTTTGAAGCTCGAAGTTTTTCTTTTCGATGGCAACTGATTGCTCTTTTATCTTGTTCTCCAAGTTCTCAATTATAACTTCGTGCTTTGTATCCTCTAAGTCCTGTTGCATTTTTAAAGCCTTGCTCAAAAGCATACTCTGCGGACAAATAACCTTCGTTAGAAAACATTTATGATATTACAAATAATAAAGGTTAGACAAAAGTTGTTTACCTTAAAATTGGAATAAAACAAACTGTCGACAATGTGTTGTCGTCGATAGCGGTTGATATCTGCTTCGAGCTTCGAAAAACCGATACTCTTTGATAGAGTACCAATAACCTTCGCGCCAATCTGATCTCGTATGCAGCCTAACCTTTCGTCATCAATGCCACCAAAGAGAAGCGCACCCGGCCGGTACCCGCAAGATATAGCATATTCTTTTAGTTCCTCTTTTTCAGCTTTTGTCAGCTCTTGGCCAACTAAGTTTTGAAAGTCAAAAGTTTCATCTTCCGAAGTATCTTCGGTCATTTCTTCCTTCTCGAGTTTTGTGGCCGTAGTCTCTTCGGTGGCTGCGGCAGCTTCTTCCACGGCCATGTTTACTAGCATTTTGTCTATATCAGCAGTTATGCTTTCTAAATTAATATCTTCGGATTTGGCATCTTTGGCTCTGGCCTCTTCTGCGGCAGCCTCCGAAGGTACAGCTTTAGTAGCTGTCATGCTTTCAATAGCCGGCACCTTCGAAGCTGAAGCTCCTGGTGGTGTTGCTTCAATAACTTCTGTCACAGTAACGATTCTTTGCCTCTTTGGCCTAGGTGCCTTCGTTTTTGTGGGCTCCTTTTCCTTCTGAAAAAGCTTCGTCAGATGTAGCCCCAGAGGACTTAGTTTGACAGGCAAAGTTTCAGTCATTACCTTTAAGATTTCCTCTATTTCAGTAGCAGAGGATGTCGCAGAAGTCCTTTCTTTTTCATCAATTGACTTTTGCTTCGGAGTCGAAGCCTTTCTTTTCTTCGGAGCAACTGTTTTCGCCTCAGACTCTTGTTTTTTCTTCTTTGATTGATCTTCATCGTCCTTATTCAGAGCACTAGCTACACTTTTCCTTTTTTTGTCCTTCAGCACCCTTATCCAGCCGCTCGTAGTCAGGATATTCAAAACCTATAGCATCCATCACACGGTTTAGCCTTCGTTTCGGACGGGTGCCGAAGGCCGCTGTCATCAATTGATCTTATTTTTTAGAATAATTTCCAAGTATTTCGTTGCACATTACTTCGATTGTATCCAGCCATTCTTGGCAGGGCACTTTGAAATGTCTCTTGAATTTGTAATGGTAGGGCAGCCGGATAAGTTCTCCCTCCTTCTTTTTTCCTTCAAGCTTCGGCATGGCCCACTCTTTCATAGTTGGAAACACTTTGAAAGCCAAAAATTCCTGCACTAAGTCCCTAGTGCCGATGTGCTCTGTGATAATCCTGAATTCAGCCAGTGCAATTTGGGTTGGACCCTCTGGTGTCATATTACACGGGGATCTGGTCTCTCCGAAGATCAGCTCTAACGGACTCTGGACCAGCTTCTCCTTATCATCGTCAACTTTGATGTAGAACCATTCCGATTTCCAGCCAGCCGGCCACTTGCTTCGGTAACTGATCACGGGAAATTTTGTAGTCTTGCGGTAGGCAAAATTGTAGCAGCCGAAGTTTTCATGTAACCCATCTCTTCTAGCCTTGGTTTGGTAATGAAGCTCATGCACTCAGCAGAAACCTTCGGCAAACGGTTCCACCCCTTGGCTTTGGAGAGCCCAAATGTAAACGCTAAGCCTAACGATAGCGTTAGGAGTTAGCTGATGAAAGTAGATCCCAAACTTCTTCAGCACATCAGCAATCATCTTATTCAAAGGGAATCTCAAACCAGCTTTGAAGAAACTCTTAAAAACTACTACTTCATCTTTTCCTGGCTTAGGAGTAGTTTCCTCTCCACCAAAGTGAATCAGTTCTTTCTTTTCTTCATTAAAATAGCCCAATTTCAACATCTTAGGTAGGTCACCTTCGGAGATCGTGGATTTTCCAAAATCCAGATGGCTGGGTTTGCTCGGCACCGCGCTGCTATAATCATCCTCAGAATCGGTCTCCTCAACATCAACTTGCTCTGCTCCAGCGGCAGGGACGTCCTCCGATGTTACCAGCCCATACCGCTTCATGGCTTCGGAAATCGGAATAGTCTCAGCAGCTTCGGTCTTATCTCCCTCACGATCAACCCTAGCAGTGGAATGAACTCTGGCCATATGATTATGACTTTCTTGAAATTTTTCGTTGTTGACTTTTCTGATTTTCCCAAAGCTCTTCCTTTTGTGACGAAGCAGAATCAAAAGCGAGGTTTCGTCTGAGCAAGATGATTAAGCTTCGGCTATGACTAAAATTTTGGCAGCAAAACAGTGCAATAGCAATGAATGCTGTGGTAACTTCACACCTACCCGTCTGTTTATATAGTGCCGCAGGTGGGAAGGTGAATCGTCAAGGTCTCCCGCACCGAACAAACAGTCACCCGCACTCGCTGAACGGTGGGCCACAGGGTCCGAGAGGGTGAATCGCCAGGGCGCGCGTAACTGCTGCAAGATGGAGCCACCTCGAGCGTGGATTATTTTAATCGTTTCTCGCCAACAAGCTCAGGGAAGGTGTTTTCGGATCTTCGGCATCCTGAAGCCTAGAAGACTTTTTCACGGATCAAGCTCGTTATGAAAAACGATCTAGCACCGCGAAGGGGCTACTGTTGGGGGTATGCTTCGTAGCCGAAGATCCTAAAGAAAGAGAACACCTTCGACAGACCCTCTCAGGAGCAAGCGCCGAAGCTATTACCTAGAGAGCTTCGGCACAATGATAGATCTCAAGACGAAGGGCCGAACTGACTTAAAGATGGATTGACCTAAAGACCCATGATGTTTTGTGTCATTATTGTAGTCGATTATAAAGGACATAAATGTAATTTTACGCAGGTTGCACCCTGTGCCTATAAATAGGTGAACAGTACCCCGGCACTGTTCACGCAATCCTGTAATCGCTGGCACATTACGCTTGAATTATTGTTTTCCGTCAAGGCGAAGGTATAAATGTGTTCAAATACTATGTTTTAATATTTATGATCATATAATAAAATATGTGAATGATATTATTTGTTTTTGATACATTTTCCCTAATGTTCTATACTTTATATTTCATTTTTCATTGTTTTACAAGTCTGGTCACGAAGGTGAGACCTTCGTGAAATTTTGCTCATGGTCTTCGTCCGAAGTTCATTAAATCCTTGGGGAGATAATGCTTCAGTGGACGAAGGGCATTAATATTTAACATTTTATGTTGCCTTGTTCTTAATTCATAGCATTTGAGAACAAGTCCTCAACAGAAGGATATTATGAGGAACATAGAAGCTACTGGAAGGATTGGAAAGTGGGCTGCGGAGCTTAACGAATTCAGCATTGATTATGTGCATAAATCTTCGATTCAGTCCCAGGCGTTAGCAGACTTCATCGCTGACTGGACGCCAGGGGCTCAAGAGGAAGAAGCAAGTAAAGATGCCGAAGCTTGGACAGTGTTCTGCGACGGTTCCTGGGGAACCTTCGGAGCAGGTGCGGCTGCTGTTTTAGTTGCACCTTCCAAAGTTAGAACATGTTATGTAGTGAAACTTGATTTCAGTTGCACAAATAATATTGCTGAATATGAATATTTTCTTTTGGGGCTTCGGAAGTTGAAGGCAATGGGGATAAGAAGGGCGGTTCTCAAAACCGATTCCCAAGTTATTTCTGGTCATGTTGACAAGGGTTGTAAAGAAAGAGATCCGAAGCTTGAGAAGTATTTAGATACAGTTCGAAGGCTTGAAACTTCATTCGAAGGATTTTCTGTCAAGAATATCCCACGAGGAGAAAATGAGCACGCTGATCTGCTAGCCAAGTCAGCAGTACAGGGGCTGCCTTTACCTTCGGATGTATTCTTTGAAACAGTAAAAGCACCTTTGGTAGAACTTCTTGAAAGAGCAATGCTCAATATATCTCCTGTTTATAGTGAAGATTAGAGAACCGAGATCATGTCTTTTCTCCAGGGCAATTTCCTTTCAGATGACGAAGCTTATAATAAGAGAATAGAGGCAAGAGCTCGACCATATGTGATAATAGAAGGGGAGTTATATAAACGTGGAGTTTGTTCTCCATTGCTCAAATGTTTATCCAGAGCTGAAGGTATAGAGTTGATGAAGGAAATACATGCAGGCCTGTGTGGATCTCACATCGGATCTAGGCCTTTGTTGGGTAAAGTTTTTCGTCAAGGATTCTATTGGCCGAAGGCAGCTTTGGATGCAGCAGAATTAGTCCAAAAATGTGAAGGTTGTCAAAAATGTGCAAGAGATCAAAAACAACCTTCATCTCTAACTCAATTAATACAACTCACTTGGCCATTGCAAAGGTGGGGCCTTGATCTGCTAGGCCCACTTCCACCAGCACAAGGAAATCTAAAATATGTTGTGGTGGCAGTAGAATATTTTTCTAAGTGGATTGAGGCGAAACCTTTAGCCACAATAACTTCGGTCACTGTCCAAAAATTTTTCTGGCAAAATATTGTCTGTCGATTCGGAGTGTCGAAGGCTATTACTGTGGACAACGGAACACATCTTGATGCCGAAGCTTTCAAAGAGTTTTGTGAACAAATTGGCACGAAGATTCATTTTGCATCGGTTAGGCATCCAGAGTCAAATGGACTCGTCGAAAGAGCTAATGGCATTATAATGACAGGAATAATGAAGTTAATCTTCAACCAGCCCAGGGGAAAGTGGCCAGACGAAGTAATCAAAGTGGTGTGGAGCCACAACACAACAATGTCAAGGTCAACAGGCTTTACACCATTCAAATTGTTGTTTAGTGACGAAGCAATAACCCCAGAAGAAGCTAAAGCGGGATCAATAAGAACAGTGGCTTCGGCAGAGGACGAAGCTGATTATTCTGTGGCAAAATATGTTATAGAAGGGATCAGGCTTCAGGCTGTGGAGAATATCAATAAATATCAAGTCGAAACAATAAAATGGCGTGACAGGAAAGTTCGGTTAAAAAATATCGAGCCAGGACACTTGGTACTTTGGAGAGTTGCCAACCCAGATACAGTAGGCAAGCTACAGTTAAAGTGGGAAGGACCTTTTCTGGTAGTATCTTCGTCAAGACCCGGTTCTTACAGATTGAAGGATATGGACGACAATGACATTCCTAGATCTTGGAATGCGGATGAGCTTCGGCGATATTATGTGTAGCTTGATGTAATCTTTTTTTATTTTTCCTACTTTTTCCTATGGCACCCTTTTCCTTTCTAAAGGGGGAGAAAGGTTTTTAATGGGGCCATAGCATGTAATTTATCTTTTTCTTATATCAGCTCTACAAGAGCAATATCCCCCAAAGATGTAAATGTAAAAACTGGGCATGCACCATCGAGTGCAAAAGAGAAAAAGGAAAAATAGGGAGAAGCTCGAAAGACGTCCCTAAGGGGATGCAGAGCACGACGAAGCTACAAAAAGCCGTTCCTAAGGGAGCGCAGCATAAGTTTTCTGCTCAAAAGTCGTTCCTAAGGGAATGCAGAGCTTACAGCGAAAAGTCAACGCTGATTCCGCCGAAGTATAAGGCGAAGCGCGAAAAGTCAACGCGATACCGCCGAAATAGAAGGCGAAGAAGTTCAAAATACGTTCCTAAGGGAATGCAGAACTTACAGCAAAAAGTCAGTGCTGATACACCGAAAAATAAGCGGTGAAGCCGAAAAATAAACGGCAAAGAGACTTTGGTTGTTCCTAAGGGAACGATGGCTTTGGTTATGGCTTCGTATGTGTGGGTTTGGACATTCATTTGCACGGTACATTACATCATACATTTGCATTCATAAACATTCATTTAGACATACACAGGATCATCATCATCATAGCATAAACAGTTACTTCGGTTCTAAAGAGAAGGCTTCGGAAAAAAGAAAAAGAAGCAGTTTTATGCTTCGTTGTGTACGAAAAGAAGGGAAGGTGTTTTTCGCCTTCGGCTCAAAAATGCTAATTTCGTTCACATCAAAGCACTTTACACATTCATGTAAAGGTAAGAATATATTACAAGGTATGGACAAGTTCCACGAAGTAAAATTTAATTACATCATTCTTTACATAAATTATTACAAGAGTTTTTAGAGTTTTTTCTATAGACTATTCAAGCTTCGTCTGTGTCCATGGAGCTTCGTCTTTTTACTCCTCAGCTTCGGCCTCGGCTTCGTCATCCTGTACATATTAAAGTATTGTAAGCAAAATTCAATTTCGAAGGAAAAGGTAGGTACAAGGTATGATTTTGTTACTGGCTTAAGGTGACTTCGAGCTTCATCACCAGCTTTGCTTCGTCCACCTTTTGTCCATACCAATTTTATAAATCTATTGGCTATGCTCCGGGCAAGGTTGGGAATGTTATCCAAATCTGCTGGTGATAAGTTGAAATTGGGTCTATTGATAATCTTTCCATGTTCGCAGCCAGACTTCAGAAAAGCAACAGCTGTGCCCCGAGAAGCTACCAGGGCACAGAAGTCACCATGTCCAGCTATTACTTCGTCAAGGTCATCAATTTCACCTTCGATATGCTCGAAGGCACCTGGCAGGTCTTTAGCCGAAGGAGTAAATTTCTCGTTGTTGGCTCCAACAAAATAGAACACCTGCTTCAGCCGTTGAACGCATCGATTGCTGAACTCCAGACATTTATTCTGAAGGCTTGTCAATGATTTTTCAAGTCTGAACTTTTTTGGACTTCGGCCTCAAGTTTTGCGTTAAGCTTCTACTTTTCTTGATCAAAGCTTTCTGATTGTGAGAGAAGTTTCGTATTTAACTCTGTTATTTTAGCTTCAGCTTCTGCCAGTAAGCCTTAGGTTGTCCGAAGCTCGAAGTCTTTCTTCTCAATAACAGTCGATTGCTCTTTTATCTTGCTCTCCAAATTTCCAATTATAACTTCGTGCTTTTTATCTTCCAAGTCCTACTGCATTTTCAAAGCTTTGCTCAGCAGCATACTCTGCGCACAAACAACCTTCGTTAGAAGACATATTCGTTATTACAAACAATAAAAGTTAGAGAAAAGTTGTTTACCTTGAAATTGGAATAAAACAAACTACCGACGATGTGCTGTCGTCGGTAGCGGCTGATATCTGTTTCGAGCTTCGGGAAACCGATACTCTTTGATAGAGTACCGATAACCTTCGCACCAGTTTGATCCCGCACGCAGCCCAACCTTTCGTCATTGATGCCACCAAAGAGAAGCGCTCTCGGCCGATATCCGCAAGATATGGCATACTCCTTTAGCTCTTCTTTTTCCGCCTTCGTCAGCTCTTGACCAACTAAGTTTTGAAAGTTCAAAGCTTCATCTTCCGAAGTGTATTCCACCATTTCTTTCTCCTTCTCAGGCTTTGGGGTCGCAGTCTCTTCGGTGGCTGCGACAGCCTCTTCTGCGGCAGCTTCTTCTGCGGCCATGTTTAATAGTATTTTATCTATATCAGCAACCATACTTTCTAAATTAATGTCTTCGGCCCCGGCAGCTTCGGTATTTGTAGCTTCAGTAGCTGTTGTGCTCTCAACAGCTGGGGCCTTCGAAGCTGAAGTTTGTGGTGGTGTCCCATCGATGGCTTATGTCACTGTGATGATTCTTTGCTTCTTTGGCCTAACCGCCTTCTTCGTTTTCGCGGGCTCTTTGTCCTTCTGAAAAAGCTTCGTCAGATATGGCCCTAATGGACTCAGCTTGACAAGCAAGGATTCAGTCATTACCTTCAAAATTTCCTCCACATCGGTAGTAGAATGTGATGCAGCAGTTTTTTCTTCTTCGTCAATTGCCTTTTGCTTCGGAGTCGAAGCTTTTCTCTTCTTTGAAACACATGTTTTTAGATCAGGTTCCAGCTTTTTCTTCTTTAGTTGTTGTTCATCGTCTTTATTCAGAACATCAGCCACTCTTTTCCTTTTTTGTCCTTCGGCACCCTTGTCTAGCCGCTTGTAATCAGGATATTCAAAGCCTAGAGCATCCATTACTCGGTTTAACCTTCGCTTCGAACGGGTGCCGAAGGCTGCGGTCATCAATTGATCTTATTTTTTAGAGTAATTACCAAGTATTTCATTGCACATTACTTCGATTGTGTCCAGCCATTCATGGCAAGGCACTTTGAAATGTTTCTTGAATTTGTAATGGTAAGGCAACCGAACAAGCTCCCCTTCCTTCTTTTTTCCTTCAAGCTTCGGCATGGCCCACTCTTTCATAGTTGGAAACACTTTGAAAGCCAAAAATTCTTGCACTAGGTCCCTAGTGCTGATGTGCTCCGCAATAACTCTAAATTCAGCCAGAGCAATTTGGGTTGGACCCTCTGGTGACATGTTGCACAGAGGTCTAGTCTCTCCGAAGATCAACTCTAACGAACTCTGGACCAGCTTTTCCTTATCTTCATCAACTTTGACGTAAAACCATTCAGACTTCCAACCAGCTGGCCACTTGCTACGGTAACTGATCACTGGAAACTTTGTAGTCTTGCGGTAGGCAAAATTGTAGCAGCCAAAGTTTTCATGTAGCCCATCTCCTCTAGCCTTGGTCTAGTAATGAAGCTCATGCACTCGGCAGAAACCTTCGGCAAATGGTTCCACCCCTTGGCTTCGGAGAGCCCAAATATAAACACTAAGTCTAACAATAGCGTTAGGAGTTAACTGATGAAGGTAGATCCCAAACTTCTTCAGCACATCAGCGATCATCTTGTTCAAAGGGAATCTTAAACCAGCTTTAAAGAAACTTTTGAAGATCACTACTTCATCTTTTCCTGGCTTTGGAGTAGTTTCTTCTCCACCAAAACGAACTAGCTCTTTCTTCGATTCGCTTAAATAGCCCAGGTTCAACATCTTAGGTAAGTCACCTTTAGAAATGGTGGATTTTCCAAAATCCAGATGGCTAGGTTTACTTGGCACTGCGCTGCTATAATCATCTTCAGACTCAGTCTCCTCAACATCAGCCCGCTCTGCCTCAGCAGCAGGTGCATCCTCTGATGTTACTAGCCCAGACCGCTTCATCGCTTCGAAAATCGGAACAGTCTCAGTAGCTTCGGTTTCATCCCCCTCACGATCAACCCTGGCAGTGGAACGGACTCTTGCCATTTGATTATGAATTTCTTGAAATTTTTGTTGTTGACTTTTTTGATTTTTCCGAAGCTCTTCCTCTTGTGACGAAGCAGATTCAAAAGCGGCACTTCGTTTGAGCACGATGATCAAGCTTTGGCTATGGTTAAATTTTTGGCAGCAAAACAGTGCAATAGCAATGAATGTTGTGGTAACTTCACACCTATCCATCTGTTTATATAGTGCCGCAGGTGGGAAGGTGAACCGTCAAGGTCTCCCGCACCGAACAAACAGTTACCCACACTCGCTGAACGGTGGGCCACAGGGTCCGAGAGGGTGAATCGCCAGGGCGCGCGTAAATGCTGCAAGATGGAGCCACCTCGAGCGCAGATTATTTTAATCGTTTCTTGCCAACGAGCTCAGGGAAGGTGTTTTTCGGATCTTCGACATCCCGAAGCCTAGAAGACTTTTTCACGGATCAAGCTCATTACGAAAAACGATCTAGCACCGCGAAGGGGCTACTGTTGGGGGTATGCTTCGTAGCCGAAGATCCTAAAGAAAGAGAACACCTTCGGCAGATCCTATCAGAAGCAGCGCCGAAGCTATCACCTATAAAGCTTCGGCACGGTGACAGATCTCAAGACGAAGGGGTGAACCGACTTAAAGATGAAATGACTTAAAAGACCCGCAATATTTTGTGTCATTATTATAGTCGATTGTAAGGGGCATAAATGTAACTTTACGCAGGCTGCGCCCTGTGCCTATAAATAGATGAACAGTACCCCCGTACTGTTCACGCAATCCTATAGCTGCTGGCACATTACGCTGGAATTATTGCTTTCTGCCAAGACGAAGGTACAAGTGTACCTAAATATTATGTTTTAATATTTGAGTTCATATAACAAAATGTGTAAATAATGTTATCTATTTTTAGTATACCTTTTTATAATGTTTCATACTTTATATTTTATTCCATATTGTTTTATAAATCCGATCACGAAGGTGTGACCTTCATGATATTTTACTCATGGCCTTCGTCCGAAGCTCATTAAATCCTTGGGGAGATAATGCTTCAGCGGATGAAGGGCATTAATACTTAACATTTTTGTGTTGCCTTGTTCTTAATTCATAGCATTTGAGAACAAGTCCCCAACAAGGTGTATTAGACAACAAGCTCTATTTAGTTGATTTCTCTAAAGAGAATGTCGATCTAGATGCATGTTTAATCGCTAAGACTAATATGGGTTGGCTTTGGTACCACTGTCTAGCACATGTTGGAATGAAGAATATTCATAAGCTTCTAAAGGGAGAACATGTGTTAGGACTAATCGATGTCTATTTTGAGAAAAACAGACCTTGTGCAGCGTGCCAGGCAGGGAAACAAGTAGGAACTAATCATCCAGGCAAAAATGTGATGACAACGTCAAGACCACTAGAACTCCACATGGATCTCTTCGGGCCCGTTGCTTATCTTAGCATCGGGGGAAGTAAGTGTGGTCTTGTTATTATTGATGGGTTTTCCCGCTTCACTTGTGTATTCTTTTTGCAGGATAAATCAGAAACCCAAGGTACTCTAAAACGCTTCCTAAGGAGAGCTCAAAATGAGTTTGAGCTGAAGGTGAAGAAGATAAGGAGCGACAATGGATCCGAATTTAAGAATCTTCAAGTAGAAGAGTTTCTTGAGGAACAAGGCATCAAGCATGAGTTCTCCGCTCCCTACACACCATAGCAAAATGGTGTGGTAGAAAGGAAGAACATGACTCTCATTGACATGGCAAGAACAATGATTGGGGAATACAAGACACTTGAGTGGTTTTGGTCGGAAGCTGTAAATACAGCTTGCCATGCCATAAATTGGCTCTATCTTCATCGCCTTCTGAAGAAGACATCCTACGAACTCCTAACCAGTAACAAACCCAATGTCTCGTACTTTTGTGAATTTGGGAGCAAATGCTACATCTTGGTGATGAAAGGTAGTCATTCAAAATTTGCTCCCAAAGCTATAGAAGGGTTTTTACTAGGTTATTATTCAAATACAAAGGCATATAGGGTCTTCAACGAATCATCGGGTTTAGTTGAAGTCTCTAGTGACGTTGTATTTGATGAGACTAATGGCTCTCCAAGAAAGCAAGTTGATCTTGATGATGTAGATGGGGATGAGATTCCAACGGTCGTAATGGGAACTATGGCAATAGGTGATGTGCGACCGCAGGAACAACAAAATCAAGATCAACCATCTTCCTCAACATTGGTGCATCCCCCAACTCAACTCAAGATGAGGAACAGGTACCTCAAGATGCAGGCATGAATCAAGGGGGGGCACATGAAGAAAAGGATAATGAGGAAGAAGCACAACAAGCACCTCCAACTCAAGTCTGGGCCACCATCCAAAGGAATCATTCAGTGGATCAGATTCTGGGTGACATCAGCAAGGGAGTAACCACTCGTTCACATTTACCTAATTTTTGTGAACATTACTCTTTTGTTTCTTCTATTGAGCCTTTCAGGGTAGAAGAAGCCTTGCAAGATCCAGACTGGGTGTTGGCCATACAGGAAGAGGTCAATAACTTCAAGAGAAATAAAGTATGGAGCCTAGTGCCACGTCCAAAGAAAAATGTTGTGGGAACCAAGTGGGTGTTCCGCAACAAGCAAGATGAACACAGAGTGCTAACAAGGAACAAAGCTCAACTTGTGGCAAAAGGTTATGCCCAAGTCGCAGGTTTGGATTTTGAGGATGACAGGTATCCCGACCATGTTTGCAAGCTCTCTAAAGCGCTCTATGGATTTAAGCAAGCTCCAAGAGCATGGTATGAATGCCTTAGAGATTTAATTACTTCTAATGCTTTCAAGGTTGGGAAAGCTGATCCTACTCTCTTTACTAAGACTTGTAATGGTGATCTGTTTGTATGACAAATATATGTCGATGACATAATATTTGGTTCTATTAATCAAAAGTCTTGTGAGGAGTTTAGTAGGGTAATGATGCAGAAATTCGAAATGTCGATGATGGGCGAGCTGAACTACTTCCTTGGATTCCAAGTAAAGCAACTCAAGGAAGGAACCTTCATCTCCCAAACAAAGTACACTCAAGACATACTCAGGAGGTTTGGGATGAAGGATGCAAAGCCCTCTAAGACACTGATGGGAACGTACAGACACTTAGACCTCGACAAAGGAGGTAAGTCCGTTGATCAAAAGGCATATCCATCTATGATAGGTTCTTTACTTTATCTTTGTGCTAGTAGACCGGATATAATTCTTAGTGTATGCATGTGTGCTAGATTTCAATCTGATCCCAAGGAATTGCATCTTGTGGTCGTGAAGTGATTCTTAGATATTTAGTTTCTACACCTTGCTTTGGGATCTAGTATCCAAAGGGGTCTACCTTTGACTTAATTAGATATTCAGATTCTGACTATGCCTGGTTCAAGGTTCATAGGATGAGCACATCAGGGACTTGTCAGTTTCTGGGAAGGTCCCAGGTGTCCTAGAGCTCTAAGAAACAAACATTTGTTGCCCTATCCACCGCTAAGGTCGAGTATGTTGTCGCAGGACAGTATTGTGCGCAACTACTTTGGATGAGGCAAACCCTCCGGGACTTTGGCTACAATCTAAGCAAAGTCCCACTCCTATGTGACAATGAGAGTGCAATCCGCTTGGCGGATAATCCTGTTGAACACAATCGTACTAAGCACATAGACATCCAACATCACTTTCTAAGAGACCACCAGCAAAGGGGAGATATCGATATTTATCATATTAGGACCGAGAACCAGCTAGCCGATATCTTCACCAAGCCTTTAGATGAGAAAAGGTTTTGCAGGTTGTGTAGTGAGCTAAATGTCTTAGATTCGCGGAACTTGGATTGATCTATATCATACATGTGCTTTATGCCTTTGATCATGTTCTTTTAAGTAATTTTGTCTTTACTTTATTTTTGGTGCTCAAGTTGTATACGTCATCCCTGGACCTCACAAGTCCTTATGCAAATGTTGCACATGTTTAAGGGGAGGATGTACTACAACTTGACCCCTTTGAGACTAATATGTTTTCTTAAGTGATTTTGATATAGTTTCAAAGATGGATTGAAAGGGATCAGGTGGACTTGGACAAAGAAGAGGCTTCCACTGCATTCCGATAATAATGTATCTTGTCCCAAGTCCCTATCTGTGTTTTCTCATTGCCTTTGGTTTTAACTTGCAAGTTTTGGGGAGCCAATGGGGTTAAAAGGGCCAAAAAGATCTTCTATTTTGGTGCTTAATACCAAAGGGGGAGAAATTAAGGCTAAAGTAACTGGATCAGCTACCACTTGTGAATTTTTCAAAAAAATATAGTGTAAGAATACTTGGTTTTTGATCAAAACCCTCTTATTGCAAAAACTGCTCTCTTGTGGGGGAGAAATTCGATTATAGGAAAAAGGGGGGCTTTTGGTAATTGATCAAATCCAATCTTCAAAATGTTTTTATTTGCCAAAGCAAGTGTTTTTGACATAGAGATAGGAAAATGAATTTGTTTTACGAAATCAAACCAAGTGGTGGAAAAGTGATCCAAATATGCCAAATCCTATGTTAGATAAATTGGTCTTCAATTTGACATCAAAGTTGCACTCTTTAGCTTGCATTTGAAAATGTTGTTACATTTTGAGTTGCTTTTGATGTGTTGGCATAAATCACCAAAAGGGGGAGATTGAAAGGGAAATGTGCCTTTAGGCCATTTCTATTATGTTTTGGTGATTAGATGTCCAACACATAGAGTTATAACTTTATTGAGCTAAGAGTTAAAGAGATGCAAATGCCAAAGCAAAGGTATGATTCTAGAACTTAGTAAATTGTTTTTGGTACTAACTATAATCTACTAAGTGCTAGGTAACTACTCAAATCAAGAAAGATTCAAAGTGAGAAGTTTGGCTAAGTTCAGCCAAACCTACACCAGCCTAAGGTGCACCGGACTGTGTGCGGTGTCCAGGCTGGCGCGCTCAGCGAGCTGGCCACTCTCGGGAAAAACTCAGGGCGCCACGACTATAATTCACCGAACTGTCCGGTGTGCCGCCACGCACCTAGCCAACAGTTGACCGCATGATCAGCGGATGACACGTGGCTCAGCCAACGGTCAGAAGGTACCACCGGACTGTCCGATGTGCCACAGGGGCCGGTGGCTACAACGGTCAGCTTCACCAGAAAGGGAAGGAAATCGTGCACTGTTCACTGTCCGGTGGTGCACCAGACTGTCTGGTGCGCCCACGGACAGAAGGCAATCAGAGCCTTCCAAATGGAACTCAAACGGCTCCTAACTGCCTTGGGGCTATAAAAGGGAACCCTAGGCGCATGGAGCAGACCACTAAACACTCTTTGAACATCCAACAACGCCAAGACATTGAATTCACACCTTTGCTTTAGTAGATTGTGATTTGGGCACTAGTTTAAGCTGTAACTCCATTGTGCTGTCTTTGTGCTCTTCTCTCTCATTTTGTGTGCATGAGTTGCTACAAGTTTGTCTCGTGTGTGTGGTTCTATTCCCAACCCTTACTCTCGTGGTTGATTTGTGATCAATCTTGTAAGGGTGAGAGACTCCAACTTGTGGAGGAATAATTCCACACAAAGAGAATACTTGAGAAAAGGAAGAAAGTCGTGGTACTCAAGTTTGATCTTTGGATCACTTGAGAGGGATTGAGTGCAATCCTTGACCGAAGGAGGTCACCACAACGTGGAGTAGGCATTGGCCGAACCACGGGATAAAATCACTGTGGCCCTTGTGCATTTCTTTAGTGTGATTATTTTTCTTCCATAGAGTTTTCATATATTCACTTGCACTATTGTTCCAAAGTTTAATACATATCTCAAAGGAACAATCGAGTGAAGAGTTCTCTATCTCTATTCATAGCAACTTGGTTTTCATTTCACTAACATTTATAAACCAAGTTTGTATTATTTAGACTTGACCTTTTACAGGATCACTATTCAACCCCCCCTCTAGGTGCTCTCAGCGCAGAGGGAGAGCGGGGGCGTGCGCGCAAGGGCGAGCGGTGCCAACAGGTTGGGCCTGCCTGGTAGAGGGAGAGAGGGGGCGGGTGCACACGGGCGTGAGCTGGGCCTGGTGGGCCGAATGGCCGAGGGGGAGGGTTGGTTGGGCTGCTTTAGTTTTTCCTTTTTCTTTTGAATTTCTAATTCATTTTATTTTTATTTTCTATTTTGAATTCAAATCCAACCAAACCACAAATTCAAATTTAAATATTTCAAACATGTGCATCAACCAAAAACAAAGTTTAAGCTCAGCATGATGCAACAATTCATGTCTCCCCTATGTTTTAATATACTAAAGAAATAATATATCTATCAAATAAATAAACAAACTCTATTAAAAGGAAGAGAAAGGAAATATATAGAGAGAGGAAAAGAGGTAACACATGAATTTGGTAGATATTAGAGAAGAACTTTTATACCCCCAAATTCTAGGTGTTACAAATCTACCCCCTTAAAAAGAATCTCGCCCTCGAGATTTAGGGTTGGCTAGCAAAGAGCTCGAGATACTTGGATTTCAGATCATCCTCTCTTTCCCAGGTTGCTTCTTCCTTTGAATGATGGCCCCATTTGACTTTGTACATTCTGATGGTGCTTCTTCGATTGACTATGTCAGCTGTCTCCAAAATCTGAGTTGGCTTCTCGATATATGTCAGGTCTTCTTGAACTTCGAGATCCTCGGTTAGCAATTGCTCTTCTGGCACTCGCAAACACTTCTTCAGCTGAGACACATGGAAAATATCATGCACTACTGGCATACTCTTTGGTAGGCTGAGTTGATATGCCACTTCTCCACGTCTTGCTTGAATCTGGTATGGTCTGATGTATCGAGGTGCTAGCTTGCCCTTGATTCTGAATCTTCTAACTCCTTGGATCAGTGACACCTTCAGATAAACATAATCTCCCACTTTGAAGCTCAGCACCTCTTCTTCTGGTGTCGGCATAACTTTGCTGTCTAGACTATGTTGTCTTCAGGTTCTCTCAAACCATTCCGATATTCTCTTCGGCTTCAAGCAAAGTATCTGGACCGAATACCTGCCTTTCGTCGGGCTTGTCCCAGTGCAATGGAGTTTGACAATTCCTTACATAGAGTGCTTGGAACAGTGGCATCTTTAAACTGGCCTGATGGTTGTTGTTTTAAGAGAAATCTGCATAAGGTAGCCACTTATCCCAATCTGACTTGTCCTGCAAAGCATAGGCTCTAAACATATCTTCAAGGATCTGGTTAGTTCTTTTAGTTTGACCATCTGTCTGTGGGTGATAAGCTGAACTGAAATTCAAATGGGTACCCAAGGCTTCATGCAACTACTGCCAAAAGTGAGAAGTAAACTGGGTTCCCCGGTTGGACAGTATCTTCTTCGGAACACCATGTAAGCATACAATTCAGGACATATATAACTCTGCCAACACTGCACTACTTTAGTTGGTCTTGATTGGTATGAAATGAGCCGCCTTGGTCAAGTGGTCCACTACAACCCAGATGGAGTCATAACCGGCTCGAGTGCGAGGCAAACTGAATATAAAGTCCATCCCAATATCATCCCACTTCCATTGAGGAATCTGCAACGGCTGCAACAAACCTGCGGGCCTTTGATGCTCTGCTTTAATTCTCTAACAACTGTCACATATGGCCACATACTCCACGATCTCCCTTTTCATACCGTAACACCAGAATCTTTTCTTCAGGTCTTGGTACATCTTCTTGCTGCCAGGGTGTATGAAATAAGATGTCTCATGGGCTTTCTTGAGAATCAGTTCCTAGATCGATTTGATGTCGGGAAAACACGGCTTACCTTTAATCCACACTACGCCTCCCGCGTCTTCCCGGAAATCAATGCCTTTCCCATCTAGGATTAGTTGTCGAATCGCATTGATTTTCTCATCGTTTTTCTGCCCATCCTTGATATCTCGTTCTAGAATAGGTTCCAACTCAATTGTCACTCCCTGTGTGCCGTTTAGAAATCTGAGACTCAGCTTATCAAATTCTTTCACTAGCTCATATGGCATCGGGCGAGTGACCATAATGTTGACTTGACTCTTTCTCCTCAAAACATCTGCAACCATGTTAGCTTTGCCTAGGTGATAATGTACCTCCATCTCATAGTCTTTGATCAACGACAACCATCTTTGCTGCCTCATGTTTAGCTCTGACTGGGTGAATATATACTTAAGACTCTTGTGGTCCGTGTAAACATCACAATTCTGCCCATATAAATAGTCCCTCCGGGTCTTCAATGCATGAACCATTGCCGCCAATTCCAGATCGTGTGTGGGATAATTTCTCTCATGAATCTTCAACTATCGAGACGAGTACGCCACCACTCTCCCTTCTTGCATTAGCACACACCCCAGACCAGTGAAAGAAGCATCAAAATACACTGAGAATGGCTTATGAACATCAGGAAGAATCAACACAGGTGTTGTAGTCAATTTCTTCTTCAATGCTTCAAAAGACTCTTGGCACTCTGGGGTCCACTTGAACTCAACTTTCTTTGCCAACAAGGTTGTCATTGGTCTGGCAATCTTGGAGAAACCTTCAATGAAACACCGATAGTATTCGGCCATTCCAAGGAAACTCTTGATCCCATGGACATCTCTTGGTGCTTTCCAGTCCAGAATATCTACCACTTTCTTCGGATCCATAGCTAACATGTCTTAGTTTATGATATGACCTAAGAACAGGACTTCGCTGATCCAGAACTCACATTTGCTCAGCTTGGCATACAACTGACAATCCCATAACCGTTGCAACACCATCCTCAAATGCTCTTTGTGCTCTTCCTCATTCTGAGAATACACAATGATATCATCGATAAACACCACTACGAACTTGTCCAGGTAGTCCATGAACATGCTATTCATCAAGTACATGAAGAAAGATGGTGCATTCGTCAGACCGAAGGACATAACGATGTACTCATAAAGCTCATACTTGGTGATGAATGTCGTCTTTGGTATGTCCGAAGGCCGGATCTAGAGCTGATGGTAACCTGACCTCAGATCTATCTTTGAGAACATGTTGGCTCCTCTCAACTGGTCAAACAGATCTTCTATTCTAGGCAGGGGGTACTTATTCTTGATAGTGACTTCATTCAGAGCTCTGTAATCTATGCACATCCTCTTCGTACCATCCTTCTTCTCCACAAACAACACTGGGGCTTGGAGAATATAGTATATAGGTTCTAGTGAATAAAATGAGTTGTTTTTAAGGGGTTCTAGTGAATAAAATATAATGCTTAAATACATTGGGTTGTATGAAGGAGTTATTTAGGTGTATCTAGTGCTTGGAAAATATAGTATATAGGTTGTATATGCCCTTAGCTAGATTGATGAATATATGTACCTAATTTTAGCCTCTAACAATTAACTCTAATGTATTCAAACATGATCTTAGTCATGTGAGTAATAGATAGTAAGAGCAACTCCAAAAGGATACTAAAACATTGCCACTAAAAAGTGGTTATTGGTGGCAGGCTAAAAATATTTAGGGGAGAATTATTATATATGCTCCAATAGTTTCCTTAACCAAAAACTGAAAAATGAAAAAAAACTGAAAAAACGTGGCAGGTTCATCCTCCTGGTTGAGTGAACAGGATTAAATTCCTTTTTATTTGGTACTGATCAAAGTTTGTCAGATAACCGAGCTAACAACTTAGCTACTTCCTTAGTATTTACAATTGCAACAAATGTGATTCTAGGATACTGATCGGATGTATACTTGTGTTCGAGAAAGAAAGTTCAAGCGCCTGAATTGACCTGAAGCCCAGACGGAATTTCGCGGCGGGGGTGCTTGGGAGCACAGGCATCGGTACACACCCACCGAACGGAGAGCTCGCAGGAGTTGCAAGGAAACGAAAATGGTCTCCAGCTGCAGTATGGTACCAAAGACGAGGACGAGGTGTGGTGGTACTATACCTTGCAGGTCCATTGGAGGACACTTCCGTCGCCGACCACCTCCTCTAGCATTCTGTGTCGGTCTCGGCGACCTTGTGCCTGCAGCTCCAAACAAGCTGATAGTGCAGGCTGTTAGAACACCGATCGGAGAGAGGCAAAAACTCACACGAACACACTGGACACGATGGTATTTGGTTTTACCGAAGGCTCCCTTTTCTCTATTTATTGTTATCTCTGTATAAAGGAAATACATGCGTCTACTCATGGAAGTAAAAGACCGAGGCAATCACAGCATCAATCGTGATCGATGGTTGCCATCCCAGCCACCTAGACAATGCCGCAATTTGTGCCCTACCGCTAATGGCACTAGCCGCCTGTACCTTCTAAAGTTAGGAGCTGAGGACTTATTCAAACAATCTCCTCCTAAGTCGTAGAGCAACTACACTATCTTCTTCATGTTGATTCCGCTGCGAAGCTGTTGGAACTGACTACAACCGAGCGCCTTCGTGAGGATGTCGCTTAGTTGTAGCTCAGTGCCGACGATCTCGACGTCGATCAGCTTCGAGTCGTAGCATTCCCAAATAAAGTGGAACTTTACATCTATGTGCTTGCTCCGGTCATGATGCGCAAGATTCTTCATCAAAGCGATGTCGGACTTGTTGTCCACCTTGAGCTTGGGCGCGTGGATTGCTCCTCCAACGAGTTCAGCCAGCAGTCGTGCCAGCCAGACTGCCTCGCACGCAGCCACGGCGGCTGCGATGTACTCTGCCTCACATGAGGACAAAGCAACCACCTTATGTTTTGCCGATTTCCAAGCAACTGGCCCTCCTGCCAGGAAGAAAATGAGGCCGCTAGTGCTCTTCCGAACATTGACATCTCCGGCCAAGTCGCTGTCGGAGTAGCCTAGCAGCTTTGGAGCGCCTCCATTCTTCTTAGCTGAATGGTAGAGCAAGCCCCAATGCAGCATGTCTGCCACATACTGAAGAACACGCTTGACTGCAGCAAGGTGCTCTTGATGCGGCGCCTCCATGAACCGGCTAAGATATCCCATCGGATACGCTAGGTCCGACCTGCAATTACACAGGTACCTGAGACTACCAATAAGACTGCGGCACTATGTGGCATCTACGCTCGTCGTTGTCCCATCCTTAAGCAGCTTCAGCGTTGGCTCCATGTGCGTGGCACTAGCATTGCATCCTGCTAGTCCTGCCTTCTTGGGAATCTTGGTGGCGTATGCTGCCTGGCGAAGCGTGATCCTGGCTACTCCCTGTGTCACCTCTAGGCTGAGGTAGTAGGAGAGAAGCCCGAGATCGCTCATGCAAAAAGTGCTCATCATCTATGTCTTGAATCAGCTCACGGCCCTTGCGTCGCCACCAGTGATGATTAGGTCATCAACGTAGACACCCATGATCACGCGCCCAACACCCTTTTTATGTGTGTACATCCCATGCTCCTAATCAGTGAGGCATCAAGCTTCTGATTCCAAGCTCATGGAGCTTGCCAGAGCCCGTACAGCGCCTTGTGGAGGCAAAGTACCTTGTGCTTGTTCTTATCGTCGATGAATCAGGGGGGCTACTGGACGTAGACCTCCTCCTGGAACTCCCCATTCAAGAACGTCGATTTGATGTCCATATGGTGGACACCCCAGCCATAGTGCGCTGCAATGGCGAGGAGCAGACGCACTGACTCCAGCCGTGCGACGGGAGCGAACGCCTCTTCATAGTCGATGTCGGCCCGTTGCACATACCCCTTTGTGACGAGACGCGCCTTCCCACTTAAGGCCGATAGCATGGTGACCACGCGGGACCTCGGCCATTGTCATGGATCAACTTCAGCTCCTCCTCCATCGCTTCATTCCAGTTTGGATCATCGTCGGCATCCTTGAAGGACTTGGGCTCCTCCACACTGACGTTGTGCAGCTCGGTGTCCTCGACGTCTCAGTGAGCCAGCCCGAGCATAGTGTTTGTGTCGAGGACGTTCTGGAGCGTTCTGTACCGATGCTCTAGATCCTCGTCATCATCGGCATCGAGGTTTGGATCAGTGGTGAGCGGTGTCGCGAACTAGAACTAGGTTCCAGCTGGCGGTGGTGTTGCGGACTATGGTGATGGTGATGCCAAGCTCGGTGCAGCAGGCGATGGTGTGCGCCCCGCGGACGGTGAAGAGGGGCTTGGCGTGCGCTGTCCTGGCGACGGTGGCTCCTAGGACGGCGCCTCAACACAGTGACGGGGTAGCACGTAGTCGTCCGCCACTGTGAAGGGTACTTGTCAGAGGTGGATGAGGCGTTCCCCCAGTCCCACCGCGCGCCTTCATCGAAGGTGGTGTCACGGAGACATGGACACGCTCGGTGATGGGGTCGTAGAAGCGATACGCCTTCAACCCGTCCTGGTAGCCGATGAAGATCACCTTCTGACCGCGATCGTCGAGCTTGCCGAGATGCGGACACAGGCGCTTGATGTAGGCCACGCACTCGGACACCTTGATGAAGTGTATGGACAGCTTCTTCCCATACCACGCCTGGTAAGGGGTCATTCCGTCGAGCACGCTCGTCGGCGCCCAGTTGAGCAAGAACACAGCGGTATGCACCGCCTCTCCCTAGAAGTAGCCTGGCATGCTCCATGCACGCATGATGCTTCTCGCCATGTTCACGACCATCTGGTTCCGGCGCTCTACAATGCCATTTTGTTGTGGCGTGTACGATGCTGAGTAGTGCCGTTGAATGCCTTCGTCTGCACAATATTCACCAAATTGGACAGAGGTGAATTCACCACCATTGCCAGTGTGGAGCACCTTCAGTTTCTTCCCAGTCTCACGCTCAACTCGGGCTTGAAACGACATGATCGCTGCCGGTGCATCCGCCTTGGAACGCAGAAGGGTGAGCCACATATAGCGACTCATATCATCCACGAGTAACAGGAAGTAGGCATTCCCGGCCGATGTTGGTGGCGAGATCGGGCCGCAGAGGTCACCATGGACCAGTTCAAGCTGGTCATGGCCCCGGTACTTGGAGGGCTTGGGCACCGACGTCGTCGATTCTGGGGCACGCTCGGCCAGATGGTGACTCCGTTGCTTGATGAAATGAGAGAGCAGGTTATTATTTATACTCCAGCGCTAGCTCTCAACAACCTGCTCCTAATCGCAATGAGCCCCGTTGAAACCGCACGGAGGGTTAACAAATTTGATTCGCTCGTAACAAACTATACATGTCGTGATGAAGCAGCCGGCATAAAGAATAAAGAAATGAGAAAAGGGTTAAAAAAGAAATTCTATGCGGACTTATGCTTGCATGTCGAGTGAAATGGACTGACCTTCCTCTCTCTTTTTTCTATTTTTAATTTCTTTACTAAAATTTAATTCCAAATTCAAACTGCGTTTTGAAGTTTAAATCTAAGTTAAGTGCATATTTGAAGACCCAGCATGATGCACAATTTATATATTTAGATAATTATTATTTGCCTTAACTGGACCCACATTGTTGATATGCATAAAGTCACAAAATCATATAATCAAGGATCCTATTTTATTTCTAATATTTTGGATAATACAAATCCGACCCCCTTAAAAATAATCTCGTCCTCGAGATTAGCAAGAAAAGGATGTAGAAAGTTTTTTAACTTTTAGTTTTCAATTAGTTTTAATGCTCCCAAAAGTTTATCTTCATTAGCAGGTTGGCTAGAAAACATGCGTATATTATGTTTTAGCTAATAGGTAAGATTTAGAGAAGATTAGGATAAGAGAAGGTTAGGCAAGAAAAAAACTTCTATCCCAGATGGTGGATCTTAATTCATCTAGAGATCTGGTTTGACTTTTATCATTGACGGTTACCTTCCTTGATGGTGACTCTTATCCTTTACTTGATGAGGTTGATCTTCTTTGTCTTGGTTAAGACAGTTGTGGGTAGGGCAGGCTATATGAGGTAGGTCGAAACCTGGTTTAATGTTGGGTTGGAATGGATGGCCATCATGAACATTTTGGTTAGGTCGTGGTTAATGGCCAAGTTAGTCTAGGACACCAATTTATGATTAAGTGAACTAGGTGGGAAACAAGTTTCTTAGGTGTAGAGTTTAATCTATTAACTAATCTTGACTAATTTACTCTACCCTTTAGATAGGTGCAAGGAAGTCGATTAGACTATGTCTTATTAGATTAGATCTAATTAGTTTTGATTAGATCAGATTAGTATTAGGTAGGACTAGATTAGATTAGGTTGGACTAGTTCTAATTGGATTAGATTAGATTAACCACACCAGATTAGGTCACATTAGTTCACATTGTATTAGATGGGATCTAGATTAGACTAGATATATCTGGGTCAGGTAAGATCTAATTAATTTAGATTAGATCATGGTTATTACTTTAACAAAGTGGTTAGGATCGGGTGGAAGGATAAGATAGATCTATAAAGATGAGATGGATCTATTAAGACATATTTTAATAGGGATAATCTAAGTTTATTAGTTATCTTGAAACATATTTTTATGCCTAATTATCTATCCAGATGTAATTGCGGACATTACTCCACAACTCATCACACTCAATCAAAGAACCAAATCAAATAGGTATCATAAGAACAAACATTCACGCATATAGATAGCTACAAAAATAGTTTTTATGCCTATGATTAGGTGTCCTATTCCAAAGGGTTACTTTAGGTATAGGATTCCAATGTGTGAAATCATCTTTTGTCTTTAGAAGATAAAAGGTAAGAGTAATCAGAGTAAAGCAGCAATAGATGAGAAAAGATTAAGGAAAGTTTGGAAAGAATCAGAGTAGCAAAGGTAAGTAGGTAAGGGTTGTCCAGTTCTATCTAGGTTACGTCCTATATTCAACATTCCTCTGATACCACTTATGTCACACTCGGATTTAGGGGCCAAACCCGGGCGCGAATCAAATGTGTGCTGGGATAATGTCTCACACATATGATGACTCATGGTACAGAAATGAATGTCACATTTTTACTATATAATAGGAGTTCTGTACAAAATAGTTAAATAGTTACATCATATGAAGGCAACGATCCAGCAACCATAGTTGACTGGAAGACGACGACCTAGACCTCTCACGAACTCATCGCGTCATCCTTCATGCTCCTCATCATGCGGTACATGTTCTTGACCTAGGGGATGTGAGTACAGCAAGGGTGAGCTCACATACTTTCATCGCTCAACAAGTTGTGGGAAATAATATGCATGAGCTCACTTACGGTGGGGGTTTATGTGAAGTGTAAGGCTTACCAAAGGAGATGGTTAAAGCTAAGCATTGCTTTTAAAGTTGATCAAAATTTTATTAGCAGTTACTAAGTATAAGTAGATATCAACCCAAATAAATAAGAGATCACAGTTAATAATAACAGTCACAATGCAATGCATATGACAAATTAAGTTTAGTTCCATAAATTACTCATGTGAGGGTCCGAGCCGCTCATGACATGGGAGCACGGCTGATATACCAGTTTTACACTCTACAGAGGTTGTGCATATTTACCCACAAGTTGTGTTACCCATTTTCCACGGGGTCATGAATCGCATACATCTCTACCGAGGAGACGAGGCAGGATAGCACAACAAGGCCTTTACAAAGTTGCACTATCTTCAGAAAACCTGCTACGGTTTCTGAGAAGGGCGATATAGGAATCCCTCGTCCGAAAAGCCATCACAGCATGATCGACCCAAGAACCTCCCTATACCAACAACTCCTCTACCACCCTTGCCCCTTTCGGGTAAGGTAGTCCCCCACTAGCTTTCCTAATTATTCAGCCAAGAGCGTCCCATACCACCCTTGTGGTAGCACTGTTTTACCAGGTGGTTCTCCATGTTCCATTTAACACAATAATCTTGTTATGAACAATAATTAAATCAACAACAAAATTGGAACATGATCATAATTTAGATGTAACCTTTAATCCTAAAACCAGGTAGAGCAATAGCAAATCTACCTAATAGTTCATTTGTCTACAAGATGTGAGGGTAAACAAAACTAGGGAAACCTATTGGGTCCCATCAAATTAACATAAGCATGTTACAGTGATTAACAAGAACATTATTAGATAAAGAAGAGTGATCAAGGACACAACTTGCCTTATACTTGCGATAACTTATTGTCTAGATGCTGACCCAAAAGTTGGGCTTCTGATTCTTCGTCACCTCGCCTCTACTAGTAGCAATACATGCAATCGAGCAAATAATAGATATGGTAACATTACACCAAAGCATATGAACAAACATCTTAAGAATATCCTACGCATCGCAACGAGATCATAGGTTCGAGAACCATTAAAATCGGAGTTGAAACGAATAATTTATGGATAAAATAATATTTTGGGCGCAATAAATCTAATAGATGAGATCTAACATATATTGCATTTAAACTAAGCGGATACTAAATTTAAATATCTGAGTTGGTATTAACCATTATCAATTATTTATAAAATGTGTAGGTTAGAACTATAAATTAGATTAACTAGATTGTCTAGCTAATTAACATTAATTAAACAAGTAATTAATTAATTAAAACACGTGACATAACTAAAATAATATTATTACTATACACACAAAATTAATATGAATCTAAAGTAATTTGAATGGAATAAATCAGACGTCTAACACACATTATATGACATTATATGACATGTTTAATAAATTAGTAGGGTTGCACAAAAATAGATGACACGATGTGACTGATAAGTTAATTAGATCAGAGTCACATAAAGATTTTTGAGGTAAATAGAGTTAATATATAGGATTTAGGTGTGGCCATCTTCTACCTTCCTTTTCTACTATCCGTGCGGCAATGGAGCAAGCATCTTCTCAAGGAAATCGGCAGGCTAGGATGCGCTGCCAGAGGGATCAGAGACCGGGGCACCGAGGGCTTGGGCACCGACGTCGTGGATTCTATGGGGCACGATCGGCCGAGTGGTGACTCCGTTGCTTGATGAAATGAGAGAGAGGGTGATTATTTATACTCCAGCGCTAGCTCTCAATCTGCTCCTAATCGCAATGAGCCCCGTCGTAACGAACTATGCATGTCGTGATTACGCAGCGTGCATAAAGAATAAAGAAATGAGAAAGAATTAAAAAAAGAAATTCTATGCGGACTCATGCTGGCATGTCGAGTGAAATGGGCTAGCTTTTTTATGGTTAGCCCGGTTTAATTCCTTTCTCTCTCTTTGTTTCTATTTTTAATTTCTTTACTAAGATTTAGTTCCAAATTCTTCTATTTTTAATTTCTTTACTAAGATTTAATTCTAAATTCAAACTGCGTTTTGAAGTTTAAATCTAAGTCAAGTGCACATTCGAAGACCCAGCATGATGCACAATTTATATATTTAGATAATTATTATTTACCTTAACTGGACCCATATTGTTGATATGCATAAAATAGTCATAAAATCATATAATCAAGGATCCTATTTTATTTCTAAGATTTTGGCTATTACATTTAGTGGTGTTGTTGGAGTTGCTCTAAGCCCAATGAAATCACGTACAATTAGTTGGCTAAAAAATTGCTAGTGGAATTAGCTAGCTAACTATTAGCTAATTTACTAAAATAGCTAATAGTTTTGTTTGTATATCTTTAGCTAATTTTAGCCGATAACTATTAGCTTCCTAGTGCATTCAAACACCCCTGTAATCCAACGGCTTCCCTGAAAAATGGTTGAGCACATACCCTCCTGTGCAAATTAAACAGAATACAAATGACTTCCAGTTCTTCCATTCCCAACGTCCTCTTCCTCTGGTTACTTCACTGGTTAAAAAAAAGAGAGTTGATTGCAAAGAGAACCTGTCTTCTCTGAATGTTCACGTACAACATCAGCAATTCGTTCATCTCTATGTGTTACTTCCGGCCTGGAGCAGATGCAACGAGCAGCTGCTACAGGCTTGCAAGCTCCTCGCAGCAACTGATGGGTGGACCCTTCCAAGCAATCACTGTACAGTGTATGCCGGTGTGCTGTAGTATCCAGTCCGCAGTCACCAGACCGGGTGTGGTAGTATCTCCCGATACGTGTCTCTTCTGTCTGAGAAACTTCTTGTCACTATGTAAGACCAAAACTGATGACTATTGTCATGAAAAACTGCCGCGGATCGCTTTGGCAATCTTCTCGGACAGCTCGGTGCCCCGCAATATGAGATACAGAACAAACGAGGCATAAATGAGGACCGCCACGCAGAGAAGCGAGCCAGATAGGGGACCTCGGATTTCAGAAGAGAAGAAATCCATCAAGAGGTAGCCGTTGATAGTGATCAGCAGAGTGGCTACAGTCCAGGTTACAGCCTGCATAAAAACGTTGAAGCTCAGTGAGGTCATGAGGATAGCATCAGGCTTGGGATTTGACATGCCAAACCAAGTCGTCAAGTCAGTGCAGTAAGATTTTGTTGATGAATTAGCTGAGAATCTGGTGATGCGATTGAATGCATGTTTTTATTTTTCTCAAATATGCTCTAATATGATTCTAATAATCATCTTTCATCTATTTCAAGAAGTTTTGTGTGGAGACTATTTCGCCAAGGCGTGAAACAGTGAGTTCTCTGCAGAAAATTGGGCAATGAACAGTTTGTGCAATGGGTGTATCAATTACCACTAGTTTGATAAATTACAAACTAACACCCTATCACATCCCTACATTTTATCTGTTTTGGGTTTGGCATGCATGGACCATGAATAAAGGTATAAAACAAAGGCCAAAACGTGCATAGTGCATGGAAAAAAGGTCCAGGTACTAGGGTATCAAATTCATAATAACTTACTTGGGTGTTAGGGCCTATTTTGAAGACTCCCATAACTTGCTCCTTGGAAACCAAGGTGATGAGTGGAATGAGTGCAAAAGGGATCTGAATTGATTGGAGCACATTGAGCCACTCATTTAAAATATCCAGTGCAGAATCAGATGTGTCGAAGAACAAAGCAACAGTTATAGTAGGCACAATTGCGAAGCTTCTGGTGATCAGTGCCCTGACCCATTTTTTTAACCTTAAATTCAGAAATCCGCCCATTATAAACTGCCCAGCATAAGTTCCTGTTATAGTACTACTCTGTCCAGCTGCTAAAAGCCCAATCCCCCAGATGTACAGTATAGGAAAAAATCCTCCACCAAACTTCTCTTGTAAATACTGTCCAGCATTTTCAAGACCAATATTACCGGCTTCCTTGCTTCCATAAAATCCTTTTGCAAAAACTGTTGTAACAAAGAGATTTATCATGAAGGAGACAACTAATGCTATTGTTGACTCTATTGAATAGTATCTCAATGCTTCACGGACTTGATATTCCTTATTTTGATCTATTTTCCTTGATTGCACTAGTGCTGAATGAAGAAACACATTGTGAGGCATGATTACACAGCCAACAACCCCAACCGCTTGCCTTATTGTCCTTGAGCTCAATTTTGGAACCAAAATACCTGAAATTACAAATTGTGTGGTCAGTGGATAAAGATACACAAGTCAAATTGCAGCATAAAAAAAAGTCAGTGAGATCCTTACCAATCAATAAGTCTTTCCCGTTGGGTTTAGTGTCTGTGAACATCCATGCAAATGAGACAGCCATAGTTGTAATTAGAAGTGCAAATACAGCTTCTAGTTTCCTCACCCCATAGTTTTCGAGCGAAAGAAAAATAAAGCTGACAAGAGGTAACATAAAGGTCAATGATGGTACAAATAAAAAAGTTTACTTAATTGTCATAACACACTTAATTGAAGACGATGTATTTAAGTATATCAAAGTAATACTGTCCAGGTGCAAAGCACAAGGAAGAAGTTAACACAGACCGCATTTGTTATTACGCTTAAAGAAATGCACTTGTAGTTGTTATCTTGCAAACATTTGGATAGATGTGTATGTCACTCTATAAGCCAAGTATCACAATCCAGAAAACTCTGGAACGGGATTGAAAAAAAATCTCACAACAAAGCCTCTCCAAGTTTTTTTAAGCAGTAAAAGGCCCAATGTCTCGGCAAAGTGTTGCATGAGCACTGAATACGAACAAAGAAGAAAGCAGATGGATGTCACATTCATGTAGTATTCTAATAGCTGCTGTTAAATAGCATCTGATTTCTAACCATCAGCAGCATCGCTCCATTGGAGAAAAGGGAGCACAACACACTAATTAACATAATCATACACACCTTTAGGACAAACAACAACAACAAAAAACAGTTGGCTATAAGACCAAAAAAAAATTAAGAGAAAGGAGCACCAATTATTTGGAGAGCGGAACCCAACATGGGAAGCCAAAGTGAATTGATAGAAAACATTCACATAATTGAGTACCAGTCGTTGGGAACTCTCAAAATATACTCTTTTGCTTGGAAAAGAATATTTGACACAGCTTGTTAACAAAAACTAACCGGTGGTTTAGGGTCTTATATAGAACAAATTAAGGGGGTGAAGCATACGGCATATTTGCATATAAAAATGAAAATTTGACCACCAATAACCTAAAGCAACGCCACGTGAATTTTTGGCACTCTTTTTCTGGTCCAAAAGTCAAAAAATGAAACGTGAAGGTTACAACCAGTGGTGAAATCATTTTTTATGCCCACTGTCAAAGCAGGTAAGTGTCTCCAAACTTCCTAGTATACCATAGCACACAATAAATTCGAAGTGGATGTGGATCAAGGGCTGCAAGTGCAACATCAATGGTGATTGGTAACTGAGACAACTAAAGTACAACCTCACCACACAAAAAATGAAACGTTCCTCGAAGTTGAGAAGGGCGGAAAACAATTATCCTCACACATTTCTAAGCAACTGAGATCTAATTTAGACTACTCTAGCAAGGATTAAACGAATTCCCCAATGCCGATCAAAGAGAAAGCGATGGTATGTTTTCCCCAAAAGAAAACGATTTTGAAACTATCGTGTGATCCAGTACCAATTGGCATGAAGAACTGGAAGATGGAAGAACAGATCAAGGAAGAAACAAAAACTGAGAACTGACCAATCCAAGGCGGTGATGACGACGCCGGCCCAGAGCGGCAGGTACCCGCGGCTGAGGATCTTGATGGCGATGGCGCTGCCGATGACCTCCTGGATGTCCGCGCCGACCATGGCGACCTCGGCCATGAGCCAGAGCGCGCGGCGCGCCCAGTCAGGGTACTCGTCGCGGCAGAGCTCGGCGAGGTGACGGCCTGTGGCGACGCCGAGGCGCGCGGCGAGGAGCTGCACGAGGAGGCCCATGGCGGTGGCCCACATGAGCAGCCACAGCAGCGTGTCCCCGGCGACGGCGCCCGCCTGGAGGTCGCCCTCGAGGTTGCCCGGGTCCAGGAACGCGATGCTCATGAGGAACCCGGGGCCCGTGAAGAGCCAGAGCTTCCGCCACGAGAAGGGCGGCGGTGACGACCCCGAGGACGAGCAGAGCTCCGCGCCGTCGCCATCGCCGTCGACGTCCTCCGGGTCCGGCCCGCCCGAGATGGACACGATGACCTTCTCAGCCGCCTCGTACGCGCGCTCCTCGAGATCCTCGTCGTCGTAGTCCGGCGCCGGGGCGGGGAGCAGCGCGCGCGCCTCCTCGACGGCCCTGGCCGCGGCCGCGGCGGAGGCGGAGTCCACGGCACCGTCGTCGGTGGCGGCCATCGAGATGCGTCGCGAGTTGGACCTTGGACCTGGACGACGCGGGCGGGGCGGGTAAGGCACGTGGTTGGCACGTGCCCGCCTCGGTTCAGCCGTTTCGGATGCTTTGCTTTTGGACCTGCTCTTCAAGTGATAATGCCTTTGTCCCTTCTCGGGACTCTCCAGCAGACTTCCTGTGCTACCGTATATCTCATCCTTTATTTTAAATTAACTATGTAAAGAACATCATTAATATAAAAAAATGGTTTGTATGTTTGTACATGCAAAATATTATTTGACATTATAGACATCACTATTTGCCGTTCTCGTTTACCAGAATTTAAATATATTTAATCTTTTTTATATAATGATACCTGTAATATCTAATTAATACTATTAAATAGATATTTAAATATATTTTATTATAAATTTACTTTTAAATATTACTGTTGAGCAATATTTATGATATCGAGTATGTTTGGACGGTCCGGTCCTGAGGCCCGGACGATTCGGCTCGCTGATGGTCCGCCCTATAGGCGCGAACGGTCCGCGAATAGATCGAATCAGCGGTTAAGACTCCTATCTTCTCGCGTGTTTGGCCCTCTAATCGCAGGAGCTATTGAAGAACGCTTCCCCTTATATATTTGAAGGGGTATGACCGATTGAAGGACCAACAATCGATCAATCAATCAATATACCTCTAGTTTTTTACATTTTACCCTAGTAGTAGACAGTAACTTATATCCCTCTCTATAGTCTTCACCTCTCTCTGGCTCTACGTCGTTTAGAGGCGTCTTAGGTGGCCTGCCAATCACAAGACAAACCTAGGATCTCTCCTCCCCGACAGGTCCCTCTCGGAAGCGAGATCCAGGTGTTGTTCGGTGAACTCTGTCGTCCCTGCGCACGCGCAGACTGTCCGGCTCGTCAAGCAGGAACCCTTGCCTCGGCGCCAGGTCGCGGACCATCCGGCCCTCGGTCACGAACCGTCCGCTCTTCCACAGAGAGCACCATCGCCGGTACTCATCGCAGTGATTGGCGTCCGGATCGGCGTCAACATACTTTTTGGCGACTCTGCTGGGGAAGTTGCGTCATATCGGCCCTCAATGACCGGTTCAAAAGATAGCTCTGATGTCCCCCCAGCAACATCATCGAGTCGACTTGGGAAACCTTGCCGGCCGAAAAACAACTGGAGTTCGAGGAGCACCAGGAGTAGCTGGTCAAGGAAGCAAAAGCAAAGTTCCAGGCCAAATTCAAAGTGGACAGGAACAACAAGGTCGTTCGATAATGGGAAAAGGCAGCTGGTCGACTGGTCAAATCTGGCCCAACCTTTGATCAATTATTATCTAAATATGTGAAAAAAGGTCGGTCCAAGTGACCGGTCACCAAAGCGACCTCGCTCACCTACTCATGAACATGCCAACAGGTAAGACAGGTTGGACCATCTGTAACACCCTAAATTTGGTGGTATAAAAATTTCTTCTCTAATGCCTACCAAATTCAGGTGTTACCTCTTGTTTCTCTCTCTCTAGATTTCTTTTCTCTCTTTTTTTCTCTCTCTCTAGATTTCTTTTCTCTCTTTTTTATTAGAATTAAGTCACTAGGTGAGCAATTAACTATTTATTTATTATATCAAAACCAATGTGAGTCATAAAATGTTGCATCATGCTAAGCCAACTTATTCTTTTGTTTTGATGCACATGTTTGAAATTGTTTGAATTTAAATTTGGTTTGAATTTGATTTGAAATCCATAGAGAAAATAAAAAAGAAAATCATTTAGAAAATCCCAGGAAAAAGAAAAACGAATTTCGTCAATTAAGCCCAACCTAGTCCAGATAGGCCGCACACGCGCGCCCGCTCCGCTTGACAGGTGGGTCCCATCTGTCAGCGACGGCCCACGTTCGCGCTCCCTCCCTCTCTCCCTCCCGCTGCCCGGTGGGGCTGGCTTGTCGGCGCCGGTTTCTTCGCGCGCGCGCCCGCTCTCTCTCTCTATCTATCTCTCTCTCTGCCCGGTGGGTCCGCTCTATCACCGCTGACCGCCCGTTCGCGTACGCGCCCTTGCTGGCTCGTGGACCCCACCTATCAGCCTCCTCCACTTCCCTAACGTCCCGCCCGCGCACTCCGCCGTGGACGCGCCCACGTCGCGCGTTTCTCGACCACTCACCCACGCGCCCGACCTCCTTTTTGAGCCCACTCAGTTGCGCCCCGCAGCAGACCCCCTCACACCTCTCTCTCGCACCGCGCGCATACCCATGGAGCACTTCTGTAGTCCGCCATCCGTTCTGTGGCCGATTTCGAGCTCATGTCGCGTCCTTTGCCCCGGTGAGCTCCGCCTCCTCTCTAGCAACACGAGACACCCTCTGGTTTTCCCCCAGCCCCTATATTTCCCTCGGTTCGCACTCACCGGACTTCTCGTCGTGCAGCCGAGTCTCCACTGCCGTCGACCAGGACCCTCGTTGTGTCCTCGTCGTTGCTCAAGCGCTCCAGAGCCGTCTCTCGAGGTAACCAACCCACCCATGCCCTTAATTTCCCATTTACTGCCCTGTTGTCCGCGCAATCGCTCGCAGGAGTAGAGCTGCGTCGCCGTCGGGCTGCTCCGCCGCGGACCGTGCCCTCTGGTGCCTCCGCGCCAGTGTCGTGCCCACGGCTGACTCCGTCGTGTCACCCTGAGCTTGCCTGAGCCTTTTCCCAGCACCCTAGACCCTCACAGTGGTAGAGCCCTCGCCTCCGACGAACATCCGCCACGAAATCGGGTGGCGCTGCCACGGGCAGCCCAGCAACCCCGCCCTCGCTCGCCATCAGATATCAGGCGTCTATCGGGGATTTGATGGCCTGGCTTCAATTAAACCCGATATGATCCCAGTCGTCCAATGGCGATCTGGCCGCTCGGATCCGACCCCACTCTCATTCTGCAGCTGGGCCCGACCGGTCAGTCCGCCTCGCGTCCGCGCGCACGCTCGCTCGCTCAGATCTAATCCTGGTCGTTGATCTGTGATCGCGCGATCGAGATCAGTCGTTACCCCTTCGCGTGGTAGTTTTGTTAAAAAGACTCCTGACTTTCTAAGAATCAACCTGCCGTCCCTAGGTTTTGCGCAGGCCCCTATATTTTTGCAGAAAGGCCCCTGATCTTTTAAGTTATCACAGAATTAGACCTAGTTTTGTATTTTGAATTCCAAAACTTGTTTATTTCATATCTTTTGCATATGAACTCCAAATTGAGTGATTCAAATTGAAAAATGTTCATAAGATTATTCTCTACCTATTTAAATTATAACCTTTTACTGTCTGCACATGTTAATTTTATGCCTAGCTATAGGTTAGTGTGAGTGATGGTTTATTTATTAAAAGAAAAACCTAATGGTAATTGGATAAGCAACCTTGTGAAAGTAACAACATGTAAAGTATAAACCCATCCCTGGTATAATTATTATGTCTCATTAAGATAAATGAAGTTAAGTTATGTAATCTATTGAGATAAATAATACTTAGAGAACCATAAACCTCTAGGTGTAATTGCCTACCCTAGAACCTAGATTTGGTAATTCAATTTGGTTTTGTTAGTCACCCACCTTAGGGAGGAGTATTGTGTCTGTACGACTGGCAAAACCTAACGAGCAGCTATGCACCAGGGGAGTCTTTGTAAAGGCTACGTAGTGAAACCTTGCCGACTCACCTTAGTAGTGATTGAGGGTTTGATCGACCCAAGGCAAAAAGGGATCACGACTCGTGGGTAAAGTGTGCAACCTCTACAGAGTGTTAGAAACTGGTATATCAACTGTGCTCACGGTTAAGAGCAGCATTGGGATCCTCTTTGATTAGAATAACTTTGGATACTCTTATGATGATGGTAAGTGTTGATGATAATAATTCTGGTCTTAGGTATTTCCTCTTGGAGGGAGTACTTTTGGGTAATAACTGGGTTTATTACTAAAACTTGGCTTACTACTAGTAATAAATACTTGACCAACTAAAAGCAACTGCTTTAACCTTAACTCCACATACAGCTAGTCCACTTTAGCCAAACGAGACATTTGCTGAGTACGTTGATGTGTACTCACCCTTGCTTTAAACCCCCCACCCCAGGTTGTCCCCATTGCAATCAGTGCTCGGGAGGAAATGCAGGCAACATGGAGGACTTTAAAGAATTTCAGGACTACGATGAGTTCTAGTTGTGTTAGTGGCAAACCCCCAGTCAGCTGCCTGTGAAGGCCTTATCTCTATGTTTCGTATTCCGCACTTTGATCACGTTAATGACTATCTTATGTTAATGACTCTATGGATGTCTTGGACATCTAGATGTAATAAAGTACCTTTTCCGCTAATTATTTTGAGCAATATGTGATGATGTCCATCTATGTAATCGTTGTGTACGTGAGTTTCTGATCCTGACACGTACATGGTTTGCATTCGGTTTACCTTCCAAAACCAGGTGTGACACCATCTCTCCAATCGGAAAGATCAGTAGGTCATGATGTCCAATTAAGACCTAATGTGCCTGCATGGACACCTCCACCCCCATACCCACCTGTGCCATATCAATATACATACATATCATCGCCTTACGTGCCCAATCAAATGTGGGGCATGCCACCATATCCATATGGGATGCCACAATACCCCATCTGGGGGCACCCCAAACATCTGTGTTTGACAGGTTGTCACCTCCAGTACAAGACCAATTGAGTGCTACTCAATCCAGTCACTAGGCACAGGTCCAGCAAGATTGTCGGACTACTCGGTCGCAAAGGTCGACCAATCAGGTAGGGGGCATAAATCTACAGCCGCCAAGAGAACGACAAAAGGGGACATCATCAAAATAGGCACAACATATGTCATCATACAGGGAAATTACGAAGGGACGATAGTTTTTGGTAAATCGGCCAATACAAGCAAGGAGGAAGACACGGCTGCCAGCAAAACAGCTAACCCAAGATACTCCATGCCTCGATGGTGTCCAATGGAACTGACACGGTCTCAAAAGCAAAAATCGTAGCGCTTGAGAGCAAAAGAGAGCAAGGAAAAAGAAGCAGAAAAAATATTTAACGACACACATCCTCATACCCACCACCGCAAAAAAGGTGGAGGCCAAAGGCTGTCGAAGCAAATCAAACGGCCACAAAAACAGAAAACAAGACAACAATTGCACAGCTCTCTGCAGGTACTGCGACAGTCCAGGTATAAAAGTCGGACCGTCCGTAGATGTCACGGATCATCCGATCCTTGAGTCCGGACCATCCACTCTGTGCCAGAACACTTTCGATGACGCGCCGACACTTATGGAGGAGGACGACCTGCTGGGAGAATACTTGGTCGACTATGGAGCCTCGCAAGAACACCCAGGTATGGACGTAAATGTTATTATGTTCTCAACCGATTGTACTATTATCGGTGACGATGAACCTATCATTGCTCAATTCGATTTTGGTCCTAAAGAGACAATCTTCACTAAGCCAAAAGAATCAGTCAACAATTTAAAGCCACTCTTTGTACACGGTCATATCGATAGAATACCGATTGCTAAAATGTTGGTAGATGGAGAGCGACCATGAATTTAATGCCTTACACATTTTACAGAAAATTAGGAAAGCAAGATGACGAACTAGTCAAGACCAATATGACGCTCAGTAGTGTTAGGATCGATAGTTTGATCAAAGCCAAGGGAGTCACGTCCGTTGAGTTAACCATCGGGACCAAGACCCTTGCTGTTGCATTCTTCGTCGCTGATGTAGAAGGAAATTATAGTCTAATCTTAGGCAGAGATTGGATTCATGCTAATCAATGTGTATATTCTACTTTACATCAAATGTTGTTACAATGGGTAGGTGAAGCGCCCCAATCCTCTGGGACTCAAATGTGATACAAATACTAGTCCTAGGAGGCTAGTAACCACATTCCTTACTTCAAATAGTACAGAGTTCGAAATAAAGGTTATTACAATACCAAGGTACAAGCTTAAGAGAGCCTGAAATACAAAGCGCAGTAGAAGATAAACTAGCCTAAGCCACAGGCAGAACTGGGTGTAGACACAGCCCCCTTCTAGTCGAGCATAGCAGAAAAGAAGTCTTCAGCTGCTGAAAAACATAAATAAATCTAGGTGAATACACTAGGTATTCTGCAAGCCCATCCCGCCCATAGGGAGAAAGGGGCCTATATAATACATGCTTTATATGGTGGAGTTGAAGTCACTCTTCTTTTTCAGAAAAAGGCAATTCTTTGATGATTTTCCCCCAAGAAGGCAGTAGCACATTTTCACACTCAACCACCACTGAGCTTCCTGCTCTCGTGGCATTGTTTTTATTTTCAAAAACATACCCACTCACACATTCCCCTGCTCGCGGAGGTTACAAAACACTAATTGTCATACCACACCAGACTCGTCCATACCAGTGGACACGGACTATTCGAATAGGTTTGAACTCTGCGCAGAGGGGTACAATTTACCCACTAGTCCGGCTCTACGATCTCATGGCCAATGAGACCCGAATTCGAATCTCTTTCTTTCCTCGCACGTCCTTACCTTTGAAAGCTCTCTTGTGGGTTTTGGTGGTTTGGATGACAACCCAATTAAAGGACTAACAAGTGTGCTAAGTGTTGAACAGGTGCTTAATGCAAAGCTAACAGGGTTCAACACAAGTGAACAAGTGTGATGGTCCAAAGGCTGGATTATCTATAGATAATGGACATCACAAGTAAGATGGGCATTGCTTAAGTGAGACTTTGTGTGCGTAACTCAGAGACAACCGATCAAGCCAAGGATGGAGGCAAGAAGAGCTTCGAGGTACCGAGTGCACGGGAGAAGGTCAAGGAGACCAGGAACCCAAAGCCAGGGGTGAAGAAGAAGACTTGCAAAGTCAAGGTTGATCGAGTTAAGAAGAGTTATGGTGCATCAAGGATCACTACATAAGAACATGACTTACAACCAATGAGGTAACATCTACAATTATGTGGTGTAAGTCATAAGGCTCAAGATCAAGCTCTAAAAAGTGAACAAGGTCACTAGAAGGAGAACCAATGTCAAAACCACTGGAAGCAGCCCAAAAGAGCTAAGTGCACCTTGACCTTTAGTTTGGGTTGTTCCTGTGTTTGGAAATAGTCTATGTGACCTTTGCAGGATGTTGGAGCTCAGAAATGTCAATCTAGATCAAGTCAAGCTGACTTGATGATTTATGAGTCCAACATCAGAACTCAAGCATGTCAAATGCTATAGAAGTAAAAATCAAAGAGAAGGTATGTTTCTAGACTTAGTACATTGGTTTTTGTGTACT